>NC_090442.1:926277731-926893356 GCF_031143425.1 Pleurodeles waltl | reverse complement strand
CCCTCACACAAGTCCATCAGAGAAGGGAGTTTTTTAGGAGTGCGGTGCTGTCAAAGCCCGCAGTACTAAGCTATATATGCCCAGAGATATTTGCAAATAGTTTGCTATCTGCATTCTTCAAAAACAATTCCCCTGCCCAGAAAGGCAACAGGAAACTGAACACAGACCACTTCGGAGCACCATTAGGCTGAACAAGAGGAAAACCGGACACATGGGGAAGACTGGGTCATTGTGGGTGTGGCAAATGAGGGCACGGCATCCTGGAGGCCAGTAACTAAGGCTCATGCGCTCGGAAAGGCTTCCATATTGTTATTTATGGGATCACTTCCAGGTCATCAGATGCAGTAATAGTATAAGAGTGAGGATTTCCTTTGGATTTGTGCCCCACAACTTTTGTGTTTGCATTGACTTTTCGTTAAATTCTACAATGCGCTCCCAGCCTTCCTCCTCTCTCCATTTTGTTTTTTATTTTGCTTCAACTTCCTTCAGGCTAACTCTTTAGTTCAGTACATCCTTGTCTGTTTTGTGCTTTCACTGTGCTTTATTATAGACTCTGCACCTCTTACTCAGGGCTCGGGATTGTTTCCTGATCTTCCTTAAGGTCGTTATGGAATTTTACATCGAGATTGTTTCCTGATCTTCCTTGAGGTCGTTATGGAATTTTACATCGAGGAAGGTGACTCATCTTATGTATGAATTACTGAGTCGCTTATACATTTAGTAGGTGATTTCACCTGTTCTGCACACTCTGCTCTCACATTTAGTGGTGCTATCTGTACCTTTGACGAATTGGACTCTGAGACTCATGGGCTCCCAGAACAGTACCATCAGTCTCAAAGAGACAAGAATCTGACTTTGTAGGGAATCTTTTGGAACAACGATGCAGGAACCACAACAACGTTGTTAACGCAAGTGGAACCACTCTTGCGTTAACAACGACTCAATTTTTCTCTGCCTAAACCACGCATGTGCTGAAAAATGCACATGCATGGTTAAGGCAGAGAAAGGGGGAGTCAGCATTGGGAGAGGACGCGGACAGGTAAGTGGGACTTGGGGTAGTTTTTGGAGCAGTTTTGTTTTTAGGGTGGGAGTGGGGGGGTCGGGGTAATTTTGTTTTTAGGGGATGGGGTGTGGGGGGTCGGGGTAATTTTGTATTTAGAGTGGATTTTTAGGGGCAGGGTGGGGGTATTTTTGTATTTAGGGGTGGGGGTCGGGGTAATTTTGTATTTAGGGTGTGTTCGGGGGCAGGTTTTTAGGGGCGGGGTCAAGTAATTTTTTCTTATTAGGGTGGGAGGGGGCTGGGTTTTAAGGGGCGGGTGGGGTGTCGGGGTAATTTTGTTGTAAGGGGTGGGGATGGGGTTCGGGGTAATTTTATATTTAGGGTGTGTGGGGGTGAGTTTTTAGAGGCAGGGGTGGTGTATCAGGGTAATTTTGTGTTTAGGGCAAGTGGGGGGGTTGGGTTTTTAGGAGCAGGGTGGGATTGTAGTAAATTTGTTTTTTAGGGGCAGAGGTGTGGTGGTCGGGGTAGGAGGCAGTCAGGTAAGTGGGGCTGGGGGAGGGTTAGGTTTGGAATAGTTTTCAGTGCTGGGGTAGTTTTTAGGGGTGTGGTAGTTGGGTTATTCTTTTTTAAGGGGCTAGAGTGTGGGTCTGGGTAGTTTTGTTTTTAGGGTGGGTGGGGTGTCGGGGTAATTTTGTTTTTAGGGACAGGGGTGGGGGTCGGGTAATTTTTGTAGTTAGGACAGCCGGGGCAGGTTATTAAGGGTGGAGGGTCAGGGTAATTTTGTATTTAGGGCGGGTGGGGGTGTTGGGTTTTTAGGGGTGGTGTGGGGTAATTTTGTTTTTAGGGGCTGAGTAGTTTTATTTTTAGGAGTGGGGTTGGTAGTTTTTAAGGCGGATATGGGTTGGAGTAACGTTTAGGGCTGTGGGTGTGGGGTATTGGGGTAGTCTTTAGGGCCGGGTGGGCGGGTCACAGTAGTTTTATGTTTGGGGTGGGTGGGGGTATCAGGGTAGTTTTATTTTGTGGGTAGTGGTCAGGGATAGTTTTATTTTTAGAGGAGGTGGGGGTGTTGGGGTAGTTTTATTTTTAGGCAGGTGGGGGTCGAGTAATTTTAGTTTTAGGGGCGGGGTAGTTTTATTTTTTGGGGTGGGGTCAGTTTTTAGGGCGCTTGGGGGTGTCAGGTTAGGTTTTAGGGCTCTCGGTGGGTGGGTGTTTTTAGGGTAGATTTTGGGGGTAGGTGGGGGTTGGGGTAGTTTTATTTTTAGGGTAGGTGGGGGTAGGGGTAGTTGTGTTTTTAGGGTAGGTGGAGGGTCGGGGTAGTTGTGTTAATAGGGTAGGTGGGGGGTGTCATGAGAAAAGCCACACATGCCGTTCTACACATGCCTTTACTATGCATGCCTTTACAATGAAAAATCATTGTAAAGGCATGCGCAGTAAAGGCATTCGTGGAAACAACGCGGTCGTTGTTCCGGCCACGTTGTTCAGGCATGCGTGGTTGGCGCATGCGTTGTTCCATCATACATCTGACTTTGTCCCCTAACCACTTCCTCTGGGTTCTGAGTCAAGGGTATTGGCTTCGTGCTGACGACCATTTTGGCAAAATGCCTAAATGTTGCAGCATTATAGAAGAAGTTGTTCCACTAGCAACTGTCCACGGAAGTCATTACTGTTTATTGGAACAACCATCTCTAGGCTGAAATGGATAATTAGCAATTTCTACCTGGTGTACTCCTGAATACATCAGATAGTGTACCACTTTTATTGCTCTCTTGAATACTAAGCTACACTGTCCAACAATATGAGAGGTTCTGTGGTGGATGACACACTAAAAGGAGACACATGTCTATCTCCAAGATAATTAGCAGTGGCAATTGTCAAATTGCATAAAGATGCAATTTTTCCTTTGAAGCTATTTTAGCCCAGATTTCGGGGAAATTTAGATATTGTATGGTTGTTTGAGAGGAGGTACAGTTGATGAGGGCATGGTGGGTCACAGCCAGTCCTGTATGATTAGGCAGAAAAGCATGCAGGAAAGAAGAAACATCCTTGCCGCAATAGTGGAACATGTGATGGATTTGGGGCACATGCACCAATGATGCGAGAAGCCAACTGTGACATTTACACGTGAAGTATGATTTATTGACAGTTAAGAGAGATAAAGTAGATCCTTTTGGGCAAAGTGTTTCTGACATGGTGTAGTTACTATAGCAGCAAAAATATCCTGCAAGCGGGTACTTCAGCCAGCAGATGTGGACATTCTGGCCAGCCTCCACACGAGTGCTTTCTTATTAAGCATTACAGAGCTTATAGGCCCTTTCTTACTGCGAGATGAAACACCTGGTCCCCCAAATAGTGGAGACCCATACTTTCAAGAAGACTGAAGGGCAAAGGTCTCTATCAAGAATTCCAGTTCCGTTAAAGGTATGTCAAACTATGCTCCACTTTAATGAAGACATTGCTGAAGGAATAGCAACTTCTGGCCTCTTTCCAGATAATAACTAAGTCATCTCGGTTTTTCTTCCTTATGACCCACAGACACCGAACCTCCGGAGCCTTCCATAAGAAAAAACATGGTGGGATGCTGTGAATGTCCCAGCAAACATGCTTAATATGAGCCTCAATCAATGATGTTGCCTGAGCTACATTTTTCTGACGGTCTTGCTTAAAAAACATGAAAACAACTACAATAGCTCTTGCAACAGGCGAGCTAGGTCTGAAGCGAGAATGTCCAGTATCAAAAAGCACAAACTTGCTACTTTTAACTCAAGAGACCAATCAGGCAGAGCTATGCATCTGGTTGGAGCACAGTTACAACAAGGTGTTATGTGTGAAAGCTATGCATGCAGCTCGGATAGGCTGTCAGTTTTCTTTCTCGACTTAAAGACACTCCTTCAGCATTTGTCAAGTGCCCACTAATGGTAGTCTCAGATCAAGGGATAATGGAGAGATGCTCACGTGCCAGAAGGTCAGTAATATTGTTGTCTATCTCGAGGAACCAGAGGAGGTGTACTCTCAGCAATGATCTAGGCCAGTGATACTCAAAGTACAGCCCGGCCGCATGCGGCCCTCCTGACCTTTACCTGTGGCCCCTTGGTCAACAGCAGCACTTGGCTGTGTTTACTCATCTCAGCACTAACATTAAAAATATGTTAAATAAACGTCCAAGCATTTATCTAAAGGTTAATCGCAGTTGAAGAAGTGGAGTAATTAGAGTGTCCTGCACTGCAGTGTAACTTTAGGAACACCCAATTTATAAATATATCTTGCAGCAAGGTGTAAAAATATGTATGTGTCTTAAAAATTCAAAAACTATATTCCATGCAGAAGTGTTTCACCTTAGGAAATCAGATTGTCAGTGCATTAAAAAGCTTTTTTTTTTTTAAGTGATCGTTTTCAGACTTTAATTTAGAAATAGTCATGCTTCCCTCCAATCCTGACAATATTGCCAATAGTGAACTAAAAGGCAAGTTATTTGTTATTTGCACCTTTTGGGTGGCCGGTGTAGCTATTATACATGATCATACACATTATTGAATCGAACACTGTAGAAGTTTTTGTACAGCACTCATTCTGAAGTCATGTATTTCAAGGTCCTCTTAGATATGATAAAGGAGGGAAAGTCAAATAGAACAACTGCCTAGGATCACACAAATTGGTCAAGCATGAAAGCCTGGTGTAATCCAGGGTTTTCGGATTCCACCTAGTGCAATTCAATTCAGACACTAGATGTACATGCTTAGTTTTCACCATACCCACCTTCGTCCACCCTCCACCCAGCTGCTCACATCAGTGCGGCCCTCAGTCTTACCGCTGACCAAACATTTCGGCCCCTGGGAAAGTGTTTGTGAGTACCCATGATCTAGGTATTCAATCATCCACGGGAATGCCGCCTTTCTAGAGAGATTGTCCTCATTCTTTGAAGCCTTTCCTCTCAGTTTGCTGCCACCGAGGTTCCCTTGCACGCTTCCCTAGAGAGTTCCTGACTCAGTGTCCCTAATGCCATAATCATAACTTTCACGCTCCAGTATGTTGTGTCGCTTTAATTTACCTGTGTTTATTCTAAACCTGAAAAAATCCGGCAGTGATACAGACAGCACTGAGGACTGAGCCCTGCCCAAGTCGCTTCAGCAGATCAAACTAAGAAGTGATCGAGCTTGAATGTACAGCTATATTTGCATATGTCAGTTTGCACTTTTGTTTGTGTGTGTACCTCAGTGACTATATGCGTGCCTCTCACTCTGTGACTGCCTTTTTTAATGTGATCATCTGTGATTGTGATTGTGAGTGGGGTTGAGTTTGTGACTGTGTGTATGTCTTTGTGTGTCTTTGTGTGCGTACATGTGGAGAATAGAGAATATGACTGAAAAGTGTAATGGGGCGAGGGGAGTATAACTGGCTGTTCTATGCCTACGTGGAGACTGGATGGTGAATCATTAGGGGATTTTTTTAGGGTTAGGTAGAAAGAGGATGGTAATAGAGTGGGCTGCTTTGCATGTTATAGTCTTAGGTGAAGGCTATTACTGAATTTGTGGAGGATGTGGTGGTGTTGTGTCTGAGAAATGTTGCCAGTGCTTGCTTTTTAAAATGCACTTATTGTAGCCAGAGAGGTGCTGGCATATAAACTGGTGTTGTACCTTTTGTAGAGGGAAAAGATAATAACGGGATTTTTGTGAGGGTTGTGGTAAAAATATGATGCGTTGAAGTGAGGATGGGCAGATGGATATGGCAAATAGAGCTATACCAGTGGGCGGGGAATGTAGCTTAGTGCTGTTTCCTTGTATCTAATGGGGAAGAAGTGTGAGTGCCTCGGCTTATGCAGACGAGAGATGGTTTGTGAAGGGCTTTGGGGTGATATAGAGTACATTGTGTGCCATTCAGTAGGTGTGGGCTAATGGGAGGAAATTACAGCTCCCACTGTGGGATAGAGGTTACAAATGTGCCTGTGGGTGTCCTACTGAAGGGAAAGACACATGGAGTCCATGTTGTGTGTTTTTTCCAACAAGCTGGGGATTGAGAATGGCGGTGTGTCTGTAAAATGGTAAAGTGTATGTGTGGGATTTGGGTGGTGGGTTTCGTATTGTTAAAGATGTATGTACATGTGTGAGTGGGTAAAAATGGTGTGGTGAATGACAAATGGCATGTACATATGCATGGGAGAGAGCATATACACATGGATGTGAGGCCAAGAAGAGGTAGAGTTGTGGAGATTCACATGCATAACAGTGTGGGGCCAGGCCTAATGGCCGATCATGCCAGTGGTAACTATCTATTGCTATTCCTGCCTAATGATCATTACAGCAATCCTTCATGTGTGTCATTATCAATCATCGTGCCCAGTGACTACTGTCACTAATATTGGCCGATGGGTATAATTGCACAATGTGCCTGGTGTTCACTGCTGCTAATGCTGCCAGGTGGTCTGTAGTCTTCTTTTATGACCGTGGCTGCTAGTCATTTAGGGCCAGATGTAGGAAAGCTTTAGCGACTCGCAAACGGCGAAAAACGCCGTTTGCGAGTCGCTAAAGCCCATCTGGTATGTAGAAATGCATTTTGCGAGTCGGAATCAACTCGCAAAATGCATTTCAGAGTCGCAAATAGGAAGGGGTGTTCCCTTCCTATTTGCGAGTCGCACTGGTATGCAATTCCATGGTCACAAATCGACTCGCAGTTACCATCCACTTGAAGTGGATGGTAACCCAGTCGCAAACGGGAAGGGGTCCCCATGGGACCCCTTCCCCTTTGTGACTGGACCAAAAAATAATTTTTCAGAGCAGGCAGTGGTCCAATGGACCACTACCTGCCCTGAAAAATACCGAAACAAAAGGTTTTGGTTTATTTTTCAAAGTGCAGCTCGTTTTCCTTTAAGGAAAACGGGTTGCACTTTGAAAGAAAAAATACTGCTTTATTTTAAAGCAGTCACGGACATGGAGGTCTGCTGACTACAGCAGGCCTCCATCCCCGTGAGTGCCCTGACTCGCTATGGGGTCGCAAATTTCGACCCACCTCATTAATATTAATGAGGTGGGTCTTTGCGACCCCATAGCGACTCGCAGAATGTGTCTGAGACACCTTTCTGCATCCCAAATTGCGACTTGCAAGTCGCAATTTGGGAAGTTGCTACATGTGGCCCTTAGAACCTTAGTCCTGCTTATTCTGCTTTATGACAATATTATCACTGCCAATTGAAGATCATTATTGCTAACATTGACCTTGGCCAAGTATGTTTCACCTAGGGTAACAAACATCTTTGCCCTGGTTCTGACAGAGAAGCAAACTTGCTGGCCAAACACCTGCCATTAGCATCACTGAAACTGTCCAGTATAAACTCTCTGACTCTGCCACATTTACCAGCCATTGTACAAATGTTTATGCATGCTGTTCAGAAAATAATGGATAGCATTCTAGACCCTTGCAGTGCTAGTTATCCACTTTAGGATTTTCTTTTTAAGTGCACTTCATTTGAAAAGAAAAAATGAAATAAGTAATATCTTGGAAGCCGCATTATCACAGCAACGCAATGTGCCTATGTTCACAGTATTGGAATGTGGTGTTAATATGGCTTGGGTAGCATGAACCCAAGCTAGAGCACAGGATTGCCCTCATTTGAGTTCAGTTGTGCAACAAATTCGTTTTAGTCTTTTGATCCATTAGACATTGGAGAGAACCATTTCGTTGTGCTTTTCTTCAGGGCTTTTAAAAAAAAAAAACTTTTGGGGCAGGATGCAAAGGGAAATGGATGGCAAGTAGATCATGATGCTGTGCGGTGTATTTAGCTGCCTAGGATTGGACAAATGGTATGGTATAAGGGAAAGAAAGAGGAACACATCAGCTGCATAGCTGGATATAGCAGTTGAAAAAGAAAACCAAACCTGGGTAATATAGGGTATTCTTGCCTTTTGTAAGTGAACTTTGTCACAAATTTAGCCGTTAATAAAGTGTGACCAGATTTGTAACTTGGGTGTCCACATCAGTTTCAGAAACGACTGGTATGAAAAAGCATAATCAAATCAAGGCTTTTGACCACATTAATACCCCTCCTCTGACTATGATGAGCTGCTGTGGGTGCTGCTCTGCCGACAGAGCATTAGTCCCACCCTTGTTGCCCAAAGTTTTGACTGACTTTCACACATAGGAGCAATGGACTTTAGCACTGTATTGTAATTGTTTTCATATAGCGCTTCCTACCCCTGACAAGACGCTGAAGCACTTTGTGCTAGGCAGCACACTGCTCTGGAACCCAAGGTTAGTGGGTTTTTCAATGGTTCTTGTTGAGTATTGTGAGTAGTCTTGTGCTCTTAAGGACGCCATTCCAAGAATTTACACACGTTTCTATGAGGTAGATTACATTATTAGGAGTTAGGTGTGATATTCAGTGGGTAAGGCGGGTATGTGAATCAATGCAAATTGATTAGTGGCACTAACAGATGAGTTAGGGAAAATCGGTATTGTCAAGTTGCAGGAATATGACTTCGAAAGGACAGGCTGTTATCTCTGAAATGAGTAGTGGCCAATTTTCAGAAACTCAATAGCTGGGATTAAGGCAAACATGCATGTGCCTCAAAAATGCACGACAGGCCGGGCACAGGGGCAAACCCACTACATTCACTCTAAAGTTACTAGAACACAGAGCTAAATATTTTTCAGGGCTATTGATTAGTAAGTGCTAACGACAGTACACACGACTGGTACATCTTGAGGTTCAGGTCTTATCAATAGAACCGTGCCCTCTGACACGTCTTGCGAATCGAGAATTGCTGTATTCCACGAGGAGTGATAGAAACAGGACTAGAACATCGTTTTGAAGAATAAAACAGTGATGCAAACCGAGGATCTCAGTTTGCGGGGATAGTCTACAAAAACCATTATACAAGGGCTCGCTCTGTCTAAGCGCCGAGCCAATGCAATTGCTACGACTCTGCCAAAATGTTACTTAATTATCAGGCGACATAAACAACCAAGAGTCACTCGGTGTAATTTTTTGCAGTGGTGCTAGGCGTATTTGTCGCTGTATACCTTTCTTGCCGTTCCTCCATTCGAAATTCAATTTTATTGTATTGCTTTTTTCCGGATAAAAATACTAAACAAAGTAAAATTATAATAAAGTAATTATTGCAAAAACTTAAAATCCGCACATTTCTAAAACTTAATGTATTAAATTAATTTAATTTTTTTGTCACTACATTACTAAAATTATTCCAATATTAGAATACCAGTGTCAAGGGCCCTGAAAACAGAAGAAAAAAAAAAACAGTGAATCACACTCGGCTGGTCAAATGTAATGAAACTGATGTGTTATCCATCATATTTGGAAATAAGTATTATTCAGAACACATTCTTTCCAATGTTTTCACTGCTAAAATCATGAAACCTGTGATACTATGTTAACACAGAATTTTACTAATGAATATTCATGTATTCTGAATGTTGAATTTGCATAAGAAAATGTATTACTTAGAGAAAATTAATACATGCATTTGAAGTGGCACCCACCTGAGTGGCTACCAATGTTCATGAAGTGTACTTATTAATAGCTTCTTAATGTAAAATGTTGAGCTTTTGTTTGATTAATGTAGTAATATGCCATATTATGTGTTATGCATTATGTATTAGCTTTATTATTCGTAGGCCTTAATAGAGAGAGGTCTTGGGCCTAGTTGCACGGCCCCATGTCAACCTGCATTTCTTAGGCGACTAATAAAATGACTGCATAGAAGATTAAATTGTGATTTTCCATTGACCTGACCATGTGCTTGTAGCTGAAGTTTGTTCTCATGAGAAACTGCTAGAAGATGCTGTACTAGCTAGGGATACATTGTATATCATATTATGTGTAAAACTGACCTTCCCAGGAAAAGACAATGGATGCACTGACTGGATTATAAGCTGCAATAATATTGATACCTGACAAGCCTAAAAATGGGAACATGAGAAGAGAAGCCAATCATCTACATTTGAACTGTGCACTAGTAAAACTTTGGATTTGGGCTTTTATTTTGATTAGACTAAATGTAAACATGCGATCCCTTGACCAATAAGGACGTGTGAAATAGTTTTAGAAAATCTAACTTAGCCAGACGGCACTGGAGGAGAGAGGCCGTTCCACAATATTCTTCATAACTGTTTTGAGTGGTTAGTTATTATTCTTTTCTGAACTGCATGAACAGACTTTGTTTTTTCTGAACCCTGATGCTGAATCCTGATGTCCTGCTGACCGAACTGAGGTCTTACTGATGAAGACTGTCACAGCTTGCTGAACCATACTGAGGCAAGGTATAAGATGTTACTGATTTTTATGTCTATTTGCTTTTATTTCTAGGTACCAACCACTATTTTGATAGAGACATAGTTAGATGTTTTTCCAAATTTGTGTGACTAAATTGTCTTGCATGAAGTCCAGATATGCTATTCTAATCTGATGTTAGTTCTCACTGATGAAGTTCGCTACATGTAAGAACAGTGGATGTCTTTTCTTTGCTGAAGATAAATGCATGTTATTTCGTTTGCACAGTTATTTGTGCTATTAATGTGTACTGTAACCTCAGAATGTCTAGCAGCTCAAGTTTTGATTAGATTGCGATTCTTACGCCACTTTCGTCAGCCAGTATTGTTTCTGTATGTTTATCACTTGATTGTGAGACTAAGTTATGTGATATTAGCATTGTTAATATAGGAAAATAAACATTCTAACTTTTACATAAAGGTGCAGTTATTCATGTTTGCAAGGTCATGATGTGTAGAAATTACTGACTCCTATTGATTATTTATGTCATTGATTGTTACTGCTATTGATTTGTGTTGGTACAGGGTTATATGGTGGGAACTACTCGAAGCGCAGTCAAACAGTCCATCGGCCTATACACGTCTCCCTTGTAAGTTTACTTAATAAGGTCTGACATTCTAACAGAGATGGTAGCAGAGAATGATGGTTTGTCTCTTTAAGAGCTCATCATAGAGGCCCAGTACATGGTTTGTCTCCTTAAGAGCCCATCACACAGTCCAGAGATAGGTAGAAGAGTGTTTTTCCCAGAGATTGTAAGCGAAGAATAACAGGTGTTCCCAGGGATGGCAGTAGGGTAAGGGTTAATATCATACAAAGAGCAAAATAATCTGCAGATTGGGTGAAATTGATGAAATTTTGGAATTTTGTTTTTAGATTTGATGATACAAAGTAGAGAGAAAATGTGCCCGAAGTACTTAAAATGACTTTCCCAGAACCTTGGGGCCTGCCAATAATTGTTTGAGGATGTTCTCAGCATTCTAGTGACGGTGTGAAAGAAGTAGGTTTTGCACTTGCACAGTTTATGCAAATCACAGGTGAACTGTGACGTTTGTGAGGATTGAGGGAGTTTGTGTACTCCAAATGAAGTTGTAGAAGGAGTGTGCGTACTCTAAAGTGTGAGAATAGGGAAGTCGTTGAACGTTGTGGAGCTTTGTGCTCAAAAACTGTCCATGTGGTTGTTGGTATACAGACCTGCGTGGTCTAAGACTCTGGAGTATATTGAAAAGTGTATGAGACACTTGGGCGGTCATTCTGACTGCGGCGGGCGGCAGTAGCCGCCCGCCACGCGGTTACCGCCATATGGCCGCACCGCTGTCAAAAGACCGCGGCGGCCATTCTGGCTTTCCCGCTGGGCTGGCGGGCGACCGCCAAAAGAGCGCCCGCCGGCCCAGAGGGAAAGGCCCTGCAACAAGGAAGCTCCGAATGGAGCCGGCGGAGTTGCAGGGGTGCGATTTTCACTGTCTGCTAAGCAGACAGTGAAAATCTTTATGGGGCCCTGTTAGGGGGCCCCTCCACTGCCCATGCCACAACACCCGTTCCCTCCATCCTGTTCCTGGCGGTAAAAACCGCAGCGCTGCCATGGAGATTCAGCCCATGCAGGGGAAATCCGGCGGGAAACCGCCGGATCCCCTTTTCTGACTGCGGCTTTACCGCCGCGGTCAGAATGGGCTGGGAAGCACCGCCAGCCTGTTGGCGGTGCTTCCGTGGTCCCCGGCCCTGGCGGTCTTGGACCGCCAGGGTCGGAATGACCCCCTTGGTTTTTGTTGTAATTTGGTTTAATAGGTCTATCGGGCGTGGTCGACAAGTCAGAGAGTGAGTCAAAGTGAGTAAAATAATTTTTGACTGAGATCTGGCGAGTCCTATGTGCACCAGGACAGACCCACTGATCAGTTGAGAGTGAAATTTGCGGGTTGAATATTGCTTGCGAATCAGGGAAAGCGAGAAAGAAGGAGTAGCTGTTAGAGCGAAAGCTGTCAGTGAAAAATCCGTAAAGTTTCTGAAGCGATTGCATTACCCTACTTGTAGTAAACGGAAAAATTGGGTTTTTCATTTTGTTTAGCGCTCGCAATATATTGCATTAGTTTCGTGTGAATCTGAGTTTGGGAGGACAAGCTGCAAGACTTTGTCAGCCACAGTATGTGTGAGTATGACGTAAAAGGAGCCATGCTGGGATAGGTTGGTTAGTGAGAAGGGTCGCACACGGACTAGCAGCTGTCCGTGAAGCGCAATTAGTTGAGAATGTAGGTGAAGAGAATTCTGGGATTAAAAGTCACGTCCTGATTTGATTTAAAATAACATAAAGGTCGCAAAAATGCAATTTTTGAAAGCTTTAAAGAGTGCTTTAAGGGGAGATATGTACATTACAACGATTATAGAGATATTGCACCATCAGAAGGTACACCAGCTTACATTGTAATAGAAGAGCAGGGTGTTGCGCTATGTCTTTGGATGAAATAATGGTGCAAAGTGACAGAGAAAGATGGGAATTTAGCATTTCCTGCCCACTGAACATTTAATTTGAGGAGTTTAGAGAATCTGGGGAGGGTGCGATATGATCTGAATCCCCCTCTGAGACCAGCACAGTTTGAGTCATTAGCAATCTGGGAGTTAGTGGCCAGATAGCAACAACAACAGAAATTCGAGAGGAGGATGAGAAAGGCAGAAAAAAGACTAGCGGAGGCTAGATGGGACAGTGATCAGAAATTGTGGAGAACAGAGACTTTACAGGGGATTAAACTGTTTCCAGCTATTACACAGGATAGCGAGGGAGGAGGAAGGAAAGTTATCAGACAAACAAATAGGAGCCCTTCTGAGAGTAGGGAGCGGAGGTCAAAGGAGTCTAGGGGATCTTTTAAACTCGAGGAAGAGTCAGACAGTGATGAATTTATTTTATAGTTATTGAGAAACCATCCACCATCATATGCTGCGCAAGACAATGGTCCAAACACTAGTGTAAATCCTTCAGCACCGACACAGGTTAACATAACAATGAGTCCAGCGCTGATTAATCCTAGCATGACACAGAGCCCAATGCAAAGCAGTCTTAATGCACCTATTACTCCAGTGGCACAAACTCGGGTGTACCCATTGTGGAAACTGCCACAAATATAATGGTGTCAACAGGGCGGGTTTTCCTGAAAACGATGTTGGTTCAAACAGTGCCAACTCCACTTTTACTACCTCAAGTGCAGTCACAAGCAGTGCCAACATACGCACCGATAATGAAGACACACTCAGATAGGTCCGTATTGATGAGCTAGAATATGGGAACTATGTACCCACAGAACTTGAGTGTTAGACCAACACCAGATGCTGTATCTGTACCTGTCACTATTGGTCCAGTTGTACCTTTGTTTGCACAAGAGAATAACAGTGCAAATGGACAAGGAGTCCTGAGTCAGAGTTCAATGAGGGTAGGACTTAATGAGGTTGTCCAAGCAGTCTCTCCTATGGGACAGACCTTTGACAGATCAAGATCATTGCTAGACCTTAGCCCATGCGGAGTTCCTCTGGATACTCTCATAAGGTCAAATGTATGCCAGAGCCTGAAATTACTAACACCGCAGTCCCCGAATACAGTTGTGCAACAAGTACCACATGACCAGGCCAACAACATCACGCTGCAAGGTTTGACTGCCCAATAATTGACTGAATGGCTAGAAAAGCTGAATACCCCACAGAGTGCCCCTAGGGAAGAGGAGTACTTGAACTATATGAGACTAGGAATGGAAGTGGGTGAACACATTGAGGGAACTATGGCTGACAACAGAGTAGAGTCCCACACAGAAACAGAACCGAGATATTTATGAGGGAAGTGAGCAATGTGCATCAAAGGCTAGCAGACTTGGCAGAGAAGTACAGCATAGAAATGGAGAAAACAAAGCATTTGAAAAGGAGTTATAGGTTAGATTTTGACACAAAAGACTTTGAACACATGAGATCTGCAGGAATGAAGGGACACCTTAGGGAGTTACTCCAAAGTGTCCAAACATGAGGAGGATTAGGCAAAAGGGAAGGCAGATGGGCAAAGAAAAGAGAAATAGGGATTCTGCAGAGCTGACTGCAAATGTGCAGCAGGGCAAGGATCCAGTGAAAACTTTACCAATGAGAGAGATTCCAGTAGGGAATTTTGTTCATGTCTGTTGGAGCAGAAGTGGCATTCTGTCTGTTACAAATGACTATACCAAGTTGAGTGAGAAACCAGTAGAGTGGTACCAGCAGACAGACAGGTTTGTGAAACTTGCAAAGTGCCTGTGGGAAGACATGAACACTCTATTACAGACAGTAGTTCCAGCTGATTTGAGGATGGCGTGCAAGAGGAGTATAGATTGGCCAACAAAAGAACCACAGAGAGATTACAGGTGAGCCATCTCCTGAAGTAATTCAATATTACTACAAAATTATTGAGTTTTTGAAAACAAGAATTTCGCCCAAAAACATTGACTGCCAATAGACAGGACAGCTCAGGAAGCAAAGGAGTCAATACATGCGTATTATGAGAGATTGTTGCAGACATTAAAGCATCACAGTGGTACGGAAACGATCAAGCCGAAAGACATGATTCATTTTGTGTTTAGATTTGTGGAAGGATTGACACCTGAAATTAGCCATTTGATTAAGAGCCATTGGATTTGCTGGCTAGCAAAGCCAATCGATGAGGTGTTGCAGCATGCAAAGTACTGAAGTGACGAAATGAAAGGTAGAGGTCACAGAGGAATAGGTAACAGTAGTCCCAATTTGAGTACTGTAGTGGTCCAAAATGATGTGCAGGGAATGAAGAGAGTGTTGCCTTGTCTTGCTTGCTGAGCGGTCGGACATTGGAAGCGGGAGTGTCCGATGATGGTGCAAGAAGGTGTCGTTCAGCAAACAATTGGCATCAATTTGTTTTAAAACATGAGTGGATTGAGAATGAGAGGTCACAATCTGAATTTTCATAATGATGTGAATCAAATGCAGAATTTTCAACCCATGCAGCAGGTGCAAATGCCACCTGCACAAATTACACAGTTGTAGCCAATGCAACAGCAGGTTCAGATAGTACAGAAACAGCAAATTCAAATACCTCAAGCCCCAATGGAACAGCAGCAGGTGATGCTTCCTCAACAGGTCACAGGTCAGCAGTTTAACCACAGGAACAACATAGTATACCAATTCCCGTTACACAGTGAGAATGAAATAAATGATGATTGGGTGAGCGAGAGTTCGGATGAAGAGGAATGTATGCTTGCAGCTTCTTTAGAAGTTGATCAGAAAGGCCCATATGTAAAGGGAAAGCTAATGGGTCACAAGATTTCATTCTTGGTTGACACAGGAGCTATGCACTCTACAGTGAGAACTGCAGAAGTTCCAAACTTGCCCCTTTCAGGAAAGACAGTTCAGATAGTAGGAGTAGCAAATCAGTATTTGACCAACCCCATTACAGAACCAGTTCAGGTTTAAATCGGCATCTTTAAAGGATTGCCCACATTTGTTGTCTGTCCCTACTGGGAAGAGACTTGCTGTGTAAAACGAGATGCTCAATTACTTATTCAAATGATGAAATAGAGATACAGACGAATAGTGATGATGAGGATGACCCAGTTCCAGAGACCGAGGGTGAGACCATAAATGACGAGTACCCCCTGCTTAATTTCTTTCCATTGTTCACTGTGTAGGAGCTTCCTCCTGATTTACAGGGAACAGTTAAAAATAAAGTGTGGGGTCTGACAGGGAAATAAATAGATTTGATAAAGGGAGTTGAGCCAGTTAGAGTTCCTGTAAAGCCGAACGCAATTTTCCCTTAGATTCCACAGTATCACATGCCATAGAATGTCATTGTGAAGGTTGGTCACATAATTGCAGAATTTGTGAACCAAGGGGTCTTGAAAGAAGTGTTGAGCAGCCCATGTAATTCACCGATAATGGGATTGAAAAAGTCCTGTGGGAAGTTCGAATTGTCCAGGACCTGAGGAAGATAAATTACATTGTGATCAGATGTTGCCCCCTGGTGCCAAATGCAGCTGTAATTTTGTTTCAGATTCCATGTGATGTTGAATGGTTCACTGTCATAGACTTTTCACAAGCCTTCTTTTCTGTGCCTCTTCATGAGGATAGTCAATTTCTCTTTTGTTTCAAATGTTTAGACCAAGTTTACTGTTGGTACTGAATTCCTCAAGGCTTTTCAGAGTCACCTTCCATGTTCAATCAGATCTTGAAAAATAACTTGGAGCCATTGGAATTGCCTTTTCAATCGAAATTGGTACAGTACATTGATGACTTGTTGATTGCATCCAAAGCAAAGGAAGAATGCAAGTATGATACGATTGCCTTACTGAACAATTTGGGGCAGAATGGTCATAAAGGGGGTCATTATGAACCCGGCGGATGGCGTTAATATGGAGGAAAGTACTGCCAACAAGCTGCATATTAAGACATTGGCGGTTTGGCTCAAGCCAAACCACCAATGTACCACACCGCCCGCCACGGTGGTAACGACCACCGGGCTGGAAACTTCACTCTCCAGCCCTGCGGCCGTCACTTACCTGCCTGCCTGCCTGCGGGATTATGACCCCACGTACCGCCATGGTTTTTGTGGCAACCTTATTGCCACGAATAAGGGAATCACATCCCTGTCACTGATAGTGGTCTTCCCTGCCCCCTACACAGATTTCTCCCTCCACCCCCTTCCTCTCCAGCCCCCTTCATACATGCACCTTCATGCACACTCGCACACACGCATACACACATGCATACACACACTCATTCCCACATTCATCCACGCATGAATACATCCATTCACACACACATCCACACACAATTACATACATACAAGCACACACGCAATCGCACAACACAACATACACGCACTCACACATCCATACATGCACAGACATACACAACACACACCTGCATTCACGCATTCACAGACATACATGCCCCCCACACCCCTCTCTTGTCAGAGCACCCGATTTACCTGTTGTGAGGGGTCCTCCGCCAGGAGACAGGATGTGGTGCTGCTGCCAGCAGCAGCGTATGCCAGGAGAACACCGCCAGGCCGTTCCATGGGATATGATACGGTCTGCAGCGGTCTACAGGCAGGGCGCTGGTGCTGGCACCTTACCACTATCCGCCGCCATGGCCACAGCCAGATTTCCGCCATCCTTCTGGAGGAAATCCGGCTATGGTCATAATACGGAGGACGGCTGGTAGCCGTGGCAATGGTCTTTTGGTGGCCGTCACCGCGGCAGTAGGCGTTTTTTAGCACCAAAGTCCTAAGGAGGGCCAAAGTGTCTCCACTTAGGCCCATATGTACCAACAAATTTTCCCATAGACACAGAATGGGTAAAACCCTTTGCTACATCTGGCCCTTAAATTACAATACTGTCAGAAAGAGGTGAAATACTTGGGTCACCAGATTTAGAAAAGAATAAGGAAAATATCCAGGGAAAGGGTCACAGCCATATTTCAGATTAATCCCCCAGCCACCCAGAGAGATGTCAGGATGTTTCTAGGGGTGGTAGGCTATTGTTACCAATGGATTCCACATTTTTCAGTCATTTCCAAACCATTGCAGAAGATGACTCATAAAGAAGTCACTGATCCCCTAGTGTTAGATCAGGCTTGCATGAAAGTGTTTTCTGAGTTGAGAGAAAGTCTGTGTAAAGCTCCGGCTTTGGGTATGCCTGACTACGTGTTTTGTCACGAGCGTGATGCATGTTCCTTGTCTTGATGCAGGTCCATGGAGGTGTAAACCGTCAAGCAGCATATTTTGCAGCTACTTTGGACCCAGTTGAAGCAGCTTTACTAGGCCGTTTACGTGCAGTTGCAATGGTTGGACAGGGCCTCTTACAGTGTGAAGGCATTGTGATGGGACATCCCCTGACAATTATGGTCCCTCACTCAGTGGAAGTTTTACTTACCCAAACCAAAACCCAGTACCTGACAGATGCAAGATTGACGTGTTATGAGACGTGCATTTTAGGGTCACCAAATGTGTCATTGAAAAGATGTACAGTGCTTAACCTGGCAATTTTACTTCCGAATGAAAATATAGAAATTGAAAAGTTGGAAGACATTGAGCATGATTGTCTTGAAGTAACTGATCTGTGCACAAAACCGAGAACTGATATTAGAGACACCTGATTGGAGGAAAATTACCAAATTATCTTTGTTGATGGTTGCTGTCTAAGAGACAATATAAGAGTACTGAGAGCAGGATATGCCGTGTGCACAATTATTGGTATACTGGAAGCATCCTGGCTTTGAGGAGTACATTCTGCACAAGTAGCGGAACTGGTAGCCCTTGCTATAGCATGCCATGTTTCTGCTCAGCTGAAAGTTGCCATCTATACGGATAGTCAGTATTGATTTGGAATAGTCCATGACTTTGGCCAGTTGTGGCTACAGAGAGGTTTCATGGTTCTGGATTTGCTTCAAGCTATCCTGATGCCTGAGAAGATTGCTGTGGTGAAATGCAGTGCACATCTGAAATCGCAAGATTTTGTGACAATGGTAAATGGATATGCGGATCAAGTCGCAAGGTTCTGCACATTGAACTGTATATCATTAAAGGATAAGTGGAAACTGTTACCTGACAAAGATGAAGCATGTCCAAGTTATCTATTGCATGCAGTTGATACCTTGCAAGAATTGAGAACACTGCAGAATAATGTTGACAGGGAGGAAAAAAGATCATGGAGCAAAATGAAATGTGTACATTGACAGGATGAATTGTGGGTTTCAGAAGTGGGTCAATTGCTTTTGCCGAACAGTTTGTTGTCTCAAATGGCTAGGCATTATCATGGTCAAGCACATGATGGAAGAGATGCAATGATTCGATTTTTCAAGCGAAATTGGTTCAATCCGAGGTTTAGACAAGTTGCTGAAGCAGTTTGCCATTGTTGCGTCATTTGTCAACAAATGTACATGGGAAAAGGGACAGTGGTTCATTTGTGCCACATTGGAAGAGCAGGCGGTCCATTCAGCAGAATGCAGATAGATTTTATTGAGATGTCTGTGTGTGAAGGTTTAAGATATGTGTTGGTGATTGTCTGCATCTTTAGTCATTGGATTGAAGCTTACCCTACACGAAGAAATGACAGACTCACAGTAGCGAAACTACTGCTTAGGGAACTGATACAACGTTCTGGGTTTCCGATCACTTTAGAATCAGATAGGGGAAGTCACTTCAACAATGAAGTAATTAAATTACTATGTGCAGCCTTAAACATCGAGCAGAAGTTGCATTGTAGGTACCGCCTCAAGCAACAGGACTAGTGGAGCAGATGAATGGTACCTTTAAATCAAGAATGGCAAAAATGTGTGCATCCACTAATCTGAAAAGGCATGACGCACTGCTGTTAGTTCTGATGACAATGAGAAACACACCAGACATGAAGAGGATTGTCACCGCATGAGATACTCATGGGCAGAGCAATGAGGTTGCCAGCGGTGCCTGCAAATGCTCTTGTGAACATAACAGATTATATGGTGTTGGACTACTGCAAAGGTCTGGCTGATGTGGTTCGCTATTTCTCTCAGCAAGTGGAAGCCACCACACTGCCACCGTTCCAAGATCAAGGACACAACCTGAGAGCTAGTGGCTGGGTTGTGGTCCAAACACACATGAGGAAGACATGTTTGGAACCTTGTTGGAAAGGCCCTTTCCAGGTATCACTACCACAGCTGTGAAGTGCGCTGGAGGTCCGAACTGGATCCATGGCAGCCCCACTGAGAAAGTGGCATGTCCTCTGGACAATGAAGAGGAGTTGTTGAGAGTACCAACAATGACCAGACAAGCCTCAGAGCTGGAAAGAGAATAAAGAGGAACTGAGACCGGATCGGAGCAGGTTGAGAATGGTTCAGTCACCCCTGTGAGAGGTGAAGGAGAATACCTCCAGGAGCGTGACAGTGAGCCAATCTTGATTGAGGCAGAATGAGAGCCTAGTCAGAGGAGGGCTTTCCCAGAAGTAGACGAAATTGAGAGACAAACTGAGCAAACGCCAGACCCCGAGGGGGAAGGATTTGAGGCGGATGAAAGCCAATGTGGTCTGACTCCTCCTGAACCAGTTGCAGGTCCGTCAAGAGAAAATCCTGCAGAGAAAGAAGAAGTTTCAAGTTCAACACTGAAAACAGCATTGATCAAGGGTCCACTGAAAGGAGATAAGTGGCCGAATTCACAAGCAAAGAGAAAGGAAGCAATTGTCGTGACGACAATCGAGGAAGAAGTAGATACTACTAGAAGGGAAAACCTAAGTGAAGGAGAATTAAATGGAGATTGAAAGTTGAAAAGAAAGAGAATAGCAAGTTGAAGGTACGCACGTTCTGAATGGGTGTATGCAACAACGAGTGAATGGCAAAGATAGTTTTTGTCATTTTGTTTCAATCGGGACATTTCAGGTCAAAATTTTGGTACTTGAAGGAACTTACTGAGCTGTAGAAATTACAAATTGAGAAAAAGTACAAAGAGAAAGAGACTGTTGAAATTAACTGGAAAAGACTTTGATAACCTGGTTTGACTTGCTGCTAAACCAATTTTGACAAGGATCCTGGAAGTGAGACTGGAAGCTGTAAATAACTGCTGAAAGAAGATTGAAGATTTTTTCTTGATTTTGCTGCACAGTTACTAAATTTTCTCTTCTACTTTATGATTCTTTACAGATAATGACTAACATCTGCCAACAGGAAAGGAAGAACAGGTGCTGTAAATACATGAGTATTGGTTTGGAAATTGTGTGTGTGACATTGTGCATGATATTGATCGTGGGTATGACTGTTCTTGATGTGAGTAAAGCCACCCATATTTCAACTTTAGAAACAACTACTGTATTAACAGTGATAGGAAAGTTTAGGTTAGATGAGAAGTATCTGTACATAGACAATGCTCAAGGGGAACTTTCTTCTAATGCCTTCTATTGCTTATTGAGTGAGTATGTTGAGACAATGGATGCGAGGAATTGTTTTGTGGGTATGCAGATTCCGTCATCAGTCGAAGAAGGAGTTACCTATCATAGTTTGCCTCTTACTTGTGGGATAAGTTGTAGTCTGTTACTATCAAGATTCTATAACCAAGAGTACATTCAATATTTCTATTGCAACCATGATGTTGTGTTTCGTGTGTCCCCATAATTAGGTATCTGAGTAGAGTAGCTAAGGACAATGACATAGTATTAGTAAGGGGTTTCTTTGAGCCTACATTAACTTTTGGCACAGCATTTGTGCACAAAAATAACCTGACATGCTTGCTTACACCTCTAGAAAAGAGCTTCTTAGATCAGGCAGATGACAGGAGAAAGGCATTAAAGGAGAAGTTAGAAAAGGGATTAGAGAAAAGGATTTATAGCAATGATTATACATTTAGTGAAATAAAAACACAGGGGAATTAGCTTTCGATGTGCAACATTTAGAGAAGCTTTGTGTGTATAGACCTAGATCTAGTACTGACACTTTGTTCCTGGGAACAAGTGAATTTAGGCATATGTTTTTGTTTCGGAGTAAAAGGACCTTTATGTTGAATGGACAGGATCTGGCGATTCCTGGTGTATATTACATTTGCATAAATAATGCTTATCACCGTTGTCGCGTAGGCTCTCATTATCCTAATGAGACTACTGGATTTTGAGCGGCAAGATCGTTCACAGTGTGGGGGACTGAGTCTGACCCATGGTGGACAACACTTGTCACTCTAAATCCGGGTCTTGCTCCGGCTAACTAGCAGTGCCTCATCTCTCCCAAATGGTAGAGACAATTGGGCAGTCAAGCGCATGATATCTTAATACTTCTCAGGGAAGTCGTGGTCACTCAGGTCACAACCGGTTCTCTCATACACAGTGCATTCTCATATATATATGACAGAAGGCAGTATAAGTTTTAAAGATTGGTTTAATAAAACAACTGCATTTTAGATAGCAAAGCGTGAGCTGAAATAACCAGAACTACACAACACAGTAATATTAAAATAGTAACAATGAGAGTGAAGCACAAGAATAAAGCTATCATAGTGCCGCTAGTTTATTCTCTCTCTAAGTTATATTTTCGAGCACAGCATCTTAAGCTCTAAGTCTGCCTTTCAGGTTCCTCGGGAGGACATCGACCCTCATACCTGAGCAAAGGCCTGTAATCTGCATCAGCATCTGCAACGAGGCATTCAGCATCCAATTGTGGGTCCCTGGCTGGAATCTCCCTCTTGATGCGTACTAGGACTAGAAAGTGTTTTTAT
Source organism: Pleurodeles waltl (assembly GCF_031143425.1). Classification (NCBI taxonomy): domain Eukaryota; kingdom Metazoa; phylum Chordata; class Amphibia; order Caudata; family Salamandridae; genus Pleurodeles; species Pleurodeles waltl. The sequence goes on along the minus strand of NC_090442.1, from coordinate 926,870,883 downwards.
AACTAACACGCAGATGTTCTAAGAAATGTCCCTACGTAAGGATGTGTATTTTCTATGAATGCTGAAGACTAAGCTTCTACCACATTTACCGGCAATGTACCAGACTGTAGCCTTGACTGAAGCACAGGGCGATCAAGAATGCATTATTTGAGAACACAGTGCTGAACTAAGCTAATCAGTGTGATAGAAGAAATTAAAACAAGACCGTAAAAACTGGTTATTGTAAAATAAAAGTGCGACGCTGAATAAAATATATAGTATGTAAAACTAACGTGCATGAAGCTATATTAAAAATGACCACACTACACCCTCCCCCTGTCGGTAGAAAAGTGGTTTAAGGCAAAGCTAAAATGCCCTAAGCTCAAATATATTTTTAAAAAACTCTACTTAATTTTGACAAGTCAAGAGGACACACAAGCCTACTACTTGGTAATTAAAAAAAATGAGCATGCAGCCAAGAGCCAAATTTAAAAGAAAAATGTCAATTTAGGATTTTTCCAAATCAAGCAGAAGTCATGGAAAGCAGGAGGTCCTCCACTTCGGCAGATGACAAAACCTTTAAATCCGCGCCAAAAACCACTAAGGAGCAGGTGTGTTCCATAGCCTCAGTGTCAACCAAGGTGGCATCCCATGCCGTGCACATTAATGAGTTAATGGTAACTTCCTCCAGGAAAGGTAGCTCGTAATCAGCTTCTCTGAGCAAACGCAGCTGCAGCGCGCATGTCTGGTAATGAACCCTCAACGAGAACATCAACAGAAGAGCACCAATCACTAAGGGGCGTTGCTGCGAGAGACAAACTTCCAGTGCATGTTCAAAAGAGCACAAACGGCACCGAAACACTGGCTGCACACAATCCAAAACCGGTCTGAATGACAGAGACCAGTCACACCCCAAATCTTCCAGGAGTGTTGCTCCAAACTGCTGCATCATGCGTTCACGACACAGCTGCGCTGATGGGAGCGCCTTCTTTTGTCCTTGTTGCGGCAGGAAAGCCATTGCGGAAAAACAACAGCAACAGCAAAATGCCGGCTAATAAAGCCAGAGTTCTTGGAAATCCCCCAAAAATGCTTCCGAAAATTGAGTGAATAGCCGAAGGTATCAAACCGAATAGAGAGGAAAAGGTGTGAACAAAACCAATACCAACAGCTTTGAAAAAATGTACTAATCCAGCTGTGCTGGACGCATTAAATATTCGTCCAACGAGTTCACCAATGATTGGAGGAAAATTACCAAATTATCTTTGTTGATGGTTGCTGTCTAAGAGACAATATAAGAGTACTGAGAGCAGGATATGCCGTGTGCACAATTATTGGTATACTGGAAGCATCCTGGCTTTGAGGAGTACATTCTGCACAAGTAGCGGAACTGGTAGCCCTTGCTATAGCATGCCATGTTTCTGCTCAGCTGAAAGTTGCCATCTATACGGATAGTCAGTATTGATTTGGAATAGTCCATGACTTTGGCCAGTTGTGGCTACAGAGAGGTTTCATGGTTCTGGATTTGCTTCAAGCTATCCTGATGCCTGAGAAGATTGCTGTGGTGAAATGCAGTGCACATCTGAAATCGCAAGATTTTGTGACAATGGTAAATGGATATGCGGATCAAGTCGCAAGGTTCTGCACATCGAACTGTATATCATTCAAGGATAAGTGGAAACTGTTACCTGACAAAGATGAAGCATGTCCAAGTTATCTATTGCATGCAGTTGATACCTTGCAAGAATTGAGAACACTGCAGAATAATGTTGACAGGGAGGAAAAAAGATCATGGAGCAAAATGAAATGTGTACATTGACAGGATGAATTGTGGGTTTCAGAAGTGGGTCAATTGCTTTTGCCGAACAGTTTGTTGTCTCAAATAGCTAGGCATTATCATGGTCAAGCACATGATGGAAGAGATGCAATGATTCGATTTTTCAAGCGAAATTGGTTCAATCCGAGGTTTAGACAAGTTGCTGAAGCAGTTTGCCATTGTTGCGTCATTTGTCAACAAATGTACATGGGAAAAGGGACAGTGGTTCATTTGTGCCACATTGGAAGAGCAGGCGGTCCATTCAGCAGAATGCAGATAGATTTTATTGAGATGTCTGTGTGTGAAGGTTTAAGATATGTGTTGGTGATTGTCTGCATCTTTAGTCATTGGATTGAAGCTTACCCTACACGAAGAAATGACAGACTCACAGTAGCGAAACTACTGCTTAGGGAACTGATACAACGTTCTGGGTTTCCGATCACTTTAGAATCAGATAGGGGAAGTCACTTCAACAATGAAGTAATTAAATTACTATGTGCAGCCTTAAACATCGAGCAGAAGTTGCATTGTAGGTACCGCCTCAAGCAACAGGACTAGTGGAGCAGATGAATGGTACCTTTAAATCAAGAATGGCAAAAATGTGTGCATCCACTAATCTGAAAAGGCATGACGCACTGCTGTTAGTTCTGATGACAATGAGAAACACACCAGACAGGAAAAGGATTGTCACCGCATGAGATACTCATGGGCAGAGCAATGAGGTTGCCAGCGGTGCCTGCAAATGCTCTTGTGAACATAACAGATTATATGGTGTTGGACTACTGCAAAGGTCTGGCTGATGTGGTTCGCTATTTCTCTCAGCAAGTGGAAGCCACCACACTGCCACCGTTCCAAGATCAAGGACACAACCTGAGAGCTAGTGGCTGGGTTGTGGTCCAAACACACATGAGGAAGACATGTTTGGAACCTTGTTGGAAAGGCCCTTTCCAGGTATCACTACCACAGCTGTGAAGTGCGCTGGAGGTCCGAACTGGATCCATGGCAGCCCCACTGAGAAAGTGGCATGTCCTCTGGACAATGAAGAGGAGTTGTTGAGAGTACCAACAATGACCAGACAAGCCTCAGAGCTGGAAAGAGAATAAAGAGGAACTGAGACCGGATCGGAGCAGGTTGAGAATGGTTCAGTCACCCCTGTGAGAGGTGAAGGAGAATACCTCCAGGAGCGTGACAGTGAGCCAATCTTGATTGAGGCAGAATGAGAGCCTAGTCAGAGGAGGGCTTTCCCAGAAGTAGACGAAATTGAGAGACAAACTGAGCAAACGCCAGACCCCGAGGGGGAAGGATTTGAGGCGGATGAAAGCCAATGTGGTCTGACTCCTCCTGAACCAGTTGCAGGTCCGTCAAGAGAAAATCCTGCAGAGAAAGAAGAAGTTTCAAGTTCAACACTGAAAACAGCATTGATCAAGGGTCCACTGAAAGGAGATAAGTGGCCGAATTCACAAGCAAAGAGAAAGGAAGCAATTGTCGTGACGACAATCGAGGAAGAAGTAGATACTACTAGAAGGGAAAACCTAAGTGAAGGAGAATTAAATGGAGATTGAAAGTTGAAAAGAAAGAGAATAGCAAGTTGAAGGTACGCACGTTCTGAATGGGTGTATGCAACAACGAGTGAATGGCAAAGATAGTTTTTGTCATTTTGTTTCAATCGGGACATTTCAGGTCAAAATTTTGGTACTTGAAGGAACTTACTGAGCTGTAGAAATTACAAATTGAGAAAAAGTACAAAGAGAAAGAGACTGTTGAAATTAACTGGAAAAGACTTTGATAACCTGGTTTGACTTGCTGCTAAACCAATTTTGACAAGGATCCTGGAAGTGAGACTGGAAGCTGTAAATAACTGCTGAAAGAAGATTGAAGATTTTTTCTTGATTTTGCTGCACAGTTACTAAATTTTCTCTTCTACTTTATGATTCTTTACAGATAATGACTAACATCTGCCAACAGGAAAGGAAGAACAGGTGCTGTAAATACATGAGTATTGGTTTGGAAATTGTGTGTGTGACATTGTGCATGATATTGATCGTGGGTATGACTGTTCTTGATGTGAGTAAAGCCACCCATATTTCAACTTTAGAAACAACTACTGTATTAACAGTGATAGGAAAGTTTAGGTTAGATGAGAAGTATCTGTACATAGACAATGCTCAAGGGGAACTTTCTTCTAATGCCTTCTATTGCTTATTGAGTGAGTATGTTGAGACAATGGATGCGAGGAATTGTTTTGTGGGTATGCAGATTCCGTCATCAGTCGAAGAAGGAGTTACCTATCATAGTTTGCCTCTTACTTGTGGGATAAGTTGTAGTCTGTTACTATCAAGATTCTATAACCAAGAGTACATTCAATATTTCTATTGCAACCATGATGTTGTGTTTCGTGTGTCCCCATAATTAGGTATCTGAGTAGAGTAGCTAAGGACAATGACATAGTATTAGTAAGGGGTTTCTTTGAGCCTACATTAACTTTTGGCACAGCATTTGTGCACAAAAATAACCTGACATGCTTGCTTACACCTCTAGAAAAGAGCTTCTTAGATCAGGCAGATGACAGGAGAAAGGCATTAAAGGAGAAGTTAGAAAAGGGATTAGAGAAAAGGATTTATAGCAATGATTATACATTTAGTGAAATAAAAACACAGGGGAATTAGCTTTCGATGTGCAACATTTAGAGAAGCTTTGTGTGTATAGACCTAGATCTAGTACTGACACTTTGTTCCTGGGAACAAGTGAATTTAGGCATATGTTTTTGTTTCGGAGTAAAAGGACCTTTATGTTGAATGGACAGGATCTGGCGATTCCTGGTGTATATTACATTTGCATAAATAATGCTTATCACCGTTGTCGCGTAGGCTCTCATTATCCTAATGAGACTACTGGATTTTGAGCGGCAAGATCGTTCACAGTGTGGGGGACTGAGTCTGACCCATGGTGGACAACACTTGTCACTCTAAATCCGGGTCTTGCTCCGGCTAACTAGCAGTGCCTCATCTCTCCCAAATGGTAGAGACAATTGGGCAGTCAAGCGCATGATATCTTAATACTTCTCAGGGAAGTCGTGGTCACTCAGGTCACAACCGGTTCTCTCATACACAGTGCATTCTCATATATATATGACAGAAGGCAGTATAAGTTTTAAAGATTGGTTTAATAAAACAACTGCATTTTAGATAGCAAAGCGTGAGCTGAAATAACCAGAACTACACAACACAGTAATATTAAAATAGTAACAATGAGAGTGAAGCACAAGAATAAAGCTATCATAGTGCCGCTAGTTTATTCTCTCTCTAAGTTATATTTTCGAGCACAGCATCTTAAGCTCTAAGTCTGCCTTTCAGGTTCCTCGGGAGGACATCGACCCTCATACCTGAGCAAAGGCCTGTAATCTGCATCAGCATCTGCAACGAGGCATTCAGCATCCAATTGTGGGTCCCTGGCTGGAATCTCCCTCTTGATGCGTACTAGGACTAGAAAGTGTTTTTATAACTAACACGCAGATGTTCTAAGAAATGTCCCTACGTAAGGATGTGTATTTTCTATGAATGCTGAAGACTAAGCTTCTACCACATTTACCGGCAATGTACCAGACTGTAGCCTTGACTGAAGCACAGGGCGATCAAGAATGCATTATTTGAGAACACAGTGCTGAACTAAGCTAATCAGTGTGATAGAAGAAATTAAAACAAGACCGTAAAAACTGGTTATTGTAAAATAAAAGTGCGACGCTGAATAAAATATATAGTATGTAAAACTAACGTGCATGAAGCTATATTAAAAATGACCACACTACACCCTCCCCCTGTCGGTAGAAAAGTGGTTTAAGGCAAAGCTAAAATGCCCTAAGCTCAAATATATTTTTAAAAAACTCTACTTAATTTTGACAAGTCAAGAGGACACACAAGCCTACTACTTGGTAATTAAAAAAAATGAGCATGCAGCCAAGAGCCAAATTTAAAAGAAAAATGTCAATTTAGGATTTTTCCAAATCAAGCAGAAGTCATGGAAAGCAGGAGGTCCTCCACTTCCGCAGATGACAAAACCTTTAAATCCGCGCCAAAAACCACTAAGGAGCAGGTGTGTTCCATAGCCTCAGTGTCAACCAAGGTGGCATCCCATGCCGTGCACATTAATGAGTTAATGGTAACTTCCTCCAGGAAAGGTAGCTCGTAATCAGCTTCTCTGAGCAAACGCAGCTGCAGCGCGCATGTCTGGTAATGAACCCTCAACGAGAACATCAACAGAAGAGCACCAATCACTAAGGGGCGTTGCTGCGAGAGACAAACTTCCAGTGCATGTTCAAAAGAGCACAAACGGCACCGAAACACTGGCTGCACACAATCCAAAACCGGTCTGAATGACAGAGACCAGTCACACCCCAAATCTTCCAGGAGTGTTGCTCCAAACTGCTGCATCATGCGTTCACGACACAGCTGCGCTGATGGGAGCGCCTTCTTTTGTCCTTGTTGCGGCAGGAAAGCCATTGCGGAAAAACAACAGCAACAGCAAAATGCCGGCTAATAAAGCCAGAGTTCTTGGAAATCCCCCAAAAATGCTTCCGAAAATTGAGTGAATAGCCGAAGGTATCAAACCGAATAGAGAGGAAAAGGTGTGAACAAAACCAATACCAACAGCTTTGAAAAAATGTACTAATCCAGCTGTGCTGGACGCATTAAATATTCGTCCAACGAGTTCACCAATGATTGGAGGAAAATTACCAAATTATCTTTGTTGATGGTTGCTGTCTAAGAGACAATATAAGAGTACTGAGAGCAGGATATGCCGTGTGCACAATTATTGGTATACTGGAAGCATCCTGGCTTTGAGGAGTACATTCTGCACAAGTAGCGGAACTGGTAGCCCTTGCTATAGCATGCCATGTTTCTGCTCAGCTGAAAGTTGCCATCTATACGGATAGTCAGTATTGATTTGGAATAGTCCATGACTTTGGCCAGTTGTGGCTACAGAGAGGTTTCATGGTTCTGGATTTGCTTCAAGCTATCCTGATGCCTGAGAAGATTGCTGTGGTGAAATGCAGTGCACATCTGAAATCGCAAGATTTTGTGACAATGGTAAATGGATATGCGGATCAAGTCGCAAGGTTCTGCACATCGAACTGTATATCATTCAAGGATAAGTGGAAACTGTTACCTGACAAAGATGAAGCATGTCCAAGTTATCTATTGCATGCAGTTGATACCTTGCAAGAATTGAGAACACTGCAGAATAATGTTGACAGGGAGGAAAAAAGATCATGGAGCAAAATGAAATGTGTACATTGACAGGATGAATTGTGGGTTTCAGAAGTGGGTCAATTGCTTTTGCCGAACAGTTTGTTGTCTCAAATGGCTAGGCATTATCATGGTCAAGCACATGATGGAAGAGATGCAATGATTCGATTTTTCAAGCGAAATTGGTTCAATCCGAGGTTTAGACAAGTTGCTGAAGCAGTTTGCCATTGTTGCGTCATTTGTCAACAAATGTACATGGGAAAAGGGACAGTGGTTCATTTGTGCCACATTGGAAGAGCAGGCGGTCCATTCAGCAGAATGCAGATAGATTTTATTGAGATGTCTGTGTGTGAAGGTTTAAGATATGTGTTGGTGATTGTCTGCATCTTTAGTCATTGGATTGAAGCTTACCCTACACGAAGAAATGACAGACTCACAGTAGCGAAACTACTGCTTAGGGAACTGATACAACGTTCTGGGTTTCCGATCACTTTAGAATCAGATAGGGGAAGTCACTTCAACAATGAAGTAATTAAATTACTATGTGCAGCCTTAAACATCGAGCAGAAGTTGCATTGTAGGTACCGCCTCAAGCAACAGGACTAGTGGAGCAGATGAATGGTACCTTTAAATCAAGAATGGCAAAAATGTGTGCATCCACTAATCTGAAAAGGCATGACGCACTGCTGTTAGTTCTGATGACAATGAGAAACACACCAGACAGGAAAAGGATTGTCACCGCATGAGATACTCATGGGCAGAGCAATGAGGTTGCCAGCGGTGCCTGCAAATGCTCTTGTGAACATAACAGATTATATGGTGTTGGACTACTGCAAAGGTCTGGCTGATGTGGTTCGCTATTTCTCTCAGCAAGTGGAAGCCACCACACTGCCACCGTTCCAAGATCAAGGACACAACCTGAGAGCTAGTGGCTGGGTTGTGGTCCAAACACACATGAGGAAGACATGTTTGGAACCTTGTTGGAAAGGCCCTTTCCAGGTATCACTACCACAGCTGTGAAGTGCGCTGGAGGTCCGAACTGGATCCATGGCAGCCCCACTGAGAAAGTGGCATGTCCTCTGGACAATGAAGAGGAGTTGTTGAGAGTACCAACAATGACCAGACAAGCCTCAGAGCTGGAAAGAGAATAAAGAGGAACTGAGACCGGATCGGAGCAGGTTGAGAATGGTTCAGTCACCCCTGTGAGAGGTGAAGGAGAATACCTCCAGGAGCGTGACAGTGAGCCAATCTTGATTGAGGCAGAATGAGAGCCTAGTCAGAGGAGGGCTTTCCCAGAAGTAGACGAAATTGAGAGACAAACTGAGCAAACGCCAGACCCCGAGGGGGAAGGATTTGAGGCGGATGAAAGCCAATGTGGTCTGACTCCTCCTGAACCAGTTGCAGGTCCGTCAAGAGAAAATCCTGCAGAGAAAGAAGAAGTTTCAAGTTCAACACTGAAAACAGCATTGATCAAGGGTCCACTGAAAGGAGATAAGTGGCCGAATTCACAAGCAAAGAGAAAGGAAGCAATTGTCGTGACGACAATCGAGGAAGAAGTAGATACTACTAGAAGGGAAAACCTAAGTGAAGGAGAATTAAATGGAGATTGAAAGTTGAAAAGAAAGAGAATAGCAAGTTGAAGGTACGCACGTTCTGAATGGGTGTATGCAACAACGAGTGAATGGCAAAGATAGTTTTTGTCATTTTGTTTCAATCGGGACATTTCAGGTCAAAATTTTGGTACTTGAAGGAACTTACTGAGCTGTAGAAATTACAAATTGAGAAAAAGTACAAAGAGAAAGAGACTGTTGAAGTTAACTGGAAAAGACTTTGATAACCTGGTTTGACTTGCTGCTAAACCAATTTTGACAAGGATCCTGGAAGTGAGACTGGAAGCTGTAAATAACTGCTGAAAGAAGATTGAAGATTTTTTCTTGATTTTGCTGCACAGTTACTAAATTTTCTCTTCTACTTTATGATTCTTTACAGATAATGACTAACATCTGCCAACAGGAAAGGAAGAACAGGTGCTGTAAATACATGAGTATTGGTTTGGAAATTGTGTGTGTGACATTGTGCATGATATTGATCGTGGGTATGACTGTTCTTGATGTGAGTAAAGCCACCCATATTTCAACTTTAGAAACAACTACTGTATTAACAGTGATAGGAAAGTTTAGGTTAGATGAGAAGTATCTGTACATAGACAATGCTCAAGGGGAACTTTCTTCTAATGCCTTCTATTGCTTATTGAGTGAGTATGTTGAGACAATGGATGCGAGGAATTGTTTTGTGGGTATGCAGATTCCGTCATCAGTCGAAGAAGGAGTTACCTATCATAGTTTGCCTCTTACTTGTGGGATAAGTTGTAGTCTGTTACTATCAAGATTCTATAACCAAGAGTACATTCAATATTTCTATTGCAACCATGATGTTGTGTTTCGTGTGTCCCCATAATTAGGTATCTGAGTAGAGTAGCTAAGGACAATGACATAGTATTAGTAAGGGGTTTCTTTGAGCCTACATTAACTTTTGGCACAGCATTTGTGCACAAAAATAACCTGACATGCTTGCTTACACCTCTAGAAAAGAGCTTCTTAGATCAGGCAGATGACAGGAGAAAGGCATTAAAGGAGAAGTTAGAAAAGGGATTAGAGAAAAGGATTTATAGCAATGATTATACATTTAGTGAAATAAAAACACAGGGGAATTAGCTTTCGATGTGCAACATTTAGAGAAGCTTTGTGTGTATAGACCTAGATCTAGTACTGACACTTTGTTCCTGGGAACAAGTGAATTTAGGCATATGTTTTTGTTTCGGAGTAAAAGGACCTTTATGTTGAATGGACAGGATCTGGCGATTCCTGGTGTATATTACTTTTGCTTAAATAATGCTTATCACAGTTGTCGCGTAGGCTCTCATTATCCTAATGAGACTACTGGATTTTGAGCGGCAAGATCGTTCACAGTGTGGGGGACTGAGTCTGACCCATGGTGGACAACACTTGTCACTCTAAATCCGGGTCTTGCTCCGGCTAACTAGCAGTGCCTCATCTCTCCCAAATGGTAGAGACAATTGGGCAGTCAAGCGCATGATATCTTAATACTTCTCAGGGAAGTCGTGGTCACTCAGGTCACAACCGGTTCTCTCATACACAGTGCATTCTCATATATATATGACAGAAGGCAGTATAAGTTTTAAAGATTGGTTTAATAAAACAACTGCATTTTAGATAGCAAAGCGTGAGCTGAAATAACCAGAACTACACAACACAGTAATATTAAAATAGTAACAATGAGAGTGAAGCACAAGAATAAAGCTATCATAGTGCCGCTAGTTTATTCTCTCTCTAAGTTATATTTTCGAGCACAGCATCTTAAGCTCTAAGTCTGCCTTTCAGGTTCCTCGGGAGGACATCGACCCTCATACCTGAGCAAAGGCCTGTAATCTGCATCAGCATCTGCAACGAGGCATTCAGCATCCAATTGTGGGTCCCTGGCTGGAATCTCCCTCTTGATGCGTACTAGGACTAGAAAGTGTTTTTATAACTAACACGCAGATGTTCTAAGAAATGTCCCTACGTAAGGATGTGTATTTTCTATGAATGCTGAAGACTAAGCTTCTACCACATTTACCGGCAATGTACCAGACTGTAGCCTTGACTGAAGCACAGGGCGATCAAGAATGCATTATTTGAGAACACAGTGCTGAACTAAGCTAATCAGTGTGATAGAAGAAATTAAAACAAGACCGTAAAAACTGGTTATTGTAAAATAAAAGTGCGACGCTGAATAAAATATATAGTATGTAAAACTAACGTGCATGAAGCTATATTAAAAATGACCACACTACACCCTCCCCCTGTCGGTAGAAAAGTGGTTTAAGGCAAAGCTAAAATGCCCTAAGCTCAAATATATTTTTAAAAAACTCTACTTAATTTTGACAAGTCAAGAGGACACACAAGCCTACTACTTGGTAATTAAAAAAAATGAGCATGCAGCCAAGAGCCAAATTTAAAAGAAAAATGTCAATTTAGGATTTTTCCAAATATAGCAGAAGTCATGGAAAGCAGGAGGTCCTCCACTTCGGCAGATGACAAAACCTTTAAATCCGCGCCAAAAACCACTAAGGAGCAGGTGTGTTCCATAGCCTCAGTGTCAACCAAGGTGGCATCCCATGCCGTGCACATTAATGAGTTAATGGTAACTTCCTCCAGGAAAGGTAGCTCGTAATCAGCTTCTCTGAGCAAACGCAGCTGCAGCGCGCATGTCTGGTAATGAACCCTCAACGAGAACATCAACAGAAGAGCACCAATCACTAAGGGGCGTTGCTGCGAGAGACAAACTTCCAGTGCATGTTCAAAAGAGCACAAACGGCACCGAAACACTGGCTGCACACAATCCAAAACCGGTCTGAATGACAGAGACCAGTCACACCCCAAATCTTCCAGGAGTGTTGCTCCAAACTGCTGCATCATGCGTTCACGACACAGCTGCGCTGATGGGAGCGCCTTCATTTGTCCTTGTTGCGGCAGGAAAGCCATTGCGGAAAAACAACAGCAACAGCAAAATGCCGGCTAATAAAGCCAGAGTTCTTGGAAATCCCCCAAAAATGCTTCCGAAAATTGAGTGAATAGCCGAAGGTATCAAACCGAATAGAGAGGAAAAGGTGTGAACAAAACCAATACCAACAGCTTTGAAAAAATGTGCTAATCCAGCTGTGCTGGACGCATTAAATATTCGTCCAACGAGTTCACCAATGTGTCTCGGAAAGTCTGTATTTAATAGGGACTGTATTTCTGCCGACGACCTTGCCACTTGAAGTGCGCAGGTCTTGCGTGCAGATGTAAGGGCCACATGCTTCTGAAACAATAAAGCCTTTAGCCTACTTAACTTGTCAAATTTCACCTTGGAAGTAGCAATGTGAGGCCAGATATCAGCTACCTCCCTATATTTAGTGGGGGGGAAACAACACATTCCCGCAGCATGTAACGACCTTAGAGACCGAAACACCGTAAACTATTCCGGCCCGCATGCCACAACAGTCTTCACTATTGAGGAGGACGTAGCTGCCGTTTGAAAGCACCTGGAATGTGTGTTTAATCAAGGGGACTGGAACTCCCTTCAGATAGCAAGCCAAGTTTGCAACCGAGGCATTACACGCCCCATGCAGGGACAGCTGCTTACAAATCATCGAATGGCTGACGGAAGTCTCACATTTACTACCGCTAAGAAAGACCTCTTTCATGCCATTGAGGCATTTGTACGAGAAGAGAAGCTCCCACACGTCATGGATGTAACTATCTCCCAACTTTTCATATCTGCCTACCGGAATGTGTTTCAAACAAGAAGTGAATTGTAATGTAGAAATAGGCAGATTAATAATCCCGTGTATCAACCACTCTGCTGAAGGAATTTTGGCCACGGTAAAAGGCAGTCTTTCTATTTTTTCAATGTTAAGCATGACATAAGTTGCTTCCTTTTTTGCCATAAGTTGTTGTTGTCACGTTAAATTAAAAGAAAAAAATATTTCCCTGGCACTGATGTGCTGCCACGGAAAGCGACCCGCCATCAGTGTCTGAAGTGTCCAACCCAACTGCCTAATGGACCTGGTCTGACTCTGTCCATGATATAAAGAAGACATATCAGATCTTATAATGTCTATAGCAGTAGAAACAATGTTGTTAATTGTATATATCCGGTCGGACAAGGTGTGAATCCCATTATCCACAACAGCTAATGCATTCTTCAAATTTTCCTGATCTATCTGCCCTAACCGGGCTGCAGCCTCTTGTTTGGGAAGGTTTCCATATTTCATTGTATACCTCATACAAGAAACGCTTCCTATGTGGTATCTTGGGGCCTGACAAGAAATCTTGTAAGTCAGTGTTGTTAGACAAGAGATTGAGGTGTGCCTTAACCGCATCTAGTGAGGATGATTTTAGCCACTGTTGGCACAATTTTCCTACACTATACGTTGTAATTATGTCAGCATGTTCTGGTGATATATAGCGAGGGTCTGGCCTACTCATCCGGAAACCTCCCGAGGAGGTGACAAAACGTTGATGACACCCGTTGGTATCTATGGGCCATAATAACCACCCGCCGGGACGTGTCATTGAAGCATTAAACGTACCATTCTGGACCCACCCATTGAGCTCATTTATATTTGCATTCGTGTAATTTTGCCAGTTATTAAATTTTGCAGGGGCAGGTATACTGGGCATGTTTAATTCTCTAATTGTTGATAAGCCTAAACAACTTGTTTGCTGTACCGTTTCATTTAAAAAGATCATTTGAACAGGGATGAGACATGTTCTAAACAATGTTTCTCTACCGTTGGTCTGCCAATTTTTTGTTCCCCAAACACTTTTCAAATCAACATTTTTCGACCAGTATTCATAACCCTCAATTGATAACCGGGAAACAAAAGAGTCTGAATATATAAATTTAGTATTGGCCAATAACATATGTATATCCTTGGTGGCAGTTACTTTAAAATAATATGACTCAGCATTTTTTTGACAATGCCCAGAAAAATAACTAAACTTTTCAGTATAAGTTTTTGAACTTCCTTGTGGTGGAGTTGGACAATGTTCCCATTGTGTGTAATTAAATATCGTTTTTGGACTGATCACTCTATGTATGAAGTGGTGCCCATAATAATTATAGCAAAACATATCACCATAATTTTATCTAAACTGGTAAACATCTTAGTTTTCATAGACAGTATGATATTGCAATTCTCTCATCATAGAATCAACTGTTTTCACATCCCAATAATCAGATACAATGCCTGGTATGACCATATCGTTCATGGATAATTTTAACACATACGGCACTTGAATAATCTCAGTGGGACCATATATATCAAACATTGTCCCACCCAGTCCCATCAGGAATTGGTACTTCAGAGATGTTCACAAAAGACAAGTCTCTTCGAATCTTATGTGATGAAAAATGTGGTTTCAAAACCTCCTCCACCTGTTCAACCGCTGATCTCTTTGGAAGAAAATGACCATGTATTAACAAGAAAAAAGTAACGACAAAACCAATCCAAAGCAGGAAGGCTGGGACAGTCAGAGAAAGCCATACATAGTTCCATGGAAAAACAAAATATGTTTCTTTAAGCCAATGTATCAGCTTACGTGCACCTGACAGGTCAGCAGTCAAAGAGACAAACGAGTCCGATAGACCGTCATTGTAGTCGGCAAAGTAACCAGTGGCAGTTCGTGCAAAAGGCGTTGCCGTGGTCAATGGAGGAGTTGGTGTTTCCTGTGGTGGTACACTGTAGACAGCACCATCCGTCTGGCTTGTAGTCATAGTGACTTGATCAAGTGTTTCTAAGTTGCTTGTTGTTAGTGGACCTAATTCAAGATCATCATCATCCACCCTCCCCAAGCTCGGAGAGGCATCAGTGTTGGTATAAACAACTTGAAGCGGAACTTCTTCTCCAGTAGTGAGAGGGATTCAAGAACTACTGGACGTTTCTCTTGGTCGGCTGTGTAGAATCGGCCCCATGTTGTAGTTTGACATTGTCAATGGAAACAAAGCGATTTTCTTTGGCACCTGGCAACGGTGGTAGAATAACAGTTCTGGTACCGTGTATCCCCAACACAGGGACTGGTGCTCGATAAGAAGGGCCAAATTCTTTTTTCACAGCGACCTTTTCACACACAAGATCCCCAACCCTGGGAATCCAGCCGGTAGGTGTTACTGGCACATCCTCAATTCCTGTGGAGGCAGCACTTTCAGAAGAGTTATCTTCACAGAACTGCTGTAATTCCTGTAAAACAGTGACACAATCATTTATGTCAAAAGGTGTTTCCACTGCCTCCACGCCAGGATCATCAAGATCCGGAACAAACATTTGTGTTCCGAACAGGCACTCATATGAAGTACGACCCCCCCAGGGACCTTCTAGGCAGGTTATTTAGTGCTCTCTGAACTCCATACAGGTGGGTTAGCCAACTACGACTCGTACCTAAGATTCTGGCTGTTAAGGATTGCTTTAAAGTGCGGTTTAATCTTTCCACAACACTATTTCCGTTGGGATGAAATGGAGACGAGTACTGGAGTTGGACCCCCAACAAAGCCATGGTGTCCCTGAATGCCCTTGAGGCAAAAGCAGCACCCTGGGCCGAATGGAATGCCACAACTGCATATGTACCGACAAAGACTTGCAAATCTTTAATAACAGTCCGAGCATCAGCCGAGTTTTGTGGCCACACCCACACAAATCTGGAGCAAGAATAAACAGCGACTAATATATATTTGTATGCACTATCAGGTGTTAATGGACGACAATGGTCCAAGTACACACATTGTAATGGTCTATTTGAAATTAATAGGGGTGTCTGCGGTGGGCGCTTAGCCGTGGAAACATTAATTTGTTGACAGATGTCACAACAAAGGACATACTGCTTAGTCTCTTTATAGAAACCGGGCCACCAATAACGGGCCTGCAAGAGTGAAATTGTAGCCGCCACACCAGCATGTACAGATGCCACCCCTTCATGCGCTGCTTTAATCAATTGAGGTCTTACATCTTTACCGGGTATGTCGCGTACGCCTACGCCTGGAATCTTAACCTCAGCATTCAGCATACTTCCCATCAAGTATTGATATTTACTAGGAAATCCTTTAGGATATGGCGTGCCATCAACCATAGCTTTTATGGCAGCCATAATATCTGTGTCTGGTTTAGAACTCGAAAGAGTCACTGCAGCTACAGTGGCGACTGCCACTGCTGACTTTGCGGCTTCATCAGCCAAAGTATTTCCAGCAGCGTGTATTCGAACACGCTGGTGTCCAAGTGTATGCACAACATGGACTTTGGGTAGCGTCTCTTTTAGGTCTGCTTCCTTCCCTCACAGGAGTCTGTGTTTTATGGTGTTGCCTTTTGAATCTCTGAACCCATTCAAACGCCAGTAAGGCAGGTATTCATTAAAAGACTGGACACAATAATAAGATTCAAATACAATCAGTGTGAACTGTGCCGGATCCGTATGTTCTAGTGCCATCAGTAGAGCTTTTATCTCAGCCAATTGTGCAGTACAATCCCCTAAGGTCTGTGTATAGGTATGTTGGGGCAAAATTTATCCTCCTCCATATAACCGCTCACGACTGTGCATGCAGCAGAATATTGATGTTTAGTTCCAATCGATGGTTGCGCAGAGCCATCGGTGTACATGACTGCGTGATATTGATCAATAGGCAAGGTGTCAGCGGGAACTGGGTATTCTACTTCAAATTGTAGAAATTCTTGAGTTTGTATCTTTGGGTCGAAAATGTAGTCTACATCGGTGGCTGTTAAAGACGTAGCCCATTGTATCCATCGTGGATGAAGTGCTTTTGCGTTCAGAACGCTAGCTTTTTTAACAGCCTCCAGGGCTGGAATAGGAGAAACGACAATAATGCATTTTCCTTGGGCAAGAGGTCTTTCTTTAATAACAGCCATCTGCACAGCAGTAAGAATTTTCTCCATGAGTGAAAAGCGTTGTTCAGGAGCTGAATACAAATGTGATTTGTATGCAATCGGGACTGTCTCACCTTCATCACATGTGACATAAGTAAAACCGAAGGCCCCAGCTATTACCCTGATGACCAAATGTGTCTTATTATCCTGTGTGTGCAAATGTTTTGCTGCTAGCATATCTGCCTGTAACTCTCGAAGAGTACGTGTATGTTCAATTGTCCAGAATTTGCTTGAAAAATCAGGACGTATTAACTCATATAATGGTTTTATGCATGTGGCATAATCAGGAATGTATGTTCTGCCAAAATTTAGAAAACCCCAAAATGATTGAAGTTTTTTAATCGTATTTGGTGGTTGCAACTGTGCACATTTTTATAAAAATTGTGGCGCTAGGCTCTTCCCTTCACTCGACAGCTCATATCCCAGGAACAGGACGCTGAGGAATGCAATTTTTGACTTTTTGAAGTTGAATTTGTGGCCGATTTTGGCAAACAACATTGCGGGTTACCCGTCTTAAATGTTTAGTAACTCGTCATCCGTGAGATTTATATCATCCACATACAACAACGCTTCAGGGTCTATCTCATGTAAAATAGAAGTTACATGAGCTGCAAACAGACGTGGGCTGTTCTTATACCCCTGAGGCAAACAACAGAATTTTTTCTGGGAGCCTAATGCGCTAAAGCTTGTTATGTCCCTGCTTTCCGGTGCTATATTCTGGCAGAAGAACCCATTCTAGATATCTAAAGTTGTTTTGTATTTTTTACGCACTATGTTGCTCATTAGTGCAGTGCTATGTGAGTTTTGTATAGCATATGCACGTGTATGTCCGTTTAAATGTCTGTAGTCTAAGACTATTCTATATGAATGGTCCGGCTTTGCTACAGGGTATAAGGGGTTTTCATCGGTGAGACACAGGGTTCAATCACGCCCTGGTATTCTAATTGCGTAAGTATCTCTCTCACCGGTGCCCTTGCTTCATGTTTTATTGGATACTGCGGTTGTGGCTGAGGTTTTAATGGGAATGACATGGTATGGGGAGTCCCTATCCCACCCTACGTGATTTCTATATAATGCAGGTGCTTGTGCTAGGGCCCATTCTATAGAATAGGACTCAACGAGGTCCTCCGGAACAAGGGGCGAGAAGGAAGGTTTGATAATCTCTTCTCCATATGGGCAGGTGCGGACAAAATCAGGCCGACAATCTTGTTCGGCCAACAAAATGTCATATATTTTATCTACACGGTCCCAAAAGATTGCGTGTATAGTGCGTTCAATGTCTCCTTCCAGTTGTAGAGTTACCTTATACACCCTATTGGGTTCAGAGACATGCATGTCCGCTGTTTCTACTTGTATAAAGTCATCAGTTGCTTTCACCTCCAGATGCTCTAGAAGATTCGGGCGAACTAATGTGACCTCTGCCGCGCTGTCTAGCAGTGCAGGAGCCCAGTTCTTGTTCTTCAAGAGAACCCTCTTCCTGAGTGGCATGTCTAACTGAGACAGCTGCCACTTTTTTCTTTTTCAATTGTTTTTGTTGTACGGGTTTCTCTTCCTTCTTAACAGAAACCTTCGAAGAGCGTAGTGATTCTTGTCTCAGTTTCACGTACTCTGTTCTCCGCTCTGATCGCCCACCTCTCTCATTTCTCTTTTCCGATGAGTCCTGAAAGGAACGAGATTGGTGTGTATCAGTATATTAATATCTATCAGGCATTTTTATATTCTCTCTATTCCTGAGATTATATCTATTCTGCGGGGTCTCCACTCGTGGAGATTCCCCCCTTTCTTTTTTAGGTGCTGATGGTTTCTTCTCCCAGCATTTCTTATTACCCTCAGGTTGTTGTTTAGTATTGTCTTTCTTATGCTTACCGTGAAATTGAGGTTTTTGTGGTCTAGCCCCAAGGCTATCTCGACCGATACTTGAATATGTTTCTGCTATTATTTTAGGCAGCTCTCGCTCCTGATCTTGTTGCGGAGCCGCATGCGCACTGCGAGTGGAACTGCTTCCCCTTTAAGGTTACTTAGGATGATTGAAGAAACTGTGGCAAAATTGTCCATCAGTTGCATTCCCAAATCTAGGGCTGGAGCAGCCCCTTATTCATCTTGAATTTGTTTAAGCACTTCCGGTAGATTGGCTAATGTCGGTGTACCGTGTGCTGTTCTATAGAGCGCGGCAAATACCGTGCCCCATGTGTTACAGTTTTCAACTGTAGGGACCATCCCAAAGGGCAAGCACATAGTTAATATTCTATGTTTATCCTGAGGTCCTGTATGGGGAAATACTGCCTCCAGCGTATTAATTTTTTGTGCTGGCCAAAACGGAGTCTCCTTCGTTTGGCCGGGCCTTTACCTATAATAGAATGTACAGTTACCGGATTTATACCTGGAGTTACTGCATGTGGTTGTGCTGGAGCAGCACACGCTGGGTTTGCATTTAAAGTCTGCATCACAAATTGTACTAATCGTTTGTATATTGCTGTTAACTCAATGTATAAACGTCGAACCTCAGCTACTGCCATATTTGCAACTGCAGGATGTGGTGTATATGTGGCAATAAAGGCCAGGTAGGACCGTCATTACTTAGTGGACCTAACCTTACTGGTAATATTGTATGGGGTAGGGCGCCATCAAGCCAATTATTATGTTCTTGATAAGATAGAGGTATCTCTAAATATGCATACGCCCTGTATTGCCCAGGCGCGTTTGCAACTGTATATGTATGAAATGTAATTGTGTTCCCATCAACTGCTGGAAATGTGACCCAAGAGTAAAAAAGTTCTCTTCTATAGGCTGCGTGGGTGTCCACCACAAATGTGACTGGACCACCCTGGGCCGTAAGGCCATGTGCTAGCAAATGTGCTGTGAGCGGTTGTCTCATGTTAAGAGCTATTTGTACAACCTGGGGATTCGCCATTATAAAAGCACTAAGAGTTTAGAGAAGGCACACCAAGATGTTTTTTTTCTTTCCTTTTAAGGTTCAAGCCTGAACAACCACCAGCTGAAAACAGGATTACCTATACGGTTGTGGTGGAAATCCTCAGTACCACGGACGTCTCCATATACGGCACTGAGGGATCATTATATAAAAATGAGACCGAGATATGCCGGTGGACCCGAAAAATAGAGCCTGACCAAACGTTGGCGGCGCCATGTCACGTAGGCTCTCATTATCCTAATGAGACTACTGGATTTTGAGCAGCAAGATCGTTCACAGTGTGGGGGACTGAGTCTGACCCACGGTGGACGACACTTGTCACTCTAAAGCCGGGTTTTGCTCCGGCTAACTAGCAGTGCCTCATCTTTCCCAAATGGTAGAGACAATTGGGCAGCCGAGCGCATGATACTTCTCAGGGAAGTCATGGTCACTCAGGTCACAACCGGTTCTCTCATACACAGTGTGGTCTCATATATATATGACATGCGCGCTGCAGCTGCGTTTGCTCAGAGAAGTTTTAATGATTGGTTTAATAAAACAACTGCAAATTAGATAGCAAAGCGTGAGCTGAAATAACCAGAACTACACAACACAGTAATATTAAAATAGTGACAATGAGAGTGAAGCACAAGAATAAAGCTATCATAGTGCCGATAGTTTATTCTCTCTCTAAGTTATATTTTTGAGCACAGCATCTTAAGCTCTAAGCCTGCCTTTCAGGTTCCCCGGGAGGACATCGACCCTCATACCTGAGCAAAGGCCTGTAATCTGCATCAGCATCTGCAACGAGGCATTCAGCATCCAGTTGTGGGCTCCTGGCTGGAATCTCCCTCTTTGACGTGTACTAGGACTAGAAAGTGTTTCTATAACTAACACACAGATGTTCTAAGAAATGTCCCTACTAATGCTGAAGACTAAACTTCTACCACGTTTACCGGCAATGTACCAGACTGCAGCCTTGACTGAAGCACAGGGCGATCAAGAATGCATTATTTGAGAACACAGTGCTGAACTAAGCTAAACAGTGTGATAGAAGAAATTAAAACAAGACCATAAAAACTGATTATTGTAAAATAACAGTCAATCAATCAATCAATCAGAGAATTTATAAAGCGCACTATGTACCCGTCAGGGTTTTGAGGCGCTGCGGGGGGGTGCTGCTAGCGTTCGAAGAGCCAAGTCTTGAGGAGTCTCCTGAAGGTGAGGAGGTCCTGGGTCTGGCGTAGTGAGGTGGGGAGAGAGTTCCAGGTCTTGGCGGCGAGGAAGGAGAAGGATCTGCCGCCCGAGGTCTTGCGCTGGATTCGGGGGACGATGGCGAGGGCGAGGTTGGCAGAGCGGAGTTGACGGGTGGGGGCGTAGAAGTTGAGTCTGGTGTTGAGGTAGGTGGGTCCGGTGTTGTGTAGCGCCTTGTGAGCGTGGGTGAGGAGTTTGAAGGTGATCCTTTTTTCCACGGGGAGCCAGTGGAGGTCCACCAGGTGGGGGGAGATGTGACATCGGCGGGGTATGTCGAGGATCAGGCGGGCGGATGCGTTCTGGATGCGCTGGAGTCGTTTGATGTCTTTCGTTGGGATGCCTGTGTAGAGTGCGTTGCCGTAGTCAAGTCTGCTACTGACGAGGGTTTGAGTAACCGTCTTTCTGGTTCCTGTTGGAATCCACTTGAAGATCCTGCGGAGCATGCGGAGGGTGTTGAAACAGGAGGAGGAGACGGCGTTGACCAGTTTGGACATGGTGAGAGCGGAGTCAAGGATGAAGCCGAGGTTTCTTGCGTGGCTGGCAGGGGTGGGTGGGGGGCCGAGGGCTGTGGGCCACCAGGAGTCGTTCCAGGCCGAGGGGGTGCGTCCGAGGATGAGGACTTCAGTCTTGTCGGAGTTGAGCTTCAGGCGGCTGTTGTTCATCCACTCAGCGATGGATTTCAGTCCCTCGTGGAGGTTGGTTTTGGCGGTGAGCGGGTCTTTGGTCAGGGAGAGGACGAGCTGGGGGTCGTCGGCGTAGGAGATGATGCTGAGGTTGTGTTGACGGGCCAATTGTGCGAGGGGGGCCATGTAGACGTTGAACAGCGTCGGGCTAAGAGAGGAGCCTTGGGGGACGCCGCAGATGAGGTTGGTGGCTTTGGAGCGGAAAGGGGAGAGTCGGACTCTCTGGGTTCTGTCGGAGAGGAAGGATGAGATCCAGTTGAGGGCTTTGTCTTGGATGCCGGCTTCTTGGAGACGGGTTAGTAGGGTGCGGTGGCATACTGTGTCGAAAGCGGCTGATAGGTCGAGGAGGATGAGGGCTGAGGTTTCGCCGTTGTCCATTTGTTGTATGATGTCATCTGTGGCGGCGAGGAGTGCAGTCTCAGTGCTGTGGTTTTGTCTGAATCCAGATTGAGAGGGGTCTAGGATGGAGTTATCTTCTAGGAAGTGGGCGAGCTGTGCGTTGACGATCTTCTCGATGACTTTCGCTGGAAAAGGGAGGAGAGAGATTGGTCGGAAGTTTTTGAGATCGTTGGGGTCAGCCTTGGGTTTCTTGAGGAGGGGTTGGATTTCTGCGTGCTACCAGCTGTCCGGGAAGGTGGCGGTGTTGAAGGAGAGGTTGATGATCTTGCGGAGTTTGGGGGCGATGATGGCGTCGGCTTTGTTGAATACGTGATGTGGGCACGGGTCCGCCTGAGTGGATGGAATTCATGGTTGTGAGGGTTCCGGCGTCGTCTACTTGGGTCCAGGTGGTGAGGCGGTAGGCGTGGGAGGAGTCGTCGGGGGTGGGGTCTGGTGGAGGTGTGGTGTTGAAGCTGTCGTGGATGGCTGTGATTTTCTGGTGGAAGAAGGTGGAGAGGTCGTCGCAGAGTTTTTGGGAGGGAGGGACGTCGTTGATGTTGGCGTTAGGGTTGGAGAGTTCCTTCACGATGCCGAAGAGTTCTTTACAGTCGTGGGCGTTGTTGTTGAGGCGTTCTGTGAAGTGGGCACGCTTGGCGAGTCGGATCCGTTGGTGGTGATCCCGATTGGCGTCCTTGAGGGTAGCAAGGTTGTCGGGTGTGCGCTCGAGGATCCATTTCTTCTTGAGTTTCTGGCAGGTGCGTTTGGAGGTGGTCAGTTCGTCTGTGAACCAGGCTGGTTTTTTCTTTTCTTGGTTGGCGGTGGGTTTCTTGAGTGGAGCTAAGGTGTTGACGCTGAATAAAATATATCTAGGGCAAAGTGCACAGCGGCCTAATATGTAAAACTAACGTGCATGAAGCTATATTAAAAATGGCTACACTACACTGTCTTCCAAGAGGATGGTATGGCACATGTTATTGGGGGATAGTTTTCCCAAAGATATTCCAACTGAATGACTTGAAAAGATTTCTGAAAATGACTGAATTACATGACATTAGAGAAAGGAGAGAATCTCCATCGCGTATTGTGGGAGATATACTTGGAGCAATGGTTTCTTCAGTAGGAAATGTTTTGAATTCTATAAAGATTCGAAAGTTGTCTACTATTGTAGGAGGCATGATCCTAATGGTTCCAGAACTGGTGCTGTAAGATCTTTGACTCTTCAGAACCGCCTTGCTTTAGACATTCTTTTAGCAAAAGATGGTGAAGTTTGCAAAATGTGTAATTTGAGGCATTGCTGCTCGTACATTCCCGATAATATTAAAGAAATTAGAAGCTTACTTACTAATCTGACAAGTGAAAGTGCTGATTTGACAGAGTTGAAAGAACGAGGTGTTTGGGAAAAAGTTGGCACAGGATTAATTTCTGTGGGAAATTGGATCAGCAATATTTGGAAAGGGACACTTTTGAAAATAATACAAGGGATTTGCATAATTGGAGCATGGGGAATATGTAAATTATGTAAAATGATTAAATTGAAGAAAATGTAAAATGATCGGAGGGGATAGAAATGACAAAATTTTAAGTTGAAGCAAAAGAAATTTTGTGTAGAAAGATTTAGTGTGATGACACATTTAGTCATCAGAGGAGGGATTGTTAACGCTGAATTTTACTTATGAATGTTCATGTATTCTGAGTGTTATATTTGCATAAGAAAATGTATTGACTTAGAGAAAATGAATGCCGCATTTGATGTTGCATCCACCTGAGTGGCCGCCAGTATTAACAAAGTGTACTTATTAATAGTTTATTAATATAAAATGTTGAGCTTATGTTTGATTAATGTAGTAATATGTCATATTGCGGGTTATGCATTATGTATTAGGTTTATTAATCATAGGTCTTCTCTTAGCGAGGTCTTGGGCCTAGTTGCACGGCCTCATGTCAAGCTGCATTTCTTAGGTGACTGATAAAATTGCTTCTTAGAGGATTAAATTATAATTTTCCACTGTACTGACCATGTGCTCATAGGTGAAGTTCTTTCTCATTAGAAACTGCTTGCTAGAAGATACTGTACTAGCTAGGGGTGCATTGTATATCATAGTATGTCCAAGACCGACCTTCCCAGGAAAAGGCAATGGATGCACTGAATGGAGTATAAACTGCAACAATATTGATACCTGACAAGCCTAACGATGAGAACAGGAGAAGAAGAGCCACTCATCGACATGTGAACCGTGTACTAGTAAAACTTTAGATTTGGGTTGTTTATTTCATTGGACTAAATGTAAACATGCGATTCTTTGACCAATAAGGACGTGTGAAATAGTTTTAGAAAATCTAACTTAGCCAGACTGCACCAGGAGGAGAGAGGCCATTCCATGACATTCTTCTTAACTGTTTTGAGTGGTTAGTTATTATTCTTTTCTGAAGTGCATGAACAGACTTTGTTTTTTTCTGAACTCTGATGCTGAATCCTGATGTCCTGCTGACCTAACTGATGTCCTACTGATGAAGACTGTCACAGCTTGCGGAACCATACTGAGGCAAGTTATAAGACGTTACTGATTGTTATATCTATTTACTTTTATTTCTAGGTACCAACCACTATTTTGATAGAGACATAGTTAGATGTTTTTCCAAATTTGTGTGACTAAATGATCTTGCATGAAGTCCAAATATGCTATTCTAATCTGATGTTAGTTAGGGTTCTCACTGATGAAGTTCGCTACATGTAATAACAGTTGGTGTCTTCTCTTTGCTGGTGCTAAATGTATGTTATTTTGTTTGCAAAGTTATTTGTGCTATTAATTTGTACTGTAACCTTAGAATGTGTACTAGCTCAAGCTTTGAGTAGATTGCGATTCTTTCGCCACTTTGATCAGCCAGTATTGTTTCTGTGTATTTATCACTTGATTTTGAGACTCAGTTACGTGACATTAGCATTATTAATACAGGGAAATAAACATTCTAACTTTTACATAAAGGTGTTATTCATGACTGCAAAGTCATGATGTGTGGAAATTACTGACTCCTATTGATTATTCATGTCATTGATTGTTACTGCTATTGATTTGTGTTGGTAGGGGGTTATATGGTGTGAACTACTCAAAGGTCTGACGAGCTAACAACTACAGAAAGCGCCATTTGTTTACCAAACCAATCTTGACCCTCCCACCATAAAGGATTATTTTTGGTCTGAACTCATAATACACATCGGCCCATAGTTAAGTCAGCATCGCCCTTTGCTAGCGCAGTTGTGTGTCATTTTTCTTAAACATGGACCATTGAATCATACAGAGAAGCGCCATCACGCATGGACAAACCTCGCCGACTTAAGGTGACTTACTTGAATTAATCTAAACCATTATAATGTAATACATGTTTTCATTTAGCTCATCTACTTTATTAAAGACTACGAACAGACCTATGCAATCAGCCTTCGGCTCATCTAAAAATGACGGTCCATCCTGAGCTGTTTCCTCTGAAAAGGATTGTGTGCAACCCTGTGCAAAGTTCAGCCTTGCGAGTTGCAGCTTCATTTTCCATTCATACAGAGAGCACTGGATCCATGCCTCGGCATAGCCACCCCTTAATACAACTCACTGAAGTGGCATGAAAGTAGTCATGGGAGTGCTTGAAACTATTTGAACAACATTCTGGGTTCATTTTTTCTTTGATATGCTTGCCTGTGCCATTACAGACAAGAAGCAACCAAAGGGAAATAAGACATGGTTCCATATCAAAACTAACATCCCAGCCCCAACTCCTAACTATTGTCCCCTCAGAATCAAGATTTAACTCTTTGTGCAATCTTTGACAGTATGTGCCTTTTTGTGAGTTTCCCAGTAACTATGTGATTAGATACTAGGTCCAAAATTAACAGTTCTAACTGGTATTTCCCGATGAGTTAACAGAGATCACAAGTTAAATTTCCTGGATTGGGTAAAACCTTCGGAACCAAGAATTACTGAGTCCTTTTACATATGTTTGGTTCCCTTCCTGAACTTAAACTCTGAAATTTACCACCTGCTGTGTGCTGGTAGTACATAGGATTGTGGAGTTATTGCAGACTACTGTGGAGGATGGTAGGGTAGTCCATGTTTCTGGGCTGTAGGGGTGGTAAGCATTGCATATGCCTCATGTTGCTCAATGAAGATGCAAGGTGGTAGCGAGTCTGAGTTTTTACTCACTGCTGCCCCAGAATGTATGTGGTTTTACTAGGTGCAAATCCTCATCCAGCATAACTGGGCCTAGTGTCCCTGCACCAAATAATCCTGGGAGTTAAACAAGTACCTCTTGGAATGGGACAGTACTGGTTTTTCCTGGGGATAATGCTCAAGCCAACGTGTAATGGGGCCCGTATCATTTTCAGATGCATTCTGACAATTTTGACATGGTCATTCAAAGTCATTATCTTCAGTTTTATTAATCACCTCATTATACAGCACCTAATGCAGCATACGCAAAAATAGGGGGGTTGGCCTATTAATGAAAAGAGAGGGTGGGCCAGGTGACATAATTATGAATCAAAGGGTACCCTCATTCAGTAGTTTTGTAAAAAATAGAGCATCCAAACTAGAAGAAAACATGCCTAAATCATGGAGTCTATACAGCGTTGTTCACTGTTGGCTATAATAGAAAATGATAACACTGGGTACTTTTCACGTTTCTCAAAGAGACTTTTATGTGCTTATTGTTTCATTGTTGATTACATACACCTGAATAAAAAATTCACAAATGATTGTTTGGCATGACAAATAGTATGGTGTCTTTCTTCTTTGTGAACACTCTTTTCCACACCTGTCACACAGTAGTGACTAAAAGTTAGCGTGGACTTTTACATACTATATACTACAACATTGTTTAAGACCCTACATAAATAAACAACCCTTAACCATGGGTATTTAAAGGAGAGAGGTAAGGAGATGTGTCTTCTAATGACAGCATCCTGCAAGGGGGTGGTGAAACATTTGAAAGATCCTGATTATAATTTTTTTTAAAGTTAATTAAAACTTGGAAAAGGTAAATACTAGGCCCAGGCGGAATTATATTTTCACTTGAGAAAATTGAGGGAATTTGGGTAACTCTGTGTTATGCTTATAACGCAGAGTTTCTGCCAAGCTTCGCCAATCAGCGCATGATGGAATAATTCTGCTGTTTGCACCTGCAGGAGCAAGGCAAGTCTCCACAACTCCAGCTTGCAAGCGTGAGCAAGATTAGCCAGACCCTGGCGTGATTTCCAGTCACCACCGAGCCTTCCAGTGCCATTTTATAATGCCAGCAGCTGAAAGAGGTCACAGTCAGGGAGGGTTGCTGTTCGAGTAGGTTTGTTGTAGCTTCAGCAGATTTTCTACTCAAGCGGCAGCAAAATCAAAGTTGCTGTTCATGCTGATTTTGAGCGCTGCTCTTGCTACCAGTGCTTAATTGTAGCATAAGCAGCATAGTTTCCACTCATTGGTGGAATTCCACAGAATCTCACTGAGTTTCTCAGTGAGTTTCACCTGCCCCTAGAAGTTATCTAGACTGAGTTCCTCCTTATTTTTGTTGAAGTTGGTATTTCAACGCTGGTGAGCTGGTAGAGGATCTTGTTAGGACTGAGGAATGAATATAACCTAAATTAGGGATTGATATGAAATCCTTAGTGGGAGTTGGAACTGGTGGGATAATAGGCAGACTTATTGAATTTGTAATTGCAATCCACATTCTTGGACCTAAACAGATTATTTTGTGGTCTCGTCGGTTAAGCTGCAGAAAAAGACTGACAACAAAGACGGTCGTGGTGGTCCAGTACATAAATGGAAGCACATTTCCTGTGACTACAGTGAACAAGAGATGTCTGCTTGTGCCACCCACTTAAATGTGAGAGAGAGAGAAGTAGAATGTTTGTTGAATGTATGTTATGATTCTTCTATAGTGGAGACTTCTGAGCTGTCATTATTTAGGTCTCCCGTGTGGTAGCACTGCTTGCCTGCTGTTCCAGAATCAAGAAATACCGCAACATCGAAGCACTGATCTTAGCAGTATATGTCCTGCCTGTTTTCTTAAGAAGTGCTATCAAAGTAATCATGCACCATGCACTTAACCTTACAGGAGCACTGCCTTAGAATTTGAAATCTTGTCTGTGCCTTTTCCATTCCTCCTCACCACCTATGACTTGGCAGTCCAAACAGAAGTCACTATAACCAACCACTGAAAACATCTTGCACATTAATAGGCCTGTAGATTGTCCCATTGATTGTTGCTTAGCTCCAATTTGGGGAGACAACAAAGAGCACGTAGTAGCTTTAAAGTTGCACTCTTGCAAAATAGATTATCTAGTCTTGTTTCTTTTTGCATTAAGATTTGTGATACCATCTTTGAAATATGTATTCTTTTCTAGTGACTTATTTATCCCAGCAATATCATTTTTGGGGGGTTTGCCTTATTCTGAGTTTGATTCTTCAGTCAGTTCAATTTGTTCTTTGATTTGATGTGAAGTCTGTGGGTGGTTTGTTTCTGTATTAAATAGCTTACTCCTGGTTTAAATGCTGCTGCACCTCAGGACATGATGTAATGATACCAGTTGGCTGAGAGGTTATTTACCACCCTGCTGAAGGTTTAAGTGTGAGGCACAGCAAGTGTGAGGAGTGCTGTGATGAGGTAGGCTGAGGGTGCTGGGAGAGAAATGGAAAGGCTGCAGAGATTGCAACAGCTCACTTTTAAAGGGGTTTTGCTTCCAGCTAACCACATGACACCACTGTAAGAGCGACATACTCGCTACATCCCATTAATATTATATCTCACCCTTATCCGTCATCCAGGCTGTATCTGTAGAAGCTCTCTTTCACTCACCATTGCCAATTCCTCTCTTATTCAAGGCAACTTCTTAGAAGCTCTCAAGACAGGCAAGATCCTCCCATACCCAAGGAAAGAACACTAAACCATGATGATCTCACCAACCCTAGCTTATCACTTACCTATCCGTCATTGGCAAGATCACTGAAAAAGTAGTCTACACTCAACTCCAAGATCACCTCAGTGCTAACCAACTCCTGCATGAATACCAATCTAGCTTCAGGTCATGCTGCAGCATGGAGACTGCTATCTTACTCATCACAGCCAATGCACTCCTGACCATGGATGAAGAGGACCCCTATTGCCTGATATTACTGGACCTCTCAGCTACTTTTGACTCAGTCAACCATACAACCATCATCCATATCCTGGAGTCTTGAATGGGATTTGCTGGTAATGTCCTTCACTGGTTCTCATCCTACTTTTCATTTACAGGGACAACTCCAGGTCCTAAAAGATCACTGTGGAGTCATCTAGTGTTTCATATGGTCCCTGTCATCTTTCACTGCTACATCAAGTCCCTTGAGGATCCAATCAATAAACCAAGATGCACTGTTCTGAGATACTGGGCTCCACACTACCAGATTGGATGGGAGTCCATGGTCACCACAAGCATTTGCTCTTTAGGAACAATATCCCTCTCTCTCCATGGGGTGACATGCTTCATCATCAGGACATGCTATTCATCAGGCATGCAGTGCAATGCCTGATAGGCCCTGCAAGGAGTCTCTTAGCTGGAGATAATTTTAGAAATGATTACCGGTGATGGGTAAACATGTAAGGAAATGGAGGAAGTGTCAAAAAGAAATTCTTTACTCTAGCCTGACACTGATGTCAACATTAAAAACAAAGGAAGGAAATTAACAGATTACAATCTGATTTCGTTAAGTGTGATAGTGTGTGTCTTTTACCTCAACTGTAGGCATGTGATGTGGAAAAGCTGTGTGCGGGAATTACCTACACTACATAAATGTTAGTCAATATTTTTCTCGACTGTCTGGTCATTAAGGATCTATTAGAGACTCAACAGGGCCTACAATACATTACCTAGTCCTCACTAAGACCGTAAGAGTACTCCTTGTCAACTAGATGGATGAAACCTATTATATCCTAATGAGATATCACTCGTCTAAGTGTGGGGACCTAAATAAAAAGAAACAAAGAAAATAGTAAAAAACACAATTTATACAGAGTAGCTAAAGGTGTTCGGCAACATATAAAAAGGTGAGTCAAGTGAAAAGTGAACACATCTAGCCAAACTCATGCCTTTGGTAGGGTGTAGAGTTTATGCACCTACATGCATAGAGACCCTCTTGTGGATACATAATGGAGCTACCTCTTACCCTCTTAGATTCAGGCACAGGCCCCTTGGGGATGTCATGGAATGTTCCCTGCTCCTCAAAGTACGTAATCTACAGGGGTAAAGTTAAAAACATAAGGGGAGCAAAGAGATGCAATCTTCAGGTAAGTCATGGTTCTTCATTAATTGGAAAAGGCAGAACCCACTCAATCGCTAGACAATATCTTGCTGCGTAGTAAGCCATTGACAGTGTATGCGTAAAGTGAATAGTAGAATCATTGTGTCAAGTGGCAATGCTAGTAGCAAACTGAGAAAAACGTCTTATACCAGCCTGTATCCGACTGGTAATCGGGATAGATAGTTGGAAAGCATGCAGCGTAACACATTGGCTCGTAAATGTAGTTAAAGCATGGAAAGATTTCTGCCTGTAAACGCTTGTAGCAGACAGATACACAGCATTGGAAGTACAGTCCCTCGATGTGACAGTCCCTGCCAGCCTGGAACCAAGACTGGGCTACAATAAAGGAACAATACGGAGGAAGTTAAATCCCCATATAATGTACTAAAGTATGGAGTGTGATTCCGTCCTCTCTTCTAATAAACAAGTATCTCAAGGAGTGGATATACATGCATTCCTCCCACAGACATCACAAAGAGTACTTATATGCCTAGTTAAAACACGGGTTGTGTATATGTATGTGTATATGAGATGCATAGAACCATGTTAGCATATCTAGTGAGAACATAAATCACAAACGTAGACACGTCTCATATCTATGTCCACCCAACCTTCAAGTAGAGCATTTAAAAAAAAAAAAGAAGCTGCGTGACAAAACGATTACAAAAATGTAGTCAAAACCTCTAGAAGATTATTGCCCATAAATGCTCCTAGTGGGCGGGCAAACCACGTTAACGGCACAGTGCCTTTTAATGACACCCCCTGCCAGTATTGTACACAGGATTGGATACAGTAAATGGAGAAATGCAAAAAAGCTAATAAAACCCCATGCAACATACATGAGTATGGGCAATGTCATCCTTCAAAGCAAATCAATCCAATCGTGCAAGTATAAAAACTACACAGGCAAGCAGCAAGAGTACTCACTTGACTCGTGGACACAGCGGTCGATTCGACCTCCCCACTGTCCATGGACCCCGCGGTGAATGGGAGTAGGAGAACATCATTTTTAAGCTTCACTTGTGGGAGGGAAGGCACCTCTCACTAATAATAGAAGAAGGACTCCCAATGACAACATGACGACAATGTTCCAGGAGGTGATAAACCCCCTTCTCAAATGTGAAATAAAAATATGTGACCAAACCATAGAACTAAATGTTGAACTATAGAGCCTCAAATGTCATCTCTAAGTAGAATTGTCAATTCATCATCTGGAAATCCAAAAAATGATCAAGGTCCTAAGTCGTATAGAGTGTGAGAAACATGGTCATCGACTATTAAGTCCAGAATTCTGGCCACGGAATGTCATCATTTAACCCTCCTTTGTGGGTCTGTAGTTTGAAGACCCAACTTTGTTCCTTCTCGAACAGCCTACGAGTGATGTTGTTTGGCTCCCTTAAAGTTTCAAGGATGACTCATTTGAGTTCATTTGGGGAATGGCCTTGCTCTATAAAGTGTGTTTACAAGGATTTGTAGGTCAACATAAACATTTAAAGCCCTTAATAGCAAAACGTTGTCTACGGGGTGTCCCAACATGGGCACTGATGTAGAATTTGGTGTGTCCGCAGAATTAAAAATGTAATTAAGGAATGCAAGTATCACAGTTTGCTAGTAACTGCAGTCCACCAGTAACAAGGAAAGTAAGGAAAACAATGGTCCAGGATTTCTCACACACTCGTTCTTTACATTAGTAATCACATAGGGGGTTATTACAACTTTGGAGGAGGTGTTAATCTGTCCCAAATGTGACGGATATACCACCAGCTGTATTACGAGTTCCATAGGATATAATGGACTCGTAATACGTCTGGTGGTATATCCGTCACTTTACCGTCACTTTTGGGACGGATTAACACCTCCTCCAAAGTTGTAATAACCCCCATAATGCTGTAAGGTTTCATTTTGAACTGTGAAAGGTCTACCCCCCCCCTAAAATAATCTACCAAAAATCTAATAAATATTGTTATATCTGACATCCTTGGTGTGGTCTTCCCTAACTTGTTGCCTCTTCTTCCCAAGTTGTTGCTTTGTGCTGGACTCTGTTTTTTCTGTTTTTGTTACTCTGGGCACTTTACCACTGCTGACCAGTGCTAAAGTGCAATTGCTCCCTATGTGAAATTGTATGTGTAATGGCTTTTTCCATAATTGTCATATGTGATTTACTATTATGTCCCTAGTAAAGTGCAGTAGAGGTGGCTAGGGCCTGTAAATCAAATGCTACTAGTGGGCCTGCAACACTGATTGTCCCACTCACATAAGTAGCCCTGTAAAAATGGCTCAGACCTGGCACTGCAGTGTCTCTGTGTGGTGTTTTAAACTGCCAATTCGACTTGGCAAGTGTACCCACTTGCCAGGCCTAAACTGTCCTTTTGTTTACATGTAAGGCACCCTTTAAGGTAGGCCCTAAGTAGCCTCATGGGCAGGGGCCAGTGTATATCAAAGGAGGGAAATGTACTGATGTGTTTTACATGTCCTAACACTGAAATACTGCAAAATCCGTTTTTCACTGTTGCAAGGCCTATCTCTCTCATAGATTAACATGGGGGCTGCCTTTAAATATCCTTAAAGTGCAGTTTCCCTTTGAGAGCAGATAGAGATTGGGGTCTCTGAACTCACAATTTAAAAATACATCTTTTGGTAAAGTTGTTTTTTAAATTGCGTGTTTGACAATGCCACTGTTAGAAAGTGGGCATTTTATTGCTTCAACCATTCTGTGACTCTGTCTGTTTGTGGATTCACTCTCTGGGTCAAACTGACAGTTGGGCTGTTTGCAAATCTTCTCTAGACAGTGACACAAAGTGAGCTAGGGTGTAGCCTGCATATCCTGATGAGTCATCTGGGCTAGAGAGGAGGGAGGAGTGGTCACGTACACCTCAGTGGACTGTGCCTGCCCTCCCACAATGCAGTCTCCAACCCCCTGGCCTGGGCAAGGCAGGATCTTGTAAACAACAGAGACTTCTATTTGAAGTTGGGCAACTTCAAAGGCAGAAAGGGGTATAAGTATTGGACCCCAAACCCCAGACTTGAGATTTTCTTCAGTTCATCAGTCTGCATGAACTTCAGGTCAAATAATGCACTCCCTGGTAGTCGGTAAGACCTGTAATCTGCTGTCCATTGCTTCCCATTTGAAAGGTCCACTTGGCCTATTTGAACTTTATTCTCAACTCCAGGGCTTGTGAGAGACTGAAGCTGCACACACCTGTGAGCACTACCATGCAGACCACCAACTTGAACCTGCCCTGCCCTTGCTGCTGCCTGGAACTGCTTAGAAATTGCCATTTTCACAATTTCCTTGTTGTGCATTGGCATACAATTCACTTGGGTACCAGAGCCCTTGGGGGATTGTGTAATGTTGCAGACCACAGCACAAACTGTTTTTAGTTCCCACAGTATTGTATCAGCTTTTCCCAGTCAGAATCTGCACACTGTGTATTTGCCTTGTTCATGTTTGTTTCTGACAGAGCCTGCATCCTGTTAGCCAGACTGGTTCCTGTCTTTGCGCTAACCATAGAGGTTCCCTGTGGCTACATTTGTCTCATAGTTGCTTTCCATGCCCTCTCTTTCCTCATGGAGTATTGTCTCTGGTAGGTCTACGATGAGTCCTCAAATAGATAGTACAGTTTAATAATTTTACTAATCGTAATCAGTTCTGGGACAGGTATTCAAATGGCCTAATCCAGCCCCCATCCCTTGTCTGGTTTTGCATGTATTTATTATTGCCAAACAGTGACAGTGTGCCATGGTTGTATGCATGGATTTGATACGGTGCCTCCAGCACAACAGACAAGGCTTTCCAATGTGTATGTGAGGACAAAACATGTTTGTGCCCTGACGGTCCAGACACAGATTCTTTTCTGCCGCCACCCATTGATGATGCTTGCGTGGTGACTAGCTGTGAGATAAATTAGCACAGAGGCACAGATGTTCCCTGTTGCAGTGGGAATTTTCAAGACCACCCTGGGCATACATGTTGTGATGAAAGCTGCATGTTACCTATTACTCGTCCATAAGGTTTTTGAGCAAACCAAGGTTGCCGTGTCATCAGCCTTATTAAAGTTCTGCAGTGCCATAACTGGACTATCACCATGTGTGTCGTTAGTTGATCTTTGGCTTTAGGTCAAATCTGCTTTGAAGGATACTCTTTTAATTGAGGGAATGTCTCCACAGACTCATGGCTAGACCAACACGTAACTATGACAACATGGAGGCCAATACTGACACAGGGTACACATGGCCACACACTTGACTGGACACCTTTGTGCAATGTGAACACATGCAGTATGGTCTGCTGGTCCTCCACAGCCACAGGAGAAACATAGGTCATGTACCTGACTCAAACTGTGGTGTACAAAAAAATATTTGGATTGGATTTGAGAATCTGTGTCACAAACACTGTACCTACCTAGCATGTTCAAATGCCTGACTCATGGGTAGTATGCACACAAGTGACCATGAAGTGGTTTCCAACATTTCATTAAATGTGATGGGTTACATTTCTGACATTGCCATTATCAACCGTCCTCTATCTATCCTGTGTATAGTTTGTCATGGGAAATGTTTTGTCCCCAAAGTCAGGGAAGTTCACACAGCATAAGACGCAACAGATATAACAAACACATATCATGACTGATGTACCTCAATGAATGGCATCTGATGGTTATACACAATTACAACACATTAATACATACACATTATGCACTTCTTGTGACGTTCACATAGAGGCACAACAACAATTAAAATAGCCAATTAACAGACATAAACACACAGGCCATGAGTCTATTTGTTTAGTTGCGTAGCCTTGCTATCCTCTATTGATGCAGCACCTTCTCAAACTAGGTTTGTGTTGCTGTTGCGTCAGTTAAGACAGCTAATCCAGCACAACAACATGAGTATTATGGTCTGCAGTAGTGTGGTCTGCCACATGTGCCCAAACACTAGTACACACACAGCAGGTCATAACATCCTATCTTTGTATAGTTATAGCCTTCATGTATGTTAAAAAAAAGAAAAATGACACAAACACAGTTATAGACAGATTTTTTGACGCAAAAGCGTAAAAAAAGATGCATATTCGTCAAACTATAACACATATGCGTTAAAAAATGACGCTCACACCCATAATACATCAATTGGGCACTAGCATTTATTCCAACACTGCACCCCATGAAATCGGTTATCCATTAAAAATGTATTGATCCTTGAATGCAGGGAATTTTTAGGCATATGCGTAGAAAAAAATATTGAGACGAAGCCCGCAAGCATCATAAAATGTCATGCATTCTAATAAAAACGCACTGCATTTGAGACAGGAAGTGATGTAATAGGATATCCTGTTTACCGACATGGTACAGTGGGTATACTTTCACTATCACTTGGCAGTCTGTGATTCTTCTAGACTGTGTGGCTGTGTATTGAGTTGTGTCTGTGAATATTGGGCTTTTGTCTCCTGTGTGCTATTGCCATTGTCATCTGTTGTTTTTGTAAGTGTCTGTGTAAATCAGTGTAAGTGTGTTTTTGTCATTTTTTTAGACTAGATTTGTATTGTGTTAGTGGGTTTTGTTAGTTGGGATATTGTTGGGCTGTTTGTGGATTCTTTAAGTTTCCTTTCCATACTTCCTTTCCCTGTTTTTCCCTGTTTACCCTTTCCTATCCTTATTATTGTTGAGACGTTGGGAAGGCCACGTCGGGGGAGAATGGGTGAGGAGGAGCTGGGGGCCTTTATGTGGCTGGTGTGCCACTTCCTCCCCCTGATGTTGGAGGCTGGTGGCAGGGTGATACAGTGGTATCACACGGAGGCTAGGAAGCTCAGGTGAGTAAAGGTGCTGTTCCACCTAAGAAGACTGTTTAACATCCAGTGCAACAACCACCAACTAAAACATCGCTGGGCTGACCTGGTGGCCTGAGAGCAGGACCTCCTGGACCACCTGGGTGTAGTGATTGGTGGCCCTGTTGGTGAGTACAAATTAGACTAATGTGTACAGTAAAATGCTCTGTAGTGACAGTAGCAGATTTTGTGACATGCTGCATGCAATGTTTGTGGACATGTGGAATGCAAGTTGAACAAACAGTGGCCCTGATTTATAGAATTTTTCCTACGCATTACCGTCATTTGTTTATGCAAAAGCTGCACAAACTTACAAAAGACAACTTTATCTTGTAAATTAGAGCTGCTTTGACGTCAATAGATGATGATAATGCGACACAAACAAAAGTATTATTCAGGGCCTGTGAGTGTACCAGGAATGAGATGTATTTCACACGCTAATACAAGGAACCAATGTAGTCCCCAAATTATTTTATACATGTCTGAACAGTATTCATGGCCATACATACAAAGATCTTCCTAACCTCTGGTAATATCTTAGGCTGATATTTCGACTTGATTTGTACAGCATTTAAATTAATTATGGATGCCCAAAGTAATGCACACTTGATGATATCTAAATATTTTGTGCTACTCTCATAGCTGTAGCGTAAATAAATGAAGCAAATGCTACACATAAAAAAATAACATCTGGCCCTAAGTTCATTGTTTCTGTGTGTTTACGGCTTAACAGATAATCTTTCACATGGCCAAACGTAATTTTTCCCGGATTCTACCAGATTTCAGTAGCACTAAACAGGTTCATCTTGTGGCTTTTTGGAGGAGGTGTAGAAATCCTATAATTGAGTAGCATGGCCCAACAACATTTTTGCCCTGGGCACAATTGCTGGTACAGAGCTGGTGCATTTGCCATTTGTGTCACTTTATAGCCAAACAATTTTCTAAAGTTAATGGGTCATCATGGGATTCCCTCAACATTGTGAATGCATGGTCACAAATTATTTATTTGCATGACGTTGTGCAAGGGACCACTGACTGCTTCCATCATACATTTAAAGTGACAAAACAGTTTGCTAGTTTACGTTTGGTACACCCCTGCTGATCTAGTGCAGTATATGTACAATTGTTAACTTCTCAGTATGAAGGCTATCACAGACATGGTGGTATGCTAAGATCGGCAGGCCAGCATTCCTGTGAGTGCCGCCATTCCCAAGCTGCTTACAAATAGAGACCTACCTCATCAAGAGTGCAGAAGTAGGACATTTGCTAAACCATGTTTTAATTAGCGGAGGGTGTCAGTTCGGTTGTATAACCACATATCACCCAACTTGGTAATTGTAAGATAATGAATGTGGCAAATTGTGATCTACAATACCTGATATAGGTACACAGGGCCCAGAGGAACACATTTCACGTGCAATGAATACACCTGTGCCCATGCATTCTGTCATGGATGAGCAAATTAGACACTGTCAGCATTTATGTTTTGTTGTTTTAAGTTAGATAAATGGCCAGTCCATGCTTAGCGTAACATCATGATCAAGTAACAAACAGGATCCCTGCCATGTTGGTGTCATAGGGGCTATATAGGCATTTGTAACCTACATACAACACAGGCACACATATAATGGACCATTGAAAGCACAATCATTCCTGAACAAAACTCAATCCACATGAGCATCACACAGTAACTCATTGTCCCTTGATGCACAAGCCACAATACCTGAATCACTGGTATTGCAGTGCACCAGGAATGTGGCTCTGCATGTCTCTCATAATAACAAATGATGAAATGGAGATGAAATTAAGCCAAAATTGAGTAATCATGTTTGGCACCACATGATTGTTAGGGCCAGTGCATGTGTGCATATGTGTGTCTATCACTCACTAGAGTGACAGTGTCAATGTGTGTTTGCAGTAGTATGTCTGTTGGGGTGTCTACATGTCTGATGTGCTGCTCTATCATATAAAATGTCACACACAGTAACTTGTTGATCCAAGTTTTGTACAGGGAGCAGACATTGAGCACATTTCACCCTTCCATGTTTTACAGTTAGACCTGCCCCATATACAATTTGTGAAGTGGCTTGATTTGCGGACCCAGACGTATCCAGTAAGTGTTAATATGTTTGTCCCATGTTGAGTTTGCAGCTGTTGTGTGATTGGCACCTTTGAGTTGGACTCATTGCAAGGTATGATGTGTTGGCACATGATCTGATATGTGACTTGAATGGAGGTTGACATTTTGTTCCATGTTTGAGTTGGACATTCTGTGGCGGATGGTCATATATTGGGAGTCGAGTGCTGTGCTATATGCATGGGCAGGTGAACATGGTGATTTTTTTGCTACATGTATGCCAAATATTAATTTGTAGGTGGCCATTTTCATGATTTTGTTAGCAAGTCATGCCCTGATTCACACAGACCAGTGATGCTGAAGTCTTACCCACAGACTTGAGCATCCCTGTTAAGTAATGAACATGTAGGACTGTATGTTTGACTTCCTAGCAGCATCTAGCTCCACATGTTGTGCTCTGTTTATGTGGCACTGTAGTGAAATGTCATAGGCGTACATGCAGGTCAAGGCCAGATGGGTACTTGAATCAATGTGCTTGTTTTTGGAAAGGTATCAGTGAGATCTAATGATGTTGACAATTGGCCGCAATTAGCAAAATAAATGTGGATGTGATTGTCCAATGTTTGAGTCAATCCTACTTGGCAGCCCTCCTTACCTGTGGTGGACTGACTAAACCCATGGACAGCTGTCCAAAGCTTCCTGGCTGTCCTTGATGTTTGAAAGTATGTGTTGCATGTCAATCCCCCCCTGAGGCACAGGGTTAGGGTTAAGAAATATGTGTACCTAGTTGTGAGAATCCCAGTGTAGAAGACAGACATGTAATTCAAACATTCATGTGTTCCAAGCTACAATGCCCCCTCATGATTAGCAACTGCATTACGTCCAGGCAGTTCCATTTACAAATCACAGGTCTTGTGGGCCTTGATTGTCATCCAGAAGATAGTCATTAGTTGGCCTGACACATGTGGAGTACTTGCAGCATTTGTTATGTGACTAATAGCAGTACAAAGATGCACAGATCATTTAATTAGGTGCACACCTTGTTGTGCATTGCTGTGCTGTTAGATAGTAGATGTGTAGGCTGCGTTGGCATGTCATTCCTCAGGGACATTCTATAATCTGTACTGTGATTTGGACTGTCTGTGCTATTTTTGAGGAAGTTTTAGAATATCATCTGTAGATGTATCACACAATGATGTCACTAATGTTTGGCGTTCTCTATTTTTACAGCTGCCAACATGAATGTCCATGAGATCAGGGAATTCTAGAGGCAGGAAATGCGTTACCGCCACATACTAGATGTGGAGGCTAGTTTCCGCAATATGGCACGCCGTTATCGCCATGAGAGAGCCACAGGGGTCTGGAGGGCATTTGCCCAAGGGGGGCCAGCCTTCCATACAACAGTCACCACCACCACTACAGCTCAGACCACAGTCGCCCCAAGGATGACAGCCACTGTAGCAGGTCCCTCAACCTCATCTGCTCCAGGCCCACAAGCAGCACCTCCTGCACCTCCCCCTCCAACCACGGCACTGGCAACAGCAATGGCATCAACAAGTGGAATACAAAAAACCCCAGCTGCTGTGATAGACAATCAGGACATACAGACACTGAAACGTGACATGCAACAGATGTTGCGCAGGATGGATAAGCTGCAGCAGGAGGTGTCCCGCAATAGCAGGAGACTGCGGGTATCAATAAAATCCTGCGGAGGGCCAATTTGTAATTGATGGATCTTCACCCATGATTCCCTAACCCCCCTTTCCTCGTTCTTATCTTTAGTGGATTTAGGGGGCTTAGTGTTAGGTTAAAGTAGGCTGGTAGTTTAGTTAGTATAAGTGGGTAGGGGGATGCAGGGGGTTATATTATTACATTTGTTTTGTGGGTGGATGGGTGGTGGATGATGTTGGGGTTTATGTGTATATAAAAAAAAATGTTAAAAAAATTAAAAAAATTATAAAAGAAAAATACCAACATATATATATATTTGTTTAGGATAAGTTAGTATGTGTTTAGGTTAGTATATGTTGTCCTACATGTGCCCCGTCATATAAGCGGGGTGGGGTGTTGATGTTTAGAGTGTTTAGTTAAATGTGATAAGTAAGTTTAGCTTAGGGTAGTTAGGGCCAGTTGTGGGTAATGTGTAGTTAGGATAGGTTAGGTTAGTTAAGGTGTTTCCCCTAGTTTAAGAGTCCCTCATTACTGTGAAATAAAGTTTTAGGTACTCCTTTACAGTATGTGTCATATGCTTGGAGATCAGGGCCTTGGCATGGGTGTGCAGTGTCAATTTAGTATTTGCATTTCTGTTCCATCCTGCATCAGAATCCCATTATTGACATGGTTATTCCCAATTCCAAATGAGCTATCCCATTGGCAGCTACACCAAAGCTACTCCTCTATGCATCTGCCATCTATTGCACCCACCACTCAAGGTTACTATGGTTCCCAATGTGTTGTGAAGGTTGGATGTGTTTTTAAATCTGTCATCGTTTCAGTCCTGAATTGGAATCTTGGGCACTGTGGGATGTCTGCCTGCAGCCTGATAAGCTGAGTGATGTTCTAATCTTATGTAGTTCTGTATACATAAATCACACCTATCGTTTCTTACATTGTACTCCAAGGTTACATGATTGTCCATACACTCGTACACATCCATTCCTGCTGTATGGTGTGTGTGTGATGAAAGTTTATAGTCATATGTCACATACATAACGATTGTCTTGAAGGAATGTTGGCGACACTGAGTTTCAGCTTATACAAACTTTGAAACTGACTTTTTCTGTTCTACACAGCATTATACTGTTTGTGATGCTTTAACTTCCTAAATAAGCCTAAGGAAGCACAGATGATGATAAAATCCAGACCCCAGTGCATAGTTGTCAGCCAACATTCTTGCAACACTGTTGTCTTGACATTCTATGGCCATTGACATGTGACATGCATCACTAATCTCCTACACAGTTGATGTGTCACATTACACAGAGACAAAGTGGTTGTGTAAGTGCTATTTATTTTAAAGTGCTGTAGTGCAATTTTTACATAGTCCAGGATTGTGAGGCCATTAGTGTGACGCCTTCTATTGTGATGTAACACAAGTGCAATGGGACATGTCATTGGATATGCTAGGGTGAAGTGTTATACAGTGCAGAGGAACATGAATTGCCAATGAGGTAGTGAGAGACAATTACAGAGCATAGTGTCAAGGTAAACAGTGTGCTGGAGAACAGTGCACGTGACCAACTGTAGCAAGACTGGCATGTTAACAAGCACAGGACCTAGGATATCAGTGCCCATGTGGCATGGACTGGTGCTACCGGGTACTCCTACGGGTGAAGGGGATCTCTTCCACGACTGCATCTTCTGATGTGTGTGTCGTCTCCTCTGCCCTTGGTGGTGGTGGGTTTGAAGGGGCAACACACACTTCAGTGTTTGAAGACGTGGAGTCAGAATTCCCGGTAGCTTCCAACTGTGGGACTATTAAGGGCATTACTGCAGCAAGGAAGGAGGAGCTGCTGGTTCTTGAGTATAGCAGCTAAATCACTGTGGTAGGCAGCCAGGTCGGCCCTGAGGGGGTCATGATTGCATTCGTGCATGCAGTGAAAGGTTTGGGATGCCAGGTGTTGTGGCAACTCCCTAACTGCTTTGGTGAATTCCCTTACACATTGTTGTATTCCTTGCAGAGGGATGGTAGCGCTTGCATGTCTGCTGCCTGTTCTGCAGATGACATCATGCACGTGTGCATCCCCTCAAGGCTGCCTACCATATTTTTCATCCCCACCCAGACCTCCTTGGCCAGCTCCGGCTGTACTCCCACTACTGTCCTCTCAAAGGTGGTACCAGTGTCCTCAGAGTCCTCAGCTGGGTTGGAGCTGGCAGGTCGTACTATTGGGATGGTGGGTAGGTCCTTTGTGATGGCTGCTGTATCTGTACTCCTCCTTGCGACTGAAGATGGGGTCTGGAGGGTTCCAAAGACATCTTGGAGGGTCAGCTGGCTAATGTTTGTCAGCTCATCATCCATGTCATCAGGGAAGTCCACGACAGGCATATCCCCAGGAGAGCCATCGTCCTCTGCAATGAGTTATTATACAGTTAGTGTGTCTGTGCTGTGGCTGTTGTAATGTGACGTTACTGACTTCCTATTAGTGGAACATTGTAATCTTGGTTCCTGTTCATTGTTCCTGTCATTAATATTAGCATTCTCCCAGGCCTAAGTCCCAACTGCATGTCACATGTAGTGTGGGCAGTTTGGGGAATTGTCTTTGTCACATCCTCTAGGTGTAGGTTCTGTCCAAATTGTATGTTGCCACCTTCTTGTCCTACTCAACCCTGAGTGTACTTAAATTAACATGGTGAGGCCTTGCAATGGCTGTGGGTGTTCTGATGCCACTTGCACCACACTTAACAATATGGAACTGACCCAGTCTCGGATATTTCACATACACCTATATGTTGCTGAGACCAAGCACATACTATGTAGATCATTGGCATGGCACGATACAGGTGTCAGCATTGGTAGTGTGTAATGTTGATGTTGGGGAATATGTGCTACATTGGATTGCACCGATGGTCCTGGCAGTGTTCCATTTCCTCTTATGACGGTACTGGTGTGTTTAACTAGCTAGACACATATGTCCTCCCCCTCAATGCTGTTGTCTTAGCAGTATGACAGTTGGGATGTTGCAAGGTGGCATTGCAGCTATTGTAATACAGACATGTGGTAGACCCTGAAATATGCAGCATGGGTATGACATTACTGCTGTGTACTTCATAATGTAAGTAACAATACCTGATGTTTATAGCGCCTGTAGACATGAGCACTTGACAGGATTTGCACTTTGTTAGGAATTACAGGGGATTGATAGCTTCGTCATCCTGAACCCTCTATATTGGGTGTGTTTGATCCATAGGCACGTAACTGCCATTAGCTACTTGACCTGCACACACAGCACAGGTGGTAGTGGCAACTGTTGTCAATGGTAAATACCACTTGAGGATATGGCCCGAGACTGGAAATTGAGCTCTAGTTCATGTAGCGACAATATCAGCTGTCGTGTGACAGCAGGCCAGGTTTATGTTGTACCCTACCGTCCTGGACTGGCTTTGCCTTTCCAACATCCTTGTCATGGCAGAGTACCCCCATGCAAAGGTTGTTGGTGTAGTATTGTGCTGTGCCCCTTGTTTCCCCTGCACAGCCCATGCACCCGTGCAGTGCCCTTTTGCCCTTTCCACTGCCTGATTTTCTGGGCTGGCATGCATTGTGTAGTAGGTATGTCCCTCCCCCTGTTTGCAGGTAACATTTAGGCATTTTTGTCCCCCATGCAACTTACCTTGCATCTGTGTGGTTTCCTGGTAGTCTGCACTGTCCTGTCCTTGAATCCCTGTGACGATCTCCTCTGGGATGACAGCTGGGATGCTATCTCCTCCATCTGGTCCAGGGCCTCCTGCGTGCTGGACTCCCACCTCCAGTCTGCAGTGCTGCCTTCCTGTTCCTTGCCAACTTTTCCTTGGTCCTGCGCTTGCAGTGTTGCCAGTGTTTCCTGCACTCAGTGACTGTTCTCCGTACTTCTGCCACACTGTTTATCTTGTCCACAATTTGTTGCCAAATTGCCTCTCTCCTCACAATTGGCAATTTTGAGGTGACAAAAAGTTGATGCTGGTGTTCCGTCACCTCTTTCACCAGTATTTCCTGCTCCTCTACACTGAACTGACACTTCCTTTTCTTCTTCTCCCTCTCCTGGGTCTTGTCTGGGTCCTCCTGGCTGGTTCCTGGTTGGTTGGAGTCTTCCTGGGGTCTCTCAAGGCTTCTGGGATCCATTTTGGGGTTCTTTAGCAAATCTTTCTGTGTTTGCGCTGCTTTTTGACGCTATTGCGGGGAAAAATGGCGCATATCCGGTTTGCCACATCGTAAACTGGATTAAAGTCATTTTCGCCACATTAACGTCGTTTGTCTTTATGATGTGGCGCAATGGTTAGAGTAAAAAAATGACTCTAACTCGTGGTTTGCGCCACAGAGCGTCAAAGTATAAATTTGACGCCCGGGTTGCGCAAAGAAATGGCATTAGCCAGCATTAAACCTTTTGACGGAAAACCGCGTCTGCACAGTTTTGCGTCAAAAAGTACAAATATGGCCCTTACTGTGCAAGCTTTCACTTATTTGCTCAATATTTTAGTTCAAAAAACTTTTTTGCGTGATTACTTAAAATCTTTGCAAAAAAACACATAATATGGCATGTTCCAGGCTTTAGCCAGTAATATGAATAGTGTGCTACAGTTGAGCAATAGTGACAATTCTTAATTGGTTAGACCATTAAAATTGGAGCCCATTAAAATTAAAGAAAAGTAAAAGGTGCAGCGAAAGATACTAGAACTTGGTGTGTTCCTGGCGTCATAATTTAAAAATATGATAATAGTTTATAACTGGTAAATAGTTAAAAATTGAATCAGTTAGACGTGCAGTTTTCATTTAATTTTGTTTGCAGTTGCGAA
The DNA here is from genome assembly GCF_031143425.1 of Pleurodeles waltl. NCBI lineage: Eukaryota > Metazoa > Chordata > Amphibia > Caudata > Salamandridae > Pleurodeles > Pleurodeles waltl. The sequence goes on along the minus strand of NC_090442.1, from coordinate 926,826,445 downwards.
ATGAATTTCCCACATTTAGCCAGCTCTGCTGGCTCTTTCAGAGTGAGTACCAGAGTTCTAGCCTCTGAGCAGGATCTTATGCCGTTGTGAAGGAAAAGGGGGCTTAGTAAAGTGTATTGTTCGTTCAACTTTACCGGACAGCAGCATAGTAGATGGATGAATGTCTCTGTTTTGTAGCCACAAAGTCAGCAACAGTTTATACTGGTGAGGGGGTGCCATTTTGGATTCAGTTCCATTATTTTCAGGCCAAGCAGTCTAGCATAAGCAATTTGTGTCAAGCCTTCCTGATTGTGCAGGCTAGGTAGGGCTGGGGTACCAGATGCTGTGTGCCATTCTTATAGGATGTCACCACCGCTCTTTGCACTGCAGTGTTGCTCAATTTTCCCAGGACACATGCACAGGAGAGTATTTTTATCTGTCTTTTCAGGATCGCATTGATGGATGTTTGTGACTGTGCCAGATTTGTCAGTTTTGCTTGATCGATTTGTAGGCATGTTAGTGCTCAATATTTTACCTAAAATATTAATCATACATGTTTAGTGATCCAGTGTATATTTATTATGGATAATAAGGCCTGCTGCTTCTTTATAAAGCAAATTTATTTTTACGACCCTTATGAGCGCCTTCCAATGTATGGACTACATTGATGCCCTGCAATACATATGGAAAGCTAATTCTTCATGTACCTAAACAATTACGATTCCTGACAATCGCCTTAGCTAAACGTGTGCTCCTAGGGGGGAAGGTTAACTTATGACTTTTTTGAATCAGAGAATGATCCAGGGAGTAAATTGTCTTCACAATGTGTATAATTTGAAAACAAATCTCACAGAATAAGTTCAGTTAGCTTGAGTTCTAAAATAGCTGAATTGAGCAAAGTTTTCTCCTTTCTACAGGAACTAGTTCTATATCGGAAGAGTGTATAATTAACAACCTTTAGCAAAGCCAATAAGTGCTACTTTTGGGACCTATTGACTTTGCCAATGCCTTCAGCAAGCCTGAACATGATAAGTAAAATGCACAGTCCCTTTTTTGTTGCTATTAGCATTGTCAAAACAAACCCAGAAAAACACCAAAAAGAGTGTTGACTGTTGGCAGTCATGTCATTCAATAGGCACAGACGTACGTCATTGTGCATGTATGTGCATTCAGAATGATGAGAGTGCCTTTTTTTTGTTTTTTTATTGAGTGACTTAAGATGGCAGACACCACTTAGATTGGTCAATAAACATATGCATTTTAAGTGTGCTAACATGTTTTCGTGGAGGGTTGACAGCAATTTGCTGCCTGGCCTTCCAAAAATAGGACAGGCCTATCCTTTACTCAAGGAATTCTACACCTGACTGCAGAGTCTCAGCAGTCATAAAGTTACTACTGAATTGTAATTTGTGAATACTGAAAAAGTGTATGTTTACCTTTGTGAATCAGGCCCATCAAGTTTACTACTTTCACAAAGTGAAAGAAGCTAATCTATAAAGAAAACTTCTGTTCAGGAGCGAGCATCACAAAGTTAGAGGTGGAACAATTTAGTTCCCAAGTTTCACCAGGTGACATAAAGCATCTATAAATTAGTTTGGCATTTGGGTAACTCTTCATGACTTAAAAAACAGACCACTTTTTTGTGATTCCAAATACAAGATCCATTATCAAATTCATATTCGCCAGAATCTTGTACTGCTCGGCGCAGCAGGGGTTCACTGCCCGTTGCAGGCCCTGTGACCAACTCCCAATGTGCATAGCCAATGTCCATACAAAGCGTGAGCTAGCTTTCAGTGGCTATAATGGTGCAGGGCCTAGCTGCTGGTGAGATCATGCTGTCAACCCACACTGCTCATGACTGAAGACAATGAAAGTGGTGTACGGTAAACCTTCATAAGATGCAAATGTAGTATATGATAAAAGAAAAAGGCATTCAGTGACAACATAAGGTTAAGTTGAAGTTATGGTTAGCTTTAGTGGTAACACATAAGGGTATATTTGAATAAAACCTCAGAAATTGACTTATAAAACCACAGTTAATGTACAGTTATGGTTATGAATTAAATTTGACAAATCAAAAAATTCTAAGTTGTGGTTAGCTCCACAGTCTATAACTTGCTCAACAGCCAAACAGCCATGCAAACCATAACTCGCAAGCCAAATGCAATGGTTATGACCTCACAATATTTACACTATTAAGTAACATATAAAAGAAAAACAAATGCTCAAAATGAATACTGCATTTATAATACTTTCCTTCATAAGGTTAAGGGTAATTCAATATGTAAATACATCTGTAAGACTATTTAGAACATCTGTTATTGAATATGTCACACTAAGGGTGAAGTCAGGAGCATTGCCTTTTGTGTGCAGTTTGTTTGGCTAGGGTAATAACTTGAGGAAGAGTATGAAAGTGGCACCTGTTGGTTCGAGAACATAGGAGCATTTACCAGGATAACGGAATGCATGAATGTGTTATGCTTAGCAATAATAGTCAGCCAGGAACAGAGGAACTGTATAGCAGAGGAGGACTAAAGGTAGGTGCTTATGGGAGCATTTCAAGGTAACATGTACAACCTTGTACAATTCCCGGAGTCCCCATTTCCAGTACAATGGAATCCATGCAGGTACCTCCCAGTCGCGGCTCGCTGCACTCTGAAGGGGCAGAGCAAGTGCGGCACGCGGAGGGGCAAGAGAAGAGAAAATGTAATAAAAATAAAAAACTTAATAAAAACGTACCTGCTCAGTTGCCGCCGCTCCTCTTTCCCTCGTCGCTCCAGGCACAGGCTCCTAACCTGCCCTGTGGCCAATCCTGAAGCTACTAAGGACAGCGTTAGGGTTGGTTGGGAGTACCCAACCAGGGTGCTCCCAGGCAGACTGGGAACCTGGGCCTGCTCTCTCCAGCCCGGCAACACAGTGCCGGGCTGGAGAGAGCCCTGTGCACATGTGTGTTTGGCCGCATGCGCACTGAGGGGAGTTTACGGTGCACTCTCTTGATCCCCGTCATCCCCAATGCCCCGTCCCTTTGACAACAAAATGAAAATAAACATGGCTTATTATTGTTTCCTTTTAAAAGGTTTGCAGTGGCTGCTGCTGGGGGGGGTGGGGAGTGACGCTCCTCCGCCCAAGCGGAGGAGCTGCCCCTGGTACCTCCTGGTAACCTGAAGAAATGGTTGATTGCATATTTGAATACTGAAAAGTGCAGATGTGGCCATAGACACACATTTAAAGTATCCCAACACACTGCTACCTTCAATTCACATCCACTTTTTCTTATCCATAGTCTATTGACAGGTATTCTAAAACATCATCATACCTTTGGCAAGTCATCTGCAACCTGCACCCAATCGAGTAGTTAGTTTTAATGTGCTAAATCTTCTCATGAGATTTCTCCCAGTTTCCTTCAGCATAAAATATTATCCTACATCCGAGAAGGGCCTGTAACGTCCTTATGGCCTAGTTTTGACCATGCTATCTGCATCAAGAAAAGGAGTAGATTTGCTCCTAGAGTACGACTGACTCATTTGAAGCTTGCTCCTTGGACATCTGGCTGGAAAAAAAACTTTTTTTCTTCAGTTACATTCAAGCAGTGGTGAAGCAAGTGTCCCACGGCCCCTGATACAAGCAAGATAATTTTCTCCATACACCGGGCTTGACATAAAAAACATCCATAATTGGTCAGCAGTGAGTCCCTAACACCCCTGGACCAGTGTTCCACTGTACCTGCTGTACTATTGATAGCTTTGTTCTTACAATCAAGCTATGTTCACTGTACAGAGAATAGGAGGCCAGAAGGATGGCTCAGTAAGTTGATCACTTTTTGCTGACACAAAAACAAGTGGTCTTCATGAGGCCTCACGCTTGCATCTCATGAAGGTTTATAGCTGCAAAACTGCATTCATTTTTACCTGATTGTTCTATGAAAATTTTACTAAATGACTCTTTAGTAACAGAATGTGGTTTGCTGTCTCACATCACTGCTTTTACTAAACACGTGCTCTGTGTAAAAATAATTCTGCAGAAGCTATCACTTATATCACTTAGTGAAATATTTTCTGTGGGAACCAGTCTCCTATCGGTATCTCATTAAACTTTTTTGTGTGAGGTGCTCACTATGGAAAAGGAAAAAGACTGTGCGACATCACACACTGCAAAAGTTCCCATAACATTACATGGTGTAATTAACTTTTCTTCTAGGCCCAATATGCCAACCTTCCCCAGGTGTGTAATTGTATAATTTGAGAACTATAAACTGAATTAATAATAATGTCTGTCATTTACAAAACTAAGCAGCAGCATAGTTCTGGTTGAAAAAAACAGTTACTGTTTTTGTGTGTTGTGTTCTTTTGTATATATTTTGAAAGGACATTCCCCTTATGACTAAAAAATATCTACACTTGTACCGCTTAGAACAGTACACAATGTTTTAAAAAGCATTCACATGCACCCTGGATGAGTCACATCGCTGCTTGCTGCAGACTTTTGAGTCATATCCAACAGTGACTGGCATCGATAAATTATAAATGAACCCTGCTAACATATTCATGGACAAACACAATAATGAGCTGTTTGATTTTAAAACCAATTTCAGTTTAGCAAAGTAAAACTGGTCATTACATCCAGAGCAGAGTGCCTGATGAATAACCTCTTGACGGTACGGCCTGTGCAGGACAGAACCGTGTGTCAATCAACATTGCTAACGCATAGGAAAAGCGAAATAACATTTCCTGGTAATTACCACAGTTGATAAATTATGCATTGCTTATGTACATAGGAAGCATATTGCAAAATTGGACATATTTTAAAATAGAATAAAACTTTGATATATACATTATAGCATATAATTCAGTTACACCCAGGGCCACTGGGATTAGACGGCTGAGGAGGGCCAAATAATGTGGCAGGGCTGAGTAAATTATGTGGCAAGAACAGGAAAGTTAGGCTGCATAATGCAGCACATTTTGTAAAAGTATTACTTCATTATTTCATTTTTACACTTGTTTACACCGTCTGCGCACTGTTTGCAGGTCATTAATACCAATTCAACACCCAAATATAGCAATAAGCAACAGAAATATGACCAGTCAACCTTTGCAAAGGGCCTTCCACTGCACTACATGTTGCTCTTTTTTAGTAGCTTTTGAACCATTTGAGCTAAAAGCTATTGTTTTTTGTTAAACTCAGCAAATTTTGCTGCAAATGATAGACCATGCGGCAAATGCAGCAAATCTACAAATATGCGAAAAATGCCATGGCCGCACAATTGCATAATTCCAGTGGCCCTGGATATACCTAAAGGGCACCAGGAAGGCTGCAAGAAGCGGTGGTAAAAAGTAGGTTTGATGTATGAACGCTTAGAGAATGTGAAACCAGAGCAACAACACTTCTGCATCAGCAGCAAGTTTAAAAGCAAGGAAGAAGGCAAAATCCTTGAAAGTTAACTGCACTGCAATCGTAGTTTTACACTATAGTTAATGCAAAGCTGCTGGCAAAAAACTGAAAAGAGAATGTGACCGGAGTTTGCAATGTAAAAGAAGTGGAAAAATGCAGAATGCAAGTGGCGTTTATAAAAACTGAAAGGCTTGTAAAACCAGCGAAAAAAATATTTAAACATAATGCATACTTGCCCGCAAAGCAAGTCAAGTTAAGGTTAAAAAAAAGCTTTACAAACTATCAAAGACTCGCTTGGGTCTGCATGACGGACGGAGGAAGACATCTACTGTTTTTTGACAATGAAAACAGACGGTGGAGAAGGCGAGGATATTCTGGTAAAGGATCCCCCCCCATTTGATCAGACTGAATAAAGGAAAAAATGACGGACAGTCTACAAAGAGCTAATACACAGGGTTGGGCTGGGAATGAAAATAGGCCTGGGCACAAAAATGGTAGCTGTTTAAATTAGTGAATTAGATGGCTAACAACGCAGCACATGTTTGTAAAATGGGACATTTTGACATTTTGGTACTTGTGAAGACACGCTGTATAACTATTTTGCAAGTTATGGAAGACTGCATGAATTTGAGCTTGCTGCAGGCAATGTTTGTTGTAATACCAGGAAAATAAGCCATAAAACCAGCCCAGTAAACCATGGAACAGGCAGTGGCGTAACAAAGGCCTCTGCAACCCCCAGCACATCGGGGGTGGGGGGGAGACTCCAAGGGGCCCCCTCACACACACCTGGCCTGAGTGAGGCCGGAGGGGGGCCCCTCCATGTTCTTTGCAGGGGCCCCCCTCCAGTTTGGTACCCAATGACAACAAGCCTACAAACAGTCACACACTGACCTGCCAGATCAGCACTTTAGGCAATCCCAAATCGCCATGTAGGCCAATCTGATCCTGCTGATATAGGACTTTATCCTGGTACTAGGGGCTCAGTTATATAAAGGATGCACTTCCCTGACCTGTGTCCTGGCCCACCTTTAACAGGGTGCACCTGGCACAGACTTTGACAGTGTACCCTATAAAAGTTAATATGCTGTTTCCAAGGCGGCTGCAAACTCGCACCTCCACTTAGGTAAGGTGGACTGGCTGTTTGAAGCTGGTCTGCCTTTTGCTTTGCAGGTGTCAATGCAGCCTGCTTTTAAAAGGGGGTCAGAGATCTCCTTACAGATGGGTGCAGTGAGTGACTACACCTATCTGCAGGGGGTGTGACACAAGTGCAGAGACAAATATTTTCCTTATTTGCATGTGGCCACACCTCCAAGCAAATGAGGGAACACTGCATTGAGATCACACCAGTTGACATGTAGTGCCCGCATGATCTGTATGAGCAAAGGGCTGCACAAGCATCTGCAGCTCCATCTGTAATACCAAAGTGCCCAGAGGTGCAGAAGGTGAGTTAACACATTTCTTGTGCGCACTCAATTTAAGACAACACTAGGTATAATAATGCCTCATGACACTAAAAGAAGTCAGTCACTATCCAAACATGTGCAGATCTTGACATCACTGCATCTCTTATCATATAGAAGCTATCAGTCACCAATGAATGGCAGGTGTAGTTTCTCAAAGTGCATGAAATTCACTCCACCAATTTATAAGGGTCAGGCCCACTAACACTAGGTCACACTTATGCTTCTCTGATTTCCCTGCAGATATAAAGCATATTTAGGATGACCTGAATGACATTGTACAAAAAGTTGTTGGTGCTCTTGATGACATGTTCTACATTCCCCACCATGAGGGACCCAGCAGTTGTACAAAGTTTACACTATGAAAATGTAGCACTCGTTAAAGATGAAGATATTGTTTAATGATAAAAATATAATGACTGGTGTAGCAGCCCCGCACTCTGGCAAAACACGTTTTATGACTCTTCAGATACAGAGAAATGTATAGATGTGTGTCCAGTGGTGAGCTGGGCCCAATAGCATAGCTATCAGTGGTGCAGCCAGTACAGTGTCACCACTCCCAGAGGTGGGGAAGGGCCCAGCATTAACTGCAACAGCTGCAGTTATTTAAAGGTAACCCACTCACATTCAGTTAGACACAGAGCTTGCTTGGGGCTGAGTTTTGTTTACTCTTCAGTGGGGTTGGTGGGTGTTGGACCTGGCTTTTTGACGGGGTCATCCCCAAACTTTTTGCCTCCTTCCTCCTATTTTTTCTGACCTGTTGTTGTTGGCTTTTGAACTCTGGGCACTTTACCACTGCTAACCAGTGCTAAAGTGCAGATGCTCTCTGTGTAAATTGTACTGTTGATTGGTTTATCCATGGTTGGCTATTTCATTTACTTGTAAGACCCTAGTAGAATGCACTATATGTGCATAGGGCCTGTAGATTAAATGCTACTAGTGGGCCTGCAGCACTGGTTGTGCAACCCACTTAAGTAGCCCGTTTACCTTGTCTCAGGCCTGCCATTGCAAGGCCTGTGTGTGCAGTTTCACTGTCACCTCGACTTGGCATTTAAAAGTACTTGCCAAGCCTATACCTCCCCTTTCTCCACATATAAGTCACCTCTAATGTGTGCCCTAGGTAACCCCTTGAGCAGGGTGCTGTGTGGGTGAAAGGCAGGACATGTACCTGTGTAGTTTACATGTCCTGGTAGTGTAAAACTCCTAAATTCGTTTTTAGACTACTGTGAGGCCTGCTCCCTTCATAGGCTAACATTGGGGCTGCCTCATACAGTATTGAAATGGTAGCTGCTGATCTGAAAGGAGTAGGAAGGTCATATTTAGTATGGCCAGAATGGTAATACCAAATCCTGCTGACTGGTGAAGTTGGATTTAATTTTACTATTCTAGAAATGCCACTTTTAGAAAGTGAGCATTTCTTTGCACTTAAATCTTTCTGTGCCTTACAATCCACGTCTGGCTGGGTTTAGTTGACAGCTCCTTGTGCATTCACTCAGACACACCCCAAACACAGGGTACTCAGCCTCACTTGCATACATCTGCATTTTGAATGGGTCTTCCTGGGCTGGTAGGGTGGAGGGCCTGCTCTCACACAAAGGACTGCCACACCCCCTAATGGGACCCTGGCAGACAGGATTGAACTGAAAAGGGACCTGGTGCACTTCTTAGCCACTCTTTGAAGACTCCCCCACTTCAAAGTCACATTTGGGTATAAAACTGGGCCTCTGCCCTACCTCATCAGACACTTGCTGGAGAAGAAACCTGAACCAGAAACTACATCCTGCCAAGAAGAACTGCCTGGCTGCTCAAAGGACTCACCTGTCTGCTTTCTACAAAGGACTGCTGCCTTGCTGTTGGCCTGCTGCCTTGCTGAACTCTTGTCTGGCTGTAAAAGTGCTCTCCAAGGGCTTGGATAGAGCTTGCCTCCTGTTCCCTGAAGTCTCAGGACCAAAAAGACTTCTCTTTTTCATTGGGACTCTTCGTGCGTCGAAAATTTTGATGCACAGCTTGCTCCGCGGCGAGAAAATCGCCGCACGCCGATGCTGCTCGAAGCAACGCCTATGGGGCGGCCGGAACTTCGACGCATGGCCTCGCATGGACAACGCTGCCCGACTTCCAGAGGGGAAATCGACGCGACGCCTGCCGTGAGAAAGAAAATTCCACGCACAGCCTCCCGGAACGACGCGCAGCCGGAAAACAAGCCGAAGAATCCAGGCACAGACTCTGGGACAACTGGTAATCCTGCGATCCATAGAAGGAGACGGTCAGCGTGCCGGAAAACGATGCACGTCTTCCCCGAGTGAAAAATAACGACGCAAGTCCGTGTGTGAAGGGGCACAACTGAGGCACACACCATTGTTCCTCCCGTAGAACGACGCATGTCTCCCCGCGTGAAAAATAACGACGCAAGTCCGTGTGTGAAGGGGCGTAACCGACGCACACACCATTTTTCCACGCATCTCCTCTTCTGCGGCCCTCTGCGGAGATTTTCCACTCCAAACCAGGTACTTTGTGCTTGAAAGAGACTTTGTTTACTTTTTAAAGACTTAAGACACTTCATATCACTTTTGCATCTTTGATCGTTTTGACCTGCAAATACCCAGATAAATATTATATATTTTTCTAAACACTGTGTGGTGTATTTTTGTGGTGCTATATTATGTTATTGTATGGTTTATTGCACAAATGCTTTACACATTGCCTTCTAAGTTAAGCCTGACTGCTCGTGCCAAGCTACCAGAGGGTGGGCACAGGATAATTTGGATTGTGTGTGACTTACCCTGACTAGAGTGAGGGTTCTTGCTTGGACAGAGGGTAACCTAACTGCCAACCAAAAACCCCATTTCTAACAGTGGGGATAGAGGAAATGTGAGAAATGGAAAGAGAAAGGAAAGGGAAAAAAGAAAAGGTGACTGACCAACAGAAAGGAGAGCAGGAGAGAAAAAGTGACAACATGTGAAGGGAATAATGAGAGAGAACGGAAGTACGCAAGAGCAAAAGAGAAAGGGAAGAGAAAGAACCAGATATAAGGAGGCCAGTGAGAATGAAAGGATACGTTAAGGAGTGAGAGACAAAAGAGTGGAAGAGGCAGACAGAGGAAAAGGAATAGGGCTGTGAGATTGAAATGGATGAAGTGAATGAGAGGGGAAATATATGGTGATAATGGAGGAGCCGCCCCTGCAACAACATACCCACTACAAGTCTTCTTCAACAAACCAAATGGGAAATGCTGAGGAGTTTTAATGAGAGCAGAAGCTACGGTATGCAGAGGGGCAGTTACATATTCCCCGAAACAAAACTGTTGAACATGTGGGAATTGCTTTGTGCTTTTCAACAAATTATTTGAATGCTTTCAGTAAGATGTCTCAGTGAGCTAAACTGTTCTGGAGTTCATTAATTTGAATTTCCATTCTCCTAATGTGGACAAATTGGGTACCATAAATTAGATAACAGTATCATCTGTTCATTTCAGTACTTAGATAAAGCATTGTGGTGTATAATGAAATATAAAAACAAAAGACTGTTATTAGTGGTGTTTGTTTTATCCCCGGAGTGCATGAAGGGCAGATTCAAACTGTAGAAAAGGGAAAGCCCAAAATATTGTGGTACCTGGATTAAGTTGGATGCATACACCATGCATGGGATGAATGTAGAGAGGTCCTATCTGTTCCCAAAAGATGCCTTGGGGAAGCCGTAAATTGCTCTTGTCGACATTTTAAAAGTTGAAAGAGAAACGTGGTGCTTAGAGAGTGCGTAGATGGATGAATCACAACCCTTCATACACAGTCGGCACTCAAAAGGACATGTATGTATTGGGTGAAAATGGCAAGCAAAAGAGATGATCTCAAATGGGTGGAGGGTCTGTGACACATGCGTTCTGTGTGCACTATAAAGAGCAATAACCAGGCACCAATCCAGTGGAAGACCTTGATACATACAGCGAATAATTGAAAGCATTGATGGGTCAGGATCTATGTGAAAGTGTCAATTTTGCAGAAATAATAGGGAGGGAGAATGAGAAACAGTGATGAGAAGGTAAAGGGTGCAATTTGACCTTAAGCCCAGCGTTTCCTTAATACAGATTGCATTCGACGGTTTCCATGGTTAGGCCATGCTGTCCATCTCAATGCAATTGTTGAAGTGTTATTTAAGGGATTTTATGTCTGTTAGGGGTGAGGGTGGAATGAGGGTGGCAGATGCCTTTTTCGAAGTGAGGGATAAAATGAGTGTAATAGCTTTGGTAACTGTTAATGAAATTGGGAGAAGAGACCAGGTTTGTAGAAATTAAATGTGTAACCAAGAGAAGTGGGAAGAGCCGATGACAGATGGAGTCAAGATCAAAATTAATTTCCTGGACTCTGATAAAAAGGCAAGGAGCACACGGTATTTCTATATGTTTGTTTAAAAAATATGCTTTCCTTTTCCTGCAGACAACACTATTGTTCGATTCCAAATGCCAATATCTGTGATGATCATTTTTGATTGACACACCTTGTTGGATTTTCCAAGGTTATTCTATTACTGAAACCATTATTTCTTTCCTAAAATAAAAATATATGAAGTGAGCAGAGAGAGGTATGTAATGTCAACATGCTTATTGCTTGTAAAAAAAAAATGCACATGTATGTTCCCACATTTTAAAACTCAATCTCTCCGGAAATTTCAAACCATCATATTTTCCAGGCAGATCAGGTTTCTCTCCATACAAGTGCTACGAGAAGTTAAGAAAAACATTTGCAAACCATACATATCTACTATGTTGTTAGAAAATATGTGAATACCCCCTGTTAATCAAATGATTGATGTAATGATATGTTTTGTTAAAATATCATTAAATTACTGGTATTTAATTCTGTGCATTAGTTCTAATAATTGGTAACACAATAAAATGTATATTTTACTTTAGGTGGGATGTTTTTTAATTTAATCTTCACAACAATAATTTTAATTTAATTTGACATATTTACATTAATTAAATACTTAATTCAAAATTAAGTTATTCGTTTTATAGCATTGTTTTCCTTTTAGTCTACATTTAAAATAAGTATCCAATATTCATTTGCATCAATATTTATTTAACACATGAATAGTTTTCCAAGTTCAATAAACCTTTAAAAAAGTTTCCCTATACTTTATCATATGGTGATTGTCACCCCAAATGAAGAGGCTTCATAAGGTAAAGAATAGAGAAAGGTTTACAAGTTTATCTACCTCGAAACAAATTAGTAAAATTGTTTTAGGTTACATAATAATAATTGATTTTAAATGTAGAACAAAAGAAAAATGTACAGCACTATTAACTTAATTTTGAAGTAAATCTTAAATTAATTTAAATATATTAAATTTAAATTAACATTATTTAGCTGACGTATTGTATAGGATTGATTAAAAGTAACTTAATGACATTTTGTAAAAAAATAATGTCACAATGTTTTTATTAAAAAATGTTATTAACATATTTTATAATTGAATAATGAATAGATAATATTTTAAAATGTTTTAACATTAAATTATTATAATTATGTGTGTAACTATTTAAAATAATGTAATTTAAATTACCATCATTTTTAATGAGGTTTTGTTTTAAATCTCAACCTCTACCTTATTTTCTATGTGTGGTTGTTGCCGTAGTGTGGTTGGCCATGTGTGGTGATGGACTTACTTCAGCTTTGAGGTGAAGTAATATACTACTGTTTTGACCCCTTTTTCCTATACTAACTTTAAAGGTGCTCTTTGGGAAGAGCAATGAGCTTCCTCTTTTCTGGTTGGGTGAACATCCCTCCATAAACCCCTCCTTACTCCTTGTTAAACCTCTCTCATTTAGTCGAAAGTATGCCACTTGCAGCCACTGCGCCAGTCCCTCCAACATTTAGTAGCATACCTATAAGTGAGGTTACGTCGCTATTGCACTGTGCAACGTGGGGCAAACATTACAGAACCCCAAAATGTGATTTATGAAGCCAAGCAAGGCCATCCTTGTGTGGCCCTGAGTGGCTTAATAAATATGGAGTAAAGTGACGCAGTGTCCATCACGGTATTGCATTATCTTGAGCCCAGGGGGGCATTCCATGGTTGTTGCATGGGTGCTACCCCACAACATCCATGTATTTTGACGCATTCCTAGATTTACCAGAAGTGCTAGACCTGGGAATGTGCCAAAATGCTTCACCTTCCTGGGTGAGGCATAATGAGGAGAAATATAATTATTTCTCCTCATTTTTCCTCTTTCTATGTGTGCTGCATTTTGCAGCACACATTGAAAGGGGAATATGCCTCAGGGGATTGTTTTTGTGCAGAAAGGTTCCCCTTTCTGCAGAAAAACAATCCTCCTTACAACTCAAGCACCCTTGAACCATGTTGCATCATGGTGCAAGGGTGCCTGCTTTGGCGACAGACAGCCAAAACAACACTAGCTGTTTGTGAATAGCATTTTGTGAATGCTTTTTGTGAATAGCATTTTGTAGGACTTTAGTAGCAGTAGTATTGTAGTACTACTAAATGTATTACAAAATTTTGTTTGTGAATAGGTTCCCACAAGTCATTATACCTCTTCAGAATCACTACTGGACAGGTATGTTGAAAAGCCTCAAATCTGCGTTAACTGACTGTTTTTGGCTAGTAATGTTAGTGGCATCGTTTGAGTAATGGGAGTTACCACTAAGTCAGATTTAGAATTTTATTACCTACTTCTGTTGCATGCAATTTTGAAGCAAAATATAGTTCAATACTTTCTTTGTTTATTTTCAAGTTTCATATGAATTAGACATCCCATTTAGTTTCCTACTTGGAGATTTAGGGGGTCATTACGATTACCAGAGGTTCCCGCTCACCAGCCCGGTGGGAAAGGTGCGGCAACATGGCTTAAAATTGAGCCGGCAGCAATGCTGCCGCATGAATGGTGCACTAGCACCCTTGAAATGCACACTGTCTGCACAGCTGAAAGGTGCTGGGAAGGGGAACTCCAGCACTGCCTGTGCCATGGGCAGTGCAGGGGCCCCCCTGTGGCCCACTGCACTTGTTCGCTGCCAGCCTTTTCATGGCAGTCAGACTGTCATGAAAAGGCTGGCAGACATTAAGGTTGTAATCAGCAGGGCAGCGCTAGTTTCAGCGCCGCCCGGGGTGATCACAACCAAGACTGCCATCATCCAATTGGGATCAGAGATCCTGACAAAGACAGCGGTCCCCTGGTGGTCGGACCACCAGGGTCGTAATGTGGTGGTTGGACCATCACTGCCATGGTAGTCTGACCACCACCGTGAGTAGACCGCCAGACTCGTAATCAGGCCCTTAATGTCAGAAAGCACTAACCTTGTACTCCAATAAGAGAGATTGACTCCTCCACCCCTCATCACAACCAAAAGAAGAAAAAAAACATAATCACTACTGACATGGTGAAATATTAGACAAACAGAAAAGAGTTTGAGATATGAGGGAAAACATAGACATCTGATATCACTCCTATGCCTCACCACTCTTCTGGACATTGACATCTACAGGTTGAAGTGGACATCAAAAAGTAAATAAGAGGGCCTTCTTATTATCCTGTCATGAATATTCATCATCTATCTCTCACAGTGACAGTGATATACTTTGAAGTTATCTCTTGATATGAAGCGGACTCTCCTGAAAACGATAGTGTAGCAAAACATAATCACATGAACATGTGTTAACCTTCCTCTATACTACTAAGATAGCTACCTTCAACGTTATATATTTATATATATATTTCCTGGTATGGATGTGTTTTAAGTCCTGAGTGGCTTGTAACAGAAGTAAAAAATAATTCACACTTAATAACGCACTGCACTTCCAAATCTAAATATGTATTGGCCCCATTCACAAAGGTAAAGATACACTTGAGTAAATGTGTAATTGTAAACTTACTCTTACACTTTTCGGGAATGTACTACTTTTGGCTATTCATCATTTGTGAGTGTTCATTTACATCAGAAATGGAGCAACATTTATGAGTGTAAAGTTACTACTAATAACTATTCACCTGAAGACGGAGATCTCCGCCAGCTTGGTGCTCCTCTCCATCATGTGCTTGAGATCTCCATTGGTACTAAAGAAGTCATTTTGTCCCAACACAGAACAAACATGACAAGTACCTTATAGTTCAGAGTCAGTTGGTGTTCATTGATGTATTTTTTTTACTGGCATGTTAACATTTTAATTTCTGGTTTATGTTTTTTTAGGACGTGCTTCCTCTTTGCCTTATGATAGGCTAAAAGTGGTCAATAATCACTCTTGCACAGTCATATTCGTTTTATTGAACTTTATGCGTTTTTTACAAACTATAAGCATGCACACATAGGCTGCCTTACAGATGCACTGAAGATACCATCCCACTCCTGAACAGAGGTCAGCTCAAGCTTAAAAAAATCGACCATAATTCTACCAGTAACAAAATGTAGAGGCAAGGAAAGTCAAAGTCACTACCACCAGTTGCCAAGTCGCATCTTGCCTGATCTAAAAGCACACGATTTACTGAAGTGGCTGCAGGGCCCAGTAACTGCATACACCTGAGAGAGCATAACTTCTATAATTCATATTAACATGAAATGTTTTTGAACTAATGTATAATAATGCCGCATAGAAACTGTATTAATGTGTTTTGCCATAACGTGCACTTGAAATGTGCCCACGGGGGGTGGCCGCCAATGTATACGGGGACTAATAAAAATGACTAATGTTGATGAATTATTATAATTAAAGATGGTTTTACACTAATTATTAATGGTTATGTTGTTAAAGTTTTGCTAATAAATCATTTAGGCCTTAGTTAGCATGAGTCGAGGCCTAGCTGCCTGACTCTCATATTAAATGTATTTTCCTAACGTGCAGTGTGCTGACTTGCTAAAGGACATGAACTCTTGTTTTTTCCAAAAGCTAGAAGCTGAATGTAACTGTAGTAGATCCGTTCTCATGAAATTCATCCTGCTTGTAATAACATTTTAGCTGAATGCAACAGTGTAGATTAATGCTATGTACAAGGTCGCCTAAACCGGTACGGACAATGGAGCCACTGACCGAAGATGTGCAAAAGACCACAAGACGATGAAATCATACCGGACATTCCACCCGCTAAAGACGTCAATCATAAGCACCAATAGAATACGTGAGAACTGTTATGGGGTAACAAATTCGATGAGCTAATTTGATTTTAATTGGTTAAAGATAGTGGGGTGCAACCCTTTGTCCAATCAAATTTTATGGGAATGTACCACGAAAAGGGGATAAAAACCCTTGACACCAGGAAATAAATCAGAATTAGGGAGTAGGAGACTAGGAGAGGGGGGGATGCTGATGCAATTTATTATGATCCAGAGACTTTGTCACTTTGCTTAGTGACTTGATAAATTTTAGATTAGAACCATCCTTGTCCTTAGATTGCCCATTTACACTTTACCTCCTTATGAAGGAAGTGCCCTTTTTCCTGAGCTGAGTTCCTGGCTGATGGCGAACCAACTGATGTCCTGAAGATGAAGACCGAACCTGAGTGCTGCCCAAACTTGGAGGGTAACTATATGACAATGAAATTGTGATTGTCTGTTTGCTTTTCCTTTCTAGGTACCAACTGCTTTTCTTTTCACAGAGACCATAGTTAGATATTTTCCAAATTGATGTTACTAAATTGTTTTGCATGCAGCCCAACATGCCAATGCTAATTCGAGGTTAGCTGAGGGGTTCACTGAACTGACGCAAATAGACAAATGACTGAATCTATGTTTTGTTGAACAATGCACTAATATACTCTGCTTAAAATAATCTATGCTGGCGTTGTGTTATATTCTAATGTTTGTGATTCTTGCTTTGATGAAATCTTATCAGAGTTGCCATATTGTGACTATGCTATTGTGTTTCTTGGTTTTGAGATTAATAAACTTGCTGGTAGTATTGTAACCAATAGGGAATAAATTCATTTTAAACTGGTGTGGTTATTCATGACTGCAAGGTCATGGTGTTTCCAGAGTTTATTAAATGTCATTGACTAAAGTAAAGTGCATTGTTATAATAAATATTGATGACATTATTGACATATTGATTGACATGTTGATTAGCTATCTCGTCCTAAGGTGTCTTCAAACAGGGTCAAAAGATTCATTGGCCTAAAACGAGTCCCAAAGTGAGTAAATTAATCATAAAGGGACGCGTTATCACACCTTTTTCACAGAAGTCACTCAAACTGTTTCAAATAAATATGCATCTAAACCATGGGGTAGGTACAAGGTTCTGTTGGTATCAAAATTGCAATCATGTGTAAAACACGGATATGGTGCATTAATTCACATTCTCCCTTTAATCAATTAGGCACAAGCATTTGTCTTACTCAAATTATATGTTCTGGTCAGAGATAAATTGGCACTGGTATTAGGACAATCTCCCTTAAAAGCGGGTTCTTCAAAGATAACCAAAACCATTTATAACTTCATCGGATTTATGAATGGAATAGTTCTCTTGAAGATAGCTGCCCACATAATTTCCATTTTGTCACTTTGGAAAGGATACACTGATCTGTTAATTCCACAACAATCTTCCTGTAATTTGCCCCAATCTGAAGGTGAGGTTTAGTTTCCCCTGAACATGCTGTGATAAGATCTCCATCTCTGCTGCATTAAGACGTAACTAATTCTGTTGCATCCTTATTTATGTATTTACTTTGCTTTTTTCGATGCGACAGGAGGTCAGCAGCTTTCTCACCTTTCCCAAAAATAATTGATTCCTTATTTAGTTCACAATAGATCTGAGTATCATTGACATGCAATATTTAATGTAGATGACAATAAGTAATGGTTTACGTTAGAGAAATCTCAAAGGCTCTGCCTAGGAGGTGGATTAAGGCTCTTACCTCTGGTGCTCTTTTAAATTATATGAATACCCTGTAAGAGGTTTACTGACAGCCTTACCCAACGTGTATGTGTGATGTGCCAAGAACGAGGAACCCCACTTGGGCTTGTAAGTAATAGTGATCTACGATGACAAAGGTAGCTGAAGAAATAGGAGTGTAGCAGTCTGGCCCTCTTATAATGAGTAGTTTTTGTCTTATAATAATGACGGCTATATCCATTCCCCGCCATGGCAGACACCAGATATGTAATTAAACAAACAGATATTCAATTTTAGATAAAATATGACCTGATATGTTTGTTTCTACTTAGGTTGGCAAAACCTGTACTCCTGATATTAATCAGGAGCTACAGAAAATAACTGAGATTCGACAATGGGCTTTTCTAAATATAGTGTTGACTTTAGCATGCTTAGTTCAAGCAAAATGCCACCTTCCCTCAAAGGCCCTTTTGTCAAATCGGTGAAAAGAAGCTCCTTTCTTTTAGGAATTAAAGTGCTGTAGATTTCCGTAACAACTGACTATAAGGAGATGTGAGGCTTGATCCTGTGTTAACTAAATATGTTTACAGGTCAACCTCTTATACTCATACAACAAGAATTCAGCAATGAAATACTGAAACCCTGGTATTTGAATGGGAGTGACTCCTAGTCACACGTGCTTTGGTTTTGTGGTAAATTTTGGAAATAGTTTTTATAAGACTTAAACAGTGCTTCATTTGTGCTTGTTGTTTCCGGTGCGGAGCACCGGCACTTATTTTTGAGGTTCCTGCCTCAAGCATTTACTGCGAGCAAAATACACATATGGGAAAGACGGAGGAAGAAACAAACGAAAAAGCGTCACAATGGGAGAAAGCTACAGGAGTGAGTTGAAGGGGCAGGGAGGGGATGTAAATAGATTCAAGAGGCTGGAGTTGGTTTCAGGATTACTCTGCCTCAGTATTCTGTGCTCACACATTTAATTGCAGCAGTCGCGTGTTTCAGAGGAAAGCTTTGAGCACCGCACATTTTTATTTTCAAATTAAGCACTGACTTAAACTAAGTAAATGGATGACCAGGCTAGATTTGGGAGCACTCAGAGAGCATCGCAAGGAGTTTAGCAGCAATACCAATGGATGGAAATCCACATGTCACCTGACCTGGACACATCACACCAAAATCTGAGTGCACTGGAATCACTTCAAACATCTATCTATCTATCTATCTATCTATCTATCTATCTATCTATCTATCTATCTATCTATCTATCTATCTATCTATCTACCTATTTATCTATCTTCTAGTCTTTTTCTTCTAACTTCTATATTCTTAGCCTTCCTCAAGCAATACAATGCAGCAATAAGGAAGGACAGCACTCCATGTGTATTTTACATACCAATTAAAAATGCATTTTGGCTTCAGAGTCTTCCATTGGACCATGGAGTCTCAAGCAGCATTAGTTCTGAAAGTGCCCAAGTGCATAGTCCCTCTTCCATATTCATTCAGACTCAATTAAAAAAAATAACTAGCCCCCTAATCATAAGCAGCCAAACTGGATTGTAGATGCCACCATTGGTGAATCAGTATGTAGACTAAGCCCCTCATTACTGGTTTGGTGGTCCCACCACAGGACCGCCAAACTTGCAGGGAGGATGCCAATGCCATTGCGGTGGCGTCCCCACTGAGTGTATTACAATGTTCCCACCGGGTCTTACCAGCAAGAACATTGCAATTTGGGTTCCCGCCAGTCAGTCCAGTGGGAACCATGCTACGATATAGCACTCGGCTCCCTTAGAGTGGGCCATTCACCCTTGAAGTGCTCACTGTCTGCAAAGCAGAGTGTGGTCATTCCAACGGTGCTGGGCAGGGGGTTCCCTGCACTACCCATGTCATGGTCGCTGGAGCCCCCCTGTGGCCCCCTTCACTTGTACTGCACCAGCCTTATCATGGTGGGGAAACCACCATGGAAAGGCTGGCAGAGAACAAGGTTGTAATCAGCTAGGTGGCACTGAGTTGAGCGCCGCCCTGGCTGACTACAACTAAGCCCTTCAGGAACAATGTTCTGCTCCTGGTGGGCAAAGCGGTCCCATGGTGGGTCTGCCCACCAGGGTCAAAATTGCGTGGTCGTAGTGGTCGTAGTGCCCGGAGTGCAGCAGTACGACCGTCAATGCGAGTGTGGAGGTCCACTGACCGCCACAATTGTAATGAGGCCCTTAGTATCATTTGCTAACCTATTAAGCCGGGCACCTTATTATTAATTATTGGGTTCATCTATGCAATAACTGATACTTATGTTTTTGTTAACTAATCTGATACATGTATGTGGTAACAGTGAGTGTTAGAAATTGTAGTGTTAGTTGTGCTAGATGAGAGGCCTGCACAAGTAATTTGTCCACAATTCTCTCCTCACTGGAAACCAAGTATCCCATTGTAGCACTTGACTATTTCAGCATAGCAAACCAAACCAGTCCAAGGCCTACTCAGGGGAGATGGTTTGGGCTAGTAATCTCCATTCCTTGGCATGCAATAACAACACCCAATAAATGATTGTCCAGTCAGTGCTATTGCTTTGAAAAAAGGAGAACTATATTTATTACAGATGCACAACTAAATACTATGCATTACATTGCACATATGTACATTAGGTAGATGGAAATATCTTTGGTGACATTCTGTAATCACCATTGACTCCACTAATGGGTCACGATCCCCCATGATCAAAGTAGCTCCCCCCACCTGCATCAGATGGCACATCACGGTATAAGGGTAAATTGCTTTTTTAATGAAGCAGTCATTCTGGCATTGTCAGGGGTTATCACACTACAGTATAAGACAGATAATCACATGTAAAAACAACATTTCATCACTGGAGTTAGTAACCATGTTTAAATGGAATAATTATTCTCAATGAAAGTATTACAATGTTTATTCCATAATCGCTGTCAACATTATATATTCAATAAGGCATTGAAAATCATCACCACGTTTGTCTGAGTCTTTTTCTATCCCTTTAGACAACATAACAGGCTGCCATAGGACCAACCTCTGGAGATCCCTGCACTCCCAAGCTGTGGATTAAAGGTTTCAGCAAACAATACTTGAAAAATATTGAAAAGTGTTCCCAGGTCATGCATTCTGTGACCTGGGAGATACAGAGCAAATTCTCTAAAGCTGATGAAGTGGGGACTGCTACACTCCTGCAGCCTCCAAACACTTCCTTATGAACACTAGTGGTGCTCCTCCCTGTTGTGCAGGGTACCATGGAGAAGCAGAGAAACAAAGAAGGAGCCCTCTCAGGGATTATGGGGTGCCTCAAGACACAGACCAGTGAATATTTTAGAAGCATCTCCAGCTGCTTTGTTTCAAGCATAAAGCCTCGCATTGCATGTCTTTTTCCTCCTTTGGATTTAATTTTAAATTTTTTCTGAGAAGTGCCCTGGTTCCTACAGGGACACCCCACAGCCAGCCTTTCAGTTTTGGGCAATGGAAGGAGCCCCAAGGCCACAGTGATCCTACCCATCCAGCTCCCTCATGCCAGGCCACTGCAGGTAGTTAGCAAGGGAGCTAAACCTGCTTCTTGCTTCACCTGTTTGGGGTGCTGGCCTTTAGGAGACCTGCACCCCTCCATACATGGGCAGTGGAGGAGTTCCTCAATGTCGCTCTAGGGGCTTTGGGCCACCTTGAGAGGAGCAGTTGATGAGCGTGGTGATGATCACAGACCTCTGGGGCTTTTTCTCACTGTTCTGCTGGGTAATGGGACTACAATGCTTTTTCTTGCTTTGGGCCCTGGGAGCCCCTGTGGGCAGATGAGCCTCTGGGGAAGGGGGACATGCATGCCCTCTCGCCACATAAATCAGCAATTAATGTTGCCGCAGCCCCCAGGCACTTGTCCTCCTCAGGGTTATTTCCAAAGATAGCGGTGCAGTGCCTCACTCTCAGTGGCCTGTGTTGGCATATTTAAATGGGCAATCTTCAGAGGTGCATAACTCAGGCCACATTGGTCTTGGGCTCATTTTGCCCCATGGGACGATCCTTAGTACCCTGTAGAGGAGCTGTTTTCACAAGCTCCCTGGGCCAGCTTTCTCCTTTGCCTGACTCCTGGTACTTCTTTCATCCTGCTGGGGCACAAAAGTCCAGATCTCCCCAATTGGTTTTCAAACAGCATAAGGGTCCAGCGTCACTGGCCATAAAGAGATCCGTCTATTACTGTGGGGAGTCAGCTGCAGACATAGGGGGTCATTACAACATTGGCGGTAAAAGCTGCTTACCGCCGTGCAGAAGACCGCCAACACACCGCTGCGGACGCGGAATTCCGCCACAGCTATCATGACCCACATCTCGGATTCCGCCGAAATTCAGACACCCACACAAGTCCGCCACACCAAAGGTCAGTGATAAACTGGTGAAAACAAAACCTCCACCGTCACGCCAACAGAAACACGCCCATGCTATCACGACCCACGAATCCACTTTCAACCGCGGTATTCCATTGGCGGAACACACCGCCGCGTTCAAAATACACACACATCTCCAAAACACCACCACATTGGAAAATTCCAAATACACACACCTGATACACATACAAACACCACGCCCACACACCCAACACTATATAAAACAAACACCCACATCACCCACAAACCCCTACGACCAAAACTTATAGACGAAGGCGACAGACAGAGAGCACAGCAATAGACAACCCCACCACACAGAGGCACACAACACCATCACCCATACAACATCCACGCACAAAACACCCCACACCACCACACATCACCACACTCATCAACACATACACCACCCCACACATCACCTACACCACCCCATGTCACGCCAAAGACACCCCAGGTTCTCAGAGGAGGAGCTCAGGGTCATGGTGGAGGAAATCGTATGGGTAGAGCCACAGCTATTTGGATTACAGGTGCAGCACACCTCCATAGCCAGGAAGATGGAGCTATGGCGAAGAATCGTCGACAGGGTCAACGCTGTGGGACAGCATCCAAGAAATCGGGAAGACATCAGGAAGAGGTGGAATGACCTACGGGGAAAGGTGCGTTCAGTGGTCTCCAGGCACAACATCGCAATTCAGTGGACTGGCGGCGGACCCCCACCTCCTCCCCCCCACAACTAACAACATGGGAGGAGCAGGTCTTGACCATCATGCATCCAGAGGGCCTCGGAGGAGTCGGAATGGACACTGGTAAGTCAAATCTTAACTATCATATCCCCCACCCTACCTGCATGCTATCACACACCCCCACCCTCACCCCCTCCCCTATCGCTCCAACTCCTCACTAATGTACTAATAACACAAACCACACATCCCAACACCAAGCCCTGCATGACACAACTAAGCATGGACACCCATCACTAAAGCATGCTCACTGCACATATCCATAACACCCCCCCAACCATCATCACACAAGCCCCCACACAGGAATGCTTGCACTGGGGTACAGGCACACCCACCCATTGCACACCATGACACACACACGAGCAATAATCATGCTCTTATACCCCTGCAGGACCACTACGTAATGTCACCAGACATGAGGGTCCAGACAGCTCCACCCCACCCACAGAAGAGGCCCACAGTGACGACAGCAGCTCTGGCCAAATGGATCCAGATGACCAGCCTGGACCATCGTGGGCCTCGGGACAGTCGGTTCCCCTCGCACAGGCACAGCCCAACACTGACCTTCCACTCTCTGGTAACATCAGCACAGCACCCACCCAGCGGGCCCATGCCTCCGTCCCCAGGACACGTCAATCAGTTGTGTGTCCTCCACTACAGGGAACCCAGGATAACCCACCACCCCAACAACAACAGGGACCTGGGGGCAGTGGTAGTGGGCACACAGTCCAGGGGACGGAGGCCCAGGAACACAGGGGAACTGGGAGGGCTGCTGTGCGACAGGGGGCGGACAGGCCAAGGGAACCCACTCTCCACGAGGCCCTCTCCTCCATCATGGGAGCATACCACCACTCCCAGGAGACGATGGCTACGGTCCTGGCCAAGTTTCAGGAGACCCAGCGCATGCAGGAGGAACAGTATTTGGGCTTCAGGGAGGAGCTCCGAACCATCAGCTCCGCCCTGGGCACCATCGCAGGGGTGCTGAAGGACATACAAAAGACCATGAGGGACACCGTGGTGCTCCAAGGGGCCCCTGACACTAGCCTGGACGATGAACTGCCCACCACCTCCGCCGGCGCTAGTGGACAGGACGCCCGCCACAGGACCACCACACCAGCACCCCACCCCCTATAGACGGACAACCACCTCGCAAGCGGTCCCTGAGATCCAGGAACAGGACAGAGCAAGATGGCAAGACCCCGCCAGGAAATTAGACCACCCTGATTGTCATCCCACTGTCCCACTTTGTCACCCTGTCCATACTTAAACTGCCCCAGCTCCACTTCCTATGCCCATATGGGCAGTGCACCTGTGAGACTAATAGACTGGACTCTGCCATGGACATTCCTCCACCATCACCCATCACCATTTTGCCACCCCCTCCAATAATTAGCACTTCAATAAACACCCTTGAACCACAAAACAATCTGGAGTCAGTCTGTGATTTTGAAAATGTGTATTAGCTATGACAGTGACAAAATGCGTTTTCAAATGTAATGCCAACATACCTATGTCACACATCACAAGTCCATGAAGGATGCAAGCAGATGACACACGTTGGTAACCACACCTGTGAAACTGTAATGGAAATGTACAACTCAGTTACCAAATACTGCTTCAAATTGACAGACAGGATAGAGGTAGAAGTGTGAAAGTGAATGTAATAGTAAAAAAATTGTTCTCACCTGTGTTTCACTGGAAATATTGCTGGATGACTGACTCCCTGTTGTCTATGTCTTCTACCTCAGCTTCCTCCTCATCACTGTCCACAGGCTCCACAGCAGCCACAACACCGTCATCTGAACCATCCTCCTGCAGAAAAGCACCTGGCATCGCAAAGCAAGATTGTTAAGAATCGAGCAGGCTATGATGATCTGGCACACCTTCCTTGGTGAGTAGAATAGGGAACCACCTGTCATATGGAGGCACCTGAACCTGGCCTTCAGGAGGCCGATGGTGCGTTCGATCACCCTCCTAGTCTGCCCATGGGCCTCATTGTAGCGTTCCTCTGCCCTGGTCCTGGGATTCCTCAATGGGGTCAATAGCCATGACAGGTTGGGGTAACCAGAGTCCCCTAATAGCCACACACGGTGCCTCTGGAGTTGACCCATCACAAACGGGATGCTGCTATTCCGCAGGATGTAGGCGTCATGCACTGAGCCAGGGAACATAGCATTTACCTGGGAGATGTACTGTCTGCCAAACATACCATCTGTACATTCATGGAATGATAACTCTTCCGGTTCCTGTACACCTGTTCACTCCTGCATGGGGGGACCAGAGCTACATGGGTGCCATCAATAGCACCTATGATGTTGGGGATATGTCCCAGGGCATAGAAGTCCCCTTTAACTGTAGCCAAATCCTCCACCTGAGGGAAAACGATGTAGCTCCTCACGTGTTTCAGCAGGGCAGACAACACTCTGGACAACACGTTGGAAAACATAGGCTGGGACATCCCTGATGCCATGGCCACTGTTGTTTGAAATGATCTACTTGCAAGGAAATGGAGCACTGATAGCACCTGCACTTCAGGGTGGATTCCTGTGGGATGGCGGATTGGTGAGATCAGGTCTGGCTCCAACTGGGTACACAGTTCCTGGATTGTGGCACGGTCAAACCTGTACGTGATGATCAAATGTCACTCCTCCATTGTTAACAGGTCCACCAGCGGTCGGTACACCAGAGGATTCCGCCATCTCCTCAAATGTCCCAGCTGACAGTGTCTAAGAAGGAAAAAAGCGACCACAGAGTCAACAAATTCTCAGGTATGTACCCACAGCTACACAGAACACGACACCAAATACAATACACTTCCTGTATG
Source organism: Pleurodeles waltl (assembly GCF_031143425.1). NCBI lineage: Eukaryota > Metazoa > Chordata > Amphibia > Caudata > Salamandridae > Pleurodeles > Pleurodeles waltl. The sequence continues at coordinate 926,800,830 of NC_090442.1, read as the reverse complement.
TGTGTTGAGTGTAGGCCTAGGTATGTGTGATGCACTAGTAAATGAAGCCATGTGGGCCCCTGAAATGGCGGCTGCCTGACCTCTAAACTGGGACAATGGGATGTGAGGTAACTGCACTGGCGTTGTACACCGTCGCGGTAGGCGGTCGTAGACCGCGGCGCAATGCTGCATTGGTTAACATTGGACCCTATGGGTCCCAGGAGCCAATGATGAATTGCGCCGGCGGTGATAATACGCACCACCGCGGACGTCACCGACGCGGATGTGACCGCCATTTTCTATCTGTTCAATTGCTCGATACCTGATCTTCGACAGGAGAGGACCTACACTGCAAGTGCTGCTGTGACCTCGGTCTGGAAGAGACAATGGCTGCTGCATCTGGGGAAAGGGCCCCTGCTTTCACTGCTCAGGAGTTGGAGAAGCTTGTGGACGGGGACCTCCCCAGTACACGCTACTCTACGGTCCTCCAGACCAACAGGTAAGTACACAGGGAGCACGTTGTATGGGCTATGCTGGGTGGAGAGGGCTGGATGTCAGTAGGAAGGGGGCAGAGTTCTGCGACCATGATGGACTGTGAATGCATGTGCCACATGGCAAGGGTAGGGATGGGGGCCACTCACTTCGACGGTGCAGTTGCTAATGACTTCTCTTCTTCCCCTGTACATGTCATGTAGGTCAGCGCCCACCAGAAGAAGGAAATTTGTCGTGCCATCGCCAAGGACGTCCGGACCCTGGGGGTTCACCAGAGACGGGGCACCCACTGCTGTAAAAGATGGGAAGACATTCACCGCTGGAGCAAGAAGATGGCGGAGGCTCAGCTGGGGATGGCCTCCCAACGTGGGAGGGGTGCCCATCGCACCATGACCCCCCTGATGTTCCGGATCCTGGCGGTGGCCTACCCTGAGTTGGATGGGCACTTGAGGGCATCACAGCAGACACAAGGGGGTGAGTACACTCTCATTCTGCGGACTTAGCGCGCAGTGGAGGGGTCTGGGTGGGGGAGGAGGACTGTGGGTTTCCCTAGGCCAGGGCGAGTTCCGTAGGCTAGGCCCCTTCGTAAGTCATGGCCCTGTGGCCCCCCACCCCACCTCTGTAGAGTGCCAAGTACAGGTATACATGACCCTGTGTCATCTATGTGGACAGATGACACTTATAGCCATGTAGGCCATATCCCAGAAATTGCATCTGTAGAGGCCAAGAGCACGGCGTAGTGCAGGGGGCTGCTGTGTCTGTATTGTCCGCCAACGGTAGCGGTAAGCCATGCACTCAACCTGTCTTTCTTCTGTTTCCCCACCCCTTTTTGTGCTCTCCCTGTTCTTTTGTGCATCAGCATCATCAGGCGGAGGTACAGTGGCACCGGAGCACGAGGGAGCTGCATCCCACATGGCCATGGAGGGCCACACCACAGACTCTGAATACACCAGTGGGACGTAGGGCGAGGGGAGCTTCACGTCGGTCACCGGATCAGCAAACAGCGACACGGACTTGTCCGCCAATGAGAGCTCCCTTGTGGTGGCGGCACCATCTGTGCCCCCCACTTCTACAGGTACAGCCGCCAACCCCCCTACCAGCACCGCCCTCCCAGCAGCCCCACAGCCTTCGCTCCGTGCCCGCTCACCCAGGAGGGTGGGCATCACCTTCGCCCCAGGCACCTCAGCCCCTGCCCCTGTCACCCCTGCTGCCCTCAGTGAGGAGGCCATTGACCTCCTCAGGTCACTCACTGTTGGGCAGTCTACCATTGTGAATGCCATCCAGGGTGTAGAAAGGGAGTTGCAACACACTAATGCATTCCTGGAGGGCATTCATTCTGGTCAGGCTGCCCATCATCGAACCCTGCAATCTGAGGCCTCAGCACTGATGGCAGCCATTGTCCCTGTCTCTAGCCTCCCCCCTCCAACTTCCTCCACCCAGACCCAATCCGCTGTACCCCAGCCTATCCCAACCACACCACCAGACAAGCATGCACACACCTCAACACACAAAAGTAGCTCAGGCAAACATAGGCACCACACATCCCACAGGCACTCACACAAGCATCACCCACATACAGACACAGCAGCATCCACTGCCTCCACTGTGTCCCCCTCCTCGTCGTCTCCCTCCTCCCTTCCAGTGTCGTCTACACTCTCACCTGCATGCACTACATCTACAGCCACTAGGACTCGCACCAGAACACCCAGCACCACACCCCGCTCACCTGCATTCACCACCCCCTCTACCATTTACACGTCCCCTGTGTCCACTTCCAGTGTGTCTGTGACGCCCCCTCCCAAAGTACACAAACGCGGGCACCCACACACCCAACATCCATACACCTCACGACAGCCTCCAGTACCTGCACCTGCACCCAAATCACCTAAAGTTACACCTCCTACAACCACCTCCTCTTCCTCCACTCCCAGACCCCCTCCAGCTACCCATCCCAGTGTTCGTCAGAAACTCTTCCTGAGCAACGTTGACCTCTTTCCCACCACCCCCACCCCTCCAATTCATAGGTCCCGTAGTAGCACCTCAGCCAAAAAAAGTCTGGTACCAGTGGTGCGTGTTAAAGGTCTGTGGAGTGCACCGGCCACCAGGGCAGCCAGTGTGACACGGAGCCAAAGCACTGCCAGTCCACCCCCTGTAAAGCACCTTAAGTTGGAAAGTGCCTGACAGGAGAGGGTGAAGACTCCTGCCGGCAAAACAGCTCACAAGGGTCCCGGGGGGAGTGCCGAGTCAGCTGTGACTCCTCCCAAGGTGGTGAAGGGGCAGAAGAGGTTTCCAAGGTCTGGGAAGAGCAGCACGGCGGAGAAGGCCACCATCCTCCCCGCCGGCTGGGATGCCACTGCCAGCAGTATCGTCACTGGTCCGAGACCACCGCCAGCGTCAGTGCCCTGGAGGGCAGCAGTATCGTCACTGGTCCGGAGACCACCGCCAGAGTCAGTGCCCTGGAGGGCAGCAGTATCGTCACTGGTCCGGAGACCACCGCCAGCGTCAGTGCCCTGGAGGGCAGCAGTATCGTCACTGGTCCGGAGACCACCGCAGGAGTCAGTGCCCTGGAGGGCAGCAGTATCGCCAGTGGACCAGAGACCACCGCCAGTATCAGTGCCCTGGAGGGCCCCGGCAGCCACAGCCCCGCTGGGCACTGAGGGACCGTCATGCCACACACCGCTGCACAGGTCAGAGACAGCAAAGGCAAGCACCGCTGAGCAGGGCAAAGACCGCCATGGTGAAGACCGCTGAACAGGTCAGAGACAGCAAAGGCAAGCACCGCTGAACAGGGCAAAGACCGCCATGGTGAAGACCGCTGAACAGGTCAGAGACAGCAAAGGCAAGCACCGCTGAACAGGGCAAAGACTGCCATGGTGGAGACCGCTGAACAGGTCAGAGACAGCAAAGGCAAGCACCGCTGAACAGGGCAAAGACCGCCATGGTGAAGAACGCTGAACAGGGCAAAGCACCGTTGAACAGGGCAAAGACCGCCATGGCAATGCACCGCTGAACAGGGCAAAGACCGCCATGGTGAAGACCGCTGAACAGGTCAGAGACAGCAAAGGCAAGCACCGCTGAACAGGGCAAAGACCGCCATGGTGAAGACAGCTGAACAGGGCAAAGCACCGCTGAACAGGGCAAAGACCGCCATGGCAATGCACCGCTGAACAGGGCAAAGACCGCCATGGTGAAGACCGCTGAACAGGGCAAAGACCGCCAAATCAAGCATCGTTAGCCCATGTGCAGCTGGGACAGTGACGGAACTGGGACCGTCACTGGAAGCGTGATGCACTCTGGGCACCAGTCCCCCTCCAGAACCAGTGGAGACCTCCATCCACTCCGTCTGTCCTGCACAGGATGAAGCACTCTGGGCACCTGTCCCCCTCCAGAACCATTGGAGACCTCCATCCACTCCGTCTGTCCTGCACAGGATGAAGCACTCTGGGCACCAGTCCCCCTCCAGAACCAGTGGAGACCTCCATCCACTCCGTCTGTCCTGCACAGGATGAAGCACTCTGGGCACCAGTCCCCCTCCAGAACCAGTGGAGACTGTTATCCACTTGAGAGACTGTGGCTTTGCACTCCCCAGGATGGTACAGTGGGCAAGCCACCCACTGTAGAGACTTGTGAGACTGTGGCTTTGCACTCCCCAGGATAAAGCAGTGGGCAAACCACCCACTGTAGAGACTTGTGAGACTGTGGCTTTGCACTCCCCAGGATAAAGCAGTGGGCAAACCACCCACTGGAGTGACTTGAGAGACTGTGGCTTTGCACTCCCCAAGATGATACAGTGGGCAAGCCACTCACTGTAGAGACTTGTGAGACTGTGGCTTTGCATTCCCCAGGATAAAGCAGTGGGCAAACCACCCACTGGAGTGACTTGAGAGACTGTGGCTTTGCACTCCCCAGGATAAAGCAGTGGGCAAACCACCCACTGGAGTGACTTGAGAGACTGTGGCTTTGCACTCCCCAGGATGGTACAGTGGGCAACCCACCCACTGTAGAGACTTGTGAGACTGTGGCTTTGCACTCCCCAGGATAAAGCAGCAGGCAAACCACCCACTGGAGTGACTTGTGAGACTGTGGCTTTGCACTCCCCAGGATAAAGCAGTGGGCAAACCACCCACTGGAGTGACTTGAGAGACTGTGGCTTTGCACTCCCCAGGATACATCAATGGGCATGGAGCCCCGTCGTGGATCTGGCGTGGTGCAGTCATCCAGTTGAGGTGCCCCCCCCCCTTCCCGTCCCTCTCAGGTGCCTGTTGTATTTCTATCTGATGCCCCTGCAGTGTTCTCTCCGTTTGTGGACAGGTATCTAGTGAGGGCCTGGCCCATGCATTTTGGGCCCAGTGGTCCACAGACATTGATATGTGCATACCTGCAGTACTAATCATGATGTATGATTTTTACAATGTTTATATATATCTGTATATCATTGGTTACTGTATTTTGATACATTACAAAGTTTGAACTGATTTCCTTTTGTCTTTGCATTCATCTGGGGGGTTGTGGGTTGTTACTGTGCTGTTTGGAAAGGCATTGGTGTGTGTGTTTTAGTGGGTGAAGGTCGGGGTGGGGGTGGGGGTGTTGCGTGTGTGTGTCCGTGACTTTTGCCTCCCCCCTCCCCTATGTCGTAGGTGCAGTACCCACTGTTGTCTTCGGCGCCTACGTTGCTGGTGTTCATAGAGGAGCAGGAAGACAAGAGCAGGGAGTATTTGTAGTTCCGGCTCCATGGTGGCCTCCTTCCTCGTGGAGTGTGTAGAGGTGAGCGTTTTCCCTTTGTAATGGCTGTTTCCTCAGTGTTTTTATCCACGGTGAATCCGCCCCAGAAAAAGTGGCGGATTGGCGGGTTGTGATACTGTGGGCGGTACATTGTCTTCCGCCTGTCTGTTGGCGGTGACCACCGCGCTGCTTGTCTGTACTGCCGTGGCGGTCGGAGTGTTAAAGTGGCTGTCTATGTTGGCGGTTTCCGCCACGGTCATAATTCCCTTTTTTTGTCCGCCGGCCTGTTTGCGGTATTACCGCAGCTTTAACACCGTCCGCCAGGGTTGTAATGACCACCATAGTCCTTCTGCTTGTGCAAGTGCATCCGGGTGCTTGTCCTTTAAAGTGTTCATTGTGTTGCTATCGCCCAGGTTCAGGATCTTACTCACTGACTCATTCTTGTGCCGAGGTTTTTTTTAAGGTGTGCGAAAAGTTCTAGAGGCCATGTACTCCTGGCCTACACTAGAATTCCACATCATCCCTCCACCCCTAGCCCAAGCCTCCAGCACAGCATTCTGGGCAGGCACGACCTGTCCTTTAGGGGGGAGCCCCCCCCCCCAGCTTTTGCCCCTCATGAAGAGTGCCGGTCATGCTGAGCAAAGGTCAGCCTGACAGACACTCTTCATGTTCAGGTCAGGCAGCCAGGAGCAGACATGCACGATTTGTGCAGACTCCTGGCTGCCTGAGCTGAACTTTGCTGGGCTGAAGAGGTCACAGCTCCTATGGGCGTGACCTCTTCGGCTCAGTAAAGGTGCCTCGAGGCCGTCCCCCGAATGACGAGGGAAGTGTCACCCATTGACTTCGACCTGGACACTTCAGGTTTAAGCCCTGAAGCGCCCAGGGCGAGTGTCAATCAGTGACACTTTGTCACAGAGTGGGGTTGGGTCAGCAGTCTCACTGACCCCATTCTACTCTGTGATGAAGTTGGGACTGCTGCCTTCCCTCACTGGCTGACCTAATGTCAGCCAGTGAGGGAAGGCAGCAGTCCCAACCCTCCTGGGACCTCCAAGGCTGAAGGTAAGTTTGTGTGTGCGTGTGTGTGATCCTTTTAAATTAATGTTTGGTGCGTACATGCGTGCATGTTTGAATGTTGATGAGTGTTGTTAATGGATGTGCGTGTGTGTGTGTGTGAAAGAATGAGTGTGAGTGTGCTTCCCGCCCGCCCCCCTCCTAAAACTGCCGTCCGCCACTGATTCTGGACGAACCAATGTGGCATCTTCATGTTATCTATGTGCAGAACTTTTCTGAGAGCCGCAAATCCACCCCTAGCTGGCCCTGTACTTGTCCACTAAAACTTCAAAAGGGGCACAAGCCCCTACTGTGTTGGCTCCAAATGTCTTGGCTTCTCCCTTTATTCTAGCGGCCTGGGTTGTCCAAGCACTGTTATTTTCTCCTTTTGCATGGGGAAGTCTCTGTTCCCTCTGCTGGAGAGCAAAGTAATTAACATGGCCCAGCAGGGGGACTAAAGTCCTACAATCTGATGCTGATCTGAGCCAGAGAAATATGGCAATTCTGGACAATTCATAAGGTGTACACATGGGTTATTGGGGCCTGCATATTCAAACTTGCAACACATATGCCACCCCAGTTTGACAATTCAATGAATTGTGTAGGCTTAATTGGAACAAAACTACACTTTGAGGCAGTTTTCTCCTATGTGTATAATACAGTGGCACTACAGATAATTGAGCAAGCCCTATGGACCTATGTATGAATGCCCACTAAGGTCTACCCCATGTCAACATCCATCCTTGCAGAGTCCCATCTGTGACAGGCTACCTATTCTCAATAATCAGGCTGCACACTATGGTAGCATCACAAGCACAGCCCACAAGTGTGCACATGCCTACTCACACATGCTCACATGTAACCAGCTCCATACCCATTATCCTAGCTGCGTCACAATGACCTTATCTTAAAAGGTAGGCACTGGTGGTAAACACATGCAGTCTAATTACCATGTAATAACTGTGAGTAAGAGTTGAGTTAGCGAGACTCCTTCACAGTATAGGTCCAGAAACTGTGTGATCAAAGCAAAAAAATTGGGTGGACTAAATGAGCTTCGCTACAGTGAGTTTCAACACCTCATGTCAATTCAGCGATCACTTTTTTTGCAAAGCATGTCATTTAACTTGTAACTTATTCTTAGTTACTAATTGGTCCTGGAATTGCAAAGGCATAACCATCACCACAATTTCCTTGCACATGTCATCTAGCAATGGGTGCTCATCACTGTGGATTGCATCAGAGATGTGACTGTAGATGTTCACATTAATATTGAATTCTTCTCCTTCCTACTTGCTATTGGAAAGGTTTGATACTATGCACCCCATCATTCATTTTTGCAGTTAGGCATCCCCTTTTTCTTAGAGATTGTATGTCATTTGAAAATCCTTGACTAACACTCTTATTGGTGATTGTCAGATCAGAGATGCATATGTACCTTACCTTCCAGATTGTGGCCCCACATTATTCCTGTACCCAGCAATACAGTAAGTAGGGCTAGTCCCTTCGCAGTTGCAATTCACAATCTTCTCATCTTCTCATCCTGTAAGAGTCATTTTGGGTAGCCGCTCTTTCTGAAGAGACTGACCATTTGTGTTGTTTCTTTTTCAAAATCATCCTCTCATGAACAATTCCTCTTTGCAATACCCCATGGGGGGATGTCCGCTGTGTGAATGTCAAAAACTGCTAGTCAAATCAAATCAAATCATTAACATTTATAAAGCACGCTACTCACCCGTGCGGGTCTCAAGGCGCTAGGGGAAAGGGGGGGGGGGGGTACTGCTGCTCGAATAGCCAGGTTTTTAGGAGTCTCCGGAAAGTGGAGTGGTCCTGGGTGGTCCTGAGGCTGGTGGGGAGGGAGTTCAAGGTCTTGGCCGCCAGGAATGAAAAAGATCTCCCACCCGCCGTGGAGCGGCGGATACGAGGGACGGCAGCGAGTGCGAGACCAGAGGAACGGAGGAGGCGGGTGGGGACGTAGAAGCTGAGGCGTCGGTTGAGGTATTCCGGTCCCTTGTTGTGGAGGGCTTTGTGTGCGTGGGTGAGAAGTCGAAAGGTGATCCTTTTGCTGACTGGGAGCCAATGCAGGTGTCTCAGGTGAGCGGAGATGTGGCTGTTGCGGGGTACGTCGAGGATGAGGCGTGCCGATGCGTTTTGAATGCGTTGCAGGCGATTTTGGAGTTTGGCTGTGGTCCCGGCGTAGAGGGTGTTGCCGTAGTCCAGGCGGCTCGTGACGAGGGCGTGGGTCACGGTTTTTCTAGTGTCGGCGGGGATCCAGCGGAAGATCTTGCTGAGCATGCGGAGGGTGAGGAAGCAGGCGGAGGACACGGCGTTGACTTGCTTGGTCATGGTGAGAAGAGGGTCCAAGATGAAGCCGAGGTTACGGGCGTGGTCTGTGGGGGTCGGTGCGGTGCCGAGGGTCGTGGGCCACCAGGAGTCGTCCCAGGCGGACGGGGTGTTGCCGAGGATGAGGACTTCCGTTTTTTCAGAGTTCAGCTTTAGGCGGCTGAGCCTCATCCAATCTGCGACGTCCTTCATACCCTCTTGTAGGTTGGTCTTGGCGCTGGCGGGGTCCTTGGTGAGGGAGAGTATAAGTTGGGTGTCGTCGGCGTAGGAGGTGATGATGATGTCGTGCTTGCGAACGATGTTGGCGAGGGGGCTCATGTAGACATTGAAGAGTGTCGGGCTGAGCGATGAGCCTTGTGGGACGCCGCAGATGATCTCGGTGGGTTCTGAGCGAAACGGAGGGAGGTAAACTCTTTGGGAACGGTTTGAGAGGAAGGAGGCGATCCAGTCCAGGGCCTGGCCTTGGATCCCGGTGGAGCGGAGGCGGGTTATTAGGGTGCGGTGACAGACGGTGTCGAAGGCAGCCGAGAGGTCGAGGAGAATGAGGGCGACTGTTTCACCGTTGTCCATCAGGGTTCTGATGTCATCAGTGACTGAGATGAGGGCGGTTTCCGTGCTGTGGTTGGTTCGGAATCCGGTTTGTGAAGGGTCGAGCAGGTTGTTGTTTTCCAGGAAGGTGGTCAGCTGTTTGTTGACGGTCTTCCCTATAACCTTGGCTGGGAAAGGCAGTAGAGAGATGGGGCGGAAGTTTTTCAGGTCGCTCGGGTCAGCCGTAGGTTTCTTTAGTAGGGCGTTGACTTCGGCGTGTTTCCAGCATTCGGGGAAGGTAGCAGAAGAAAAAGAAGAGTTGATGATGGTCTGGAGGTGCGGGGCGATGATGTCGTCGGCTTTGTTAAAGATGAAGTGAGGACAGGGGTCCGAAGGGGCGCCGGAGTGGATAGAGTTCATGATGGATTTGGTTTCTTCAGTGTTGATGTGGGTCCAGTTGTTGAGGGTGCGGGTTCGGTGGTGTTATGTTGGGTCAGTTGTCCGAAGCTGTCGTGGAGGTCGCTGATCTTGCGATAGAAGAAAGTGGCGAGGGATTCGCACAGATCCTGTGAGGGCGTGACTGCGTTGGCGTTGGCGATGGGGTTGGAGAACTCCTTGACGATGCTGAAGAGTTCTCTGCTGTTGTGGCTGTTTTTGTCCAGTCTGTCGGTGAAAAAGTTATTTTTAGCAGCGCGGTCAGGCGGTGGTGTTTGCGGGTAGCGTTCTTGAGGGCGGTCATGTTGTCTGTGGTGTGGTCCTTGCGCCAGGCATATCGAGGGTGCGACAAGTTTTCTTTGATTCTTTGTGGGTGTCAGAGAACCAGAGAGGTTTTTTGGTGTTGGTCTGTCGATGCGTGCGTTTGATGGGAGCAAGGTTGTCTGCGCAGTTGGAGATCCAGTTTGTGAGGTTGAGGGCTGCGTCGTTGGGGTCGGTGGTGAGGGTGGGTTGGTTGGCGGCGAGTGCTGAGAGGTGTTGCTCTTCGGGGATCTTGTTCCACTGTCGACGCGGGATGAGTTGAGTGCGGAGGTGGCGGGTCTCGCGTCGGAATGTGAAGTGGACACAGCTGTGGTCGGTCCAGTGTAGAGCGGATGTGTGGCTGAAGAAGACGTGTTTGCTGGCGGAGAAGATAGGGTCAAGCGTGTGTCCGGCGATGTGGGTGGCGGTGTTCACCAGTTGTTTGAGGCCGAGGTTGTCGAGGTTGTCGAGCAGGGTGGTGGTGTTGGGGTCGTGATTATTTTTCTATGCATTCTTGTGCAGATTCTTTGTTTTGTCTTGTAGACTAATATGCCCACGAAATTAATCCTCTCATCATTAATTACATATGCTAATTTCAAGTATCTCATAGCTGCACATGTTCCATCATCTCTTGATTTTCTTCTGACCAATCTCCGTTTCCCACCATCCCATGAATAGGATAGCATATTTTAGAGTGAAAAATGTTCCCATAGCAGTAAATTGCTTTGCTTTGCTTTGTCAAATGTAAGTACCTTGGGGCCTATTCTTTAAGGTAAACTTACACATCAATAAATCTACATGTGTAAATTGCCTCTTACTTTTTATAGTAAATTCACTACTTATGGCTATTCACCAAGTGTAAATGTACTACAAAGTGTAGACTTAGATGGCTCCACCCCCTGCAACATGCAACATGCAACTAATGTATAGTTACTATAGCCACAAAGGCCTCAAAACAGTGGTAAATGTACTCTGGTTCAGACATTGAGTAAGTCCAGAAATTTTGGCAAAGCCATGAATCGTGATTTTATAACAAAGATATAGGAGCTTTGCAGATGGTTGTTCTGAATTGTCTATGAAATGCACACTGCTTGACACACTTGAAGGCCTGGTTCACACTTTTACACAACTTTCAATCAAAATGAACACTTTTAGTACTGGCAGATTTCACACTGTTAGAATGCTCAAGAGAAAATCAATGAATGTACACAACAGTTACAGCACACGTGTAAAGGATAGTTCATGCTTTTTCAAATACAATCTTGTGTATTTAAGATTTGTAGTGGTAACCGTGCCAGATGGTACAAATACACAGAACAACAGACTTTTCCATGTATCGATAGTGCATGATAAAGCATGTTAATAGTATAACGTATTGAGAATATCAAAGATTCTTTAAAAGCAGTCATCGGGCTCTAGTGGCAGATTTTCCACACTGCTTGCAGGTGTCATTGAATATTAACTCTGAGGCACCATAGATGCTGGCCTTCCAGTCCACATTCCTTGTGGTGTGGACCTACGAGCAGAACACTAAAGACAACAGTAGGAATCCAGGGGCCTTCAATGAGCTCTGCAGTGCCACATCAGGGCATTGTGGGTGAAGGTGAGATTTCTGGAGTGTCCGACTCGTAAATGAATGTAAATCTGCAAAGCCTATCAGAAGGTGCACAATTTACCCCTACAAAATGTGGGTCAATCAGTATTCTCTAATGGTCAAATACAATAGATGGTAAAAATTGAAAAGTTTGTTTTTCTCTTACATGTTACCCACAACTGTTTTGTTTCTACTTTTTAGCAGCTATAGACTTTTATTACTCATTTAAATGAAAATATATGTTACGGACCTCACTGAACTTGTTGTGAAATCATTCTTATATCGATAAAGGTAATATTTCGAGAAAGAAAATTGCTATAGTATTTTATTGTAGCACCATATATCTCTTGGATCACTTAACCATCTATTGCACTCCCAAACATTTAGGATCCCCAAACTTATATTTTATCCTATATTTTATCAAGTTTGAATTAGGTGTTATTTGATATGTACCCTTCTCAGATATCACATATCTTCGACGAAGATACACAAAAAGACTTTTTGTTCTTAAAAAGCTAGCGTGATTCTTTTGTTTACTTTTATGCAAACGAGTCCCCAGGCTGGCCCGTGTCAGGTTGTATTATGCAGGGTTGTGCCTCATGATATGATACAACTAGACATAGTGCAGCACAAGGTCACATGGAAAGCAGGTTTCCTTCCCCCGGGACCAGTGTAGAAATGTGGACTGAACACAGGTCAAATATTTGCAGTGACCTTTGTATCATTTTAGATGCAGAGCACTTTAATTGGAAAGCTGGGCAGACCTGATATTATATGTTCAGTGCACTTTACTAAAAAATGAAGGAATGTAAAAGTATACGTTTTACAGATATTTTTGTGTATTTCGAGGGTGACAAGCAAGCACTGACCGCTAACTGAGTAACTCAAAGCAGTATCCAACCCAAGGTCCCTCAATCTGAGTTACATGGCAAAATTACCCCCCCAAAAAAAAATCAAAGTACTGTGACGTCATGGTTGCCATACTGCATCAGGTGCATTATCCTGTTAGGAACAGCATTTTGGCAACTTGAGGTAAGAGGAGCGGGGAGTCGAGCTGTCAGGCACTAGTCAGATGGTGTGCCGGAACCTGCTAGGAGCATGTTACGATGGTGACCCCCATCCTTGCAGAATAGGACCTCCACTGTAGGGAACCTTCAGTGGCCACACAAGAAAAGTCAAGCTCCCATGGTTATCAGATGATAGAGTACACACATTGCCATCCATACGGGCAATGCTGTAGGATGAAGGAGGACACCGTTTTGATCATTAGTGTGCATGTAAGGGTAAGCATGTCAGTGTCCCACATTTGCTTTGTCTACCACTCATAACATTATGGGGCAACAATGAGTTTCAGAAGTGAGGATGAGGGATAATGAGTGGCATTGGCTTTATTGTCTCGGAACTCTGCACATTTGTAACACCTTCAAATGATTTGTTCCATGAATATATTTTCATCCAGAGCACAATTTGAGACAGATTCTGAATGTAAAATCACATTAACCATCTAATGCAAGTCTAATAAGGAGCACGAATATATTTGAGTGCCCTGCCCACTAGCAAGGCATAGACTATGATGTCTACACCAGAGTGCAGCATTCTTCTAGGCAATACTAGGCAACCTCATAGTATGCTTCCACCTGGCTGCATCAGATGGACTAAGCCGGCTGTAAATATAGACCCACTGCAAGATCTGAGTGCCAGCAAATTATATCATGATATCTATCACCCATGATTGGTATATTATCAAATAAACACAATGCCAATATGGAAGGTATGTAATGTTGAAATAGACCTTCTGCTCATTGCTGGCCATTAGGCTGTCTACATCTGCAAGTCCCAAATATCTGTGCATATTGATTGGTTGCTGACAATCATATAAGAAATTGAAGGTTCCTCCTTGTCACAACTTTTTAACATATTCTTGGGACTGCTTGCTAATGCCTTAGCAGAGATGGTAGGCAGAGTCTACATGGATGCTGACAACACTGAGATCGTGCTTCAACTGGATGATGACCTGCCTCTTTCTCCAATGCCAAGTTCAAACAGATCATGCATTTTATTTGGAACTGGATGAGTAGTAATACGTTGACCTTTGGCATATACTTACTGGCCTGTGGAACTGAGCACCACTCCTAAACTGGACACCTTAGTTAAAGGTTTAGTTGTGAAATTAGATTCCAAGATCACTCTATCTAATTTGGTTCTGTCATATGTCCCATCCTACAAATCCTAATTAGGACTTCAATCAATGAATCAATCACGTAATTTCTAAAGCGTGCTACTCACCTGTCAGAGTCTCAAGATGCTGGGGGGGGAGCTACTGGTCGAATAGCCATGTCTTGAGGCGTTTCCTGAAAGACAGGAGGTCCTGGGTCTGGCATAGGTGGAGTGGTAGGGAGTTCCAGGTCTTGGTGGCGAGGTGAGAGAAGGATCTTCCTCCGGCGATGGTGCGGCGAATGCGGGGGACGGAGGCGAGGGTGAGGCTGGCGGAACGGAGCTGGCAGACGGGGGTGTGGAAGGTGAGTCTTTCGTTGAGGTAGGCCGGACCTGTGTTGTGGAGGGCTTTGTGTGCGTGGGTGAGTAGTTTGAAGGTAATCCTCTTCGATACGGGTAGCCAGTGTAGGTCTCTGAGGTGGGCAGAGATGTGGTTGTGGCATGGGATGTTGAGGATGAGTCGGGAGGAGGCGTTTTGGATATGTTGCATTTTCCTCTGTACTCTGGCCGTTGTTCCTGTACAGAGTGCGTTGCCGAAGTCCAGTCGGCTGCTGACTAAGGCGTGGGTGACTGGCTTTCTGGTTTTGACGGGAATCCACTTGAAGATCTTGCGGAGCATGCGGAGGGTGTTGTAACAGGAAGAGGAGACTGCGTTGACCTGCTGAGTCATGCTGAGTGCTGAGTCCAGGATGATTCCCAGGTTCTGTACTTGGGTGGTGGGAGTGGGTGCGCCTCCAAGGGAGGTAGCCCACCAGGAGTCGTTCCAGGCAGAGGGGTTGCTGCCGAGGATGAGGATCTCTGTTTTGTCTATGTTTAGCTTGAGGCGGCTTGATTCCATCCAGTTGGCAATGGAGTGAAGTCCATTGTAGAGGTTGTTTCTTGCGGTTGTGGGGTCTTTCGTGAGGGAGATGATCAGCTGGGTGTCGTCTGCGTAGGATACTATGTTGATGTGGTGGGATCGTGCAATGTTGGTGAGAGGAGCCATGTAAACGTTGAAAAGTGTTGGGCTGAGGGAAGATCCCTGGGGGACGCCACAGATGGTTTTGGAGGATTTGGACAGGTAGGGCGGGAGGCAGACTCTCGGGGTTCTGCCGGAGAGGAAAGAAGAGATCCAGTCGAGGGCCTTGCCACAAATCCCGGCGTTGTGGAGGTGTGTTCGAAGTGTGTGGTGACAGATGGTGTCGAAGGCTGCGGGGAGGTCCAGAAGGATGAGCGCTGCGGTTTCTCCTTCGTCAAGCATGGTCCTGTTGTCATCTGTGGCAGCAATGAGTGCGGTCTCCGTGCTGTGGTTCTTGCAAAATCCTGATTGGGAGGTATTGATCGCTTTGCTGTCTTCCAGGAAGCGGGATAGTTGGCTGTTCACGATTTTTTCAATGACCTTCGCTGGGAAGGGGAGGAGGGAGATGGGCCGGTAGTTTTTGGGGTCATCTGGGCCTGCTTTGGGTTTCTTCAATAGGGCGTTGACGTCAGCGTGTTTCCATCTATCCGGGTAGGTGGCTGTCTCGAGGGAGCTGTTGATGATGGTGCAGAGGAGGGGGCGATGATGTCACTGGCTTTGTTGAAGATCTGGTGTGGGCAGGGGTCCTAGGAGGAGCCGGAGTGGATGGAGGCCATGGCGTTGATGGTGTCTTCATTGTTGACGTGTGTCCAGGAGCATAGAGGTTGGTGTTGCTTGGTGCGTTGGGTTCGTGGCTGTCTGTGGTTGGCTGGTGGGTCTGGGGTTTGAAGCTGTTGTGGGTGTCTTCGATCTTTCGATGGAAGTAAGTGGCAAGGGAGTTGCAGAGCTCCTGCGATGGTGGGGGTTCATTGGAGCAGGGCCTGGGGTTGGGGAGTTCTTTGATTATGCAGAAGAGCTCTTTGTTGTTGTGGGCGTTGATGTCTATGCAGCTTTTGTAGTAGGTTCTTTTGGTAGTGCGGATCAGCTGGTGATGTTTGCGGATGGCAGTCTTGAGGGCGATGTGGTTGGATTTGGTGGGTGCAAGGCGCCAGGTCTTCTCCATTCTTCAACATTCCCGTTTGGAGGCCTGCAGGTCGGGGTGAACCAGCTGGCCTTGGGTCTGTGGTGGATGTCTGAGGGTGGTTTGAGTGGTGCAAGGGTGTTGGAGCAGTCGTCTATCCATTGATGCAGGTTGGTGGAGGCTGTGTTGGGTCCCGGGTCCTGGAAGGAGGTGCCTGGGAGAGGGTGGAGATCAGTTGTTCTGTCGAGATTCTGTTCCAATAGCGACGGGGCGTTGAGTGGTGAGGTGGTGAGTGACTGACTTCTGGAAGGAGAAATGGCTGCTGCGATGGTCATCCAGTGGAGTTCAGTGGTGTGGCTGAAGGAGACGTGGTTGCTGGCTGAGAAGATGGGGTTGAGTGTGTGTCCTGCGGTGTGGGTGGGCGACATGACGAGTTGCTTGAGGCCGAGGTTGGCGAGGTTGTCGATTAGGTTGGTGGTGTTGATATCGTTGTTGTTTTCTAGGTGGAAGTTCAGGTCACCGAGGAGGATGTTGTCCGTTGAGGCGAGGGCTTGGGTGCTGATGGTGTCGGTGATGTCTTCTCAGAAGTGAGGTCGGGGGACTGTAGACCAGTGTTCCTATGAGGGTGGTGTTGGCATTGTTGTGGATTTTGAAATGGAGGTGCTTGGCGGAGTTGATGGTGTTGTGGGAGCTGGTGGAGACCTAGCCAAATTTGTCCCCACCTAACTGAAGTTGACATATTGCCACAAAGGCCTTGATAGTCTCCAAAGTAGTCTTTGCCAATGCTGTTTAGGTTGAGCTACTTCTCACTTTAATTAATTAACTCAAAGTTGGACAAATCTCCCTAGCTCATTTAGTCGCTGGGTGTCCGAGGCTTGAGCACACCAAACCTGTTTTGCGTAAACTTCATTGGCTTCCCATTAAGAACAAAATTAACTTGAAGGTTAGATGCCTGGTACAGAAGTCTCTGTTTGGCAATGCACCCTCATTCATCACAAAAAGATATACTGAAGTATTGTCCAACGAGAACAATTCACTTATCACTTATCTAGGAGGTACATCTTAAAGGTCTAGAGGAGGATAACAGGCAACCACTTTTTCTCATATTGTACTCCTAAATTATGAAATTCTCTACCTTTACAACTTTATTTTGAGACTAGATTTTGACTACATCTTAAAACATGGCTCTTCCTCCAAGTTTTCCATAATTCTTAGTTGACTCCTCACCCACGCTCACAAAGCACTGCACAACACTGGACCAGATACCTCAACAGACGTCTCCCCTTCTACACCCCGACCCGGCATCTCTGCTTCGCCGACCTCGCCCTCTCAACCGTCCCACGCGTCCGTAGAACTACAACCGGCGGGCGATCAATTTTGCACCTCGCCGCCAATACGCGGAACACTCTTCCCACCCACCTGCACCAGACCAAAGACCTCCTTACCTTCAGGAAACTTCTCAAGACATGGCTGTTCGAGCAGTAGCAGCACCTCCCCCTCCTTCTCCCTCTTCCCGCCTCCCCTCCTCAGCACCTTGAGACCCTCATGGGTGAGTAGTGCACTTTACAAATTCCTGATTGATTGATTGATTATACAGCATACGTTATTCTAGATACTGAGAGACTCCATTGCACATTAAAGGTGCACATTATATGTGCAATATGTGCACATTATATGTGCAATATGACATGACATAGCTCTAACCAGTCCATCCTGACAGGCCTCTGTGTCTGACCTCCCTCTCAAAGTGGGCAAACTCTGCCTCAGTAAGCAAATACATTGAGACCCAGAATACCAAGAAATGTTAAACATAATATTTGGAGCTACAACGTTAATCACAGGCACCAGCACAGTATTAATCAAAAACTATTTCTCACATACCCTCATCATCACACCACTAACCACAGTGTCCTAAGGGAAGATAAAACCCCTCTCTGTTCACTCACGAAAGACACACAAACACTTCTCTCATAGGCTCAAAACGAAAACAACACACGTTCATCCTCATACCTCACACAGTGCAGCATTTTACCCATCTGGTAAATGCTTCAGTATTCCAAAGAGGGCAGTAAGCACTATTGCATACTAGACCCTTAAATACAGTCGACACTGTTCCTCCACACCTTTATAGACAAATATGCACATTGCTTCAGTGGCCTCTGGCTTTGACTAAAGTTTTCATCTCCTATGATTAGAAAGCTTATCCGTCATCTTGACGTTGTCAGGGTAGCGCTATATAAGAAAGTTTTAGCCATCTTTTGAGGAGCCAAGAAGTGTTGACGTGACTCACTCTACTGGCATCACGATTGGTTATAGCAGGAGCTGTACAGCCTATCAATGGCATCTCCTGAGTCGGGGGAGATTGGTGCATCAGCCAGTTTGATAGACCGACACGTTCTTCATTACCTGTGGGGGAGAGGACCGTTTCGGAGAAGAGATCGGGCCTAGTGCATGGGAGCGGGTGGTCTGACGTTATCCAGTAGGCCCCGGGGCTCGCTCCTCGTCTCCATTCAGCTGCACTATTGTATCAGGGCAGCCCCTCCGTTCCCAGCGGCAACTCCTGTGTTTGGAAAACCTGGAGCGGTTGCCTGCTGGATAGGCCAGCACATTCAGCAAGTGCGCCACTTTGGGGCCGCCCTAGGAGGAGCGGTTTGACCAGGCCCACAGCTATACCAGCAGCATTGAACAGGATACAGGTGTACACAGAACAGCTAGTAGAGAACGTGCAAGGCAAGTTTTATTAAACCAAAGGACCATAGGCTCCAGAACAACGTTGTGTCTCTGTATGGAGAGGCGCTAATTGTCCAGATACTACAGATGATTATATTCCTGAATATTAGCAGTGGAGTGATTTACTGATTGAGCAGTGGGTTCTGTGGGGCCAGTGGTGTACGCCTTGCTGAGAGCGCAACGTGGAGATAATGCACAAGAATGGAGATAATGCACAAGAGTACACCCATCTCCCCCAGAGTCAATATGATTAGGAATTGGACTTACAATTCAGGACATTGTAATTAATAGCTTACACTCATAGCCCTCGAACCTTATCTTTAACATGGAAAGAACGGGCACACATTTTTGTTGTTGAGATGTACAGCCATTCATTAGAGTGCACTGAATAAGGCCCACTGAGAGACAATATGGGAAAATCAAAAACAAAATCCAGAACCCGGCACTCCCGAGCGCCCTCCTGCTCTACGCCTTCTGAGGACTCCTTTGCTCAGATATCATTGTCCTGTATCTCTCCCATGGGCCTGGCACCGCCACAAGACAAATTAGACCTCATCCTCCAAGAGATAGGAGCCCTTACCACTGAAGTCTCCTTTCTCAAAGATGAACATTGTAAATTAGCAGATAGTGTGAAGGACAGTGAAAATTAGCTTACCATTTTAGAATCCACCAGTGTAGCCCATAAACACAGATCAAAAAACTAACACAGCAGTTGGAGATGCTACAGGAGAGGGCCGAGGATGCTGAGGGGCGCACTCGTGGGAACAATATTTGCGTGCTGGGGCTCCCGGAAGGACAATCACCAACACAATGTGTAGAAGACTGGCTCTGAATAGTGGTGGCCCCAAAGGGGCTATCATACATATTTGTAGTCGAAAGAGCCCGCAGAGTCCCAATGAAAAAACCTAATCCAGGTGCCCCTCCAAGACCTATTGTCACAAACATTCTGAATTATAAGGACCAGGATGCACTGCTTGGGGCAGTCCGGGTGTAGGCACCAATCTTGTGAATAACGCAAAGGTCTCATTTTTTCCAGACTATACAGTAGCAGTTCAACAGAAGCAAGCTACTTTCCAAGTTATCAAGAGAGATCTACGAATGGCTGGAGTCATTTATGCACTGCTGTTCCCAACAAAGTTATGTATTCAGCATGATAAGAAGGTACTCTTTTTTGACTCGACGGAGATGGTGCGTATATGGCTGGACACCACCTTCCCTACCCTTAACAGACCTGGAGATGGGACTTGGGATCCCCCAGGGCCCCAAAAGAAAAGACGTCATGCTCGCCCTCGTCCAGCTGGCTCCCCTGGGAAAGCTGGTGATCTCATATCCTCTTCGCAACAAGCTCAATTAGGCCCGCTAGAGGTGCTTGGTTCGGCTTCTTAGCTGTGTGCGAGCACTGATCGGGACAGCACTGTAACACCACATGAAGGTGGTTCAGACACTGACACTATGGGTAGTATGGCTGTTTCCATCCATAACTCCTCAGTTGGCACATGATCTTTAGTTTCAGGCAATCACTGGACCAGATAGATTCGTCTAAATCGAATTAGGAGTGACTCTTGTACTTAATGCAGAGATGCTCCTCCTATGATGAACAAGGTGAACAGATGGTTGAACTCCAATCATCTTCTGCACTAGTAACTATCTCATGGTCCACTTTATTTTCCAAATATCAATTGGCATGCAGGCATATCATATAAGGATTGATCTGGGGCTAGGCCTGGGTCACCTTCCTCAGAAAAGGAACAGTAAACCTACATACTGTCTTACGACCCCCACATAAGCACAGGCACTAGCTGTTTGTTGAACACACATTTTTTGTTCTGTATCACGTTTGGTCAAATGGCTTTATGGTGCTTGACCGAGAAATGGGTTTATAAGTCTTTAAAGCAAGTAGCAGACTTCACTGTCAAAATATATCAGCATAAGAAACTTATCAGGTTGTTTAATAAGATTGGGATGTCACACACTGCACAATACAGACGGGCATGTTCTCTTATAAAACTCAAACTTGGAATGTTAGGGGACTGGGCACATTACATAAGAGGCATAGAATACTATCCCACTTACATAGAAGAAATGCGCAGATAGTATATCTGTAAGAGACACACTTGCTAACACCAGAGGCGATCCGGTTGCAGAGGAGATGAAGAGGTCAGCTTTTTAACACGCTATATTCAGGTTACGTTAGAGGGCAGCTATATGGATTAAGGTGGGGGTCCCTTTCATGGCTCAGGAAGTACATGTTGACACGCAGGACTGATATGTTTTGATCAAGAGCACATTAGATGGAGAACCAGTAGTACTAGGTTGTATAAACGCACCTAATACAGACCAATATGCTTATTGGGCATGCCTAACAGTGGTCCTTAGTGACTGGGAGCATTGCCCATGGATTTTAGGTGGAGATTTTAATACGGTGCTAGATATGTCCTTAGATCGCTCCCATCCCCCTCCACCTGGTGCGGCAATGGCACGGCATGCAGCATCCCTTCAACAATGGGTAACAGGGTTGTCTCAAGTAGATGCCTGGTGAGCCAGAAATATAGGAATATGTGAATACTCTTTTCATTCATATCCGCACACGTTACATAGACGCATAGACAGATTTCTGTGTTCCCTACAGTTACTACCTGATATAGTAAATACCACCTATCTCACCAAGACCCTTTCTGATCACAACCCCTTGGAATTAACATTGGAGTGAGATAAAATCCCAGCAACAATAGCCACCTGGAGCCTACAACCCATTTACTTGGAAGATGCGCCCTTCCGGAAAGCAATGGCACAGACTATAAATAATTACTTTACAGAAAATGCGGGTACGGCTACCTCACTTATACATGAGTGGGAGGCTTTTAAGGTGGTTATTCGTGGAGCCTCCATTAGTATTCCCGTGGTGCCAAAAACGAAATATTGAGGGGTCTGAAAGGAGTCGAAAACACAATGGTTGGTGTGAGCAGGCATTGGCCAGGGGAAAGGCAGATCCAGTGTTATTACAGGAGTCAGGGGTGGCACATGCAGAGAACCTAGAACGCTAAAGATTAATTGATCATAAGGTTTACGTACATCGGACGCACTCTGAAGTTGACAGATCTGGAGCACTGCTTGCCAGCTTAATACACCCCACCTCTTCCCCAACCCCAATCCTCACCATATACTCTGAGACACAAGGGATGGTTGTTACTCAACTGGTTATAAGTAAGGTATTTTGAGAATTTTATGCTGATCTTTACACAGCCCTACCGCTCCTACTAGCACAGTATAAACCACATACTTGAAAAGCCTACCCCTGCTGCCACCACAAGATCGTGTGGCGTTGGGAGCTGATCTTACAGTGGATGAAATTAAAGGTGCGATTAGAGAAATGTCATGTAACGAAACACCAGGGTCAGATGGACTTCCTATCGAATTTATAATTCTAGTATAATCCTAGTAAGACAGCTTCTCCCACACCTACCACAATTATTGCACACAGATCAAAATGGCTTTGTGCTGGAACGCAAGACTTCACTTAACAATTGCCGTCTCTTTCATGTCATGTACAGCTCACGTGAAAAAAAATTCCCACATGCGGGGTGCCTTTCGTTGGACATACGTCATGCTTTTGACACCCGAAGCTGGGATTTTCTGTTGTCCACACTTACCCACCACAGAATACCAGTCTCCTACATAAAATGGGTGAGACTGTTATATTCCCTACCTACGTCGAGAGCAAAAACAGGAGCATGCATATCAGAATCCTATACTATCTCTCGGGGAACACGTCAAGGCTGTCCATTATCACCATTATTATTTGTTTTAACAATTGAACCACTAGCACAATTACTGCGACGAATATGCAGACGACATGATGTTGTATTTACGTGACTTCTGTCAAGATATGTCTGCAATGGCGGATGAACTGACTGAATTTGAAAGACTTTCTGGGCTGCAAGTAAATGCGGCAAAATTATGTGCTTTTGCATTCCAGAATAATTTAGAGCAGGAGACGGTGGCACTGGGAGGAGCCTGTATCCCAGTGACAACCTGTGTGTTTTGCTATTTAGGGATTTATATTTATAGAGATCTACACAATATCTTAGATGGGAACCTGCAGCTGGCAATCATTTCTATTAAGACACAAGTGGCCTTCTGGACTACACTGCCCCTCTCTATAGCTGGCAGAATGGCATTGACAAAGATGGTCCTCCTCCTAAGACTTCTTTACTATTTTACTAATTTACCACTAGTGGTTCTGGCCCCAGTGCTTAACACCTGAAATACTTTGGTGACTGAATTGGTGTGGGGGTCGGGGCATCGTAGGATCAACTTGAAGAAATTGCAGATGCCGTTGTTGGAGGGTGGTATGGGTGCCCCAGACCTTAAGGCATACTGCATAGCAGCGCAATTGCAGTGGTTAGCGTATTGGCTGGTGGGATATAACTTACACGAAACGGGCTATACACCCGAACAGGTACAAAATGGACAGCTGCATAGGCTGCTGTGCCCAAACACATCCGTATTACGTCACGTCCCCATTCTGTTATGAGTGGCCATGGCATATTGATGAATGTCCCTGCGGTATACGAAAATCCCAATTACATATGCTCCAAATACACCACTGAGAGGGATTCCACTGATAAT
Source organism: Pleurodeles waltl (assembly GCF_031143425.1). Taxonomy (NCBI): domain Eukaryota; kingdom Metazoa; phylum Chordata; class Amphibia; order Caudata; family Salamandridae; genus Pleurodeles; species Pleurodeles waltl. The sequence goes on along the minus strand of NC_090442.1, from coordinate 926,777,859 downwards.
GGGGACCCTATCAGTACTGAGATTACATCCTTGAGAACAATCAGGAACTATGACTGCGTCAAAGTTATTTGCAGACGGAGTGTTAATGTCACACCTCGACTTTATATATGCCCAAGGATTACCCTATACACTGTTCCTAATACATGCAGAATTAATTTGCTATGTGCGGCAATGCGGGGCACCAGAGGGTATTGAACCTGATACATCTGAATTTCTAAATGCATTACATCAATTGGTCATTTAATCTGTTGGTTAAACAGAGGCCTAAGGGCACATTTAGGGATATCGCTACAGACACTCCTTCAAAAATGGGAAAAAGATCTCAACCATACCCTAACAGATGCGGAATGGAAGAACCTGCTTGCAACCCCAAAAACCATATGTTGAAATTCCAGATTTAAATGTATCCAATACTCTATATTTCACATGACATTTCTTAACCCACATAGCATTAATAAACTATATTCAGGTGCAAGGGCAGGCTGCCCCCCATTGCCAACACACCAATGTGGATTTACTACACATGCTCTGGCAATGCCCTCAGTTACAAAACTACTGGTTGGCTATAGCACAGGCACTCAAACATTTAACAGGTCATGATTATTGGCTTACACCAAATGCTTGCATACTGAGTCCTTATACTTGTTCGTGGAAGACAGGAGTGTCTACACGCTTTTCAGATTTGGTGTTAATGTTAGCAAGGTGGGCTATTACACATCACTGGAATCGCCAGTTTACCCCCCCAAGTAGCGCAGTGGAGAGTGGAAGTATTAGAGTGGGGTTTGGCTGAAAGTGAAGCGCTGCGTAGGGAAGAGAATAGAGGGCTATGTGAAAAACCTTATCTCCATGGAATGGGATGTGTATTTAGAGATAATACACAAGAAGGCACCACTATGCACTTCTAAACCATGACAATCAATATTATGTGTCCTAGAATTAGCACCATTGTGATGTGGGCTATGATGTATCCTACACTATACCTCCGGAAGAATACATATATGGTAGCACAAACGGACCCCTGATACATACATAATATATGATTCAGTCAAGGCTGACCCATAACAACCACTGGGTTCCCCCCAGTGATGGGATAGTGGTTTCAAGTGAAATCTCAGTGGAAAAATATAGGAAACTGTGAACTGCTCTTGCTATTTGAGAGGGTTAGAAATGATTGTTCACACGATGATGTGATTTTGAATTGCAAGAATCAAATAGAATTGACAGTGTAAGAAGCACTAAATGTCCATTTACATAACAGTGTATTAATGTAAACTTGTAACTGTTTAAAAAAACAATAAACTTTGTAAGAAAAAAAAAACATTTAACCAGCGTGATGTGACCACTGTTGTGGATACTTGTAACCTGAAGTGCAGAGCAGTGTTCACAAGCCTGGCTTGTACTTTTAATTGGTGAATAGTAAGATTATGGGTTGATCTAAGCAGGAAGCATTAAGGGGGATATTTACGGGCCCCCAGTGCCACTGAAGCGTCACTTCTTGTGATGCTCTAGTGGCGCTGTGCTCTGCGCCGTATTTACAGGGCACTGTTAAGCCACTTTTTGTGGCTAAATCCCACCTTGTAAATACAGCCTCTTCACGTGCAGCACTTTTCATAGAAGGGGAGTGCAATGGGTGTTGCTGTTGGCATTCCACAGCAACAGCTATTGCATTTTGATGCTGCCTCAAATTTACAAGAAATCGTTAATCTGTGGCAGTGACAAAATCAAACGCCAACACAGAGGTGGCGTGAGCATGGCACAATGAGGAGAAATGCTTTCATTTCTCCTAGTTTTTTGCTCTTACATTGAGCATATTCACAAGCCCCTAGTGTCACCGGAGCGTCACTTTTTGTGAAGTTCCAGTGGCCCTGTGCACTGCTCTGTATTTACAAGGCAGCGTTAAGCCAATTTTCAGCCTTGGAAATACGGCCTATTCACACGCATCACTTTGTGTGGAAGGGGCGTGCAATGGGTGTTGCTGTGGGCGTTACATAGCAACACCCACTTCATTTTGATGCTGCCCCAGATTTCCGAGTTTTGTAGACTGCACATCCCTGCGTTTCAGAACTAACACAGCTTGGCGCTGCCAATTTTAGCACAGCGCTGCACCAGTTCTTTGTAAATATGCCCATAAGTGTTGTGCATGAGGGTGAAGGGAGTGTTTCAGTTACATGTTGCGGGAGATAGAATATTTCAATAACATTTCAGGAAAGAAGTGGGAATAAAAGAAACGCGGTTTAAAAGAGAATATATAAATTCATGGTGAATCATAAGAAATCTTCCTAAACATAGATTAAAATCTCCTATTTGATGTTGTTGGCAGCTCACCCTAATTGAATTTGAATGCCGAATCATGGCGGGACGTTAATTGGTTTACCTATTAACAGCTCATTGTTTTTTTGACTTGGACTAATCATTGCCTCTTTTGTTACCAGAACGCTGCCTCTTGTGAATTCGGAAACATACAAGAACTTTCCTCTACTTGGTTGTTCAGATGATTACATCATCCTCAGTCAGAACCACCTTATGTTATTTTGAGTAATGTTAATATGCTTAGAGCATCTAATGCGTTTTTTGGAGCTTCTTGGAGATGTGAAGGGGAATAACTACAAAGTTGCAGGATAATTCCAGAGAGGAACTCCTAATAGTTATTTGGCAATCATTTTCTAACCGTCGGCTAAGGGGCAGCCCATGTCAGGCCCATGTAGCTGACAATGTATAACCACCTTGCATTTTTACTTAAAGTTGTGAATAACGGCAAGGAAATGATTTTTCATTATTCGGGCTTTCTGGTCTATTCCAATTAGTGTTTGGCACAAAATATTGTCATATGTACTGTTTAGTACAATCGGAGTAAATGATAGAAGCCCTGTGCCCAACGGCATGGTATATGACCCACAATTAAACTTGCCTGAAATTAAAGCTTAGACCTTTCCATGGAAGGCCACTGAACTGTTCACAGAGATTTAGACCCAACTCATTCCTTGTCAGAAAGCTAGAGGGTGGGTGCAACTCGCGTAATTTGCTGTAGCATAGTTACACAAAATGATGGGAACATTTCTTAAAATTACACAAATTTTGGATGAGGAGCTTATCATTTAGTGCTATTTGCATAGCACAAAAGTCACCCTCACATTCAAAATGGACCAGAGGATCCATTTTGCACTAAGAAAATATCCATAAATGCAACAGAGCATGAACAGCAGCAGCCAGTCAGGCTCACTAAGGGGCATATTTATACTTTTTGGTGCAAAATTGCACTAACGCAGTTTTGCATCAAAAAGTTTTGCACCGGCTTACACCATTCTCGAGTGCCAGCCGGGTACCATATTTACGTAATGGTGCAAGCCAATGCAAAAGGTAGGCTAGCGTAAAAAAATAATAATAATACGTTAGCCGGGTGGGGGTGGCAGTATGGGAGAAGGGGGTTTTGTACCAAAAAATGACATTAGGCAGGATACAGCAAACAAAAATGACTCTATCCAGCCTACCGTCATTTTGATGCAAAACCATCCATACCGCATGACTCCTGTCTTGGAAAAGATAGGAGTCATGCCCACCACCCCAATGGCCAGCACAGGGGACCAGGGTCCCCTGGGCATGGCCACTGCACCCAGTCCCATGTAGGTGGGTCCGTTTCAGGTCCCCAGTGACAGTTAAAAACAATACTTACCTGCACTTACTTATACTCACCTGGGATGGGGTCCCCCATCCTCCGCTGTCCCTCTGGTGTGGGTGGGGGTGTCCTGGGGCCTGGGGAGGGCACCTGTGAGCTTATTCATGGTGTTCCACCATGGAAATAGGACCACAGGTCCCCTAACGCCTGCCCTGACCTAGGCGTTAAATAATGGTGCAAACCCCTCCTCCCCCCGTGTGTGATTTTAGCAAGGGGGATAAATATGGCACTTGCATCTCCTTAACGTAAGGTAGGTTTCCTCGTCCAAAAAATGACTTTGCCTCCCTAACTTTGGCGCTAGATGGATCTAGCGCCAAAGTATAAATATAAAGTTAGTTTTGCACTGAATTTGCGTTAAAAAAATGACGTAAATTCTGCGCAAAACAAGAATAAATATGCCCCTAAATTTGTTATTCCTGTGCTCCTGCGGTAGGATTCCTGTGCCAAATTACTCATAATTATGCTAATCGGAGTAATCACAGAATTTGTGGTAATTTTGCATCAACAGAGTAACACAAAATTATTGAAAGTACTCAGATTACTCCAAGGTAATTACATTTTGCACCCAGGCCCAAAACCAATGCTGGGGCCCCTTGGCCCTCCTTCTTTTAGTACATGAGTAGCTGTGCTGCTGTAGTCAGTGACCCTTATCAGCAGGTACTTTAGTACTACAAGGCATGCTCTCCTGGTGTAATCCAGTCAAAATAACACAAGTGCCTTAACAGCATGGACACTAGAAAAACCCACACAATAGATTTGGGCTGAAATGAATGCTATTTATTATTAAAATGTAAGAATTAGCCAAGTTCTTATACTAACCCTGATATTTGGTTTTGTACCGAAGGGGACACTTCTCACTGGCATTACGCAAACACAACTCTTAATCATGGTGGTAGCGATGCCCTATTTTAGGAATTCCTACTTTTGTCAGAAATACAAAATACAGGCACAGGGCATTAGGTGCTTTTCTCTCTACCCAGCAAGCTGATAACATGATGCTACACACAGGGACGGCTCCTCGGTTAGGGAGGAAGAGCGTTGCCTCCCCACCAGCAGCAGAAGCTGCACACCTTTCACAACGAGTCGATAATAAACTATGGCCCATATTTATACTTTTTGACGCAAAACTGCGCCGGCGCAGTTTTGCGTCAAAAATATTACCGCCGGCTAACGCCATTTTGGTGCGCCGTGCAGGCGTCAGATTTATACTTTGACGCACGGCGGCGCAAACAACAGGTGGGGGTCATTATTTTTGACGCACACCGCTGCGTCAAGTCGTAAATGAAAACGACGTTAATGCGGCGGAAATGACTGTGGGTCGATTTACGACACCGCAAACCGGATATGCGCCGTTTTTTTGATGCAATAGCGTCAAAAAACACAGCGAACACAGCCATTTCACCAGGGGAGAGCCAAAATGGATCCCAGATGCCACTACAGACCCCAGGAAGATGACAGCAGACCAGGAACCAGCCTGGAGGACCGACACAAGAACCAGGACACTTTTAAGAAGAAAAGAAAGTGTCGCTTCAGTGCAGAGGAGCAGGAAATCCTGGTTAAAGAGGTGACGGAACACCAGCACCAACTGTTTGTCACATCAAAGTTGCCAATCAGTAGGAGAGAGGCTATATGGCAACAAATTGTCGACAAGGTTAACAGTGTGGCTGAAGTACGCAGAACAGTCATCGAGTGCATGAAACGTTGGCATGACTGCAAACACAGGACCAAGGAAAAGATGGCCAGTAACAGGAAGGCAGCACTGCAGACTGGAGGGGGGAGTCCAGCACACCAGGAGGCCCTGGACCACATGGAGGAGATAGTCACAGCCGTCATCCCTGAGGAGATCGTCACAGGGATTCAAGGACAGGACAGCACAGACTACCAGGAGACAACGCACATGCAGGGTAAGTCGCATGGGGAATTATAATGCAATAATGTCAACTGTGAGCATGGGAGGGATACTGACCACTAAATGCATGGAAGTCTAATACATGGAGTGGCATGGGTAAAGGGGCACGGCATGGGAGTATGGCCCGTTCTGAGAAGACCTGGGGCACACCATTACACAACACCAACAACAGTCCCATGGAGGCATGCTGTCATGCCAAAGATTGAGCAAAGGGAAAGCCACGACAAGAGGGAAGGCCACTACGTCAAACTTACATCCTGGCATTCATCAGCCAACATACCTCCTACATTAACTAGGGCCCTATTAGCAATCCTCTAGCCAAACCGACAACTGCAATGTAACTGCGACAACAGTTGCCACTACCACCTCTGATCTGTGTGCAGCTCAAGTAGCCAATGGCAGTAACCTCCCCATGGTACGTACACACCTAAATTAGGGGGTGAGGATGACATCTGCAACAATCCCCTGAAACAAGACAAAGGCCCCAGTACACTCAAATGTCAATGCCCATAGTTGTCACAAACATCAGCCAAAGAAAACAACAATAGGAGCGACACAGCACTAAGGACACACCCATGCTGCATATGTCAGGGTCCATCCTGTGCCTGGGTAACAAGGCAACATCCCAAATGTCATACTGCTCAGACAACAGCATTGAGGAGGGGATACATGTAACTGGTCACTGAAATACACCTGCACAGTCAGAGGACAAAATAGGACACTGATACGACTATCAGGGCAATCCAATGTAACACACATTACCCAACATCAGCAGGACCCATTAACAATGTCAACATCCATATCAGATCATAAAATTGCCATGCATAGGATATGCAACATGTCAATTACATTTAAGTCGATGTGAACGATCAGGGATTGGGGCAGGTCCAGATTGTTAAGTGTGCTGCCAGGTCCATCAGAACACCCACAGCCAGTGAAAGGTCTCACCATGAGAATGGATATACACGGAGGGTCGAGTAGGACAAGAAGGTGGCAATTCTCTATTTGGCATAAACCAACACCTAGAGGCGATGAAGCTGACAAGTCTGATAACTCAATAACATACATGTGACACACAGGTGGGCCATAGGCCTGAAACAATGCCCATCTGAAGGACTGCAGATATTAATACAAAACAAGATCACAAAGTGAATTCATCAAAAGGCAGGCACGTTACGTCAAAATTGTCACAACACAGACACACTAATTGTACCCTGTTTCATTGCTGAGGAAGATGGATCTCCTGCCGTTATGCCTGTTTCAGATTTCCCTGATGACATGGATGACGAGCCGATAAACATTCCCCAGGAGACTATCCAAAAGGTCCTTGACACCCTCCAGACCCCACCTTCAGTCACAAGGAGGAGCACAGAACAAGCAGCCATCGCAGAGGAACCACCCACCACCCCAATTGTAAGACCTGCCAGCTCCAATACAGCTGAGGACTCAGACGACACTGGCACCAGCTTTGAGAGAACTGTAGTTGGAGTACAGCGGGAGCTGGCCAAGGAGGTGCGGTGGGGATGCAAAATATGGCAGCCAGCCTTGAGGGGATGCGTTTGTGCATTATGTCATCTGCAGATCAGGCAGCAGCTATGCAAGCCCTAACATCTATCTTGCAGGAACTGCAGAAAACCCAGAAGGAAATCAGCACAGCTGTAATACAGTTGACCCAACACCTACAACAGCAATCCTGTCAACACGTGCACGAATGCAACATTGAACCCCGCAGGGCCGATCTGGCTGCCTACCATTGTGATGTGGCTGCTATTCTCAAGAACCAGCAGGCCCTCCTTGCAGCAGTACTGCCCTTAAGACCTTCACAGGGAGCAGCGACCGGGATGTCTGACTCCGCGTCTTCTAACACTGAGGTGTGTGTTGCCCCTTCACAACCAACAAGGACAAAGCAGGCAACACACACATCAGAAGAAGAAGACATGGAACAGATCACATTCACAAGGAAAAGTACCCGGAAGCACTAGTCCCTGCCACATGGCCAACTATTACCAAAGTCCTGCGTTTTGAAACATGACAGTCTTACAACAACTGTACTCAAGCACTGTTCTGCTAACCACTGTATATCTTGTCACCCAGCCCAGTGATTGTCTCTCTCCTACTCATTGGCTAAGTCTGTCCCTCTGCACTGTCTGAAACAGCAACCCCAGCATGACAAAAGCATTTTGGTAAACCCTTGTGTTGGATCACACTGGAAGATATCACTATAATGGACTCACAATCATGGACAATGTACATATAGCACTACAGCACTGTTCAATAAATAGCACTTACACAACAAATCTGTCTCTGGGTAATGTGACATATCAACTGCGCAGTAGATAATTGAAATGTCCCTACTGTCAAATAACGTAGCTTGTCAATACAACTGTCCAGATATTATGTAGTTAGAGAAATCTGCACAGTGACCATGACTGCATCATACTCTGCCCATCCTGAGGGAATAATCTGATGAAGTGAGAAACCATACACCACCATGCTGTGTAGGACAGAAGAATGCTTCCTCAGGGGATAACTAAGTCATCAAACAGTGCCGCTAAATGTTGCCAACATGCAAAAATAACACAATAAACATGCCACACTAATCTAAGTAAATAGAAAAAAAAACTGCACAAATGAAGGTGTCTGAGTTAACATACAAATAGGTACTCATGCCGAACTGTGTCACAAATGATGTATGAGGGTCATGAAGACAAGAATACAAGATTGCCAATGAGAACTCATCTTATAAGGGTGTGCATGATCATCACACTACAGTCAGACCTAAAACTGTTTCCCCAATATCAAGTCTGGAAGCACTGTTAGTGACTTTGAAAACACACTTATCAACAGAAACACATTGGGATCCATATTAACTGTGATTGGTGGTTGCAACAAAGGGTAGACACTTTGCAAGGTAGCTCTGGGTTAGCTGCCAATCGTACAGCTCAGTTGGAATTTGTTTGTAGCATTGGACACAGATGTTATAGTACAAAAGAGATGTACACTGAATCCAAACCCACGATCAAGTACCATTCAACACATACTATTAAGGGGTAACCAAATATTTATTAAAAGCTAACCATAGATGAGGAAACTGAAGGAAAAATCTTACCTACCCTAATCTACCCTGACTACTCATTACCCACAACTGTCCCTAACTAACCTAAGCTACACTTACTTATCACATGTAACAAAATGTTCTAAACATCTACCCCCCACCTCCCTTATGAGACGGGACACATAGAGGACAACACATACTAACCTAAACACATACTATACTATCCTAAACAAATATATATATTTTTGGTAAAAAAAAATTGGTGTGCTTTTTTTGGTATTTTTTTTTACACACAAGAACCCCAACATAGCCCCACACATGTAATAAGTCAAAAAATTAACAAGCAGGACCCCCTACCCCCCACCCACTAACACTGACTAAACTAACAGCCTATACTAACCTAGCACTAAGTCCCCTAAGCCCACTAACTATAAGAACAAGGAAAGAGGAGGGAGGGGAGGGTATCATGTCCATCTATTCAACTGTCTAGAGGTTGGCCCTCCGGAGGGTCCTCTTTATATCCTTGACCCGCCGTTTAATGTGCCACACGTCCCGGCTCAGGCTCAGGTGGCTCACCTTGTGCAGCACTTTGTCCATCTTGTGTTCAAGTCTATTGAAGGCTGCAGGGTCAACAGCTGGAGAAGTGGCAGTCTGGGTACCGGTGGAGGAGGTCTGTGTGGGCTGTCCTTCACCGGTGGCAATGCTGGGGCCAGGAAGTCCAGCAGATGTAGAATCAACAGAGGCAGCTGTGGGTGGGGCCACCTGGCTCTGATTGGTGGTTGTTTCTGTGGTAGCTGTGGTGGGCACAGTAGGCCCACCCTGTGGGAAGGCTCGCCATGCCCCGGAGGCACGTTCATGGCGATATCGCCGGGCCATCCTCCGGAACCCTGACTCCACCATCAGGATGTGCTGGTATCGCATGGCCCGACGCTGAAATTCACGGACCTGGTCTGGAGTCATGTTAGCTGCTGTGAAGACAAATGCAGATATGCCACATTAGTAACTGCATTGTGTGAAACGGCACAGCAAGTTAATCAGACATCACATCTACTGTACTTGTAACAGCTCATATCACGATACAGAGCATCGAATGTCCCTGAGGAAGTACATGGCAGGCCAGACAACAAAGGTCACATCACACAAAGCACATCCATAACCCACAAGATGGGTAACAACTGGCCTTGACTTGCAATCTGAGGTCTGACAGTTAGCATCTAAGAATCATGCTGCATATCCTCCACCAAGAGCTTGGCTACAAATGTCAGTGTACGGAAAGCAAAACTAAAGCCACATGGTCTGCGAGTTGTAACTGGACTTGCCAGTATAGTACCAAGTGCCAAACCTGAGTGTGTATACTAGTATGCAACCAAACCGTCACTTATTCACAGGTATGTGTAACATACTGGTAAAATCAATACTAGGTACCCCATTCACAAACCCATGCCCGTGTTTGAGGGGGGGCGGTGGATACACAACTATAATTTGCCAACAACATGTACACCGAGGAGTGTATAGGCTAATCCACACATGTTTGTCTCTACAGACACACCACAGGTAAGGTCTATCTACAATTTGGAGTCAGCAAACCCTAGAGCACTCATAGGGTCAGACATGTCAGGAAAATCAGAACTTAGTACACAACATATAGTTCCAGTGAGGCCTGACTTACATCAGACACAGAGTTGCTAGAACACCCATGATCATGAATTGCATGCACACCTAGGCCATTACACTCAGGTTCCACAGACTTGATGCACTACATGTGGAAGTACATGCTGCTAGGAGGTTCTACCTACTGTTTCAAAATTACGTAGGTAAATAGTGAAGCAGATGTCTACTGGGAAGCTATTAGCTCCACCAATCTTAGAGAATGTGGGTCTGACAGGCTGACTAAATAGGGGTTGACTTCCATTGCGACTCTTGGTGATACAAGTGTCAGAGACATGACGATCCCCTGTACTCACAGTGGGGCCTACAGGGATGTCCTACAATCCCTACATGATACCATTGGATACGCATTGGCTAACTCATAACATGTGAGAACTGCATTCCCACTCATGGAACAAGTGAAAAACTTGCCCACCGCATCCCACCTTGCTATGCGTCCAACTCACACGAGTCCATAATCAGCAAACACAACACATAACAGACATATCAACACTTACTTTAGTGGTTGGGGTCCTCAAATGTCGCCACCTCTCCCACAGTGTAGGGCGCCGGTCCACCTGTAAGGTATGGAAGGAAGAAATGTGCTCAAAATCTGTGCACAGTGCAACATTTTCAGTATCATTTACAATGTGTAGGCTGAATAAGGACATGACAGCCATTCAGACATGATGGTACTGCATCTGATATTTCACGGCCAACTTGTACATAGCATGGGTCTCCTGTGACAGTTACACACATATCTGCACACATACATTGGCCCTAACTATCATGTGGTTGCAAACTTGCCCCATAATTGGTGAGCACTAAAAAATATGGAGTGTAATTGTCTCATCATGTGCATCCAAGAGAAACATCCAACGCCTGGTTACTTGAGGACTGCATTACCAGTCAAACATGCCTTGTGGCCATGACACATTTAGTGCACATAGGCCCAATGTACAGAGGGAGGGGCAGGGACTCCTGTAAGCCATGACTCAAATTGAGAACGGAGCACACTTTGAATAGTTAAATTAAGTTAGATTTCTAGTTGTATCCATGGAATCTTCAATTCTACTGGAAAGTTCTATAAATAGACATAGTAAAGTCAAACAATATATAGCATAGGTGTATGATGGTTCCAAGACTGTACTATTACAATTACACTTTTAATACAAGGAATACCAATATATCATACATATATACAAAAAGAAAATTGTAGAAATAAAACATATATGTCAAGATAATATCAAATTACAAACATAAATACCACACATTTAACACAAATCCTCTAATCCTGTCAAAAGCAAATATTCTTCAGAAACTACAGCATCAATGCACCATGCTCCAGTTAGTCCATAGAACAAGTATGCAATGTCCAATTCGTTGACTTGTAGCAGTGAAAGTTCTTATCATCCAATATAGAAGATTGGTTTGCAGATTTCTGATCAGATTCAGCCGACACGTGTTTCGTCCTGTAGGGGACTTTATCAAGGCTTGTCTTCCTGTACTCTCTATGAGCTTTTCAGGCTATGGTTAGCCAATTGAATACGAAGTTACTGCAAAACTGTGCTTATTTGCCTCCAATAGAAACGTTCACAGATCCGATCTATGACTCTCAAGGGTTTTCCAAAAATCCACACACTATTTAATCTTGTTAGTATCAATCTGACTGCACCGAACGCCCTTCCGTGTAAAACGTACTCCTGTAAGCCATCCTGTTGTTACAGTATAGTCAATTGATGTGGCCCAGCTATGGTGATTTGCACCAGCCATGGAGATGTAAAGCCATGTGCATACACTTGGACTGCCATTCATATTTGGATTGTGGCTCAACCAATTCCAACAAACATCTTAAGATGTTAGCTGAGGGCACCTTACACCTTTTCACAATGTTTTCAAATCATTAACTGACATGTATCCAAAAAGATCAAGAAACACAATAATCCCACACATTCATAGTACTTCTGTGAACGCTTTCCTTCCACACTCACCAGACTAACATGAGACCAATGTTTGAGCCACTTTGCTATTATTAATTGACGTGAAGGCAGCACTCATTTTCAGCATCATGTAGTGACTCTAAAGTCAGTCTAGCAATTGTGTCAACATTGTTGGCCTAAATGTTGGTACATCTGTACTTCTCTGTCAATGATACCCTATATAGAAATGATTGGCTCCTATTTTGTTAGCTGTCCTGACAAAATGGCTGCACCAATTTCCTTCATGGTAAAGTTACCTGTAAGTTTGTTGAGCACGTGCTACCTGACATTTAGCAATTGTGATCCTTGCCATAGTGCATCAATGATCCCCTTATATTTCCCCAAAATTACACACAGTCATCAAGTTAGCTGGCAGACATTGCACTAATCCACTGATGTCACTACAGAGCATTTAATCGTGCACAATACCAATAGTCGTACTCACCAACAGTGCCACCAATCTTGATTCCCAGGTGGTCCAAGAGATCCTGCTCCCTGGTGATGAGGTCAGCAAACCGGTGCTTAAGCTGGTGGTCACTCCTCTGGCTGGCATACACACACTGCAGGTGATGCAGCACCTTTCCCCACCGGATTCTGCGCGCCATTGTCGGGTACCCCTGTATGACCCTGCCCCCTGCCTGGATCATGAGTGGCAAGAAATGTGTCACCAGCCAGATAAAGCCCCCCAACTCCTCTTCCCCCATCCTGCCAAGACGTGGCCTACCAGACATACTTATAATTGAAGAGAAGGAATAGGGGTAAAAGAAATAGAAAGGGGAAATGGGTGAAAGTAGGGGTAAAAAGACAGAAAAAAAGTAAACCTAAACACTAAAAGAGCCCAACTATCCCCAAACTAACACTACCCACAACAGACTCCCACAAACAATAAATACACAAGATAAATGGACAAATGCAGACAAAACACAGTACTACAGTATAGACAAACAATATTTATTTCACAAAAGGACTTTACAGATAGCACACAGGACAAATACAGCACAAAATCTCAGGACAACACTCTCTACACAGTCACACAGTCTAGAAGGATCATAGACTGCAAAGTGAAAGTGAAAGTACACCCACTGTACATGATCTGTAAACAGGATATCCTATTACATCACTTCCTGTATGAAAAGTCCCACCTTTTTCGCGTTATGCGTCATTTTTTGTTGCACAAAACTGTATTTGCGTCATTTTTTTTGACGCACAGACGTGAATATTAACCCGCATCCACATAATGATACATGGACTGTACAAATATCTGGATGCGGCCTAAATTTCACTCCTGTGCATCAAAAAAAATGATGCAAATACAGTTTTGGTAAACAAAAAATTACGCACACCGCTAGGGACGTCAAAATTACAGTGCATTAACTGGTTTGGGGCATTTTTACTTCTTTTTTGGTTATTTTACATTTGGAACACATCAGAGATTGGCTAATTGAAGACAGTATGGTGTTGATGGTGTATGTTCACATGTGTGACATCATACTGCAGCGGAACATCATCCACTACACCCTTCACAGTATGTTCACAGTTGGCTGACGTCATAGATGGTCATAAGTGTGCCCTACATATACGTGTGGCACAAATTGTGCATGTTTGCCATAAGGAGAGGATAGCAATGTGACGCACATATGTACAATACCTAATTGCCTTTGGCTCAAAGTGTGTGCTTTGACAACTAATTTGTTGGTTGACCAAGTGTGTGTGTACATCACATGAAGCATTATTGTACATTTGGTTGTATGAATGTGACGTCCATGTGTCCAACCCTAAGATGCAAGTAAAAATTGGAATGAGCAAGGGCATGTGTTAGTCATACATGTAACAACACCCGCAAAGTATACTTCCAAGTTTTAGGGTCACGTAGACACCACATGTGACATAGCATGCACCAGATAGATGGCAGACGCATGTTCATGTCAAAGGTCCACAATTTCTACATCCTATGTCCTAGAGTATTGGTAAGAGCTTCCAAGGCACTAGTTGATGAATCCCACAGTGAGTCATTCACATGCATTGAGGAAGTGGGTACCATGTTGTTTGCACAGACAGACAAGAGTCAATCTCATATGTATGATGACACGACAGTTGAGGCCATAGAAGTAAGCCCCAACTATCAAGTGGCTGTGGTGGACCAGCATACAAGACAGCACGTGTCCACATATTTCCAGTGATCAATTGCACATAGGTGTCTTGTTCATGTGTGTGGTCCAATGATGATCCTGTAGATTGTTTGGGGTGTAATTTGTCACAGTTCGGACTAGGACTCATCATGAGTCAGTGACAGCTGTTCCTGTAACTACTGAGTACCCTTTGTTGATCAATGTGAGTAAAGTAGATGTGGACATGTGAACCAACATGTGGATGGTCCCACCCTGTCACTAAAGACGTGTAATGAGACAGTCAACAGGGCAACCTTGGTGTGCTGAGTGAGATAATGTCTCAATTGCCATGTTCCGGCAGGTGTCATTACAACATTTGTACACAGGTTGGCCTCTGCACTTCCCACTGCATCTGGGAACATCATAGCCTCTGTGCTGTTTATTCTCGCAGCTATTCACCACACACGGCCCATCACTATGTTGTGCGCACTGTGATGCTGTGTGTGAACTGTCATGGTTCTGACATTTGTGTATTAGTCATGTACATTATCAGAGGTTGCTGGTTGTGCTGAAAGCCCAGTACCCAATCCCTGCCTATGACCCTGGGACACTGTCACACTTTGTCATTCATGCATAAATGCAGCCCAGACAAGGGATGGGCCTTGAATTTTGCATTTCCAAGAGGATTTAACTCAAATGGTACAGTTAAAAGGCAGATGATGCTATACAATGTATTTGTGTATGCATGGAAGAAGCCCATGCTCAATGCCCCCTGATGAATGGCAGGTTTGCTAACGCAAGTGTGGTACATATGTAGACACAGGGATACTTTAGTGTGATGCACAGACAGTTGCCAGTCAGGCTGACAGAATGCAAGATGATTCAGGAGCCAGCTACTGGACAAGTTACATAATCAGTGGTCTGACTGAGACTGTTTGGAGGACCAACTAGACAGTTGACATGTCAATCTGTGTACGTCTTGTGATTTTGAAGGTGACAAATGAATCCAAGGGCTGTGTTACATGGCTTAATTACTATCAATGGTTGACGGTGTATTTGACATAATGGCGACTCCTATGCTGTTCCAGGCATCATCAGGGGCAGTGCTTTTTGTAATGGGTGGTGTGCATGGAGGTGATCACAGGTGTGGGTTGCATCTGTTTCTCACCAGTCCTGTAGGTGAGGCTTGCATTCTAAGGGCCAACAGACATTTTCACAAGGGGAAGCAATCTACATGTGCTAACAGGGCTTTGAAACTAGAAGTCAGTGTATATATTGACCTGACATCCATGCAGTCAGATGTTCTATGACAATGGCATACCTTAGGAAAGGGTGTAGCACACTGGTTTGCTAATGTTGGTCTGTGTGTGTAGAGGAGGTATTATCAGGGTACACATCTTAGTAGTCCAGGGACCTCTTCTGACAGGTGGGTTGTGACCAGGTGCATGGGTGTGTCAGGAGTTAGGAAATGGGCTGACATGTGCATGGAATGTCATGTGCGCAATGCATGTCATATTTGTGGCACTTGTGCTGTCTATGTTCTGCTTCTATGGAACTCTAGTCACAGATATTCCTTGCAAATATTGGATGCAGTTGGACTAACTGCTGTCAAGGGTCTTGTCAGACATTCCTGTTAGTGATGCCAAAGCACATTGACTGCCTCATGTATGAGGCTTGTTTTCCCCTTATTGAGTGATGGTGTCATAGTTGTGTGCCATATGCTGCATTGGACCTTGCTTTCAACATGTATGTGTGAAATAGTTGTGGTCCTCTGCTATAGGCCTTCAAAGGAGACATGTACATGATATATGTCATTAAGAGTGTGTGTATATGTGACCATTGTATGTTAGGCATCACATAAGCTCTGGGATGTTCCGTGTCCTACTCAGTATCTCAGCAATGCTCCACGAGGCAACACTCTTATTCTGATAAGTAGAGATGAAGGTGTGTAAAAAGGAATAGCCAGACCATGATATGGTGATTAAAATAGGTGTTTATTTAAATTAGTTAACTAAAGTGGTGAAGGTGATCATATTCAGAAGAAATTATTTACAATCTGTTGCCGCCTGCGTATACCAGCAGCTGTGTTCTGTAGTTCCCCCTCCTGTTGCAGGCCAGCATCCTCCTCTTCCTCCTCTTCAGGCATGTGTGGCTCTGGTTCCAGGAGGGGAATGTTTCTTCTGATGCAAATGTTGTGCAATATTGCACATGTGAGGATGATCCTACAGACCATCTCGGGGGAATATAGGAGGCTACCACCATTGATGTTGATGCGGCGGAACCTTGACTTGAGGATGCCGAAGGTCCGCTCGACAATGCTGCGTGTCCTCCTATGGGCCTCATTGTATGCACGCTCTGCAGCTGTACTCGGGTTGCTAAATGGTGTCATAATCCATGGCTGGATGCCATACCCCTGATCAGCTGCAAGAGAAAATGAATGGGATCATGTTGATGTAGATGGCACTATTGAAAATACCTTTAATGGCAGTAGTTGTCTTGTGTTGTCTGTGACTCCTTTGTGTACTAATGTGACATCCTATGCTTGTAAGCTATACCATCTGCATTGTGTTGTTTCCTTGGCTGAACAAGTGTTTGTCTGCTAACCGTTTGTCAGCAGTATGTTTTGGGATTTGCAGTACAGTGTGCCATCCCTAGCATTGTGACTTGTGATACAGGTGTCCGGGTGTCTTCACTGGGGGTGAGATGATAGTTCCATGCACAGTTAAAATTGAAAGTGTTGTTAACACGTTCATATCAAAGTACCCTGGACAT
This sequence comes from Pleurodeles waltl, assembly GCF_031143425.1. Lineage (NCBI taxonomy): Eukaryota > Metazoa > Chordata > Amphibia > Caudata > Salamandridae > Pleurodeles > Pleurodeles waltl. The sequence continues at coordinate 926,760,716 of NC_090442.1, read as the reverse complement.
CCCATACCTTTAGACTTAGGCAATGTATTAATGTAAAGGTCATTGGGACACTTACAATTTACAAGGTGACATTTCGGCAACCACACTCATTGACTTCTTCACATTAGGCTGTACAGTAAATTCCAATGTGTGACAGGTTCAATGGTGACTTAAGAAACATGGCTAGCGATGTCACGACCTCAGCATGTTCCTGTTCACATGTTGCTGTTGTGGTGTATGTGTTGTGTGTCCTAGAGGGTTGCTGTGCAGTGTATATATATGTAGGTTTTTGTACTTACCAACAAGTAGTCCATTGCCATACCGTCCATCCTGGAAGTGTTCATTGATGGTGCAGTGACGGAAGATGTATGAGTCATGTACACTCCCAGGATATTTAGCCACGATGTTGGTGATCAATCCCCGGTGATCGACAATGGCCTGCACGTTGATGGAATGTGTGTGCTTCCTGTTGCGGTAGAGGTGTTCAGTTGCAGCAGGTGGCAGAAGGCTTACATGTGTGCAGTCGATTGCACCAAGGACATGTGGGAAGCCACTGATTGCGTAGAACCCCTGTTTAGTTTCCTGCTGCTTCTGCAGTGTGTTAGGGAAGCAGATGTGGCGGGTGTCAGTCGAATGATGGCGTCCAGTACTTTGGGCAAAAAGGCAGAGAATGATGGTTGTGATATTCCGCCAACCAGGGCACCAGTTGTTTGAAAAGAGCCACTTACCAGCATATGAAGTACGGCAAGCAGCTTTGTTTCTGTTGGGATGGTGCGGGGTGTCACCAAAGTGGGGGCCAACTGCTGTTCAATGTTTCGCAGCAGCTGCTGAATGGCCTGCCAGTTCAACCGGTACCTCTGTATGATGTCGTGTTTCCTGAGGCCCTGAAGGGTTGTTCTTGGGCGGAATATCCTCTCCTGCCTTCTGCGCTGCCTTTGGGGTCCCCATTGGTGTTGTTGTAGCTGCTGTTGTTGCTGCTGGGCTCTGCGTCTGCGTGCACGCTGGATTAGTATCACCTCCATGTCTCCCTGTTGCTGCTCTGCTGTTTGTTCTGTGTGTTCTGATTAAATACAGGTGTGTTTGCCCCATTTTAACGCCTGCCCTGACCCAGACGTTAATTTTTGACGCAAATCGGGCTGTGCGTCATTTTCCGGCTCCGCCTCCCGGCCGTGCGTCATTTTTGCCCGAAAGCATAAATACGACGCACTGCTGTTTAAGACTTTTTCGGACGGGAAAGCCTACCTTGCATATATTTAACGCAAGGCGGGTTGCCGCATCCAAAAAATGACGCACACGGCGGAATTTTGTCGTCCGCGGGCGTCAAAGTTTAAATACGGGGCAACGTTTGCGCTGATTGTGCATCAAAATTTTTGACGCACAATCGGCGCAGACGGAGTATAAATATGCCCCTATGTTTATTATCCCCTCGTTGTGAAAGGGGGGGGGACATCTGGGGTGAGGAGCTGTGAAGGGGAGTGCTCAACACTTCCCCTCACTGCACATATATGTTTGGCCACCCGGCTTGGGCCGGCCAAACACACATGCACGTTAGGCTCTCTCCTGCCCGGCAACACAGTTGCTGGGCTGGAGAGAGCCTGCACAGGCTTCCAGTCAGCCTGGGAGTGCCCAGCCCGGATGCTCCCAGGGAATCCTGATGCTGCTTTGCGCAGCGTCAAGACTGGTTACAAGGCAGGCTGGGAGCTTGTACCTGCGTATAGACGCCAGCAGGAAAGAGGAGCGCAGCACGGGACCGCGCCAAAAAGGTGTTTTGTTTTCTAATTTAATTTTATTAAATGTTAGGTGGTCCCACCCCCACTCCACTGCACCCCCACGCGCCACACCCGTCCCGCTCCTTTCGAGCAAAGCGATCTGCGACTGACTACACAATGTCTTCAGTATGAGAGAGACGGTACTAGTGAAAGGCAATTCCAAGCAACCAGCTAGTCCATCACCAATAGAGGGTGCTAGATTGTCCTTAGAACAGGGTGTCCAAAGCAGATCCAGGAGGGCCAGATCCACAGCAGATTTTCAGGATACTCTCATACGATACATTTACATATGATACATTTAATGGGACTCGTTAAAGTATTTATTTGCTATCCTGAAAAACCTGCTAAAGTCCCAGATCTCTGGTCCTGTATTGTGCACCCATGCTCTAAGGGCCAACTACTAAATCAGGTGGAAGCAACATTGCCATCATCTAATATGCCGAAAATCCTTGTCTGGGCCCAACGCAAGAGAGTTCTCATAACTATATTGAGGGCTAAAATATATTTTTTTCCCACCTAATTATTTTACAGGCATCTTATGCTTTCCTTAAATTACATCACATTGATTTTAAGATTTTAATATCATCAGAACAGACAATATCTCCTTTAATTAGTAATTATAACTGTTTAACAAATACAGAAACGGTTCAAAATATGAAATCTAAATTAGCGAGGTGTAATCAATGATAAATACATTTCACCCCAGAATGTATTTTTAAAAAACAGTATGTATAGTGTGTTTAAATTTTACTATTTGTATGTGTTTAAGATGTTGTAGCATGCGAAAAAAAACATCTTCTGCAGAAGTGTGTCGTCAGAGCCCCAGCCGTTTTTGAGTAACAAAATTCTGCTTAAACAACTTCCTTAATTGCTTTTCAATACCATTTAATGCTAAAATCAGAGATTTGATTTCGATCTTGTTAAAACAAAGTCTGGGTTCAATATGTCTTCACTTAGCTAAAATGTAAATATAGTAAGCTAAACAGTTAAGCATGCATTTCATCCTGGCGCCTCCTTCCCTATAACTAAACATAAAATCGTATGAAATGTTTCCAATAAGCTCTGTGTGGGACCTCATGATTCATTTTTCCACCTAAATTAGAGGTTACTGCAATCCCAGACAGATGTGATGGATGGCAGCAGAAACAGACGCATCTTTCCCGTGCATCTTTGTCAAGTGGCATGACAAGGGTGCAATGAACCTTAAAGCACAAGCAAAATGGCTTCCTTTTGCTCCTGGGATAGTTTTATATATTGTGGCCCTGGGGGCACAACAGGCGTGTACTCTCATTTTATGAGCCCACAGGCACAATGGTTTTACAGAAGGGGCCACAGATGTTTGAGCGTACCTTTCTGTCATACTGATAGGGCTGGCGCACATGAAGCACCAACACTGTTATGAGAGGGTGTCCTCTCATGAGGGAATTACTTTGCCTCTGTGTAAGCCCAGTATTGCTACTTGGGTGGAGAGGCAAACATGCCTTTAGGAGGCACACAGACAGTGAGCCACAAAAAGGTGGCCCACTTTCACTGCAACTTCTAAAGACAGCCCTCTTGGGGGACAAATGGGGTCCGATGGATCCCCCAGACATCCGCCTGCAGGCGAGTGCAGTCACTTACTGCACCCGCCTGCAAGGGGACATATCTCACCTCCTGAAAGTGTAGGCAGCATGTTACCTACACTGAAATACGGAGTGACTTTGAACCAATCACTCTGTTTTTCACATGAATGCGCTGCCCCCAGGGTGGCACCAGTTCACATCTGCCTTGGGGGCACCGTAATATTTGTAATCCTGTTTTGAAAGGTGTGCAGTGGCGCAAACAGGGAAAGTGTACCATAAGCATTATTGGGGTGCAGTGGACACCTTACCTTCACCTGGCGCCCCTGCAGTTGCTGTATCATTAATAGCTATGCCGCAGTCTTTGTCAATTCCAGAATCATCCAGGTAAACCACATTGGCCAAAGCTAGTACAAATATTAATATGTTAATTGGGTAACACAGTTTGGCCTATCATTTGCATTTTCCAGTTAAACTCATTCACATTGTAAGATATTTTTAAGTTTAGAAATTGGGTAAAATTATTATTGTGCTGAAAATACACTTGCAGATAAAACAGTAAGGTATGAAGGTACGTCCACTGCTTCACTTTCAACCAAAATAATTTAGGTTTGCAAACTATTTGGCCTATATGGACTACATTTCTGTCTGATGAGAGCTCATTTAATCACACAAACACACAACACACACATACATAGACTTTTGGACAACCCCTTTCAACCACAAATTACATTGGCTGAGCTGGTGTTGGGCAGTGAATTACAGGGTGACCATCAGCATTGGTTTCAGACCATCACTTGTCACAGATGTGGATTACTTTAAAAATGGGTTCATACACATGATAGCAAGTGTAGTTCTTGGACAGACACATGCACACACCCACACACACATATATAGATATAGATAGAGAGAGAGGATAGAGAGAGAGAGAGAGAGAGAGAGAGATAGAAGACACTTGATTAGGTTATGCTGCTTTAAATTATTAGCATTTTAGCTGATTATTGCAATTATTTTGGTATCATAGTATAGTGCTAGGGTCTGTCATAAGAGCACTTGCATGTTTACAGGGATTTCTCAAGTACTGGAACCAGGTTCTAAGTGCATAGGGTCTGATTTATATGTTGGTGGTGTGTATACTCCGCACAAAGGTGACAGAGAATACACACTGTAGGAAAGTGCCCTTTCATGTATGGTCAACCCCCACTTTTTGCCCACAATGCTATGACTCTGTTAGTGCACTGGAAGCTTACTAACCAGGCCCAGTGCCTGTGCTCTCCCTAAATTGTTATGTCGACTTGGTGATTCCCTAGTTGGCAAGAGTTTGCCCCCTTATAAGCCCCTAGTAAAAGGTAACCAGGGTATAGGTGGTAAAGCTATCCCCAGGGCTGCAGCATGAGCTTGTGCCACCCTAGGTGCCCCACACAAATTTCTGATGGCAGGCTTTCTATTGCAGACTGTCATAGCAGTGCACACTGCTTGAGTTTGACTGTGTACCCTCCATGAGTGGCACAGTCCCATGCACTGCCTTACATTTATGTCAGATACCCCTAAGGTAGGCCTCTGCAACCCAGGAGGCAGGGTGCATTACATTTAAGGTTCAGACATTTAGGCACAAGCCTATGTGATTCTGTAACATCCTTTCCATTAAGGTACACTATAGGTTCAGGCTGGCCCATAGGAAAACATGGGACTTAAGCCCTGGCAGACCTGGGCTGCTAGCTATATTATGGTACCACCTAGATATGTTGAGATTGGTGTCAAACAACTTGCTTGAATTCTCCCAACATGAATCTGGTGTTGTGTGACAGCTGGCATGCATCCAGGTGGCACACTAGAGGTTGCCCACCTGTTTGCCACCCTTCTTTCTGCTGCGACTGAGCAGCTCACACTTTTTTGCGGGCTTGCTACCACCAAGACAGGCTTCTGACCTCCTGCCAGGAAGCCTGGGTGCTCCCAGAGGCCACGAACAAAGGCTGAGGCAGGAAGGAGGTCACACATTCCACTTCTCAGCCAGACTAATGAACAGAGCCATCAGGGCAGTGAGCTTCAAAGGCTTCACTGCCCCTGACAGCCTTCTGCGATGTCCCCAGCGAGGAAACAGCCTTCCCCCTGCCCCAAAGCACATTTTCTCATAGTCAGTTGGGAAATTAACTATGCAGGTCAGAGTACATCCTCAGCAGGCTGACCATACCTCTAGGGTGAGTAGCCCAGTCTGCACACTTAATTTTGATTTTTGCCATTTTAGGAGTGGCACAATAGAAGGTTTTAAAGCTGACTTGTAACATCGGATGTGGTCACCTCAGGGGCAAATTTGCTGTAGGAGGTAGCTGTCCATTGGCTAATAGTCTCCACACCACTAATGCCCCTAGATCCAGGCTTTAAGGGAGACACCTGACACCAGAACCTCAGTTCTGACTGACTGATTTAAAAAAAGACAAGGAAAATGTCTGCATCACCGACAACCGGACTTTGCCCACTGCACCAAGGCAAAAGAGGGATACTATGTCCCTGAGGATATAGACTGTGAAATGCATGATCCAACTTGTCCTTGGCTGAACATCAACACTCCCGACCAGAGGGACCCTTGTGGAAGCCAAAAGCACCCTCAGACTCCCCTGAATTGGTGGCATCAGTCCCCTACAAAATATACAGTATGTAAAAATACTCACAGGATTTGAAGGTTCGCCAGCCATCGGGTCCGCCATGGGATTGATGAAAAACAGGTGGTCCAGTGCCTTCTAGGAGATGTAGTTCAGCCTGCTTCCAAGTTTTAGGCCACTACTTCGCTCCCTCGGAACCTGTGAAGTTCCCTAAGGATTTTTGCACCTTTACTGCTGCCAAGGCTTTTTGGCTGCCAGACCAATAACTAACCCCCACACTTGATGCTGCAGGTGCAGGGCACAGTGTGACACCTGCATCAGACCTCGGCAAACCAGTCCCAGCTGAGATTCTGCATCCTCTTGTCATCATCATTGTGTAGGCAGTAAAATCAGCACCAGTGTGACTCCTGTTCACTACCACCAAGAGCCAGGACAACTTTGCACCTGGGCCCCATGGACCAGGTAGAAGTGAACTGACTGCTGTGGACTAGTCCCAGGACCCACATAACGTTAACCCATTAAGGGTTCCCCACAGCTCGACCTTCAAGTGGTCATTCGTCACAAGTGGCTCCCTACCATTGACTTCAAAGTGAGTCCCGTTCAGCACCACGTACAGCAGGGAAAACTCTGCACCCGGATGCCACAGGCCAGGTAAAACTGCACTGACTGTTGTGATCTAGTCCTAGGGATGTAACCCAAAAGGGTTTCACGCAACTAAGTATGTTTTTGCAGCCAGTGATATTTCTCCCATTGACTTCGATGCAACTTTTAATGCCAGTTCTGATGTAATTTAATATTGCTTCTAAAATCTATAACTCCGGTTATACTTCTTCAATTCTGTTCATTTTTGTGTATAGCTTAAGATAAAAATAAGCTCTGCTTTTATAAAATGATGCTGGATTTCTTTCTCATCATTTCAATTACTTATCTTCCATGCTTGTGCTGTGAAATGCTTAACACATGTTCCTCTAAGTAAAACCTGGCTGCTCTTTGCCATACTACCAGGACTGAGCTAAGGATTTACTATTGTGACCATCTCTGGGGTACGTGAGAGTATTTCTTGGTGAGGACTAACCCTCACACCACATAATACTCCACTTTTCTACACACACTGCCAAGATAACGGTCCGCACACCCAATTTAATTGCGGACGGGCCATAGGTTTTGCTATGGCAGTGAGTACGCCATCCGTGCCATAGCCAAATACCTCCAACAGTCTGACAAAGTGAGGGCCTACAGAGAACTAGCTCATGTCAGCTCAGGGTGGGAGGACATGTAGACATTTTTTTACCTGACAGTGATGGACAGTAACCCCCTGCCATGGGAGATAACTCCCATCGCGTGGGAAGCATTATTTGTTTTATTTTTTTATTTTTTAAAGATCTCTTTTTATAGTTTTCTTTCTCAAAATACAAAAAACAAAACAAAAAAAACACTGTTCGGTGCAGGGTTGCATCATGTTGATACAACCCTGCACCAAACAGCAATATACATTGATAGAAACCACTATGACGGGGGTTCCTGCAACTGCTTTATAAATGAACATCAACTAGGCAGTAATTCATAAATTTGGTGGCCGGTCTCTTCACCAGAGTGATGCAGTTAGTCCACCCCTGGTGGAAGAATGGGCTGTCTGCCATGATATAAATAAGCCTCATAGTTGTTTCTTATGGTGCACTGCAAACTTTGAGCACTGTTGCTTGAGAAAGGTGGTGAGGCCCAAGAGTTTGTATTGTGTCTGTTTGTGTGGTGGTCATTGGGTTGTGAAGATGCTCTTTGGATTATTACAGAGCCCTAGGTATACATACTGTGTTTTGACTAGCTTGGAGAATTCTAATCCTTGTGAGGCTTGTATTTGTGACTAGTTCAGTCGGTATTTCACCAGAATACTGAGTAGAGAATATACTGGGGCTAAAATATCGAGACCTAAATAACAAAATATCAAGAAGGTACGTTTTTCATGGAAAGTACTGATATATTGTACTTAACTTCACATACGTGTACCATGAATAAATATGTACATATCTTCAATGTACCTCAATGTAGGGTTAAGAATTATCTATATGCACCATTTCGATATTTTGGTCTTCAATATTTAATTCTCTTGGTTCAGATTATTTTTTTCTGCTTAATATTCTGATGTAAAAGCCAGCGAGTTACAGGACCTCACCATTTCTCGTTGTTTTTCGCATGGGTGATTTGTGTCCTTCACCTCAAAGTGTATAGAAATGTTTGCAGTGTTGGAATGAGTCACTTTGCCATCTGTATGCCTTTGGTTGTCTATTGTTTGCATGAAAGTGTGGTGTGATCTGCCTCGTGCGTTGTGTCGCTAAACCAGAGTTCTCTACCTTTTGGTTTCTCAGTTCCCGATGATGATGTATGTCTTTTGCCCAGCTATCAATGTTAGGTTGTGGTGTGCAGTGAAAGAGGATCACCTTACCATCTGCATATGTTTGGTGCTGATTTGGTTGGTTTGACAATAAAGACACCTATTTACCAAGAAGGGATTCCTGTCTATATCTGCTGAGACGCGAAAAACTATGGACATTGTTGATTCGTTTTAAATAAAAGTCTCTGTGGAGCGCAATTCCATTATTCTTGGTAGATTGTTTATGAGCTCGTGAAAAACAGTTAGGTGGAGTAAATAAGTAGAGAGTCAGAGTTGTAACTTATAGAACTGTTTGGGTGAACACTCCAAATGATTTTCCCACCACAGAGTAGCATGTCGAGTTACCTTTGTGTGTGGTTGGTCGTTACCAAAGTAGCTCTACGGTTACGCACACGTCCTTTCGAAGTATTCCTCTCCAGTCTGGAAGGCCATTTATAGCTTGGGTGCCTGCTCAGTGAGTCTAGAGCAACGGTACTCAAAGTACGGCCCGCGGGCCGCCAGCGGCCTCACGGACCTAGCTTGGCGGCCCGCGAGACCTACGCCAAACGCCATATCATAATGGCAGCAGTATGTAAACATAGAAGAGGGCCGCGGGAGCATGCTCCCGCGGCCCTCCTCTATGTTTACATATGGCGGCCATTGTTTATGGCGTTGCCCTGACGATCCTGGAAGCCAAAGCCCCATAAAAGTCAGCGCTTGCAGCTAACTTTTATGGGGCTTTGGTCGTCTGCTTCCTGTCACCGGCTCCACGTCTGCTGCCCGCTGTTCCACATTTGTGGCATCTTTACAGTGCTTTGAGTCAGGTAAGGCTCTTTGGTTTTTTATTTATTTGTTTTTAATGTAGTGTGTGTTACTGGGGTAGGCGTGAGAGCAGATTGCGCTGTGTGTGTGCGCTGTGTGTGTGTGTTACTGGGGTAGGGGTGAGAGCAGATGGCGCTGTGTGTGTGCACGCTGTGTGTGTTACTGGGGTAGGGGTGAGAGCAGATGGCGCTGTGTGCAGATGGCGCTCTGTGTGTTACTGGGGTAGGGGTGGGAGCAGATGGCGCAGTGTGTGTTACTGGGGTAGGGGTGAGAGCAGATGGCGCTGTGTGTGTTACTGGGGTAGGGGTGGGAGCAGATGGCGCTGTGTGCAGATGGCGCAGTGTGTGTTACTGGGGTAGGGGTGAGAGCAGATGGCGCTGTGTGTGTTACTGGGGTAGGGGTGGGAGCAGATGGCGCTGTGTGCAGATGGCGCAGTGTGTGTTACTGGGGTAGGGGTGGGAGCAGATGGCGCTGTGTGCAGATGGCGCAGTGTGTGTTACTGGGGTAGGGGTGAGAGCAGATGGCGCTGTGTGTGTTACTGGGGTAGGGGTGAGAGCAGATGGCGCTGTGTGTGTGCGCGCTGTGTGTTACTGGGGTAGGGGTGAGAGCAGATGGCGCTGTATGTGTGCGCGCTGTGTGTGTTACTGGGGTAGGGGTGAGAGCAGATGGCGCTGTATGTGTGCGCGCTGTGTGTGTTACTGGGGTAGGGGCATTGTTTTGAAAAAGGGGGTGGGGTGGTTGTTCCCCCTCTAAGCCCCGCCCCCTCTAAGCCCCGCCCCCCGCTGTCACTTCAGTGCGGCCCTCGGCCGCAAACCATACTGCAATTTTGGCCCCCGAGAAAAAGTTTGTGAGTACCCATGGTCTAGAGCAATCGTGAATGCTTCTTTGAGTCCAATATCTTTCTAAGGCTATTTCCCACTGTAACCAAAGCAGTTGACGAGATGGTAACACATATTAATTGAAGCATGAGATTTTAGTGAAAAGTTCTAATAAAGTTCATGAAAAACGTTTACCTTACTTAACAAAGAGGAAGAGAGGCTCAACGTCTTCAGTTCAACTAAAAGCAAACATCCTTGTAAATAATCGTCTTTTGAATTCCAGATCTCACTTAATGAAGCGCCTTGCACTTAATTATTTATCTATAACTTGTAGGGTCCTTTGGCAGGAACTTCAAATAAATAAAACAATAAAAGAACAATTAACAAGAAACCAGGAGCCAATTTTGAACTAGGACCAATCCCTCCTGTAATGTCAAAGTAAAGACCTACTTGAAGAAGTAGGACTACTATAAGTACAAATGGCTACCCTTTATTAATTAGTCCCTGTTTCGTACAAGATAGGGTGTGTCCTACTGGTATGGTCTTTCCCCACTACCACCACAATCATTCAACTTACATTTGCTTCTAGCCCTGGTACCAGTCCTACACAAGCTGTGACATATCTACATTCTATCTCACCCTGCACGAGAACAGAGATGACAAAAGCATACATTCGCAATGAGACTGTGTTACCTTCCAATACAAAACTGACTAAAGCCATTTTAAAGCAAGTTTGAGCAGAAAATGAAGCAAGAAAAGGGCAAGCCTAAATAGGTAACAGGGAAACATAGGCTTCCACAGAGGAAAACATGATACTTCTGGTGAATAATACATGCAACAATATATCTGTTTAACTAATTTTATAATGCATACACATTTGCCTAGCTCAGTATTTCGAATCTACGCCTCAATTAGTTTCTGAGCTGATGTAGAAGGATATCTCTAACAAAAGTTCAGGTGTTTTTGCCACTAGAAACAAGTAACAGGCACAGATGAAATGCCTCAGGTGCATATCCCAAGATGTGTCTACTGAGATATTGCCTGACCTGATTGAGAGCATCAACCTCATACTAATCCGTGCAGGCACATGCTCACATGGATGTCATTTAGAGGTCATCAGTGGACACAGCTGCGACCCGCAACTTGCCCTTTACAACCCCTACCACTGCCTTTGCCACCCCTGGCCGCAGAGGTGGCAACATCAGGGCCATGGAACACAGGGGCAGTTCGTCCTTGTGGACATCGGTTGGGGTTCCAATCTCCTTGCTTTTTGTCATCTGTTTTATTGCACTAATAGTGAATAATAAGATATTATTTACTATTAGTGTAATAAGAATGGAGTACAATTAACTGGAATGTTCCCTTCCCTAGCAGCTGAGATAAGTAAAAAAAATCTTTTAAATGTATGTTGTGTGCATGCCTGCAGGTGAGAGTGTGTTTATGTGAGAGAGAGTGTATGCGTGAATTTGTATGTATGTGTAAGTATGTGTGTGTGAGTAAAAGTGGAAGTCAAGGGGCTTGTGATGCCACATCCGCTACCCCTGGCATTTCGGTGAATTGACGTCCACGCATGCTCAATGTGTCAGTCTCATAAAACGGTCTCTGATGGAGTGTCTTAAGGGCTACACAGTCTTTGCATGTGCTCGGTGCACATTCCAGGAAGGCAAGGCATAGGCTGTTCAGTACCAATAAAGAAACGAATGTGTCTTAGACAGTGGAGTCTGTGATTGCACGAGCAAGGGCGCCTAGGATCTCTGGAACTCTTTCAATTTAGGGGCGGTGAGTTTGCATTGCATAGATCACATTACATTCCGAAAACTCGAGTTGCTTTACCCTGGCACACTTTCTATACTGGATGCATGAGCTGCAGATATTGGGCCTGTTCTCAAAATGGCTTCTCTTCTACTTAGATAGCTTGCTTAATCTCCCTGTGTCAGTCATCTAGTGGTAGAGGGTGTCTGTATACCTTACATATTATAAATAATGGCTGATGAGGTGTTCTCTTTAACATAGAAATACATGCTTTTCAAAACGAAAATAATACTGTTAAAAGAACACTTATTTACTGCAAACATAATTAAAAGTTGGAAACACAAAACATTGGATTAGGAAATTACATTGAACGTGGTATTTGTTTTCTTCCAAATACCACGTCTAGTGATGGTTAGCAGTTGCAAAATATTGCATTGCTGTGCAGTAGACTGCATGAACACCAATGAAGGCTCACCAACGGTAGTACTTGCGACTCATGGTTCCCCTTCGATGCCCCCAGCACTGATCTTGCTACTTCTGACTTCAGAGCCTTTAATCGATGACAGGAACAGCAACTCTAAGAGATCTATTCATTTCTAGAGTTTTTACTCCGTGCCCCTCAGCTGCAAATACTAGTCTATTGATGGGCAAAGATGGCATGACGGCGTAACGTGGTGATTTCATTGGAATTCATGTCCTTTCTGCTACCCCTAATATTTTAGTGCATCAGCGTCCTTGGAAGACTATTAAGCCAAAAAAGACCTGACATTTGGAGTGTAAGAGCTATGGAGGCAAAAAACCAAGCATGAAGTCTGAACCTCAATAGAATTTTATTTCTGCAAGTGTGTGGATCCCTTAGAGACCATGAGAAGTTGTGAGCGTTAGAACCCATGATGTCTGAGTGATACACCTTTTTTACAATTGAAACGAAAAGTGAGGATACGTGCGCAAAACTTTCTTTCCACAGGGATCGAAATTACGAGTTATTTTATAATTATTACACTCATGTTGTTTTCCCTTAAGGGATTTCATCAGGTCAAACCTGCCAAAACGGATTTGGGAAAAGACCTGTAAAAAGGCAAAAAACACAGAATTTACTCTACAAAATATTGATTCCTCATGTTATGCCTCATTTGTAAGTTACAACCACAAAACTGGAGGTATCAGTGGTGGTTGGTGAGGTTTGAACGTGGTGGGGCAAAAAGGTTGGGGGGTGAGTCATGCTGCAAGCAAGGAGTCCAACTAACAAAATGGGACGTCGTTGGGTGGTTGAGGACGACAGGGGAGGGCTAGTCCTGAAAGAAATGTTGGAGAAAAAAAACAGTACCAAATGGTGTACTTTAAAGCAAATTTGAGAAACCAAGAATGTTCACCAAGCAATTGTGAACATGCTGTCTTGAAATATTTAAGCAGATTAAAAACTGTCCCATATATTCATGCGCTGTGTTCCATGTCCAGTTGTAGTCTCACAATGGGTGGAAAATGAATCAGTCAGCCCTGTGCTTCTTAGCACTTAAGTGACGTGGAGGCAGACAGATAGATGCCAATTGATCTGCTTGCAAGACGTTTGAATATGATGGCTAGAGGGAGAAAATAGTTTCCTTCTTAGACACACCTCTGACAATAGCACCATCAAGTAGGATATGAACGTGAGTGAGTATGATTTTTTAATATGTAATTAGAATTCCCCTCTGACTGTGTTATGCAACATAGTCCTGACCTATTTAAAAGGACGTTCCCCGTGGGACAATCTACATAAGGACCACGTTAAAAAGCACCCTTTATTCTACCCACTATGAAAAATGTATTGACTCTGTGGAAGCTGGCTGAATTCGACAAGTGTTTTCATTTACAGCTCCTTTCTCCCGGTGAAGCACTAGCATCACCAGTTTATGCAGACCTGGTTCAGAAGTCTGCAGTTGTAAAATGTAAATGTCCATGTTTTCTTGAAGAAGATAAAACGTAGGAACACAGTTCTAAAAAAAAAGACAAGACACTGTTATTTATTTTGGAAAACATAAAAAAAGACAAAGAAATTGGGAGAAACATCAATAATAAATAGTAAAAGATAAAATAATAAATAAAAGAAAAAACAATAAAAACAAGGTGGGGACAGGTGTTGAAAATGTTAGGAAAAGCATGCCCCTTTCACAATCACAATGTTGGGTATTTCTGGGCCGCTGTGGCTGAACGCGTGGCTGAAGTAATGTACAGGCTTGACTTTCTTTGATGCTGTCCTGATGTAGAGGGTAGATTACTCATATTATTTATCAACTCTGCTGAAGTCAAGGAGTTTGATTTTAATGAAAATGCTTTGGCAACAGAAGTGCGATTTCCTGGTTGCTTCCTTCATGTTCAAACAAGTAGTTGCCTTTGCTGTCTTAAATGTGCATGGAAGGGCATTGCGCTATTTTGCATTGGGTAGCATCTGCCTGAACTGCAGAACCGGAGACTCAGAAATATGACGGGTCAAAAAGTTGTAGTGTTCACAATCACAAAACATGGCATATCTATGTCTTTGAATGCACATGAGACTAAGAGGGTAATTTTGAGTTTTGCGGTCTTTTGTGAAGATCGCCGCGGTGAAGTCTTCCAAAACACTGCCATGTTGGCGGTAATCCAACCGCCATATTAAGAGTCACACTATGAAGTCTGCTAAAAACAGCCAAAATGATAAACCCCCCAGGACACTGGGGGGCTGAAAAGAGGCTGTTCCACCATGAGCATCGCCAGCCTGACAAAAATCCTCCCAGCAGATTACGATCCACAAAATCATGACGGTTTTTCCATGGCGGAAAGCCATTGGCGGTGCGAACCGCAGAGGTCTCTACTAACATCACACAGAACACCACACCACATTGGATAGTTTGAACACCCCACAACTGACACACATCCACACACTTGACACACCGACACATTGCACTATACAACACAGCCCTACGCAACCAACAATCTTTTGCAAACAGAACGCCACACACAGCCACAGAGAAGGAATAAATATCCCAGATTTTGCAAAAAAAACTTTTGACACCTATACACATTTCACCATTCATACATCCCACACCTGCACAACACACACAACACACAATTTACTATCACACACAATACACAAAAACCGTCACCCACTCACATCACAGTACTTAGACCTCATCACTAATGTTTCCTTCCACCTTTTTTTACCACCACTACCATGTCCCCACAAAAACACCCCTGTTTCACTGATGATGAGTTGAGGGTCGTGGTGGATGATATTGTCAGGGTAGAGCCACACCTTTTATGAGCACAGGTCCAGCAAACATCAACAGTGAGGAAAATGGAGTTGTGGCAAAGAATAGCCGACAGGGTGAAGTCTGTAGGCAGCCATCCAGGCACAAGGGAGGCCATTAGGAAGAGGTGGAATGACCTCAGGAGGAAGGTGCATTGCATACCATCCAGGTACCAGGTGGTGGTACTCAAAACTGGCAGTGGGCCCCCACCAACTCCCTTTACTTTCACATCTTAGGAGGAGAAGGTCTTGCATATCCTGCATCCTGAGGGTCTGACAGGAATACCTCAATCACCAAAGCAACCACCACCACTCTGGGCCAAATGTACAAATACCCCTCTTTGGCATGCCACATGTCGACTAAACTCACCTGGGTCCACAGTTCTTGGGAATGGCATGTTAAGTCCTGAGAACTGATAGCACTACAACTCCCAGAAGGCAATATTCCACCATAACAAAAACAAGAACAGTATACCAAATTTGAGATTTCCTGCATTTTAAACTCACAACCAATGGAACCCATCATGATTGTTCCACTGTGAAACAGTTTATGGCAATGACAGCAATGTAATTGTCCAGTCCCACTGCCATTACAAACAAAACACAGCTACAACTGAGTGTCCAATCAAACTGCTCATAGAAAAAGATTCCTCAGACAGAAATTTACTCACCTGGGGTGGAAATCTAGATGTCAATGTGGATGCACATGCAGTACATCCAGATAGAGGTCAATGTCAATTGCTTACTCTTATATTGTCTCCCTATTCTGACACTATTGTGCATTGTTCAGCTTTCAGTGCCATGTATCATGCCATACACTTCACTAGGCAAAAAAGGTTATCACCCATGTCATTAGGCAGACAACATAAGAGGGTATCAGCAGTCATACAACTACAAACATAGTTTAACATCTTTGAGCATGGTGTACGGTATTAAAATATCTGAGTCTAAATTTGTTCTAACTAAGAACTGGTAGTAGCTGTCATTGAAATTTATGTGGATTTTGTTAAGGCAGTGTGTGCATCTCACACAACATCACAACTACTCAAACTTAAACATAACTTGTTGTATCACATACAGCAATTGTGTGTTCCACTTCTCCTATAAGTAACCTTGCCATTGTCACCATGGAGAGGATATCAGAGACTGCCACAACCCCTCTCGATGAAGGTCCCTGTGAGGACAACACCTTTGAATGTTTGGACACTGACGACGAAGCTGACCCATCATGGACACCTGGTAAGTCAACAACTGTGAGTCTCACCCTGCCCAGATTGACTACTCCTAGCCCTGTTGCATCTACATCAACTATTCTCCCCCAAACCTATGTCCCAAAGGACTGTTTCTTCTATTGTGTGTCCCCCAAGTACAGATACCTGAGTCTCCTTTTGTCACCACTGACAATGATGGACCTACCACCACTGGGAGTGGGCACACTGTGCCAGGGGTACAGAAACATGGAGGTGGGGTGCGTGGGATGGATGGTGCTAGACAGAGAATGGGGGCTCAAAGGGGCAATACTGAACAGGAAACCATCTCCCAAGTCTTGGGAGCCTACCAAAATTCCCAAGGCATGATGGGCCAGGGACTCACTGTGATCGAGGAAATTCAATGGCTTCAGAGGGACAAACGCCAGGAAGCCATGCAGCTGTGGCAGGCACAAAATACCAACCTGGCTTCCATTGCTGGGGTACTGAGGGACATCAACACTAGCCTGAGTAGATCAGCAAACAACATCAGGCCGAGTCATCATGCCCTTCAACATCTGCGGCTGCTAGTGGAACGAAAGTAGGCAGTTGCAACTGTGGGGGACATTGCCATTGGAACACACTGCTGCCTTTGGAGGACTTGGTCCAATGGCGGTGTACATGACTGTCACCTCAAGCGGACATCGCCATTGGCCCAAGTCCGCCAAAGGCAGCAATGTGTTCCAATGGCAATTTCCACTGCGGTTGTAACTGCCTACCGCCATGAAATCATCTGCCGGAGGGGTAAGGTGGACATGACCACCATCTTCTGCAGTATTGCTCACTTGACTCCTGACACTGCTGCCAGCAAGACCTCTACTACCTGAGCTGCTGTGTACTGCCTCTGGGAGCTATTATGCCATGTCCTGCAGGTGATAGGACCCAAGCCTTCACTCCGAAAGAGCTGGACAAGCCTGCGGATGAGGTACTATCCCTGTATGTACACCTATATGGTTCACCAGAAAAGCAGGTGTGTCTATGGCGTACCAATGTGTGAAAGGTGGAGTGTATGATGGTGTACATGTAATGTGCATTCGTGAAGGATTAGGTAATCATGTGTGGGTGTATGGATGTGAGAAAACAGGGCTGATTGCAGAGGCCCCATAACTTTTTGCCCCCATTTTCCACTTTTTGCTGGTGTTTTCCTGACTTTAAAGGTGCCCTGGGTACTGCTAACCAGTCCCAGGGCCTGTGCTCTGTGTAAAATGGATATGCAAATTAGGCTAATTATAAGTGGCTAAGTTAACCTACCTATAAGTCCCTAGTATATGGTAGGGCATGTAGGTTTAGGGACCACAGCATAGGTGGTGCACACCTAGGTGCATTGCTGAGGTGCCCAGTGTCATTTTAAAAGCAAGCCTGCCTTGCTGGCTGCTTTTAAATTAAAGTTATATGCAAATTCGACTTTGGAATTAAAGGTACTTCCAAAGTCTTAAACTACCTTATTTTTACATATAAGTCACCCCTAAGGTGTGCCCTATGTGCCCCTAGGGCTGGGTGCCATGTAACTATAAGCAGGGACTTTATAAAAATAGATTTATAAGCCCTGGTGAGGTAAAAACAGCCAAATTCGTTTTTCCCTCATTGAAGTAAATGGCCTTCATAGGCTAGAATGGGCAGACTTTATTTAAAATTTTAAAGTCTCCTTAAATGTTGCATACCAAGAATTTGGTATCAAATTAATTGTTGTAATAAATCCTACAACTTCCAGTTGTTGGATTTAATATAACTAGTTCAGGTAAAAAGTTTTGACTTTACCTAAAAAGTTGCCAATTTCAGCTCTGCATTGTTTTTGCTGCTGTGCTCTGATTGGCCAGCCTGCAGCAGCTTCTGCCAGGCTGCCTTGATGAGGTGTGAAGTGGCCAGGCTTCACACAAAGGAATGTGCTTGGGGGAGAGAATCTCCCCTCAGCAGATGGTGAGGCAGGAAGGGGGAGGGCTGCCAAACTGGTCTTCAAAGGCAGAGAAGGACATCTGGAGCACCCAGCAACACCCCCACATCCTGCAACCCCAGACAACTAGGTGCCCCCTTGATTAGATTAGGAGAGGGCAGGAGAGGGGTGTGTTTATGATTTTTAGCCACACCAGTGGGTGGGCTCAGCCAGATGTAACCTCCAAAAATCAGATTCATCCATGTTGGATTTTTAGAGACTGTTGCCTTCTGGGATGGATTTTTGCCACACTTCCCAGGAAGTGGTCATCACAGGGGGACGACCCTGTCCCTGATTGGAGAACCAGGACCCCCCTGCTTTTCACCCAGGAGCAAGGATAAAACTGGCAGACCTGCACCCACACCTCAGATCCCCTCCAGAATTCAACAAGAAAGGAACTAAAGAAGAAGAAGGACTGCCCTGCTGGACCCCTGGCCTGCACCTGGACCCTGCACTCAGAAGGACTGCACCAGCTGCACACTTGGGCTTCACCACAAGAAGGACTTTGCCTGGCTTCAACTGGTTCAAGGAGGGACTCCCTGTTTGCTACAGGTGAAAAATTGCTAAACCAGAGTCCCCTGCACCAACTCCTGAAGAAAGCGACCAGCTGACCACTGTCCAGTGGCCAAAAAGGAGTTTGCGCCAGGTGCATTCTGTGAGTTGAAGTCCGCACCCCCCAAGGACCATCACAGAACTTCTGGACCCTTGGGGTGAGCTGTGGACCCCAAAAGAACCTTAAAAGAACATCTGGGTGAAGCCCCAGAAGTTTGGAAAAGATTTGAGAATTTTTGGAAAAAAGCTCCAGAGAGGGACCGACCCGACGCGGAAATTCTAGCCGGCTTGCCTCAACCGCGACCCGGCCTGACTTCGTGGTTCGTCCCGGTAAAGAAAAACATCCAAAAAAGAGACTAAGGCGGTCATTCTGACCCTGGCGGTCAAAGACCGCCAGGGCGGAGGACCGCGGGAGCACCGCCGACAGGCCGGCGGTGCTCCAATGGGGATTCCGACCGCGGCGGTAAAGCCGCGGTCGGACCGGCACCACTGGCGGGCTCCCGCCAGTGTACCGCCGCCCCATTGAATCCTCCAAGGCCGAGGGGATTCCGACCCCCCCTACCGCCATCCAGATCCCGGCGGTCCGACCGCCGGGATCCGGATGCCGAAAGGGGGTCGCGGGGCCCCTGGGGGCCCCTGCAGTGCCCATGCCACTGGCATGGGCATTGCAGGGGCCCCCGTAAGAGGGCCCCTACATGTAGCAGACAGTGAAATACGCGACGGGTGCAACTGCACCCGTCGCACAGCTTCCACTCCGCCGGCTCGATTCCGAGCCGGCTTCATCGTGGAAGCCTCTTTCCCGCTGGGCCGCCAGCCCAGCGGGAAAGTCAGAATTACCGCCGCGGTCTTTCGACCGCGTAACGGTAACCTGACGGCGGGACTTTGGCGGGCGGCCTCCGCCGCCCGCCAAGGTCAGAATGAGGGCCTAAGTCCGAACGTAAAAAGTTAACCGGGACCTCCCAGCCATCGTATCCGAGAAGGGCTCCATGGACGTCGGATCAAGATCCAGGTTTACCCTGGTCGAAGGATTTTCATCTAAAAAAAACGACTAAGTCCGAAGGTAAAAATCACCACAGAGGAAACCGACTTCGCGTATCCGGACAAGGGCTCCAGGAGGTCGGATTCAACTGGCAGGTTCGTCCCGGGGAAGAAAAACATCAAAAAAGAGACTAAGGTGGTCATTCTGACCCCGGCGGTAAAATGCACTTACCGCCGGTCAGAAGACCGCCATAACACCGCCGCGGCCGCGGAAACCCGCCACGGTCATTCTGACCCGCAGAAGGCAAACCTCCGAAAATCAGACAGCCACAACCGACCGCCAGACCAGTGGTCGGCGGAAAGGTGGAGGTGACAAAACCTCCACCGCCACGCCAACAGAAATACGCCCATGCCATTACGACCCACAAATCCACGCGGCGGTCATTCAAACGCGGTATTCCATTGGCGGGACACACCGCCGCGGTCAGAATACACACAAACTAACAAAACTCAGCCACATTGGACGATTTGAATCCCACACACCTGATACACATACACACACCACTCCCACACACACAATACAATATAAAACACCCACCCACATCACCCACAAACCCCTACGCAAAAAAATTCTGAAAGAAGGCCAGAGCGAGACACCAGCATCCACAAACTAACAGCCACAGCCACTCAACACCATCACCCACACACTATCCACACACAAAACAACACACACCACCACACTCAACACACTTAACTACACATACTCCACCCCACACATCATACACACCATCCCATGGCACCCCAAAGACAACCCCGCTTCACAGACGAAGAACTCAGGGTCATGGTGGAGGAAATCGTTCGGGTAGAGCCCCAGCTGTTCGGCACACAGATACAATACACCAGCATTGCCCGGAGGACGGAGCTATGGCAGAGGATTGTCGACAGGGTCAACGCTGTGGGACAGCACCCCAGAAATCGGGAAGACATCAGGAAGCGATGGAACGACCTACGGGGGAAGGTGCGTTCCATGGTATCCAGGCACAACATCGCCGTGCAGAAGACTGGCGGAGGACCCCCACCTCAACCCCCACAATTCACATCATGGGAGGAGGAAGTCTTGAACATCCTGCATCCTGACGGCCTCGCAGGAGTCGGCGGAGGAATGGATACTGGTAAGTTGAAGCTTCACTACTGCTTCCCCCCCACCTGCATGCCAAATCATACCCCAACCCTCACCCCCATCCTCGAACCCCACCCTCACCCCCACCCCCACCACCATCCTCACCCCCACCACCATCCTCACCCCTACCCCCAGCACACCTATTCCCCGCCAATGTCTCACCATCACAACCCACACATCCCAAAACCTAGGCCTGCATGCGTCCACTAAGCATGGACACCCATCACCAAAGCATGCCCAATGCATATACACATCCCCCCCACAAGCCACCCTCACCAAAGCCCCCACACACGAATGCCAGCACTTGGGAACACGAGAACCCATAGATACACCCATATGCCACACATTGAAACTATAACCATACCTCTATACCCCTGCAGGACCCGACCGTCAACACACCGCGGCGGAGGGGCCAGAATTCTCCACACCCCCCACCCAAGAGGCCGTCAGCGATGACAGCAGCTCTGTCGACCTGGACACCGATGACCAGCCCGGACCATCGGGGACCTCTGGACAGTCGGTTCCCCTCACACAGGCCCAGGCCACTACAGACCCAAACCCCTCTGGGAACACCAGCACAGCTCCCACCCAGCGGGCCCATGCCTCTGTCTCCAGGGCGCGTCAATCTGCGGTGTGTCTACCACTACAGGGCACCCAGGATAACCCACCACCCCAACAACAACAGGGACCTGGGGGCAGTGGTAGTGGGCACACCGGCCAGGGGGCAGAGGCCCAGGGAAACAGGGCAACTCGGAGGGCAGCTGTGCGACAGGGGGGGGACGGGCCCAGGGAACCCACTCTCCACGAGGTCCTCACCACCATCATGGGAGCATACAACCGCTCCCAGGAGACGATGGCGACGGTACTGGCCCGGTTCCAGGAGATCCAGGTACTGCAGGAGGAACACAATCGGGGGTACAGGGAGGACATCAGAGCCATCAACACCACCCTGGTTACCATGGTAGGGCTGCTGCAGGACCTCGTCAACACCAGGGCGGACACTCAACAACACCCAAGGGCCCCTGCCACTAGCCTGGACCAAGAACAGCCAACCACCTCCGCCGGCGCTAGTGGACAGGAGGCCCCCGCACAGCAGCAGCCCACCAGACCCCCACCTCCTGCAGGAGAAGAACCACCCCGCAAGAGGGCCCTGAGATCTCGCAAGAAGACAGAGTAGGATGTCAAGACCCCCGCCAGCAATGGATACCACCTGATGTCATCCCACTGTCCCACATTGTCACCCTGTCCATCCTTGAACTGCCCATGCTCCATCTCTCCACAGGCCTCTGGACAATGCACCTGTGTGACTGTTACTCTGGACTCTGCCATGGACATTCCTTCACCATAGCCCCCACCCAATTGAAACCACCCATCCCATTTTGAGCACTTAAATAAACACCTATTTTGCACAAAACTATCTGGAGTCTGGCTGTGATTTCAATATATTGTAATTGACATGACAGTGCAAATATGTCCTTGTACATGGTGAAGTCAACAAACAGCTGCCACAAAGCTGTAGTCCATGGGGAAACGAAGCACAGGACTCATAGTGGGGACCCCAGATCTGAAATAGGGAGGGAAAAGCCACAACTCAGTCATCATACACTGGGGCAAATAGACAGGCAGCAGAGATGCAGGAGAGTAGTTCACATTTACTAAATTATCTTTGAAATGTTACCTGTGTCCTATTGGAAGTACTGTTCAATGATTCTGTCCCTGTTGTCTGTTTCAGCCCCGTCGTCTTCCTCCTCGTCACTCTCCTCAGGTTCCACAGCTGCCACAACACCACCGTCTCGACCATCCTCCTGCAGGAAAGGCACCTGGCGGCGCAAAGCCAGGTTGTGAAGCATGCAGCAGGCCACGATGATGTGACACACCTTCTTAGGTGAGTACATTAGGGATCCACCTGTCATATGCAGGCACCTAAACCTGGCCTTTAGGAGGCCAAAGGTGCGTTCGATCACCCTCCTAGTACGCCCATGGGCCTCATTGTACCGTTCCTCTGCCCTGGTCCGGGGATTCCTTACTGGGGTCAGTAGCCACGACAGGTTGGGGTACCCAGAGTCCCCCACTAGCCATACACGGTGTCTCTGTAGCTGTTCCATCACGTAAGGGATGCTGCTATTCCTTAGGATGTAGGCGTCATGCACTGACCCTGGGAATTTGGCATTTACATGCGAGATGTACTGGTCAGCCAAACACACCACCTGGATGTTCATTGAATGGTAATTTTTTCTGTTCCTGTACACCTGCTCCCTGTCTCTTGGGGGAACCAAAGCCACATGGGTCCCATCAATGGCACCAATGACGTTGGGAATATGTCCAAGGGCGTAGAAATCACCCTTCACTGTAGCCAATTCGCCCACCTCAGGGAAAATGATGTAGCTCCTCACGGATTTCATCAGGGCAGACAACACTCTGGATAACACCTTCGAAAACATGGGCTGAGACATCCCAGAAGCAATTCCCACTGTTGTCTGAAATGACCCACTTGCCAAGAAATGGAGTACTGACATGACCTGCACCAGAGGGGGAATCCCTGTGGGTTGGCGGATGGGGGACATCAGGTCGGGCTCCAGCTGGGCACACAGTTCATGGATAGTGGCACGGTTAAGACGGTAGGTCAGGATAATGTGGCGTTCTTCCATTGTCGACAGGTCCACCAGCGGTCGGTACACGGGAGGATTCATCCGTCTCCTCGCCCAACCCAGCGGACGGTGCCTAGGAAGGACAACATGGAGCACACAGTCAAGCAACCCACAGGTACGTACTCACAGCTAGCACAGTAAACGATTCTCTATGCAGTGAATGGCGTGTCTGAGTGGCTATGCAAGGCCTAGGCCTGTGTGACGCAGTTGAAATTGAGCCATGTGGGCCCTGGAAATGGCGGCTGCCTGACCTGTGAAGTGTGACAATGGGATGTGAGGTCAATGCGCTGGCGTGGCACACCGCGGCGGGCGAAGACCGCGGCGCGAAGCCGCATTGGTTAACATTGAAGCCTATGGGTTTCAGGAGCCAATGGCGAAGGGCGCCGGCGGTGGCGGTACGCACCGCCGCGGACGTGACCATTTTCTATCTACTTATCCACTTGCGACTTGAACTTTCACAGGAGAGGACCTATACTGCAAGTGTTGCTGTGACCTCGGTCTGGAAGGGACAATGGCTGCTGCGCCTGGGGAAAGGGCCCCTGCCTTCACTGGAGAGGAGTTGGAGAAACTTGTGGATGGGGTCCTCCCCCAGTATGCGCTACTCTACGGTCCTCCAGACCAACAAGTGAGTTTAATTCAATCTGGATTTGGGGCCACTGGCTGGCTTGGGGGCCTGGCGGGGGGCCTGGCGGGGATGGGGGGCATGTTGGGCCTGGCGGGGGGCCTGGCGGGGATGGGGGGCATGTTGGGCCTGGCGGGGGGCATGGCGGGGGGCCTGGCGGGGATGGGGGGCATGTTGGGCCTGGCGGGGGGCATGGCGGGGGGCCTGGCGGGGATGGGGGGCATGTTGGGCCTGGCGGGGGGCATGGCGGGGGGCCTGGCGGGGATGGGGGGCATGTTGGGCCTGGCGGGGGGCCTGGCGGGGATGGGGGGCATGTTGGGCCTGGCGGGGGCATGGCGGGGGGCCTGGCGGGGATGGGGGGCATGTTGGGCCTGGCGGGGGGCATGGCGGGGGGCCTGGCGGGAATGGGGGGCATGTTGGGCCTGGCGGGGGGCCTGGCGGGGATGGGGGGCATGTTGGGCCTGGCGGGGGGCATGGCGGGGGGCATGGCGGGGATGGGGGGCATGTTGGGCCTGGCGGGGGGCATGGCGGGGGGCCTGGCGGGGATGGGGGGCGTTGGGCCACTGGCAAGGAAAATGCTGACAAACTTGAACGTGGTATTTCTCCCTCCCTGTACGTGTCACATAGGTCCGCGCCCATGAGAAGATTGGGATTTGGCGTGCCATCGCCAAGGAAGTCCGGACCCTGGGGGTCCACCATCGACGGGGCACCCACTGCCGCAAGAGGTGGGAGGACATCCGCCGCGGGACCAAGAAGACCGCCGAGTCTCTGCTGGGGATGGCCTCCCAACGTAGGCGGGGTGCCTGCCGTCAACTGAGCCCCCTGATGTTCCGGATCCTGGCGGTGGCCTACCCTGATTTGGATGGGCGCGTGAGGGCAGCACAGCAGACACAAGGGGGTGAGTACAAGCATTATCTACTCTGTTGTCGCGCAGTGGAGGTGTCTGGGTGGGGGAGGAGGGCTGGGGGTCCCCCTAGGCCAGGGCGATATCTGTAGGCTGGGCACCCCCGTAAGCCCCTGTGTCCCCAGCCACCACCCTCAGTAGTTTGTCAGTACAGCCATCCCTGGGCCGTGTCATCCATGGGTGCAGTTGTCAACTCTAGGCGTGTAGGGCATGTTCCACGGAATGCGTAGCGGACCCCAAGTGCGCAACTTAGTGCAGGGGGCATCTGTGTCTGTCATGTCCGCTAACTGTACCGGAGATCCATGTACTCAATATCCCTTTATTTCTCTCTCCCCCCCCCTTTTTGTTTGTCTTTCTGTGCTTGTGTGCATCAGCATCATCAGGCGGAGGAGAAGTGGCATCGGGGCAGGAGGGAGCTGCATCTCACATGGCCCAGGAGGGCCATGCCACAGAGTCAGACTGGACCAGTGAGACGGAGGGCGAGGGGAGCTCCACGACGGGGACGACTGGACCCTGCAGCGACACGGACACGTCCTCGGAAGGGGGCTCCCTTGCGGGGGTGGCACCATCCGTGCCCCCCGCCATTACAGGTACAGCCGCCACCCAGCGCACCATCTCCGCCCTCCCAGCAGCCCCTCAGCGTTCGCCCCGTGCCCGCTCTGCCAGGAAGCCGGGCATCTCCTTCGCCCCAGGCACCTCAGGCCCTGCCCCTGTTACCCCCGCTGCCCTCAGTGAGGAGGTCATTGACCTCCTCCGAACGCTCATTGTTGGGCAGACTACCCTTTTGAATGCCATCCAGGGGGTGGAGAGGGAGGTTCATCGCAGCAATGCGTACCTGGAGGGCATTCATTCGGGTCAGGCTGCCCATCAGCGATCGTTCCAGGCTCTGGCCTCAGCACTGACGGCAGCCATTGTCCCTGTCTCCTGCCTCCCTCTACTAACTCCCTCCTCCCAGTCTCCTGTTCCTCTGCCTGTCCCACCCACACCATCAGACCAGCCTGCACACACCTCAACACCCAAGAGAAGCTCATCCAAACATAAGCACCACAGATCACGCAGACATTCACACACGCAACATTCCGATGCAGACATGCCAACAGTCACTACCACCTCTGTGACCCCCACCTCCTCGTCTCCCTCCTCCCTCCCTGTGACGTCTACACTCACACCTCCATTCACCTCACCATCAGCCAGTGTTTCCATCACCAGCACACCCTCCACTCCAGTCCGCACACGTGCAGTCACCACCCCCACTGCCATTTACACGTCCCCTGTGTCCTCTCCCACTGTGTCTGTCACCCCCTCTTCCACACCACACAAACGCAGCCACCCACCCACCCAACAGCCATCCACCTCACGACAGCCTATCCCTCCTGCACCTGCACCCAAAGACAGCAAACGTGACTCACCTACAACCACATCCTCTCCCTCCACTCCCATTCCCACTGTACCTACCACTCTCCATTGTCCCAAGAAACTCTTCCTCGCCACTACTAACTTCTTTCCTGACCCTGAGCCCCCCCCCTCCTTCTCGTCGGGGTAAGAAGAGCACCTCAGCCACCACCAGCCCTGCAGCCCCCTTGACAAGGGTGCAGGGGTATTGGAGCCCGCCAGCCCGCATGTCTGGATCTTCGCCCAGCAGCAAGGGGACAGCCAGCCCACCCCCTGGGAAGAGGAGCAGAAGGCGGAAGGGGCGCCGCAGGAGCCCGCCTTCTACATCCCCCCCGGACACCACCCAGAGACAGTCACCAGCCACAGCTCCAAAGGGAGGAAAGGGCCACAGGCCCACGACTAAGGAGGGCAAGGGCAGCAAGTCGGAGAGGTCAGGCAGCAGGCCTGCTGCCCAGGAGGAGCCCACAACCCCCATAGCCGCTGCCCCGGGAGGAACCGGCACAGCTGCCCCGGGAGAGCCCACCACCCCCATAGCCGCTGCCCAGGGAGGACCCAGCCCAGCTGGCCAGGAGGGCCCCACCACCCACAG
Organism: Pleurodeles waltl; assembly: GCF_031143425.1. Classification (NCBI taxonomy): domain Eukaryota; kingdom Metazoa; phylum Chordata; class Amphibia; order Caudata; family Salamandridae; genus Pleurodeles; species Pleurodeles waltl. Next base: position 926,733,742 of record NC_090442.1, on the reverse strand, counting down.
CCCAGGTGGGCATTGAAGGAGCACCATCCCCGCTGCCCAGGAGGGCACCACCAGGCAATGAGCAGTTGGCCATAGACCGGCCGCCGTCTCCAGAACCGCTGAACTGGGCCCCGCCGTCTCAAGAACCGCTGAACTGGGCCCTTCAAGGCAAGGAGCGCTGAACTGGGCCCCGCCGTCTCAAGCACCGCTCCGCTGGGCCCCGCCGTCTCAAGAACCGCTGAACTGGGCCCTTCAAGGCAAGGAGCGCTGAACTGGGCCCCGCCGTCTCAAGAACTGCTGAACTGGGCCCCGCCGTCTCAAGCACCGCTCCGCTGGGCCCCGCCGTCTCAAGAACCGCTGAACTGGGCCCTTCAAGGCAAGGAGCGCTGAACTGGGCCCCGCCGTCTCAAGAACCGCTCCGCTGGGCCCCGCCGTCTCAAGCACCGCTCCGCTGGGCCAAGCCGTCTCAAGAAACGCTGAACTGGGCCCTTCAAGGCAAGGAGCGCTGAACTGGGCCCCGCCGTCTCAAGAACCGCTCCGCTGGGCCCCGCCGTCTCAAGCACTGCTCCGCTGGGCCCCGCCGTCTCAAGAAACGCTGAACTGGGCCCTTCAAGGCAAGGAGCGCTGAACTGGGCCCCGCCGTCTCAAGAACCGCTCCGCTGGGCCCCGCCGTCTCAAGCACCGCTCCGCTGGGCCCCGCCGTCTCAAGAACCGCTGAACTGGGCCCTTCAAGGCAAGGAGCGCTGAACTGGGCCCTGCCGTCTCAAGAACCGCTCCGCTGGGCCCCGCCGTCTCAAGCACCGCTCCGCTGGGCCCCGCCATCTCAAGAACCGCTGAACTGGGCCCTTCAAGGCAAGAACCGCTGGCCCTTTGGCAGACGTGGCAGGGCAGGATCTATCTCGGGCAGGGCTGCAGGATGTCCTCTGGCCAACTTGCCTCCTCCAGTGGCAGTGGGGTCTGTTATGGACTGTATGGACCGTGGCTTTGCACTCCCCAGGATGGCCCAGTGGGCAGGCCACCCACTGTATGGACTGTATGGACTGTGGCTTTGCTCTCCCCAGGATGGCCCAGTGGGCAGGCCACCCACTGTATGGACTGTTTGGACTGTGGCTTTGCTCTCCCCAGGATGGCCCAGTGGGCAGGCCACCCACTGTATGGACTGTATGGACTGTGGCTTTGCACTCCCCAGGATGGCCCAGTGGGCAGGCCACCCACTGTATGGACTGTATGGACTGTGGCTTTGCACTCCCCAGGATGGCCCAGTGGGCAGGCCACCCACTGTATGGACTGTATGGACTGTGGCTTTGCACTCCCCAGAATGGCCCAGTGGGCAGGCCACCCACTGTATGGACTGTATGGACTGTGGCTTTGCACTCCCCAGGATGGCCCAGTGGGCAGGCCACCCACTGTATGGACTGTATGGACTGTGGCTTTGCACTCCCCAGGATGGCCCAGTGGGCAGGCCACCCACTGTATGGACTGTTTGGACTGTGGCTTAGCACTCCCCAGGATGGCCCAGTGGTCATGGAGTCCCCTCGTGGATCTGGCGTCGTGTACTCAAGTGGCTGAGGTGCCCCCCCTTCCCTTCCCCCTGAGGTGCCTGTCCTATTTTCTTTCTGATGCCCCTGCAGTGTTCTCTCCGTGGAGTTCTTGTCGTGGGACTGGGCCTTGCCCCTTTGCACAGGACCCCTGTGATCCACGGACAGTGGTTGGACTACATTTAGTAGCTGTGTATATTTTGTACATAGTTTATTTATTTATTGGGATTACTGGTGTACATATTTCAATATATCTGCCCGTTTATGATCTCTTATTTTGGTCATTGCATTATTTCGGAGGGGGGTGGTTTGTGGGTTGTGACAGTGATCTGTGGGAATGCATTGATGTGTGTGTTGTAGTGGGTGTGGGTGGGTGGGTGTGTGCCGGTAATCTTTTCCCTCCGCTGTGTCGTAGGTGCAGTACTCACCGATGTCTTCCGCGCCCCCGGGCGTGCTCCTGGTATATGAGCAGGTATAGGAGTGCGGGGATGACCTGCAACTCTGGTTCCATACTGCCGGAATCTCGCGTGGAGTGCGTAGAGGTGAGCGTTTTCCCGTTCGTAGTCTGTTTCCGCCGTGTTCTTATCGGCGGTGCTCCCGCCCCGGAAAAGGTGGCGGATTGGTGGGTCGTGATAGGGTGGGCGGTACATTGTCTGCCGCCTGGCTGTTGGCGGGGACCGCCGCGCTGTTTGTTTGTACCGCCGTGGCGGGCGGAGTGTTAATACGGCGGGCTGTGTTGGCGGTTCCCGCCAGGGTCAGAATTGCATATTTTAGACCGCCGGCCTGTTGGCGGCTTGGCCGCCGCTTTATCACCGACCGCCAGGGTCAGAATGAGGGCCTAAGTCAGAAGGTAACTTTTTAACCGAGGCCTCCCGCGACTTGTAGCCGAGCAGGGCTCCATCGCGGTCGGCCTGAAAGTTTGACTTTGCCCCGGTCCTGGTGCAACCAGATGACCCGATTGGCGCTTTTTGTTTCTAAGCGCTAGAAAATAATAATACTTTAAAAATTCATATCTCCGGTTCCCCTGAACCGATTTTAATCGTTTTTGTGTCATTTTAAAGATAAAAATATAAGCTATTTTTATAAATTGGATTTGGATTTTTAAACTGTTTCCTGTGTTTTATTTAATTACTGTTTTGTGATATTTGAATGCTTTACACTTTGTCTCCTAAGTTAAGCCTTGACGCTCGATGCCAAGCTACCAAGGGTAGAGCTGGGATTAATTTACTGAGACCTAACTGTACCTATGTGGAGGTTAGTGGCTTGTTGCTAGGTGTAGGAACCTACCTGCCCTACCAATAACCCATTTTCCAACATAATTGGTGGCAGCGGTGGGATCCTGTACTTGTGTTCAATATCACGTTACAGTTTTAGGTAAAACAAATTAAAAATCCTTTAAATTGTCCTAGTGCAAAAATTGTTTTTAATTTTTAATTTGGATTAATTTCAATTATTGAATTTTTGTAATTTTTCCAAATTCTTGTTTCCAATTTTTGCAAAAAGTTTTTGTTGACACAAAACTAGGGAACCATGGAGCTTGATCTGGCTAGCCTACCCACACTGACAGTAGTCCAGGTTAGGGGGTTGTGTATTGAAAGAGGGTTGCCTGCAAAAACTGATCTCAGGAAGCAAATCCTGATCACATCCCTGACAGCATGGGCTGAGGCCCAAGAGGTAGAGTCAGAAGAAGCTCCAGAGGAGGGAGAAAGAAGGGAGGATGCAAGCTCTAACCACTCAGGGGAGGGAAGGCATCTGACCCTAAGTGAGGACAAGGAAGAACGGTCCTCAGTAAATACAGTCACTAGGGGCAGATCCAAAGCTAGTGGTGGGAAGGGGGTCCTTTCAGGAGGAGAGAACCCATCCATCAGAGAAAGAGAGCTGGAGGCCCAGCTAGCATACATAGCTTTGGAAGCAGAGAAGCTGGCCCTAGAAAAGAAAAAGTGGGCATACAAAGAGAAAAGAGATGGAAGCAGCGATAAAGAAGCTGAGGTGTCCATGGGTGGGGGAGTTTGCCCCAGATTACCCAAGGGGGTAGTTCCTGCTTATGTAGAGGGGGATGACATAGATAAGTGTCTGGGGGCCTTTAAGAGGGCACTCCAAATGCGAAGGGTTAGGCCTCAATACTGGTGTTCCCTTTTGTGGGAGTTGGTCCCCAACTCAGGGAGGGATAGGCTTCTGACCTTAAGGGGGGAGGAGGCAGATTCATACCCTAGTATGAAGAGGTGCTTAGCCAAGAAGTTTGGTCTGACCCCAGAGCAATATAGAATGAAGTTCAGGGACACCCAGAAGGTCAGTACCCAGTCTTGGGTTGACTTTGTGGACATTTCACTAAAGGCACTAGAGGGCTGGATTATTGGTAACAAAGTAGATACTTATGAGGGGTTATACAATCTGATCATGAGAGAGCACATCTTGACCAATTGTACCCAAGAAAGGTTACACCAGCATCTAGTGGACTCTAAGCAGACCAACCCTAGAGAGCTAGGGGAGGCAGCTGATGAGTGGTTGAGAACCAGGGTGGTTGTCAAGTCCCAGGGGGGAGACTCCAAGAAGGAGGGAGGTGGTAAGCCCACCACAGAGACTCCCTCTGTACCCCAGAACCCTAAGAAGGAGGAGAGTAAATCCCACTCCCACTCTGACAAGCAGAGACAGGGAGACCCAGGGTTAAAAAAACTCTGGGACAGTAGGGCTTGCTTTGACTGTCAGCAGACAGGTCACTTCAGAGGAGATGCAGCCTGTCCAAGGAAGGTGGTTAGCACTGGGCTGTCCAGTGTAGCCATAGAGGAGGATTCCTCAGATGATGAAGTCCTCCTAGCATTGTGCTGGGAGACAGGACCAGATGGTAAGCTGGTGATCCCTGAGGGTGGGAGTAGGCACTTCCACCACATTCAAGTGAATGGGATCCCTACCACTGGCCTGAGGGACACCTGTGCCAGTCACACTATAGTGAGTGACCGGTTAGTGACGCCAGACATGTATGTCCCAGGAAAGACAAAGAAAGTCAGGATAGCCACAGGGGAGGTCACCTCCAAACCTGTAGCCATAGTGCCCCTAGAGAGGGAGGGTATCCTTGACTGGATTAGGGTGGTAGTCAGTGCTGACCTCCCCCTAGATTGTATCCTGGGCAATGACCTCCCAGAGGTGAGTCTGGTCACAGATGGGGTAGTCGCCCAGGGCGCCCCCCCAACCCAAAGTCCTGGGGAGTCAGTCCCTACAGTTAGGAGACAGGGGTCCCCAAGAAAAGGAAAGAAGAAAAGGAAGGGTAGGCCACTCTTAAAGAGAGTTCCAGGGAGCCAAGGGCCTTCTGCCCCAGTAGGGGGGGAGCCCAGAGTTGGCACTGGTGAGGCCTCACCTGACCCCAAGGAAGTCCTGAGTAGTCAGGCAGCTGCCCAGATGCAAGGTGTTGCCCCTGCACTGACAGAAGGGAGAGTGGAAGGAGGGTGTCTGCCACAGGAGGTGGTAGCCCCCCACTCTAGACAGCAAGAGGGGTGCCAGGACCCCAAAGATGCCCCTAAAGCAGCTCAGCCACCTGTCAGTGGAGAGCTTAGGGTGTGGTTCTGGGTACTGACAGCTGTCAGTAGCCTCTGCTGGGTGCTAGCCTTCCTGGCAGCACTGTACTTGGCCTGGGAGGCAGACCCCAGGGCCAATAGCAAAGTAGGCCCCCTGACCCTATTGGTCATGGTGGGGTTGCTCAAGTGTTGGGTGACCTCTTTGGGTAAGCTAGGTGTTGCCCTAGCAAAGTTTGGAGTAGGGGAGGTGGGCACCTCACTACCCAAGTTGGCAGAGAGAAAGGAGGAAGACCCCCCTAGAGGAAAGTTTCAGTTTGTGTTGGGTCCTTTTACTGTTGGGATGGCTTCACTACCCATAGGGAGTGACCCTGACAGGAGGATATAAGGCAGAGTAGGCCCTGCAAAGGGACAGCCAGTTTTCTTCACTGTCTTCCTCGCCTAACAAGCCAGGAAGACTCTCCCAGGGTTGGGCTGAGTCTCCTGGGCGTGTGGGCTGGGGGGGGTTGTGTGAGAAAACAGGGCTGATTGCAGAGGCCCCATAACTTTTTGCCCCCATTTTCCACTTTTTGCTGGTGTTTTCCTGACTTTAAAGGTGCCCTGGGTACTGCTAACCAGTCCCTGGGCCTGTGCTCTGTGTAAAATGGATATGCAAATTAGGCTCATTATAAGTGGCTAAGTTAACCTACCTATAAGTCCCTAGTATATGGTAGGGCATGTAGGTTTAGGGACCACAGCATAGGTGGTGCACAACTAGGTGCATTGCTGAGGTGCCCAGTGTCATTTTAAAAGCAAGCCTGCCTTGCTGGCTGCTTTTAAATTAAAGTTATATGCAAATTCGACTTTGGAATTAAAGGTACTTCCAAAGTCTTAAACTACCTTATTTTTACATATAAGTCACCCCTAAGGTGTGCCCTATGTGCCCCTAGGGCTGGGTGCCATGTAACTATAAGCAGGGACTTTATAAAAATAGATTTATAAGCCCTGGTGAGGTAAAAACAGCCAAATTCGTTTTTCCCTCATTGAAGTAAATGGCCTTCATAGGCTAGAATGGGCAGACTTTATTTAAAATTTTAAAGTCTCCTTAAATGTTGCATACCAAGAATTTGGTATCAAATTAATTGTTGTAATAAATCCTACAACTTCCAGTTGTTGGATTTAATATAACTAGTTCAGGTAAAAAGTTTAGACTTTACCTAAAAAGTTGCCAATTTCAGCTCTGCATTGTTTTTGCTGCTGTGCTCTGATTGGCCAGCCTGCAGCAGCTTCTGCCAGGCTGCCTTGATGAGGTGTGAAGTGGCCAGGCTTCACACAAAGGAATGTGCTTGGGGGAGAGAATCTCCCCTCAGCAGATGGTGAGGCAGGAAGGGGGAGGGCTGCCAAACTGGTCTTCAAAGGCAGAGAAGGACGTCTGGAGCACCCAGCAACACCCCCACATCCTGCAACCCCAGACAACTAGGTGCCCCCTTGATTAGATTAGGAGAGGGCAGGAGAGGGGTGTGTTTATGATTTTTAGCCACACCAGTGGGTGGGCTCAGCCAGATGTAACCTCCAAAAATCAGATTCATCCATGTTGGATTTTTAGAGACTGTTGCCTTCTGGGATGGATTTTTGCCACACTTCCCAGGAAGTGGTCATCACAGGGGGACGACCCTGTCCCTGATTGGAGAACCAGGACCCCCCTGCTTTTCACCCAGGAGCAAGGATAAAACTGGCAGACCTGCACCCACACCTCAGATCCCCTCCAGAATTCAACAAGAAAGGAACTAAAGAAGAAGAAGGACTGCCCTGCTGGACCCCTGGCCTGCACCTGGACCCTGCACTCAGAAGGACTGCACCAGCTGCACACTTGGGCTTCACCACAAGAAGGACTTTGCCTGGCTTCAACTGGTTCAAGGAGGGACTCCCTGTTTGCTACAGGTGAAAAAGTGCTAAACCAGAGTCCCCTGCACCAACTCCTGAAGAAAGCGACCAGCTGACCACTGTCCAGTGGCCAAAAAGGAGTTCGCGCCAGGTGCATTCTGGGAGTTGAAGTCCGCACCCCCCAAGGACCATCACAGAACTTCTGGACCCTTGGGGTAAGCTGTGGACCCCAAAAGAACCTTAAAAGAACATCTGGGTGAAGCCCCAGAAGTTTGGAAAAGATTTGAGAATTTTTGGAAAAAAGCTCCAGAGAGGGACCGACCCGACGCGGAAATTCTAGCCGGCTTGCCTCAACCGCGACCCGGCCTGACTTCGTGGTTCGTCCCGGTAAAGAAAAACATCCAAAAAAGAGACTAAGGTGGTCATTCTGACCCTGGCGGTCTTTGACCGCCAGGGCGGAGGACCGCGGGAGCACCGCCGACAGGCCGGCGGTGCTCCAATGGGGATTCCGACCGCGGCGGTAAAGCCGCGGTCGGACCGGCACCACTGGCGGGCTCCCGCCAGTGTACCGCCGCCCCATTGAATCCTCCACGGCGGCGCAGCTTGCTGCACCGCCGCGGGGATTCCGACCCCCCCTACCGCCATCCAGATCTCGGCGGTCCGACCGCCGGGATCCGGATGGCGGTAGGGGGGGTCGCGGGGCCCCTGGGGGCCCCTGCAGTGCCCATGCCACTGGCATGGGCATTGCAGGGGCCCCCGTAAGAGGGCCCCTACATGTATTTCACTGTCTCAGGCGCAGACAGTGAAATACGCGACGGGTGCAACTGCACCCGTTGCACAGCTTCCACTCCGCCGGCTCGATTCCGAGCCGGCTTCATCGTGGAAGCCTCTTTCCCGCTGGGCTGGCGGGCGGTCTGAAGGCGACCGCCCGCCAGCCCAGCGGGAAAGTCAGAATTACCGCGGCGGTCTTTCGACCGCGGAACGGTAATCTGACGGCGGGACTTTGGCGGGCGGCCTCCGCCGCCCGCCAAGGTCAGAATGAGGGCCTAAGTCCGAACGTAAAAAGTTGACCAGGACCTCCCAGCCATCGTATCCGAGAAGGGCTCCATGGACGTCGGATCAAGATCCAGGTTTACCCCGGTCGAAGGATTTTCATCTCGAAAAAACGACTAAGTCCGAAGGTAAAAATCACCACCGAGGAAACCGACTTCGCGTATCCGGACAAGGGCTCCAGGAGGTCGGATTCAACTGGCAGGTTCGTCCCGGGGAAGAAAAACATCAAAAAAGAGACTAAGTCAGAAGGTAACTTTTTAACCGAGGCCTCCCGCGACTTGTAGCCGAGCAGGGCTCCATCGCGGTCGGCCTGAAAGTTTGACTTTGCCCCGGTCCTAGTGCAACCAGATGACCCGATTGGCGCTTTTTGTTTCTAAGCGCTAGAAAATAATAATACTTTAAAAATTCATATCTCCGGTTCCCCTGAACCGATTTTAATCGTTTTTGTGTCATTTTAAAGATAAAAATATAAGCTATTTTTATAAATTGGATTTGGATTTTTAAACTGTTTCCTGTGTTTTATTTAATAACTGTTTTGTGATATTTGAATGCTTTACACTTTGTCTCCTAAGTTAAGCCTTGACGCTCGATGCCAAGCTACCAAGGGTAGAGCTGGGATTAATTTACTGAGACCTAACTGTACCTATGTGGAGGTTAGTGGCTTGTTGCTAGGTGTAGGTACCTACCTGCCCTACCAATAACCCATTTTCCAACAATGGACATGTGTACATGTTCATAGGCAGACATACAGTAGTGATACATGTTAGATAGTGTGTAATCTAACTTTCTTTATACACAATAAAGATTGCAGCATTTATAACAATAATGGCGCGAGAAATGTTAATAGAGGCATACCATGTTATGGATAATCATGTGGCCTGGTATGCATGTATGTATGTATGTATGTATTGAGTATTTATAAAGCGCATTCCGGCCCAAGGGCATCGAAGCACTAACTGGGTGAGGCGGGGTAACTAGACTGGGGATCTCCCAAACTTATTGAGGAAACAGCCAGGTCTTGACCAATTTCCTAGATGTTAAATAGTTATGTTCTTGCCTTATATTCAGCGGTAAAGAGTTCCAGATTTTAGCAGCTGCAATGGTAAATGCTCTGTCTCCCCACTTTACTTTCTTAGTGCGGGATATTTGAATTTGATAGGCATAGGCCGAGCGCAACAGCCGATTCGGCCTGTGCCATTGCAGCTTGGTGGTAAGTGTCATAGGCCCAATCCCATGGACAGCCTTGTGAGTGATGCAGAGAGCCTTAAAAGAGAGCCGATGAATTACCGGCAGCCAGTGTAGATCTTTAAGGCAGCTCTTAACAGAGGCCCCACGAGGCAATTTTAATAATAGCCTGGCCGCAGTATTCTGCATCAACTGTAGTTTGTGTAAAGATTCTTTATCCAGATTGAGAAAAAGTGCATTTCCATAATCCAATCTGGAAATAACTAAAGCCAAAATGACAGTGGTTCTACAGGTCTGTGGAATAAAAGGAAATATTTTTTTTAAATTTCTTCATAATCCACAGGCAGGACTTAACTGTCAGATTGACCTGAGGTTTAAATGACAGTTGCTCATCAAATACTACTCCTAAATTTCTTGAGGTAGACCGTGGAACAGGAAGCGTCCCACACTCCTCAGGCCACCAGCTAGAAGACCAATGTACCCTTTCAATTCCAAAGCACAGAATCTCAGTTTTTTCACAGTTGAGTTTCAACCAGTTGGACTTCATCCAGTGATTGACTGCTGTCATGCAGGCGCTGAAACGGATAGCCACTTCTTCAAGATTTTTATCAATAGGGATAATAATTTGCGTATCGTCTGCATATGAAGTGGGAATAAAGCCAAAGGAGCGAACCAGCTCTGCCAGCGGTGCCACATACACGTTAAATAGCGTCGGGCTTAAAGAGGAGCCCTGAGGAACCCCACACGGCAAAAGGTAGGAAAAGGATCTAAAATCGCCACTGCTAACTGTGGCCCACCTGTCAGATAGAAAAGATTCGATCAATTTAAGGGCCTGGTCTCTAATGCCTGCCTGATATAAGCGGTCAAGCAGGATATGGGGAGCAATGGTGTCAAAAGCTGTCGACAGGTCCAATAACCCCAGAAAGACCCCCTGCCCCTTATCCACCAATCTGCGTATGGTGTCCGATGATGCAATAAGAGCTGATTCAGTGCTGTGGGATTTCCGAAAACCATGTTGCGAGCTGTCCAAGCCTTTAGAGGCAGACAGGAAATCAACCAATTATTTATTAAGATGTTTTTCTAAGATTTTGGCCGCAAAGGGGAGAAGGGCTATTGGGCGTAAATTCGTCAAGTCATCGGGTTTACCACCTGCCTTCTTTTTTAGCGGAATAATGGTAGTTTCTTTCCAAACCCTGGGATAACAGCCCGATGCTAGCACTTCCTGAAAAATAGGGGCCAGCATAGAAACCACTACCTCAGGTACTAATTGGAGGATAGCCGGGGGGCAGGGATCCATAGGGGAGCCAGATTTACCCTCCAAGAGCAGTTTACACAGAGCCTCATGAGAGGGCATCTTAAATTTTGAAAATAGGAGTGGCTTGTCTAGTCACCTCAGGGTGCAGATGAACAGTCAGCCAGGGGGACGGGCTAGCTAGTTTCTTCTCCAGCCTAAAGCTGGAGTAAATATCAAGAACCTTACATTAAAAAAAATTGGCTACTTTATTACAGAAGTCTTGGGAATTTTCTACTTTGGGAGAGCCTAAAGGAGTGGTGAGAGCATTAACAGTTCTAAATAGTTCTCTAGAAGGGTTGGCTGCTTCGCTGATTTTACATGTGAAGTAGTCCGATTTGGCTACCCGACAAGCTTCTTTATAAGTGTTAAGTGCGAGCTTGAGATCCACCCTCTCGGCTTCACAGAGGCTGAGTTTCCAACAGCGCTCCTTCTGCTGATATTTCCTCTGTAGGATTTTGAGGGCTTGAGAGAACCAAGGTTGATCAAGTTTCTTCCTAATACGGGAAGCAGAGATTCTTGCCGGTGCTAGCGTGTCCATTGCTTGTTTAATGCCCAGATTGAATCTAGCAAGCGGAGACAGCATGGACACCTTTGGATCATTCCAATTGTGTAGAAGTGTAGCTTTCAGTGGTTCTACTACAATTTTTCTCCAGGGTCTTATCAGTTTTTTCTGTGGAATGGATATTATGGGCTGCTGCTTGGCCAGAAATTTGAACGTCAGGAGGGCATGATCTGTCCACTCTAATGGGGTGATAAAAAGATATAATGCTTCCTCGGGACGGGTAAAAATCCCATCTAGGGTATGCCCAGCTCTATGAGTGGCCATCCCATCCTTTAGGACCCAATCCAGAACCATCATAAGATTGAGGAATTCCGCAACCTGCGAGTCACACGTATTATCAAAATGGATATTGAAATCACCCAAGATGATGGCTTTAGGGGCCATGATTAGAGGTTCCAATACTGAGGGCCATATCGAAAGAAACTTCAAAACGGGGCCGGGGGGGCGGTAAATTAGCAGGCCTTCCCAAACTAGAGATTTATCACGGAGTAGTTTAAAGGCCATAGCTTCACAGACCTCTGGAGTGTGACTGGCTCTAGTCCAGGTACAGATGAGCTCAGACCTACAAATAATGGCCAAGCCTCCTCCTCTGCCTGTGTTCCTGTCCACCCTGTAAAAGGAGAAGCCGGTAGGAGTTGCTTCCATAAAATCGGGGTCCGAGTCAGGCCTCGCCCAAGTTTCTGTTAGGAAGAGACAGTCAATGTTGAGAGTAAGAATGAGCTCATTAATTTCAAATTTGTGTTTAGGGAGGGATCTAACATTTATAAGAGCGAGAGAGCCCCCCGCTCTGCCCTCCCTTACAAATCCATCCAAAGCATGGTCAAAATTGTTCTCCCCAGCACCCCAAACACCCTGGGTTTTCTGCTTTCCCATCAAAGATGGTATAGGCACCATCCAATTACACTGCGCACACCTCCAGGCGCAAGCAGTGTCAGGGCTAAGGGTGTGGGTGCACCGGGGGCCTGCCAGCTTCTTGAGTTCTTCTATGGTGTAACTAATTTTTCCAGGACAAGATAAAAAATTCCTGGCCCTCTGGCCCGTTCTGGCGCGGACGGGCGCAGACGGGCTTGCCGGCACGCCAGCGGCGCGCCCGCTGCGCGGCCGTGTTTGAGCCGACATTTATCCCCCCTTGATGGGACCAAACCACTAGACCGCAAACCGCGGTTAGGCCCTGAAACCGGAAGTGAGCTCTAAGCGGCCCAACTTCCTGCACAGAGAGTGGTCGGAGTCTCAGAGCACCATTAATTAAAGAAAACCCCTTTCTCTATCAGGTATTACTCAGGTAAGGAGGGGCGTTGCTTATCCCAACCCTTCAAGTTAAAATACATTAAATAAGTTCTGACGTTCAAGAAAACTTTTATAAATTTTTATAAAACAAGCAAACAGTAAATTCCAGTTCCATAAAAGCTAGATTAATAAGTGCCAATTCAGATTCAAACAGAGCAGTAAAATCGCAAGATAGCAGGAACTTTTCGGCTAACAGTGGGTAAAAACGGCAGCAATTACGAAAAACGCGCTCACCACAGTCCAAAGCGGCCGTGTTTGAGCCGACATTTATCCCCCCTTGATGGGACCAAACCACTAGACCGCAAACCGCGGTTAGGCCCCGAAACCGGAAGTGAGCTCTAAGCGGCCCAACTTCCTGCACAGAGAGTGGTCGGAGTCTCAGATCACCATTAATTAAAGAAAACCCCTTTCTCTATCAGGTATTACTCAGGTAAGGAGGGGCGTTGCTTATCCCAACCCTTCAAGTTAAAATACATTAAATAAGTTCTGACGTTCAAGAAAACTTTTATAAATTTTTATAAAACAAGCAAACAGTAAATTCCAGTTCCATAAAAGCTAGATTAATAAGTGCCAATTCAGATTCAAACAGAGCAGTAAAATCGCAAGATAGCAGGAACTTTTCGGCTAACAGTGGGTAAAAACGGCAGCAATTACGAAAAACGCGCTCACCACAGTCATATGTATCTAGTCAATACCTGGTACTGATCATGCATGTTGTATGGGTGACTCCACTTCACACATTGGCTTGCTGAAAATGGAAAATTGGGAAGGAGTTTGAACCAATAGGGAGTGTTTGCTTACTTGCTGTGATGGAAGTGTTCTGACCATCTGTGGTGGTATGGTGCATAACTTTCTCCTTTTGTCTGTGTCATCCCTGCAGGTCAATGCCCATTAAAAAAAGGGAATCTGGTGTGCCATTGCCAAGCAAGTGCGGAACCTGGGGGCCCACATCCGATGGAGCGCCCACTGTAGGAAGCGGTGGGAGGACCTGAGACGGCTGGCCTGAAAGACTGCAGCGGCCCAGCTGGGGATGCCCTCCCAAGGAGGGATGGATGGCTGCCCGTCGGAGCTTGACTTCCCTAATGGCCCACATTTTGGCAGTGGCCTACCCTGAGTTGGATGGGCATTTGAGGGCAGCACAGCAGCTACAAGGGGGTAAGTACTGACTACACACATGCATATCCCTCTGCCAGTTCAGTGTCTGATGTGTAAGTATCTAAACTGTGACAGTGTGGTAAGTGGTAAAGGGCCTCCTAGGAACACATAGAGGTACAGTTGCTGTCATTGATACACAGGTGTGGACATTGTATTGTGTATAGGGACATGTTACTCACCTATGTTAACCCTATTGTATAACAGCATGTGGTGGTGTACATGTGACTGTGTCATACGTGCACCTCTATACTGCTATATATATGTGTACTGAACCATACTCCAGATATCCTGTTGGAAAGCTGTCCAGGTCTTTGGTCTCTCTCCATTCCTATTCTACTAGATCTAACTCTATGTGCAACATAGGGTCTAACGGGTGGGAAACAGTCTTAATATTCCTGAGTTGTGAAATAGATATAAGGTTCATGTGAGGGTGTGATCTCAATCTGAAATTTCACATGGCATACTTGCTATACTTACTCAGAGGTATGAGGGGGTGTCCCCATTGTTAAGTATGGCCTGCACATTGGCAAACATGATGTTTAATCAGGGTGGACATCCTACATGATGAAAAGCATGGTGGCAATACTACATTCCTAGTAAATGACATATCATTGACACAATCGTTCAGACTATTTGAACCATATATATGGTATTGTGAAGACAAGTGGCAAGCCTGCTGTTCCCTAAGCATAGGGCAGGACATCTCCTATATAGGTACAATATACACTGTTGTTTGCCAACATCATGTGTACATTGGTAATTCCTTCCATTTTTAAGATTTGCGAGTCAAGTTTGGCATACTTACTTTTGCTATTCTGAATCTGCTTCATTGGATTTTGGTATGGCTGAGACTAATTTACACTGACTTCATTGTGTTGCAGGAGTTGTAGTTGACATTTACATGTTGGTGGAATGGTAGATGTTATCAGTCAGTTTGCTTGACTCTAGGTGTATGTCTCAATCATGGTTACTTTAGAAATGTTTTATTTCAGTGTAACTTTACTCCAAAGATGTAAGGTCACTCATGTCTGAAGTGTTGATAGTGATGTTGGTATTTTGATATTATTAGTTTGAAGTTGATACTCATCATGATTAGTAGAAAATGACAGGTGTCCATTGTATTGAAGGTGTTGGCAGGCTCCCTGGGGTTATCTGTGTGTAAATCCTGTTTGCTACGTAGGCCATCATTGCTGTACATGACTTTGTTTTCTTTGTGAGAATGACTAAGATGAGTAGGTCCAAAAAGTCTGTATAAACCTTTGCAAAAACTCAATTGATACATGTGTTGATGAACTGGATTTGAAGTCTAATATACTCATAAAATTTATATGACAAACGGAGTAGGTGTATCTGTGGTTTTTGCCATTGTGAATTTTATAGACACAGTTACATGTTATGGATGTGATTGCTAAGCAACATGCTGTGATGTAATTGGAATGTGATGAGATCACTTTCATGGACCATGACATTGGGAAAATTGGACAGAGCAAGTGTAGATTTGGAGTATGCATGACATTGAAATCAGAGTTAACACTAATTCCTATTGATGGTTTCTTGTTTCACAATAAAGCTCTGTATAGGGACACACTTCTTATGTTGACAAATCATCTTGCGCAATAGCTTGCGGAATAGTTTGTATTATTGCTGTACTGATAAGATGGTGATGTACTGGTCAGATAGTTGGCTTATGTTGTGTGTGACTTTGTTCTCATATAGGGTTGTGGCAAGTATGTCGTTGTGACATGATGTTGGCACATAATGGTTCCTACCTGGGAGTGTCTCTCTCTGTTTCTGAGCATCAGCAGGCAAAGGCAACAGGGCACAGCTGAGTGGGGAAGCTTCTGGCCACGGGCCTGAAGTATTGATACCACCGACACCAGGTGACCTGGTGGCTCGGAGGGTGAGGGGAGTACCACAGAAGAGACAGGATCCACAACTTTATCTTCAGAATCTTCCTCCAGTGGAACCCCCCGTTGTGGCGGACCCATCTGGGACCACCCCAGCACCATCTAAGTCCCCACTTACTACCACTGCCCTCCCTGTAGCTCCCCACCCTGTTGGTTGTGCCCGCTCAACCAAAACGGTGGACATTTCCTTTGCCGTAGGCACCTCTGACCCTGTCAGCCCTGCTACCCTCAGCGAGGAGGCTATTGACAGCCTCAGGTCCATCTCTGTGGGCGAATCAACCATTGTGAATGCCATACTTGCAACTCAGATTCAACAGAGTGATGCGTTCCTGGAGGGCATTCACAGTGCACTGGCTCGCCTACAGAGATCCTTTCAGGCTCTGGCCTCCACAGAGATGGCAGACACTCACACCTTGTCTCCCATCCCCTCTCTACCTTCTTCTTCCCAATCCCAAACCCCTCAACCCCGACCCAGCCAAAGCACAAAGATAGCCAGACATGCATCCACCTCAACACCCAGGGTAGTTCAGACAAACACAAGCACCACAAGACACACAACCAGCATGTGCACAAGCAACATTCAGATGCACACACAGCAACAGTCACAACCTGCCCTGACACCTCCTCCACCCCCAGCATCACTGAGAGCACACCTGACACACCTGCACACACCCGACCAACATTCACAGATCCAGTCACTACACCAATCCTACTCACAGACAGCACCACAACAGACCCTCAAAATCCACCCCAGTGACCACACCATCAGACACCACAACCACTAACATACCTACATGCAGCACATCCATCATACCTGCAGTCACCACCCCAACAGACAGTCACCCACCCACCATGGTATCCTCCAGCACATCCACCTCCCCTCATCCCATGACACATAAAAGCCCTCACTCACTCACCCAAAAGACAACCATAACACACACATACACCTTGCACTTACATGCACCCAAGAAATCCACACCAACATCTCAGACAGCCACTCCCTCTCCCTCCACACCCAAACCCTTTGCTATGACCATCCCCATGTGTGTGTAAAAAAGCTTTCCTTTCTTTCTGAGTTTGCACTTTTCTCTACTCCTCTCCCACCCCGAGATACCCACAGACATTCAGTGTCCCTCTCCAAGTCCGGCCCTTCCACCTCCAAGACCTCCCCTGCCCCCCTGCAAGTACCCATGCCCCTCCCCCTGACAAGAAGCCTACCCCTCCCAAAAAAACACAACCCTCTCCTAAACCTAAAACAAAGTAAATCCCCCCGTCCCAAGCCACATCTCAAAGGGCCTGCCTCCAAGGGTGCTTTCATGTTGTAGTTGTGATGTGTTGTGGTGTTGTGTGGTACTGTGTGAGGGTGTGCCTGTGCAGTATTTCCTTGTGTATCTGTTTGTGATGTGTGTGTGTGTGCATGCGTGGTGGCTGTAGTATGCTTGTTGTGTATGTGTGATTGTGTGTGTGGCTGTATGTGAGAGTCAGTGTCAGTGTGCTGTTATATGTGAGTGTGCCCCTCGCACTCTCTTCCCGAATGTATGTTGTGCAAGCGTACAAAAATTTACAATATACAACAGTCACAGATAAGTGTGTGTACTTATGGTTGCTGTCATAATAACTGCAGATTCCAAAGTCTTTGTGCAAGCAGTGGGTTGACGTGCAGTTCAGCTTGTGTAACAGCTCCGGACGAGTATGGCTTCCTGAAGGGTGGTGTCTCTTTTTATGCAGTTAATTTCCGTCTGGATTTCCGTGGGGGTGCGACCGCAGTGGAAACCTTGGCGGTGTGCAACCTCTTAATCTGTTCCGCTGAAACATGATCTCTACCGGTCTGCAGGTGGCTACCGTCGTAGGTGGTGGCCAGACCGCTGTGGCATTGCCGCCAGTGCTTTGGCTATACTCTGTTCAGAATACCGCCATTGTCATAACTTGGCAGTCTTCTCCACCAGCCTGTTGGTGGTGCAACCACCACCGCCAAACTCGTAACGAGGCCCCAACTCTTAAATTATGTTTTGTCCCTCAAATATAATATGAAAATATGAAGTAAAGCAGCTCGAGACAAGCACAGCAAAAGCACAGTGCATACTCCCAATAACAGTTTTTGCCGATTAGCAGCATATTTTCAGAACAGTAATGCAATTTAAAAACTACTCTGTTTTCTTAGGAGATGGCACAATTCTTTTCTTACCTACTACTGAAACATCTGCTCAGAACTCATGAGCTGCGGCTGTCTCCACAGCCGGGTGTACTTCGGTAATGGAATCTTGTGACCACGCTTTGTTGTACAACTTGGACCTCCAACTTCACATCTCCTTAGCCAATCTAAATGCTGCTCCATTTCTGTTTATGTTAGTAAGCAGCATGAGGGCAGTGTGAGGATTGGTTCAGTCAGGCAAACCCAGTGCTCTTTAGGAGACTTGGGGCTGTGGCTGTAATCTCTTAGGTTCCAATATTGCGCAGGTAGGAGAAAGTTAAAGTGCACATGTCGGGCTTGTCACAGCAAGGCACCCGTCTCACCTGACATACACACTTCACTCCAAGGCCCAGGTGAACTCATACAGGCTGTGCCAATTAATCCCCACCCCTCACTCTCTCAGGCAGAAACTGAAAGGAAAATGGCCTGTGCTGGAAGTGCACTACATTAATACTTTTGTAATAAAAATCATAGAAGCTCATGTCTAACTTCATCATGGGTAATAAGGGATCTTTGATGGTGCTATTGGCAGAGGTGTGCCCGTAAGGGAAACAATATCCCCACCCTTCAAGCCAATATTTTCGAATGTTGTGCAAGCAAATCAATTGCCTCTACCAACCAAGTCCTGTACATGCTAAGATGCTCTGGGGCCTATTGATTCATTTGCCACCCATTGTGAGACTGGAACTGGACATGGAACACATTTAATGCAGGAAGATATGGAGCAGTATTTAATCTCTTTAAATATTTCAAGCCTACATGTTCACAATTGCTTGGTAAACCTTTTTTAGTTTCTAAAATTTGCTTAAAATACACAATTTGCTACTTTTTTCACAATTTTTTTGGGGACCCCTTCTTTTCTCAAACAACGCCCCATTTTGTCAGTTGGGCTTACTTGCTTACAACATGACTCATCCCCAACATTTACTCCTCATAATTTTTAAACCTCATTAGCCGCCGCTGGGGCTAGGAAAAAAATGGAATCAAAACATTTAGTATGGGGCCCAAGGGCAAAGAAACATACAGCAGGGCAACGCCCCCACAGCCCAATAAAGAAATCGCCCCTGGGAGGGATCTAGAACATTCAGTTGTTTCCTCACCCTAGGGTAATTCTGTTTACCACTTGTGCTAAATACCTCACTCAATTCTGCCTAATATGCAACGAGGTCCCTAGATATCAATTGTAGCCATATTTCAAGTTAAAACCCTTAGAAAGTGATGGTTCTTCAAGAAATCTATTTTCCAAACAAGGGGATTCCATTAAGTAATTTCGGGCTTTGTTTCATATATTCCAATAAAACACATAGTTAAGCAATGAACCAATTTGGAATAATTCTTAGCCAAAACAATCTGCACGAGCCTCTGGTTCCAGACATACTGTATTAAATAACCTGTGAACTGGCACAGTCAACGCATTCCATCATGGAGTCAGCTGAGGTAAGCCACGCTTGTCTTCACTGCTGAAAGAAATGCAGGACAAGTTCAACGCAAATGACTTGCAAAACGACTCCCTCTGAGGCTGTCAAGCTTGAGATTAAGTACTCCTGAAAATATGTAATTACAGAAACAAGACAATTTATATATTTGAAGTTATGAAGCAACACAAGCAAACTCTTTCGATTACAGTGGATTGTATATAAGGGAGGACACCAGATGTTTGCTTCGTGAGAAATTAACAGGAAAAAAATGTATGTGCATCTTTTTGGAGAGACTGCTTGGAACTCATATTGCACAAAGAAGAGGTTTAGAAGAAGTTTAGAAGTTCATTCAAATCATGCGTGATTAATTAAAATCATTGCTTGTACAGGGTATACAAAAGAAGACAATTTAAAACAAAGCAATAGTTTATTACTATTTCATACCTTGGGGACTATGTAGAAGATTAGAAAGTTTTGTGGGGCTTGGGAGCAAACACATTGTTCCTAGATGGCTAAATTTGTTTTCACGAGACAAAGAGAGTTACAATACAACTAAAACATTTGAATAAAGCAAAGGAACGAGTGACTTGATATTCAGTGCGTATTAAACGCTTCCTACGTACAGTTCAAAGGCAATCTGACATCGATGCCGGGCAGGCGAGTGTCGGTTCCTTTGCTATCGGTCTACCTTAGAGATGACCGTTTTTGCGCTAAGGTCAAGAATCTAACGAATCTAACAATCATATACTCAGTGATATGTCTCTTGGGTTCAATGCTCCTATGAGGGCCTGTCCTACGTAAGAATCTGCAAATTAGGATTTAAACAGTAGTGCTTTTCTGTCCTTGAGGAGTGCAGGACAAATACAAACTATGGCCCATATTTATACATTTTTAGCACCACATTTGGGTAATTTTTTTAAGCAAAAGCGGCGCAAACGAACAAAATATAAATGAATTTTGTAAGTTTGCGCTGCTTTTGCGTCAAAAAGTGACGCAAATGCGGCTCAAAAAAGTATAAATATGGGCTATAATTGTATTTTGTATGTTTGGGCCGCTTTTGCATCAAAAACTGACGCAAATGCGGCGCTAAAAAGTATAAATATGGACTGATATGTATTATGGTTTCGGCTGCTCCCCATGCACAGCATGCAAGTGTTGCCTGCACCATTTACTAACCATTGCCACCTATCACAGCGGGGGATGCTCTCCCAAACGAATTGCCATAAACTGAATTATTATAAATTTGTACAAGCTGGCCATGAAATATGATTCGATGTTCGGTTCTGATTATTTAGTACATTTGCACAAAGTGAATTTACTTATTTGTTGAGCACTTCAGTCAGAAATGCGTTGCATAAAATATCAGTGCAACGTTGGTTAATAGAAAAGTAATCGGTGCATGGTAACATCACAATCTGTAGGTTCGGCAGTGAGTGAGGAGCACAACAACACTTGGAAAGAACAGGAAGCCTAGGCGTACTAAGATGGGATCCGTACAGAGGGTGACAAAAAGAGATCTGTTGTGACTTAGCTTCACGATTGGAAGAGGTGCTGCATGAGAGTTGTTAGAAGTGCCACCTGGGAGAAAGGTTGGCCTAATTATGTGATGCTAATAAGACACATTAGCTGAATCGGTAGGTGTCATCAGTGGGTTCATGTATGGTGAGGCAGTGAGGGGTTTGGGGTTGGAGTTTTCATGTGTACAAGAAACCAGGCTGTGGCATTTATGATGGAGCAACGCTTTTAATAAATTGACAAAGCAGGACAAATGAATTCTTTACAATTCTGAGATACCAGGTCCAATTCTGCATCTCTTTCCTTTTCTGGGGGAAATAACTGGCCCAAATCTGTAAACGTAGACCACCTGGTTGGAGCAGGAGGTAAAGGTTGTGCGGGATAGTTTGTATGCTGGGGGGAGGTGGTTCCCTTTTACTTCAGCTGGAGAAGCTGCTTTTACACCCTCCCCCCCCCCACCACCCCTTGCTGAAAGATGTGGGCAGGAAGGGTCCAGGCACTGCAGCTACCCTCAGCATCAGCAGCTCTGAAGGGAAGTCCAGGCCTGATGTCTCTTTGCCTGGACACACCAGGAAAGATGTAGTTCCAAGGAGTGGTATCCCTTTACCAACCCGCTCTGATCAACTTGTGATAGGGCTCCAGGGCATCATGTATACTTTAGTTTTTGAGAGTTATGCAGATGGATACGGAAACATAATTTACTCGCCCCAAATGGAGTTCAGAATAGAGCGGGCATCAGCATCATTGGCGTGTAAGTGACCAGGGTTTCAGGTCCTTTCTGCGTGTCTGTTTGACGCTCTGTCAAGACCACGAAAACAACTGAACTTCTAAGATAGGATATCACCTGGCTCCACAAGTACGTCATGTACTATCCCAACATAGTTATGTTGTAATGAATAGCCAAGGTGCTGTTGCCTTTGCAACCTGACAGCAGAAATCGAAGCTTGAGTAATACAAACCACGAGGTGGTCGGATACTGACGTGCTTAACCAGACAGATACGTGGATTTAAAAAAATGACATTTGTGGCACCAAAGTCCTATACTAGCTGTTTTTAGAAACTCATAAGCTGCTAATAATGAGTGAACGAAAATAAAAATAATTACATTAGAAACAACGGTAAACTACTGCCCTCTTTGCTTGTGTCAGTGAAAGAAAGGAGGGATTTATCAGAATATTTCATAAATACTCGCTGAGAGGCTACTTCTACGTTCTTCTTAGTTTATCACTTACAAGGATCAAACTCTGCACTATTTTACATATCGTGTTTCCATTGCAGAACATCATGAGTGAGAGTGTTTTCAAGTTACTAGATCATGGCAGAAACATTTTCTACTTCATTTATTTAAGAATACGGTCTCAATGAGTAAATTCCTGCCAGTGCTTATGAAGCACTTCAGTTTACAGTGCGGAATTTTGGTATTATTATGGGCATTGTTACTTATTCCTTGATATACAGGGAGTGCAGAATTATTAGGCAAGTTGTATTTTTGAGGATTAATTTTATTATTGAACAACAACCATGTTCTCAATGAACCCAAAAAACTCATTAATATCAAAGCTGAATATTTTTGGAAGTAGTTTTTAGTTTGTTTTTAGTTTTAGCTATGTTAGGGGGATATCTGTGTGTGCAGGTGACTATTACTGTGCATAATTATTAGGCAACTTAACAAAAAACAAATATATACCCATTTCAATTATTTATTATTACCAGTGAAACCAATATAACATCTCAACATTCACAAATATACATGTCTGACATTCAAAAACAAAACAAAAACAAATCAGTGACCAATATAGCCACCTTTCTTTGCAAGGACACTCAAAAGCCTGCCATCCATGGATTCTGTCAGTGTTTTGATCTGTTCACCATCAACATTGCGTGCAGCAGCAACCACAGCCTCCCAGACACTGTTCAGAGAGGTGTACTGTTTTCCCTCCTTGTAAATCTCACATTTGATGATGGACCACAGGTTCTCAATGGGGTTCAGATCAGGTGAACAAGGAGGCCATGTCATTAGATTTCCTTCTTTTATACCCTTTCTTGCCAGCCACGCTGTGGAGTACTTGGACGCGTGTGATGGAGCATTGTCCTGCATGAAAATCATGTTTTTCTTGAAGGATGCAGACTTCTTCCTGTACCACTGCTTGAAGAAGGTGTCTACCAGGAACTGGCAGTAGGACTGGGAGTTGAGCTTGACTCCATCCTCAACCCAAAAAGGCCCCACAAGCTCATCTTTGATGATACCAGCCCAAACCAGTACTCCACCTCCACCTTGCTGGCGTCTGAGTCGGACTGGAGCTCTCTGCCCTTTACCAATCCAGCCACGGGCCCATCCATCTGGCCCATCAAGACTCACTCTCATTTCATCAGTCCATAAAACCTTAGAAAATCAGTCTTGAGATATTTCTTGGCCCAGTCTTGACGTTTCAGCTTGTGTGTCTTGTTCAGTGGTGGTCGTCTTTCAGCCTTTCTTACCTTGGCCATGTCTCTGAGTATTGCACACCTTGTGCTTTTGGGCACTCCAGGGATGTTGCAGCTCTGAAATATGGCCAAACTGGTGGCAAGTGGCATTGTGGCAGCTGCACGCTTGACTTTTCTCAGTTCATGGGCAGTTATTTTGCGCCTTGGTTTTTCCACACGCTTCTTGCGACCCTGTTGACTATTTTGAATGAAACGCTTGATTGTTCGATGATCACGCTTCGGAAGCTTTGCAATTTTAAGAGTGCTGCATCCCTCTGCTAGATATCTCACTATTTTTGACTTTTCTGAGCCTGTCAAGTCCTTCTTTTGACCCATTTTGCCAAAGGAAAGGAAGTTGCCTAATAATTATGCACACCTGATATAGGGTGGTGATGTCATTAGACCACACCCCTTCTCATTACAGAGATGCACATCACCTAATATGCTTAATTGGTAGTAGGCTTTCGAGCCTATACAGCTTGGAGTAAGACAACATGCATAAAGAGGATGATGTGGTCAAAATACTCATTTGCCTAATAATTCTGCACTCCCTGTATGCCTGTAGCGAAACCAATTTTGTTTTTCACATGCATACTCACAAAATATCTTGATTATTTGGTGCATGTAGTTTTACTTGTAATGGTAGTTTTTTCAAGCATAACATGTAATGTCCAGCCGCTTCTCTTTGCATGAAAGTTTTATTGCAGTTTCTATTAAAAAATACGGAATAGATAACTCCATCAACACAATTCACGATCTGTGCACAGGAGGTAGTCACTTGACACCAACAAGGTGTTGCTATAGAAATAAAAACTATTATGGAATATAGAATAAATTCATTATTTGTTGTATTGATTGCTTCAAATGATCGAATTGCTCCAGAGAATCATGACCTGTCAGAGGCTCAAAATATGTCACAAATTTGATATGATCACCATGCCTGGGTCAGTACCTAGAAGACAGGGAAGAATGCCCTTGACTCTTTCCAAGTGACCCATTCCACACAGGCAAGTGAAGAAGGGCAATGACTCTAACTAGAGAGGTGTCCAGAGCACCCTGAACGCAGTCGTGATGATTTAGTACAGCACACGCTGAAAGGGCCATGGCTGCCTTTGGGCTTCTCCTCGAAGTAGGAATCATGTTCGGCAGTAACTGGCAATGCCAAATCTTTATAGTGTCAAAGGTTGCCCTTCTAGGTTTTTCAAGCCTGTGCTTTGAATTTATTGCTCTGGAATAACCTGTTTCTGGAGGGGTTGCATGAGAATGACCAGGTTACCCAATGTAATGCTTACCTCATTCTAAGCATGCCAAGTCCTGGATGTACTGAGGCAATCCCCTAATAAATTCACAATTAGTTTAATGAGAGATTGCTGGAGGCTCCAGCTCATCAATCAAGAATATGTCAGATGAGCATTCACTTGCCTTCTTAGCTTCGTTGGATACAAAGTCATGTCCTTTAACATTTAGGGGCATATTTACGAGCCCCGTGGTGCAGGGCAGCACAGCACAGCAAGTAACTTTGCTGCCCTGCCCCACATGGAAAGGGCAGAAATGCACCGTATCTACAAGATACAGTGCATTTCTATCCTTTACCACACGCTGGTGCACAAATTGCTGCCTAGCACCAATGCAGCCACTTTTACATTATGGCGCAAGGGTGTCTGCGTTGTCAGCAGGATTGTTTTTGTGAAGAAAGGCACACCTTCCTCCACAAAAACAATCCTGCCAGGCATTTCCCATTCCTATTTGTGCTGCAGGGTGCACAACAGTGCACAGGCCTTGAAAATATGTCCCTTAGTGTGCACTTTCCAAAGCCAGATGCTGGTTGATCTCTAATCGATGGTTTTGGCGTATATGGAACATCACGTTGTCATCAGTCAGGACTGTCAGATCAATGGAAGTCACATCACACTGTAATTAGAATTAGGGAAGAGTTCAGGGAAAGGAAGATTAATTGACACGTGTAAGGGCACTTCCCTCTGTCGTGAGTTGAGTTGTGCTAATTTCTAGCTTTTGGAGGCTAAGGCGACAGCCATTCAGGCTTAGCAAGTGCCCTGAATGCAGCAATAGGAGATAAGCTTTCTTTGCCACAGCAGCAACCACTATGATAGTCACTCTTTTTCGTCCACTGCTACCTCTTTCCATGGCTACTGAAAAAGATGCACAGGGAAGTAGAGAAGAGAGCTGCATGTCAGAAAGACACTGTCATTCAAAGCTCTGTCTCAATCTCCAGTTCTTGAAATTTGAGCTCTAGGAGCCTTATTTATCAATAAGTCAGATGCTTCAGAGCGGAAGCGAGGCAGTCATTCAACACAATTTGGATGATGTGAGAGAAAAGCCAGACAACAGAAGGGCATTTTGTGGTGGGTTGGATTTTGAGAGCCTCTGCTATGTGCCGATTGGGCAGACTTCAGAGTTAAGACAGGTCCACTACCCTGCCTGAATGACTTGAATGAAGCTTACACATGTCCTATTGTCTACAGTGCTGACTGTCCACCGTGACAGCACGGCTGGAAGACAAACATACAGACAACAAGGATGTAGCTATGATCTTGAATAAACACAATTGTTGTTGACAAGGACAATGGGCCCATGAACTTCTAACAGCCATGTACAATCTCTAGGTTGTGTCAGCACGGAAAGGTGTTAACCTGTCTTCAGGCATCTCTTTCTATTTGGGGGGAGGGGCATTGCTCAGATTTGAGTTAATCACTTGCCAGAATTCATGGCATCTCTAGAGTGTCTGTGTCATTTGTGTGTGCGTTAAAAAATATTAAGGCTCAGAAACACTTAGGCCCGTATCGTATTTTGTAAGTTTGCTCCGCTTTTGCGTGAAAAAATGACGCAAATGTGGCGCAAAAAAAGTATAAATATGGGCCTTTGTTGGCTGCTCACCCGGAGTTAGGGAGAGTGGGACAGTGTTTCGTGTTGTGTTTTTGCAGTAGCGGGGTGCCCTGGATCAAGCTGGCCAAATGCCTTTACAAGGACTGCAACAACAACATAAAGAGGGCTTCCATTTTTTCCATTTGCCAGAAGCACCGGTTTCCATGTTTAAAAATTAAATGTATTCAAGGGAAGAGGAAAAAAATACATGTGTGGCTACTGTAAAGTTGAGGGTGAACTCTGTCAAACTCGTGTTAAACCACTATTAGTTACATGCAGTCTTTTATCCCAGTTCTCTGTACATTTTTAATGTGGGTCTGCTCTACGTTGCTGCATTCTAGCCACCCTGTATCTTCAACTCTGGCTATCATTTTGCAACTGCACTAGGCCTGGAAGATATGCTGATTACATCAATAAAATTCACAAAATTCCTGAATAATGCATTAAACGAAATTAAAGGCGTTTCTAGAAATGTAGCATTACTCAATTTAGCGTAACTTTTTTAAAGTCGTGCGTAGCTTGCAAAATGTTTTGTCAGATGCCAACAGCAAACTTGGTGACAGAAAATGCTTCACCGAGAGTCCCCTATCACATAATAAATATCACAGAAGATAGTGGCAAAGCGCAGTTCGCCCTGAGAGTATAATGTTGTGCAATTTTATGACATTTTTATAGACAAATTCAAGAAAATACGCAACTTCACATACCCCTTGTCTGCACTGTGCCTTTAGTGAGAGTTGTGAATGGTACCCACTGTAATACTAGGGCGCACAGGTACTACCTATCCTGCCAATTACTGAAAACTGACACCCCGTCCGGCTTGTCAAGTTCAGTGGCACCAGGGGAGAAGAGGTTTCTGAGTCCCTCAGAATCAGGACTACACTCCTGACGATGATCCTTGCTTCACGGTGATACAATTGATCAGTGATCTCGAAAATTTGACATGGATGCTTTCCTGAAAGTGTAGTAGACTTCTGGATGGTTTTGTATAAGCTGGAGTTGCAGTTGTGAGGGTAGTGGCACAGAAGGGAAGGAAAGGAGACACGGCCTTCAATACTTCTCCCTCAGATGTGCGTAAGGGTAAAGGGGCTGTAGAGGAAATGGCCCGCCATGATACAGGGAGTGTCACAAACACAAACCAGGAACAAATATAAAACGATTGGGGTCACAAAATCCCTTGCCCGTTAACCACTATTGGGAGGTAGAAACGAGCACCGACCACACCAGGCTGGTTTTGCAACTATTAAAGAGAAGGAGGTGGAGACATGCATTCAATCCCACCTACTATTTACTCTCCATAAGGACTGGAGAGGCTGAAGGAAGTTGGAGAGATCAAGAGAAACTTATGCGGACCACTCCCTTCTCTACTCCACAGGTACCTTTCATTTAAAGGGCGGAATGTGTCGTAAATCACTTTAAAAAGGGGAAATTTAGAGTATTTTTGAAAATGGACAGGGATTTTTCCACAGAGGGCAGAAGAACTTCATTGTGTGTAGACCACTGTCTTTTCATCTCCCAGGTATATGATCAGTTCCAAGATGTGAAACTCTAGCGGTAAACTTTTTAAATCCCTCATACCATGGAGAGGCATAAGCTGTACAACAAGGGCAGAAGTATCACACACACACACAATAAATCATGGTACGGAATAACACATTGCTTTTGTAAATTGTAAATAGAGAACATTGGAATTAAAAATACTTCAGTGGAGCACATGAAATGTTTTACAGGTTTTTTGGTGAACACCACTGTGAAGCTCTGCTTAGGTCTAGGTATCTGTTGGAATAGCATCTTTTGTCTTCTCTAACAACTTTGGAGCTGTTTGATGAATCTTCACAAAACCTTCCTAAAAAACAGTTAATACATCTCAGCACACTTCAAGAAAGCTTTGCACCGATCTGTCAGGTGGGGGAGGGGGGTGGCCAAGATACGTATGTGTAATGCATAAATATACATATACTGTTTTGGCATTACTTTTTTAGTTATATATATATATATATATATATATATATATATATATATATATATATATATATATATACACATATATATATCCTTGTTGTAGGAAAATGGAGTATTATGTGGTGTGGGGGTTAGTTCTCACCATGTAATACTCTCACAATATTCCAGAGATGGTCCTTGGATTCACACTAGTAAATCCTTATCTCAGTCCTGGTAGTGTGGCAAAGAGCAGTCTGGCTTTACTTAGAGTAACATGTGTTAAGCACTTCACAGTACAAACATGAATGTTTAGTAATTAACACGCCTTGAAAGAAATTCAACACCAATTTATAAAAATCGAGTTTATTGTTATATAAATTTAGACACCAAAACAAACAGCATAGGTTTGAGAGACCTAGTGAGATCGATTTTAGAAGCAATAGAAAATCCCTGCAGAAATGGCATTTAAACATTGAATTGAAGTCAATGGGAAAATGTTACCTGTTGCAAAAATGCACTTAAAAGACATGTTGCATGGAACCCTTGGGGGGTAAGCTCAGTCAGTCCCTGGGACCAGATCACGACAGTCAAAGCAATTTTACCTGGACCATGGAGTCGGGTGCAGAGTTGTCCTGGCAGTCCATGGTTCTGTATGGGACTCACGTTTAAGTCAATGGCAGGGATGCCACTGGTGACAAATGACCACTTAGGGGTCAAGCTGTGGGGAACCCTTCCAGGGATAAGCTAGTGAGAGCCCTGGGACAAGGCCACAACAGTTAGTTTGTTTCTACCAGGTCCATGGGGTCCAGGTGCACAGTTGTCATCGCTGTGTATGGTGCTGAACAGGGCTCATGGTGGTGCTGATTTTACCATACACACGGTGCAAAAACTCAGCTTTGGGGTCATTACTGATGTCAATTACAGGTGCTTGGCAGTGCTCTTCTCTTGCAGGGTCGAGTTAAGGGGTCGGTCACCTGGCTGGTGACCGACAAGCCTAGGCAGTGGTGAGCACAGCAAGATGTTTTGCAGATGTCTGGAGGTCAGGAGCAGGGTGGTAGCGGCATGTAACTTCGTGGAAGGCTGGACTGCAACTCCCACAATGCACTTTACCAACTGAATCCAGTTGATACCTCAGCAGGCCCAATGGGTTGGCAATTCTTTGGTTCCAGAGCATCTTTTTACCTTCAGTTTGCAGGGGACTGGTGCCACCAGTCCTAGGGAGACTGAGGGTTCTTCTTGCTTCCACAGCTGTCCCTGTGGTCAGGAGTTATGAGTTTTAGCCAACGACGAAGGTTGATCACACAGTTCCCAGTCTGTTACCTCTGGGAGAGAGTTTCCCTCTTTTGCTCTGAGGCAGTGGGCAGAGTTTGGTTTTCGGTGATGCAGAGCTTCTGTGTGTCCTTCTTTGAAGTTTGTCCATCAAATATGAGGTTCTGATGTAAGGGGTGTCCCTTAAATTCTGGATTTAGGGGAGCTAGGGGAGTGGAAATCAGCAGCTACCTCCTACAGCTAATCCACCCCTGGTGTGACTGCATCCTGTGGGACAGGTCACCTTTAGCTACCCAGAAACCTCTAATCTGCCGCTCATAAAATGGGAGAAACTAAAATTTAATGCACAGACTAGGCTGTTTACCCAAGTGGTGTGGTCAGCCTGCTGGGGGTGTGCACAGTCCAGCGTACCTCATTTTTTGCATGTCCATGAGCAAATGTTCCTGGGGCAGGGGAAGCGCTGTTTCCTCAATGAAGGACAGCACAGATGGCTAACAGAAGCAGTGCAGCCTTTAAAGCTGACTGCCCTGTCCTGACCACTAGAAGTACCCATGCTTCCTGGAAGGAGGTCAGAACTCTGTCCTGGAGGCAGCAAGCATGGGGGAAAGCGTGGGCTGCTTGACCAGAGCACAAAGGAAGGTGGTAAATAGGTGGGTAACCTTTAGTGTACAACCTGGGTGCACACCAGCTGTCCCTTGACATGAGATTTGTGTTGGGGGAGAGAAGGCAAGTTATTTGACACCAAACTTGACATACCTAGGCGGTACCATAATGGAGCTAGCAGCTCTGAAACACCAGGTCTTGACTCCCATGCAAGCCTATCAACCTGCCTGCACTTATAGTGTACCTTGATGGAAAGGACACTATAGAGGCATGCAAGGTTGTGCTTACATGCCTGCACCTCAAATATAATGCACTCTGCCTCCTGGACTGCAGAGGCCTTCCTTAGGGGTGTCTGACATATCTGTAAGGAAGTGCATGGGACTGTGCCACTCATAGCGAGGGCACAGTTGAACTCAAGCAGTTTGCACTGCTCTGGCAGTCTGCAATGGCAGGCCTGCAACCAGTAGTTTGTCTGGGTCCTCCAGGGTGGCACAACCTTATGCTGCAGCCCTGGGCACCCCTTTATCACTTTTGACCTGGGTACTCTAGGTACCATTTACTAGGGGCTTACAAAAGGGTAAAGTTTTGCCAATCAGGAATTCACCATGTCGACATGGCAATTTAGAGAGAGAATACATACACTGGGGCTTGGTTAGCAGGTCTCAGTGCATTATCAGACTGAAAAAACAGTGTCTAGGGGTTCAAATGGGGCAAAAAGTGTGGGGTATATACAAAGAGCCCCACTGTCGTACACTTTACAAACAAACATAAACCCATATACATACACAACATCCTATACATACCCACACCTACATTTCTTTTACATTTTTATATATACATGCATTAAATTATTTTTATATCAAATATATTTTATAATCTGATGGAAAGCATACATCTATATCTATATATCTATATATAGTATATATAGATATATATATAGATATATATATTTATGTACATGAACCCACATATAATCTAATATAATTGAATCTACATACCCTGACATATATGTCAATGTATTCTTATAAGATAAACATAAACAAAGATACATACAACCATGTGCATATATGTTATCTGCATACTATGACATACATATATATGTAATGCATGGACCTACATTTATTGTCATATACATAACATAATTATTTAACTTCTATATGTGATTCTTATATCTTTATTCAATGCATAAATTAATTTATCTGGACAGATGTACATACACACAGTCAAATTTATATAACCGCAAATTCTTGTCCATCTAATGCATAAACAGGCATGCATTGTTCTATACCTAAGAGTTTTTTATTATTATGTTTCTAATGATATAGGTATGTATACACAAACACATATAACATTTCTTGTAACTTTGATATAATTTTGCATAATTGTACAAGAGTTAATTATACAAATTTAGTACTTTCCTAGTTAAAATATACATTTTAATGTCTTGTTCATACAATTTCTGCAGATTGTTGTGTTGTGAGTATTGTGATCGTGTAGGACACAGCCTGCTTTTGACTACTCTTTTGAAGCTGAGATGATTCTCAGTAGACCTTATTTGTGGTGGTGACAAATTCCATAGTTTAGGTACTTGCACAGAAAAAGGTCTACCAGCCATTGTTTTTTCCTTGTATGCTGGGAGTTTGAGATGGTGTGCCAGTCTGGAGGATAGGATCCTGTGTCTGGTTTTCTGTATCATAATTATGTAATGAATGAGTGGTGAGTGAGTAATGTTCCTGAGTTTTGTGGACTGAGCGGTTGACATCTTTATTGCTCGGAAACTGTGAGGTTGAGATGTGTGTCGATTTGACCTATTTGTGTTTGCATTAAGTGCATGGAGGATGTGTGTTGGTGTAGTGAAATTGAGAGTTTTGGAATGCCTGAGATGCTATACATAGAAAATTGTGTGGGTTTGATTTAGTGGCATAGTATTGTCCACTATTGGTACAGTGAATTGAAATGTAGGTTTTCAATGTAAAGGACTGGGATGATGGGGATAGGATGTATAGTTGTAAGGTGAATAGGGTGAAAAGGTAGCCCTATTGGAAGAAAAGAGTCTTTAAGGAGTATTGGCATGGGCCTCAAGAAGAGGAAGGTTATATTGGATGAGGGTATGCTAGACAGCTGAGTAGAGAGTTGGAAGGGAAGGATGGACAACATTTAGAGATGGAAATGGGCAATGGAAGGATTTAGGATAAATAGTATGAGGGAGTATGGCTATGTACAGTATAGGGCAGTCTTATAGTGGGGATAGGTGTTTTGGATTGAGGCTTAGCAGTGAGCTGTGAGTTGAATAAAAACTGCAAAAAAATTAATAAATAAAGCAGATATCTTTGTTTCGAGTTTGTGCTACATAAAACTGCAAAAAAAAAGGAAGAGGAAGAAACAACATAAGGCCACGCGGTGCAAAGCGGTGAGAGAAAAGAAAAACATTGTGCACCGCATCAAGGTATCTCACTGATCGTGCAATAATCCATGTAACAGGGTCAGTCTCCAAGGCGGTAACAAACCAGCTAAAAGGCGGGACAAACGTAAAGTATTTACCAACAACATCAAGGGATTTTTGAAAGGCAGGCTCAGGAACCAATGAAAGTGATGGGCGTGAGATGGGCGTGGTTGAAGCCCACAGAATAGATTATAACATGTCGATAAGAGCAGAGTTTGTGCGCTGCTATGCTCGACCTAACAAGCAGCATTTCTGGCCTGGCCGATATTCCATGGGAAGAGGACTAGGATAGGCTGGTGTAAAGGTCATGTGACCCTCTCTCAGGTTCTTAGATTCACTTTCGATCCAAGCCCAATAGCCGCCCAGCAACCACCAAATGGGTGAACCTGAATATGGGTGTGTTCAGATTTCTAACATAGAATTTGTGTCTGGGAGAGCAAGTAGGGAGAAAGGAAGAGAGGAAGAGAGGAGGAAGGCAGGAAAACTAGGGGCCTCATTTACAAAAAACTGATGCATTGCACGTGCCTACCGCACATCTCCTAATGACGCCATGAAAGCACTGTATTTACAATACAGAACTCCATGGCACACGCTTTCACAGATGCATCAGAAATTCTGATGTATCAGTTAGCACTAAAGTGAGACACTTCTGGACTTGTGCCATTAAACTGACACAACTCAAGCAATGCTAGGAGAGTCATATCAGAAAAAGCCCTGCATCAATTTTACACATGGTCTGAGCAGAGGGTAACGTTTTGACACAGTGGAGTTATAAAGTGAGGCAGTGAAAAGTTGCAAATTTAACTGCATCAGTTCTACGTGGCTTTTTCCGTGGAAATGCCCACCCTGCATACATTATACCTGAAGCAGGTATAATATGACACAGGGCTTTACAAACGGAAGCACTGGGCCCAATCCATCAGTTTGTAAATATGGGGCATTGTAGCACACTGCTAGTGCCACCACTGCGTAAAAATAAAAATTATGCACCAGTAGTGCAAGGGGCTTGTAACTGAGGACCCAGATCTTGCAGCTGTGAATGTTTGGAAACAGCAGGCAAACAGGCACAATTACACACAATTTACAAACTTAACAGCAAAAGTTGTCACAAAAAGCTGATTCAAAGCTGCTAAGTCTTCCATCTGATTGTGGGTTAAAAAGTTTACCGCTATTTGGTTGATCATTAGACTCAGGAAGTCAGCAGGACCTGTGAGGGGAGAGAGCAAGAGGGCAGAGAGAGCAGGGAGAAGTCAAAGCTCTAAGGATCACACACAGAGTGAGTGGAGAAGGAAAGAAGAGAAAGAGTACAGCGTGTGTGACAGAAAAATCAGAGGCTTAAGATAGGGAAAACAGAGAAAATAAAGGGGGGCAGGGCCGTGGTGGGGTGGAATGTGAGATCTCACAGGAGGTGGGTAGAGAGCAAAAGGAGAGAAAGAGAGCAGGGCAGAAGAAAGACGAAGACTGAGACTACAGAAAGAGAGAGCAGAGCAAAGAAAGGTGATCAGAGTCAGTAGATGGTGGGGGAAGTGCGAGATCACACAAGAGGTTAGTGGAGAGGTGAGGAAGAGAAAGAGAGCAGAAAGAACAAAAGACTGAAAAAATAGAAGCTCTGGAGAGGGACAGCAGAGTAAGGAAAGTCGAGTAGAGTCTGTAGCAGTAGGGGAAGGGGCAGTAGGAGGTCACACAGTGTGGGTGAGTAGGAAATTAGAGAAGAAGCAGAGTGGAAGACAGTAAATTAAGAGGCTGTGGTAAGGGTAAACAGAACAAACAAAGGGAACAAGAGTCAGAAACTGGTGGGGGAATGCAAGACCACATAGGCAGTACATGGAGAGGAAAGGAGAGCACAGATCAGAAGACATAAAAACACAACCTCCAGAAAGGAATAAGAAAGGGCTTTTACAAACTTCAGCAAGCAAAACTGGCTTTCTTTGAGCAACAAGAGAGCACAGAGCTAACTAGAGCAAAGTCCAAACACACCAGTGAGTGGTACCAGATTTGTGCAAAGTAACAGGTGTTACACCATGTCATATTTTGCTAGCAGTCGGAGCTGGGTTCAGACTAGATTAAAAGAAGGAGTGAAATTGTTCCTCTTACCTGCAGGTGTATCTCAGTGAATCACAGGATAAAGTGGTGAATTTACATTTGTGGCGATCTCCCTGTAGAAAAGATAGCCGAGTTGACGGTGGAGATTTCAACCCACAGGTTTGTTAATTGCATTTTATAGTAAATAAGTATTACTGCTGTAGTGCTACTTTACGTACAACAAAGTGCAGTTTATGATTTGGGCACCCAAGTAGTAAATTTACACTCGCAAATTTGGCTCCACTCCCTGGTTTCAGGAGGTGGAGACACGTAAGTCAACACTTTGGAGCAAATTTGCACTTTGGATACGTTCACTTCAAAGTGTTAGAGACAGTTTACAAATTTAGATTTACTCTTGGACCAGGTAGCGGAAGCAGCGAGGCACGGAGCGGAAGCAGCGAGGCACGGAGCAAGGAGCAAGGAGCACGGAGCACGGAGCACGGAGTACGGATTGCGGTGGGGCTATTGACTGGCGAGTGGCGCTCGAGTCTCGAGTCTCGGAGCACGTAACACAGAGCTCCGCTGGGTCCGTCGTTGGTCTGACAGCTCGGCCGGCCCCGGAGAGCGGGGGAGACCCAGGGGGAGCCCGGTGAGGAGAGCCCGGCACGCGGGGCGCCGGAGGAGCGGAGCGGCCAGGCAGGCATACCAGTGGTATGTATCTATCGTACTCTTGGAGGCCGAGCAGTGGTAGCAACAGCAACCGTACAACTGTACAAGTGCCCGCCTGATACCACCTTCCTCGGGTCCGTGCTGGGTTACTCGATGTATTAAGCTACGA
The DNA here is from genome assembly GCF_031143425.1 of Pleurodeles waltl. Lineage (NCBI taxonomy): Eukaryota > Metazoa > Chordata > Amphibia > Caudata > Salamandridae > Pleurodeles > Pleurodeles waltl. The sequence goes on along the minus strand of NC_090442.1, from coordinate 926,698,827 downwards.
CGGAGCCAGAAAAAACTCATTTCTGGAACTGCATCTATGCCAGCTGTGGGACTTTCGTCATACCACAGAATCCGCCATTATAACGCGAGTCCAATCCTCCAACCCTCCAACTCCCCCCACCCCCTAGGAGAAACAGACCGAGCGGGAAGGGGGAAGCGAGCGGGAAGCAGAGAAAGCTGCGCGTGCTAAGGCTACCGGACTGAGATAGCAATAGAAAGAGGCAAACGCGGAAGCAAGCTTTGAGTAAACATCACAAATCTAATCATCGCGGCCTGCCTCAGCCAAAAACAGGCCAGCAGAGTTGGACCGCGGAGAAGTAATATATGACTCCGTTAAGACTAAAGGTATTTGAAACGCAAATTTTCACTTAACAAGGTGGCACACCAGAACGGCGTACGTCATATAAGTCATATAGTGTAACTTATATGCAAGAAAAACACTATTAAACTACCACTTCAGAAAAGAAGAAGCAAATACAAATCTCTTGTGAATGATTTCAGTGGGAAGAAGCTCTTCTATGTGCATTACATTGACTTTAACTTGACTTTAACTTTAACTTTAACAAGCGTTTGGATGAATGGGTTACGCATGACCGATTAGATCTTAAAAAAACCCAGTTTCCAAAGAAGGAGGTTAAGTCTTCAAAATGGCCCTTCTGGTTCCCGGCCTAATTCTCCTGAGCGTGAAGTGAGGAAAAATTTGGATCTGTCTCTCCAGCCAGCCTCAGCTCCAGCAAGCAGTAAAACCCTTCCCGTTCTGAGGCGGAAAGTGGAAGTTGTATCTCCTGCCACCCCTGTGCTAGCCCCCCCAGCTAGCCCCCGCAGCGACGGCTCCAGCCTCTATCTTCCCACAGAATGGCTCTGCAAGGAGACCAGTGGTAGTGGCAGCTCAGCCTGGTCGGAAGAGAAGGGCCAACTGTTTGGGAGCAGATGAGGACATAGGGCTGCCGGCTCGGACCACCACCGCCGTTGTAGGCTGCCTGCCAATACATGCTGGGAGGACTACAATACCCAGAATCCTCTGGGTTTCCCGTGCGCCAAGTGGCGCGAAAGTGCTGTTACGCCCCCGGGCCCTTAAATTGCAACAAGGTACACCAAGGTACACCGCACCGCGGGACGCGCGCGGGCGGCACTGGGCAAGGGGCGGGCCCCCAGTGGCCCTCAGAGGCCTGAAGAGAGGCCTGAAGAGACTGGACTGGGCACGGGCACGGGACTCTGCCTAAAACTGTAAATTAGCTGTATTACATCTTGATTACGCGGTTTTGTGTTTTGTATTGCTGAATTATAGCTGGTGGTACTTACTGCAACCAATCTATGATGGCTAACTGTAATAACTCCGCCAAAAATCTAGGGGCTACTATGCTTGATAACTACCTGGTTAAAGTGGTTAAAAAGATTAATAGCGATCGCAGAGTCTCCCTAGGGAAAGGAGGTTCCCCCATTCAGACACACCCTAGTTCCTCCCCACATATAGTGTCTACTTTTGAGGATCTGGGCGCCAACACTGACAAGGATATGATACTAACTGAGGCACAGGTACATTCTAATCCCTTAGACTCAATGGGTATAATTGGCGAGAGCCCATCTAGCCCCGTGGTTATGGCAGAGACTCCCCCCCAACCAGCAAGAGAAGTTAGGGCTTGTAGAAAGTCGTTGGGCAAAAGAGGAGTGGGGAAGGTCAGCAATTCTCGAAAGCCCCTCGAAGCAAAAATGCATACTATTAAAACAAAGGGAGTAGACGGGGGATCTGATAAGCCAGTGGGTTGCTGTCATAACAGGCAGTATATAGAAAATATACTGGCAACAGTAGAGGATAAGTTAGCGACAAAAATGGCTGAAATTTTTAGCACATTATTGTTGAAAATTGAAGTACTCACCCAAGAGGTTCATAGTCTAAGGGTACAAGTAACTTCGTCACCAGCAGATGTTCTAACAGTACCTCTAGATTCACCATCTGGAAATTGTGTTGAGCAGGCAATACTCGCGGGTAGCAGTTTAAGACATAAAACCCCATGTAACGAAACAAGTTTGGAGGCGGAGCCCACTATACCTAGGGAAGTGATCCGAGGGTCCCTAGAGGGTAGGTCTCAACCAACTCGAGTCCATAAGGACGCAAGAGAGCACAACAATAATTATAATGTTAGGATTGATCTCCCACCGGAGGCCGCTCCATTTGTATGTATACTGTCAGGAGTCCCAGAACTTAGTTCAGGTAAAAAAGAAGGTTACAATGACTTAAAAAATAAAGTAGCCTTCTGGCTTACTAAGAATAGACCCCTCCTCCCTTCCATTGATGGTAAAATCTTAAATGTGAGAAGGGTGGGTTGGCTTGGCCACATGACTAAAGATATTCCAGGTGATCTGGTAATAGTTAATTTCAGGAGTACAAATGTGGTCCCATTTTTGAGAGGCTGGTGCCCACAACTTACAGATGGACCAATAGTCACGTGGGAACTCCCTGATTTTTATCCTACGGTGTATCCCGAGGTGAAGGTGCCATCCCAGATTAACAAAAATGTCATTAACCCTCCCAGGGGTTGGTTCGCACCAGTAAGCATTGAACCCTTGATTACTGCCGGGAAATATGGCCCGTTATCCTGCCTAGATGAGAATGATTGACTCACTGGTAGAGAAGAAATAGATAATTTAACTTTATTGAAATCCCCCCACATAGAAGATATAAGTTGGAAGGCTATTGCCATAGACCAAAGTAATAACCCTGACATTATCCCCGTTGGTACATTGTCTGCATTACCCAATTTTAGTACGGACTCACCCTCTGCTTTTGCTGAGCCTGTTGATATGGTATCAAGGTATAAATCCTGGAATATAGCCGGTCTGGAGTCCAGCCAGTGTATTCCTGATTGGAGGGACTTCATAGATCAGGGCGACATAATTGCATTCCAGGAAACATGGGCTATCACACCGATATTTCGGGTGGGGTATCTGAACTTTAGCAAGCCAGCAATTAGAAGCCAGAAAGGGCGTCCTGTTGGAGGTCTTACAATTTGGGTCCGCCAAAGTGCGGGTGTAAGAGTTGAAGAAGTGACAACTGATAGTCCAGACATAATTGCCTTAAAGATAAAGTCCAACCAAGGTTTAAGCATCCTGTTGGTTAATATTTATGTCAGGGGCCTCCAGGGAGGAAGGGTTTCTCCGACCCTCCTCCTGTTGGATGACATTTTATCTGGATCAACGACCGATGGCCACAAGATTGTGATGGGGGATTTTAATACTTGTTTTGAGCCTTTGGGTATTGAGGACGGCCCGCTCACTGAGGATGAGGATCTATCCTGGGGTATTCCCCAACTCGAGTTACCCTCGATTGCTAAGTGGTCGAGCTCAGCCACCTATATCAAGGGGCTATGCCTGGATATGGGTCTGAGAGCTGTTAATGGAAGGGTCAAGTCTGATAGGAAGGGTAGGCATACGTTCAACAACGGCCGACACAGTAGTCGTATCGACTATATTTTGGTCGATGTGAGGCAGTGGTTTGCAGTTGTTGATATGCTAGTTACGGAACGCCCAGAGAGCGATCATGACCCGCTGGTTTTGACCCTAAGGGATTCCAGCTTTCAGAGGTCTGTGGGCAGTGGTCCTAATATAACAGGAAAAGAGGTCATTGTGAGCAATGATATGCGCAGGGTACGCTGGTCCAAAATAGCTGTGGACGCTGGGGCCCGTAGGGCGATAAGAACCTTAGTGTCTAGTTCTGTGGAGCTTTTAAACAATTGTGGCTCACAGGACGAGATTAACAGCAAACTTATACGTACCCATTCTGACCTGTTTCAGGAACTTAAAAAGTTGTTCATCAAATTTATCCCTAAACTACCTAGGACCAAGAAATACTCATCCACTACCTGGTTTGATAAAGAGTGTAGTAAGACAAAAAGAGTTCTCTTTGAGGCCATTAAAAACAAAAATCATAGCCAGATTAGATCTTGTAGAAAACTCTATAATGAGGCAAAACGCAAAGCAAAACAAAAGTGGGACGAGGAACGCTGGCTTATGCTGTCAGAAGCCTGTGGTAAACGCAATATGCAACAGTTCTGGTACCTCATAAAATGGGGTATCTCGCAGGACGCCCACTATAGCCCAGCATCTGTCTCTAATCACCAGTGGGTAAAAATTTTTGAGGATCAGTTTAAGTGTCATACAGTAGAAGAGACTATACCCCACTGTCTTGAGCCCGCCGAGCCGTTAATATTCTCAGTTACTGAAGTCATCAATTGCCTGCACAACATTCCCAAAGGGAGGGCCCCTGGCCCTGATGGTATTCCAGCTGACATTTTTTTGGAAGACCAGGACCTGTGGGTACCTTATATACTCCACCTGGTGAATGCAGTTGCAGCAGGCGCTAAAATTCCTGACTCATGGTACGGGGCAGAAATCCTGCCTATATACAAGAAAGGCGATCGCTCAGTACCCTCAAATTATCGGCCTATCAGCCTTATTGATGCGATCCAAAAAATTATAGCGCGCCTCATTTTAGGGAGGATACAGGAATGGATAATAGACTCAGATATTTTGACTCCGTTGCAGGCGGGTTTTAGACCTCATGTAAGCACCCTTGATCAAGCTTTTCGTTTTGCCCTATTATATATGAAAACAGTTTTTTTGGGTAAGGGCAAGTTGTATGCAGCTTTTGTGGACCTAAGATCTGCTTTCGACTTGGTCCCTAGGACTAAATTATGGGATTGCTTACTGGAACAGGGAATGCCCAGGGCTCTAGTGCGACTCTTAATGAATCTCCATGCATACACTTATGCCCAAGTCCGCTGGGGTAAGCCTGGCGAGGTTACGGACAGGTTCCATGTTTTGAAAGGTGTTAGACAAGGATGTGTTCTGGCTCCCACTTTGTTTTCCCTGTTTATTAACGGGGTTACCAAATATTTTGCAACACATCCCACGGATGCTCCCCAGATAGCGGGAATGAAAGTACCATTGCTCATGTTCGCGGATGATACCTTGCTATTATCAAAGACAAGGCAAGGGCTCCAGCAGGCCCTACTCAGATTTGAGTTATTTTGTGACGAGCATGAGCTAGATATAAACGTCTCTAAAACAAAATTTATGGTACTAAGAGGTCGAACACAAACTGTGGCAAGGGTCAAAATGGGTGGTGCTATTCTTGAGCAAACTAATGAATTTACATATCTGGGTGTGCATTTTAGTGATAATTTTAGTTGGAAACCCCAGATTGATATCCAAGCACTCAAACATGTTCAACTAGGCGGTGCCCTTCTTAAGGAACATAAAAGATCATTTACCCGCCCGATGTCCCCACTTATGGAAATCTATGGGTCAAAAATTCTTCCCTCAGTCTTGTATGGGGCAGAGCTTTGGGGTTATAGCAATCTGGACCGACTGACGTTGGCCCAAAACAGATTTACAAGAGGGGCGGTTGGTCTTCCGAGATCATCCCCACGTATCCCGCTCCTTTATGACCTTGGGCTCCAACCGGTGGAAGATCAAGCCAGATTTCGGCCCTTGGCCTTCTGGCGGAGGTTGTGGTCTACCCCAGAGCTGTTACTATATGCAAAAGCATGCCTCGAGGTAAGGGACACCCTAGGATCCGATAAGATTGGTTGGTTTAAGGGTGTTAGAACCACCCTTTGTGCCATGGGTCTAGGTGCCCTTTGGCTCAACCCAGACTCAGTTACTTTTCCTTCAAAAAAAGAGCTGAAACAACTATATTGGGAATGGGTGGTAGGCATAAGACACTCATCCCTTATAGGTAGTTCCCTTACAACAACATTTGTACACGTGAAAGATGCCTCTGCAATTGAAAAGTACTGGGATGTTATCACAAAACCTATGGACCGCAAATTATATCACCAAGTTAGAGTGGGCTCAATACCATTAAGGTGTTTAACCTCAACCTGGGGCACTGGAGGCCCAGATAAATGCCCATTGTGTACAGAAATGCGGGAAAATGTGAGCCATTTGTTTTTTGTCTGTCCATTATATGCTGCCCCAAGGAAGAAGTGGTTGGTACCCCTATGCAAAAGTCTGGGCACACAATCGGCTGAGACTGCTTGTAGGATCCTTAAAACTGATCTTTCCCCTACTACATCTATAGGGGTGGCCAAATTCCTGGGGTGGGCATGGATAATCCGTTCTGAATTACTAAAACAGCTACATGTTTTAGATAAGTAAACTATCTTGAATTTTAGAACTGAGTTCTTAAAGTAATGTACTCCCTTTTTTTTTAATTTGTCATAATATTTAACAAATGATGCATTAGATAGATTTAATACGTTTTTAGTAGCTTTTATGAAATATTGTATTTATTGTTATAATCATTAGCACTGATAATTTTATAAGTATTATGATGTGTAGCATGTCTTTTATGATGAAATATCGAATAAAGACTTCATTGAATTGAATTGATTTACTCTTGTGTAACTTTACCTTGTCAATAGGTCAGTAAGTTCCCTAGATGTCTCTTAATTTATTGAACACTCACCACTTATTATGCACCACACGGGGAGAAGGGAAACATTTAAAAGACAATTCTACATGTTTTTCATAATAATTTCTAAGAAATACCCTTCCCTATAAGTAAAAGCTGCAACTAGCAAGAGTGTGATGTGTTATGAATTGTGTTTTAGTTTGATTGTGTGGTATATTTGCTTTCTATGTTTTGTTTGTATATTCTTTTATGCATTCCCAGTTATAGTTTCAGTATTTCTCTTCAAAATTCTCAAGAAGCACTGTGAGGCTACTTTTTGGTAGCAGATGACAAACCCAGATAAATCGCTCAGTAAACTAATTGCTTGCTTTTGCATCTTTCTGTAACCACCTGTAGGTCAAGTTCATAGGCAGACAAGGTATCTTAGCCTTTCAGCATTCCTACTTTGAAACATTGAATATCTCTGATTTGAATTACAGTAGTACCAGTAAATTAAAATACTTTGAAACAGCAACAATGTTTTTTTGGGGGCACTGAATCTTTCTTCCCACTTCAGAATGTTGGTGGGATTCCTTTCCTACAATCCCAGGCTTTTCTGGCTTTCCGGCTTGTCAAAATTGTGTTATCCTAGGAAAGTAATTAATTTTAGTTAATCTTCTTTTCTTCCATTTTCACTTATGAGCGCACCTTCAAATATGTGAGTTCAGGATGTGCTCTGGACAAAAATCGCCCTTGTGTTTCATTTACTAGACTATAATGTTGCTTCCTGTTTAACAAGAATCCAGGTCCAAGTAAAGCTGTGCATTACTACAGGCTTCCCTTTTAGATCACAAAAGAATTAGGGGGTCATTCCAACCCTGGCGGTCGGTGTTAAAGCGGCGGCAATACCGCAAACAGGCTGGAGGTTAAAAAAATGCAATTCTGACCCTGGCGGAAACCGCCAACATGGATCACCACTTCAACACACCGCCCGACACGGCGGAACAAACAAACAGTGCGGCGGTCACCGCCAACAGACAGGCGGGAGACAATGTACCGCCCAACCTATCACAACCCACCAATCCGCCACCTTTTCCGGGGCGGTAGCCCTGCTGATAAAAACACGGCGGAAACAGCCATTTCAAACGGAAAACGCTCACCTCCATACACCCCAGGAGGAATCTGGACAGCATGGAACCCGAACTCCACATCCTCCCAGAGATTGTCTTCCTGCTCCTCTACCAGGAGCACGAACGCCGGCGCAGAAGACAACGGTGAGTACTGCACCTACAACACAGGGGAGGGTGGAGGCAAAAAATTACAGGGACACATATCTGCGACACACCCACCCTCACCCTCACCCACTACAACACACACATCAATGCATAGCAAGACATCACAGTTACCCCCCCAACCCCCCCAGAAGAATGCAAAGACAAAAGGAAATGATTATAAACATTGGAATATATTATATGACTGGCTTTAAAATATATCACACATATAAAACTTTTATATACATAAATTGTCCAGTCCGATATTTGTATCAGGCATTGTTCGTGGACCACTGGGCCCAAATCACATGGGCAAAGCCCACACAGGATACCTGACTCCAACGGAGAGAACACTGTAGGGGCATCAGATACCAAAACTACAGGCACCTCAGGGGGAAGGTAAGGGGGGGCACCTCAGCCAGATGAGTCCACGACGCCAGATCCACGAGGGGCCTCCATGGCCACTGTTCCATCCTGGGGAGTGCAAAGCCACAGTCTCTCAAGTCTCTACAGTGGGTGGGTTGCCCACTGTTCCATCCTGGGGAGTGCAAAGCCACAGTCTCTCAAGTCTCTACAGTGGGTGGCTTGCCCACTGTTCCATCCTGGGGAGTGCAAAGCCACAGACTCTCAAGTCAATATCAGTCTCCACTGGTACTGGAGGGGGACCAATGCCCAGAGTGCTTTGTGCAGCCCTGCCCGACACAGATGCGGGCCTGCCCCTTCCGCCAATGGGCCAGCGGTGCTTGAGACGGCGGTGCCCAGTTCAGCGGTGCTTGAGATGAAGGGCCCAGTTCAGCGGTGCTTGAGACGGTGGTGCCCAGCGCAGCGGTGCTTGTGACGGCGGTGCTCAGTTCAGCGGTGCTTGAGATGGCAGTGCCCAGTTCAGCGGTGCTTGAGACGGCGGTGCCCAGCGCAGCGGTGCTTGAGACGGCGGTGCCCAGCGCAGCGGTGCTTGAGATGAAGGGCTCAGTTCAGCCGTGCTTGAGACGGCGGTGCCCAGTTCAGCGGTGCTTGAGACGGCGGTGCCCAGCGCAGCGGTGCTTGAGACGGCGGTGCCCAGCGCAGGGGTGCTTGAGATGAAGGGCCCAGTTCAGCGGTGCTTGAGACGGCGGTGCCCAGTTCAGCGGTGCTTGAGATGAAGGGCCCAGGGCAGCGGTGCTTGAGATGAAGGGCCCAGTTCAGCGGTGCTTGAGACGGCGGTGCCCAGTTCAGCGGTGCTTGAGACGGTGGTGCCCAGAGCAGCGGTGCTTGAGACGGCGGTGCCCAGTTCAGCGGTGCTTGAGATGAAGGGCCCAGTTCAGCGGTGCTTGAGACGGCGGTGCCCAGCGCAGCGGTGCTTGAGATGAAGGGCCCAGTTCAGCGGTGCTTGAGACGGCGGTGCCCAGTTCAGCAGTGCGTGAGACGGCGGTGCCCAGCGCAGCAGTGCTTGAGACGGCGGTGCCCAGGGCAGCGGTGCTTGAGACGGCGGTGCCCAGTTCAGCGGTGCTTGAGACGGCGGTGCCCAGCGCAGCGGTGCTTGAGATGGCGGTGCCCAGCGCAGCGGTGCTTGAGATGAAGGGCCCAGTTCAGCGGTGCTTGAGACGGCGGTTCCCAGTTCAGCGGTGCTTGAGATGAAGGGCCCAGCGCAGCGGTGCTTGAGATGAAGGGCCCAGTTCAGCGGTGCTTGTAAAGGCGGTGCCCAGTTCAGCGGTGCTTGAGACGGTGGTGCCCAGCGCAGCGGTGCTTGAGACGGCGGTGCCCAGTTCAGCGGTGCTTGAGATGAAGGGCCCAGTTCAGTGGTGCTTGAGACGGCGGTGCCCAGCGCAGCGGTGCTTGAGATGAAGGGCCCAGTTCAGCGGTGCTTGAGACGGCGGTGCCCAGTTCAGCGGTGCTTCGGATGACTGCCCAGTTCAGCGGATCCGCCCATGGCGTGGAGGTCATTCGCCACCTGACCTGTGGCTGGCTGCGCCTTCCTGCCCACCTGGGATGGGCCTGGTGGGGCCCTCCTGGGCCCCAGTCCCGGGCCTGTTGGTGTCCTCCTGCCCACCTGGGATGGGGCATGCGGGTCCCTCCTGCACAGCTGGGCTGCTGGCGGTCTTGTCGGGCGTGCTGCCCTTCCCAGCCTTCCCTGTTCGCCTGTGGCCCTTCCCCACCTTTGGAGGTGTGCCAGCTGGCACCACACTCCCTGCCGGAGCCATGGTAGGGATTTTGGTCCCAGGTGTTGCAGGCCTCTCGCGCCGGCCACTCACAATCTTCGCATGTTTTTGCGGGGGTGGGCTGGCTGTGCCTTGGCTCCCTACTGAACTGGCTGACCTTGAGGGTGGGGGACTCCACAGTCCATGGCAGACTGTCTTCACAGGGCCCGCTTTTGGGGTGGTTGAGGTGCTGACTGGAGTCCTATTAGATGGACGGGGTGGGGGAGTTGTTGGAAAGAGGTCAAGTTTTGATAGGAAAATAAGTTTAGAAAGAGGGGGACGGGTAGGTGTAGTAGGTATGGGAGTGGAGGAAGAGGTTGTGGTTGTAGGAGTTTGAAGTCTGCTGTCTTTGGGTGCAGGTGCTTGGGCTGGAGGCTGTCGTGAGGTGGATGGCTGTTTGGTGGGTGGCTGCGTTTGTGTAGCTTGGAAGAGGGGGTGACAGACACACTGGGAGAGGACACAGGGGACGTGTGAATGGTAGTGGGGGTGGTGACTGCACGTGTGCGGGGGGTTCTGGTGTGTGTGCTGGTGATGGACGTAGTGGCTGAAGATGTTGTGCATGCAGGTGTGAGTGGAGACGTGACAGGGAGGGAGGAGGGAGACGAGGAGGAGGGGGACACAGTGGAGGCAGTGGGTGTTGGTATGTCTGCATGTGGATGTTGCTTGTGTGAATGCTTGTGTGATGTGTGGTGCTTATGTCTGTCTGAGCTTCCCTTGGGTGTTGAGGTGTGTGCAGGCTGGTCTGATGGTGTGTCTGGGATAGGCAGAGGTACAGGGGATTGGGTATGGGTGGAGGAAGTTGAAGGGGGGAGGCTAGAGACAGGGACAATTGCTGCCATCAGTGCTGAGGCCAGAGTGTTGAACGATCGCTGATGGGCAGCCTGACCAGAATGAATGCCCTCCAGGTATGCATTACTCTGGTGCACCTCCCTTTCTACACCCTGGATGGCATTCAAAAGGGTAGACTGCCCAACAATGAGCGTCCTCAGGAGGTCAATGACCTCCTCACTGAGGGCAGCAGGGGTGACTGGGGCAGGGCCTGAGGTGCCTGGGGCGAAGGAGATGCCCACCTTCCTGGGTGAGCGGGCACGGGGCAAACACTGAGGGGCTGCTGGGAGGGCGGTGCTGGTGCGCTGGGTGGCGGCTGTACCTGTTGGTTCGGGAGGCACGGATGTTGCCGCCACCACAAAGGAGCTCCCTTCAGAGGACGAGTCGCTGTCACTGACATCCGCACGAGTCCCCGCTGTGAAGCTCCCCTAGCCCTCCGTCTCACTGGTGAATTCCGATTCTGTTGCATGGCCCGCCATGGCCATGTGAGATGCAGCTCCCTCGTGCTCCGATGCCACTTCTCCTCCTCCTGATGATGCTAATGCACAAATGAACAGGAAGACAACAAAAAAGGGGGGGGTGGGGAAAAATAAAGAAATGTTGAGTGCATGCATTGGCGACACCGTTGGCAGACAGGACAGACACAGAAGCCTCCTGCACTACGCTGCGCACTTGGGGTCGACTACGCAATCCGTGGGACATGGCCTACAAGCCTATGGGAGACCTCTGCTCACATACAATGACACAGGGCAATGAATAGCTGTACTTGGCACCCTACAGAGGTGGGGGGCGGGGGCACAGGGCCATGCCTTACGGAGGGGCCTAGCCTACAGATATCGCCTTGGCCTAGGGATACCCACAGACCTCCTCCCCCACCCAGACCCCTCCACTGCGCGCAAAGTCACCAGGATTTGAGTGTACTCACCCCCTTGTGTCTGCTGTGATGTCCTCACGCGCCCATCCAAATCGGGGTAGGCCACCGCCAGGATCCGGGACATCAGGGGGGTCAAAGTACGACGGGCACCCCTCCCACGTTGGGAGGCCATCCCCAGCTGAGCCTCCGCCGTCTTCCTGCTCCAGCGTCGGATGTCCTCCCATTTCTTCCGGCAGTGGGTGCCCCGTCTGTGGTGGACCCCCAGGGTCCGGACATCCTTGGCAATGGCACGCCAAATATCGATTTTCTGGTGGGCGCTGACCTATGTGACATGTACAGGGAGAGAAGAATAATCATCACCTTCTGCATGCTCGATGTGATTGGCCCCCCATCCCCACCCTTGCCATGTGGCACATGCTCTCATCTGTTGTTTGATGCATGCCTCAATCTCTCCCCTCCCGACCATCTTTCATCCACCCCACTCAACACAGGCATTGGCCACAAAGCATGGTCCCACTGTACTTACCTGTTGGTCTGGAGGACCGTAGAGTAGCGCATACTGGGGGAGGACCCCATCCACGAGTTTCTCCAACTCCTGAGCAGTGAAGGCAGGGGCCCTTTCCCCAGTCGCATGAGCCATTGTCTCTTCCAGACCGTGGTCACAGCAGCACTTGCAGTGTAGATCCTCTCCTGTCGAAGATCAGGTATCGAGTGATTAAGCAGATAGAAAATGGCGGTCACGCCCGCGGCGGTGCGTACCGCGGCGGTGCATACCGCGACCGCAGGCGCACATCGTCATTGGCTCCTGAGACCCATAGGGTTCAATGTTAACCAATGCTGCTTTGCGCCGCGGTCTTCGACCGCCTACCGCCACGGTGTGCCACGCCAGCGCATTGACCTCACATCCCATTGTCGCACTTCACAGGTCAGGCAGCCGCCATTTCAAGGGCCCACATGCCTTATTTTCTACTGCGTCACACATACCTAGGTCTTGCATCAACACTCATACAAGCCATTCAATGCATTGGGAATCGAGTTATGTGCAAGCTGTGGTTACGTACCTGTGGGTAGATTGACTCTGTGCTCGCTGTTGTCCTTCATAGGCACCGTCCGCTGGGACATGGGAGGAGATGGAGAAATCTTCCTGTGTACAGACCGCTAGTGGACCTGTCGACAATGGAGGAAAGACATGTCATACTGACATACAGGCTTGACCGAGACACTATACAGGAACTGTGTGCCCAGCTGGAGCCAGACCTGATGTCACCAATCCGCCAACCCACAGGGATTCCCCCTCTAGTGCAGGTGCTGTCAGTACTCCATTTCCTAGCAAGTGGGTCATTTCAAACAACAGTGGCCATATCATCAGGGATGTCCCAGCCCATGTTTTCCAAGGTGTTGTCCAGAGTGTTGTCTGCCCTGCTCAAACACATGCAGAGCTACATCGTCTACCCTGAGGTGGGGGATTTGGCTACAGTGAAGGCTGATTTCTATGCCCTTGTCATATACCCAACATCATTGGTGCCATTGATGGGACACATGTTGCTTTGGTCCCCCCCAGCAGGAGTGAACAGGTGTACAGGAACAGGAAGAGTTATCATTCCATGAATGTCCAGATGGTGTGTTTGGCTGACCAGTACATCTCCCATGTTAATGCCAAGTTCCCTGGGTCAGTGCATGACGCGTACATCATGCGGAATAGCAGCATCCCTTACGTGATGGGTCAACTCCAGAGGCACCGCGTGTGGCTATTAGGAGACTCTGTTTACCCCAACCTGTCATGGCTACTGACCCCAGTGAGGAATCCCAGGACAAGGGCAGAGGAACGGTACAAGGAGGCCCATGGGCGAACTAGGAGGGTGATCGAGCGGACCTTCGGCCTCCTGAAGGCCAGGTTTAGGTGCCTCCATATGACTGGTGGATCCATAATGTACTCACCAAAGAAGGTGTGCCAGATCATCGTGGCCTGCTGTATGCTTCATAACCTGGCTTTGCGACGCCAGGTGGCTTTTCTGCAGGAGGATGGTCCAGATGGTGGTGTTGTAGCAGCTGTGGAGCCTGTGGAGAGTGAAGAGGAGGAAGGCGAAGAGGACGACATAGAGAACAGGAACACAGTAATACAGCAGTATTTTCAATGACACACAGGTAAGAATCCACAAAGGCATTTTACATATACTTAACCCCTACTACCTCTCTACTGTCTGACCTTTTCCCCCAGTGTATGGTAACTGAGTTGTGACTTTCCCTTCCGATTTCAGAGATGTGGGCCCCACTGCGTGACATCTGCTTTAATTCCCCATGGACTACAGCTGTGTGACATTGGTATGTTGGCATCACAATGTGAATACGCTATTTGGCACGGTAATGTCTAATACATTTGTACAAAATCTCAGCCACACTCCAGATTGTTTTATGCAATAAGTGTGTTTATTACAGTGCTCAAAATTGGTGGGTGGTTGCAAATCGTTGAGGTGTGATGGTGGAGGATTGTCCATGGCAGAGTCCAGACTATCAGTATCACAGGTGCATAGTCCAGATGCCTGTGGAAAGTGGAGCAGGGGCAGTGTAAGGTTGGACAGGGTGTCAATGTGGGACAGTGGGATGACAATCAGGGAGGTATCCTTTCCTGGCTGTGTTCTTGGCATCTTACTCTGTCTTCTTCCTGGATCTCAGGGCCCGCTTGCGGGGTGGTTCTCCTTCTGCAGGGGGTGGGGTTCTGGTGGCCTGTTGGTCTTGTGTCGGGGCCTCCTGTCCACTAGCGCCGGCGGAGGTGGTAGGCAGTTCTTGGTCCATGCTAGTGTCAGGGGCCCTTTGTGGTGCAACATTGTCCCGCAATGTGGTGACTACCTGATTCAGAGCCACTACGATGGTGCCCATGGCGGAACTGATGTTTCTTAGTTCTTCCCTGAACCCCATATACTGTTGCTCCTGCAGAAGCTGGATCTCCTGAAACCTGGCCAGGACCGTGGCCATCGTCTAATGGGAGTGGTGGTATGTTCCCATGATGTTGGAGAGGGCCTCGTGGAGAGTGGGTTCCCTGGGCCTGTCCCCCCCCTGTCGCACAGCAGCCCTCCCAGTTCCCCTGTTTCCCTGGGCCTCTGTCCCCTGGACCGTGTGCCCACTACCACTGCCCCCAGGGCCCTGTTGTTGTTGGGGTGGTGGGTTAACCTGGGTGCCCTGTAGTGGTGGACACCCCGCTGATTGACGTGTCCTGGGGACAGAGATATGGGCCCGCTGTGTGGGTGCTGTGCTGGTGTTCCCAGAGGGGGGAAGGTCTGCTGTGGCCTGTGGCTGTCTGAGGGGAACCGACTGTCCAGAGGTCCCCGAAGGGTCGGGCTGGTCATCTAGATCCAGGGAGACAGAGCTGCTGTCATCACTGTGGGCCTCTTCTGGGAGTGGAGTGGACATTTGTGGACCCTCCTGCACGGTGACGTGGCGTTCGGGTCCTGCAGGGGTATAAAAGTATGGTTATTGCTTCTGTGTGTGCCATAGCGTGCAATGGGTGGGTGCCTGGGTACCCCTGTGCTTGCATTCCTGTGTGGGGGCTGTTGTGATGGTGGTTTGGCCGGGGGGGATGGGTATGTGCAGTGGGCATGCTTAGGTGATGGGTGTCCATGCTTTGAGGTCGCATGCAGGGCTTGGTGTTGGGATGGGTGGGTTGTGAGGGTGAGACATTTGAAAGGAGTAGGTGTGATGGGGGTGGGGGTGAGGGTGGGGGTATGAGTTGGCATGCTGGTGGGGTAGGGGGGATGAAGTAGTTGAGATTTGACTTACCAGAGTCCATTCCTCCGCCTACTCCTGCGAGGCCCTCAGGATGCAGGATCGCCAAGACCTGCTCCTCCCATGTTGTAAATTATGGGGGAGGAGGTGGGGGTCCGCCGCCAGTCCGCTGCACCGCGATGTTGTGCCTGGATACCATGGAACGCACCTTCCCCCGTAGGTCGTTCCACCGCTTCCTGATGTCGTCCCTATTTCTTGGGTGCTGTCCCACAGTGTTGACCCTGTCCACTATTCTGCTCCATAGCTCCATCTTCCTGGCAATGGTGGTGTGCTGCACCTGTGTCCCTAAGAGCTGTGGCTCTACCCGTACAATTTCCTCCACCATGACCCTGAGTTCAGCCTCAGAAAACCTGGGGTGTCTTTGCGGTGCCATGGGGTGGTTTGGGTGATGTGTGGGGTGGATTGTGTGGTGCTAAGTGTGGTGATGTGTATTGGTGTGTAGTTTGAAGCGCGTGGTAATATTGCTGGGTGACAGTGAATTGCGCGTCAGGGTGCTCGGGTCTCTTATCTCTGTGCGTGTTCACAAATCTCTAGGAGTGGGGGTTTGTGGGTGATGTGGGTGTGTGTTTTATATTGTGTTGGGTGTGTGGGAGTGTTGTTTATATGTGTATCAGGTGTGTGTATTTCGAATTGTCCAATGTGGCTGTGTTTTGTATATGTGTGTGTATTTTGAGCGCGGCGGTGTGTACCGCCAATGGAATACCGCATTTGAAAGACAGCTGCGTGGATTTCTGTGTCGTGATAGTGTGGACGTATTTCTGTTAGCGTGACGGTGGAGGTCTGGTCATCGCCAGTTTCTCGCTGGCCTTTGGTGTGGCGGACTTTTATGGATGTCTGTATTTTGGCGGTTTGCCTGTTGTGGGTCAGAATGACCGTGGCGGTTTACCGCGGCCACGGCGGTGTTATGGCGGTCTTCTGCACGGCGGTAAGCACCTTTTACCGCCGAGGTTGGAATGACCACCTTAGTCACTGTGGGTCGGGAGTGGTCCATGCTTCTAAGTTCATGTTTAAAACACAGAAGGTGATGTGGTTTAGTGGCAACAGCTGCCAACCAATGCGCATGTGGAAGCACTTTTAAATGCTGGCAAATCTCACTCTGCCAAAAAAAATGTAGTGTGTGTCTTTTGTCCAATGCTCTGACCTTATCCTCCTAAACGTAAGGACAAACCATTGACATTTTGATGTCAGAAAAATATATCCATCTAATGACTACACTGCACAGTGTGAAACTGGAAAATCTAGAATCAGTCTCTGCTTCCCTGCTTGTCCAAATTGTGTGATTCCATGCATAATGTTGGAATGCTTACACTGGCTTCAATATTTAGCCCTGATACAAGCATTTTAAACATTAACATTGCCAACTAATGGCTATTGAGCTCCATTAATACTTGCAACCTTAGCTCAATATTAGCTCTGATATGCACAGTTTGGTTGAAGGCCTCAAGATCATATGAAACGTATGGAAACATCTTCTTCTGTTCCACAAAAAAATAAAGGACAGTGGCATTGTGAAAACAGAACAAATCAGCAGCAACAGCAAGAATACGCTACCTCCATGTGTAATCTTTTAAATGGAGAACAATGAGACTGTAGGACTGAAGTAAAAACAAGACTGAAAATGATTGTGGTCTGATAAAACTGACTGTTGAACAGAAGCACAGAAACATGAATGTGAACACTAGGAGTCTGCTAAGAGTGCAGGAAGGAAGCACAACGCAAGTCTGAAATGATGGCAGCCTGGTAGGACTGACTGTAGTACAGAAGGGCTAAAATCAAGACTGCGAATGATCGTAGCCAGATAAGACTGTAGGACAGAAGCCAAAAGCAAGACGGAGAATGGTGGCATCCTGATAAGACTGAATGTAGGATAGACGCACAAAAAGCAAAACTAAGAGCCATAGGGCCTGATTACAACTTTGGAGGAGGTGTTGATCCGTCCCAAATGTGATGGATATACCACCAGCCGTATTACAAGTTCCAGTAGGTATGGGTGTGTCTACATCGGTTTAGTAGGAAGTTTGAGAATGAAACCCATAACAGGTACTCTCAACTTAAACACCTCACTGTGACTCAGTTGTGGACAAAGGCACACTGAACGAGGTGGTTATATGAACGATGTAACTCTGCTGAACAAAAGCTTGTAACATAATAAACGCACAGCGTAAATGACCCCGCCAATAATAATTTTTTACATGTTAGACCTCAACTGAAGGTTCTTGGTTTGTGCAAGAGTAGATATTAATCTGTGTTATTGTAAGGTCCAAGACACAAAGAAAATTAGCAACTGGAAGGAAAATAACACAAGGAAGGTGACATTAAATGATTCAGGATTAGATGGACAAATTAATTTGAGGCACCCTTGTTCAACTGATAATTTAATTCCAAGATACCAAACATTTCAATTTGAGGGAGACATTGGTGAGTGGTGAAGGCAGCAGAGGGCGCCCGAGGAACGCAGTTCCGTAAATCAATGAGAATTAGATTTTCCAAGCAAACTAAAGAGACCCAAGAATGAAAAAACTGACAACCCCTTAAGGGAAGGAATTCAATTGAATGTTCAAGAGTTGTACTTAATCCAGTTGCGGAAAGAAGATTTCTGCTGCTTTGTCAGCCTGTCAAAGGACATGCAGCTTAGACTGAGTCCATATTTCATAGAGAAGGATGAGGAGTGGCTATGTGTGTGTGGGTATTTCAGTACAATGTGTGAATTAGGGGACATATATATTCAGCGGTTTTCTATATTACCAGTTTGTAATCAGTGCTCACTCACCAATTAGGTTTTTAAATGGACCGTTAATAATAATAATAATAATAACAACAATAATAAATAAAAAAAATGTATTATTAATATTGTTATTATTATTTCTTATTATTAATATATATATGCATACATACACATAACCTAGTCAGTAGATAGTTATAGTTAGGACCATGTTTCCATAGAAAAAGCGTTTTTGACTTGCTTGTATCTTTACCACCGTTTGACGAATCTTCACAAATTTTTTCAATAGAAGTGCCCCACTGATTCTTGCTGCGCATGTAAATTTTTGGGTTGATCCATTAATTGGGGGTCAAGAAAAAGGGGGTGTCAAAAAAGTTATTTTTCCCATGTTAATCCCCATAGAACGTTTAGACACGACTGCAGCCCGAACAGCTGGACGGAATTACACCACATTTAGCAAAAAGCTAGCTGTTGCTATGCAGATTACCCTTTTGGTTATTTGGTGTAAATCCGTTCAGTAGTTTACGAGAAGTTAAGGAAAATCCGAATTTGTATATCTCTGGCCGCAAATAAATAACACATTTTTGCAAATGCGCACCTGAATAAAAGTCTTGTAATTGTGTGGTCACAACCTGACTAGAAAGTTGCAACCACCATTTAATGTTATGAAAGAGGGCCATTGGGGCTGAAAATAGAAATGATAACTGGTATAAGAGGTCAGGGGGAGGTACACTCACCCTAGGGGTGTGATATAGGGGTGTCAAACTATGGGTTTAAAATGATTTTTCTTCACCATACGCATTATCCTCGAATATTCTTGAATACCTTCAAATATCCAAAGATATTCCAGAATATTAGAGAATATGCAAAAAAGATTTTTTAAAAACAATCACTGACTTATTCATACATGAATTCATTCACTCATACATGCACTCAGAGACTCACACTCCCATGCGAACACTCATGCACCCACTCACACCTACTCATAGACTCACACACCCACTTTCAGACCTACTCAGACACTCACACACCCACTTGCAGACCTACTCAGACACTCACACACCCACTTGCAGATTCACTGAAAGATACAGGCCCTGTGGCCTACACCCGCTGTGCATGACCAAAGGCCTTGCGCATCACTGGGTTGGGTGGTTATAAGGGCTTGGTTGCAGGCCAACCCCTGCTGCGCTTGGCCAAAGGCCGTGCTCAGCGGTGGTTGGATTAACATATAGTAATTAAAATTACTTTACGTTAAAAAAACATAGAAATTCAGTGAAAAAAGCAAAGGTTACAGGGACATTATAGTTAAGTTCTGAATTTACTCGTACAAAACCATGGAAATTCAGCAGTTATAGTTAGAGTTATTTCAAGTAACTAGAACTTGTGCCCAAAGGTAACTATAACTCACACCTTTGCCATTCACAGTTAATTATTCCACCTATCATAGTACTGATGATATCTTCTATGGCATATTCAATAATATCTCGGCAACATTTGCCATAAAATTATTGATAAGAAAACTGTGCATGGCAAGGGAGCAATTGCCATTTACCTTAGGGCGCAAGTTATTGTTACTTTAAATAACTCTAAGTATAACTACTGAACTTCTATAGTTTTGTACGAGTAAATTCAGAACCCAACATCACCGTAGCCTTTGTTTTTTCAGTGAAAAAAAAAAAATATATATATATATATATATATATGTGTGTGCTTTGAAGAAGGGGAACTAAACACACCCTGTGGATAATAATTAGCAGCAAAAACAGTATTCTGTGGATGATGACAGTGCCATATTTATCCCCCTGTGCTAAAATCATGCACGGGGAGGAGGGATCAAATAATGGTGCAAAGCTCGCATGGCAGGCGTTAAGGGACCTGTGGGCCTATTTAACACCATGGAATAATCCCACAGGTGCCCTCCCCAGGCCCCAAGGACACCCCCACCCACACCAGAGGGACAGCGGAGGATGGGGACCCTATCCCAGGTAAGTATAGGTAAGTAAAAGTAAGTATTTTACTTTATTTTTTTAAGTGCCATTGGGGGCCCCCTACATGGCACTGGGTGCAATGGCCATGCCCAGGGGACACTGGTCCCATGTGCTGGCCATTGGGGTGGTGGGCATGACTCCTGTCTTTTCTAAGTCAGGAGTCATGTGGTATGGATGGTTTTGTGTCAGAAAATGATACTAGGCTAGTTAGAGTCATTTTTTTTTTTTTACTCTAACCTGCCTAACGTAATTTTTGGGTGCAAAACCCCCTTCTTCCATACCGCACTCCCATCCGGCTAACGTTATTTTTTTTACGTTAGCCCACCCTTTGCGCCGGCTTGCACCATTCTATAAATATGGTGCCCGGCTGGTGCTCAGGAATGGTGCAAGTCGGTGCAAAACTTTTTGATGCAAAACTGCGTTAGTGCAGTTTTGCAACAAAAAGTATAAATATGCCTCTCAGTTTGGGCAATGGGCGCATCCTCCCCAACAACCCATCTGCATCTTGCCCAACATACTCTCGGCCCTGGCTGTCTCTCGCACGTGCTGCCGCCAACAATGTAGTACCACTTTGCTGGGAACACTCAAAGTCAATCAGCTCACGATGCCAGGAGGAATGTCGCAATGTTTTTTTTTTTTTTTTTTCAAACACAAACACTTAAAGAGATGGATTTTTTTTACATCAATGTTTTTAAGGCGCTGACAGTTTTCTCCCAACGAGTGAGTGACATTGATAGCTTTTTTTCCCTGACTTCATTCAGAAAGCCAGTCATTCGCATGACAGGTCAGCCGATGGATAAGCTAGATGCCTGACCCCAAGCTGTTTCTAAAGGAGGTGGACAACCGATAGATTAGTTGATTGGGCATCGGCCAAATTTTGGTAATGTCCCTTGAACGCCTACCTTTGAATGATCCTCGAAAGCTAACGTAGTAGGGTTGTTAATCACATGTCTCTTTGCCAATGAAAGCGTTGCTTGCCTTACAGCAGGTATGAACTCAAAGTATTTGAAAACAACTGTGTAACATTGAGGGAGCCCAACTGCAAAAAATGGCACTTTTTCAACTTCTGTATTTACATTTTTATATCATACCCATGGCTTTGACTCATGACATGTTGGCTACTTCAAATTACCATTATCTCTGTGCAGATGCCAGCTTGTACCCTGAACGACACTAATGGCTTGTCATAAACGAGAGTCAGTCTGTTCTTTTGTGGATTTCAACAAGGATCCTCTCCTGTAAAGAATATTACTTAATTGCAGTTCTGATCGATATCTCCGCTGCTACCCACGTCCTGGGCCTGTTTGGAGCAGAGATTTCATTGTACCAGATGATTAGATGTGTGAAATGATCCACCCTAGACTACTCCAAGACAAACAAAGTGATTTAGGCTGCCGGCCAAGTCTGAATATTAACCGGCAGCCATGATTGCAGTGGCGGCCATCTTCCACCTGACCACGCACGGGTATTCAAGTACACAGTAGGCCCTTTTTAGGGTCGAGCCTGCGTTGCATGCGCTCGCGCATGCATATCGCAGCGAGACTCTTTTGTATTTATAAAAGGGCTCGGAGCCCTGTCAACTTCACGTCAGTGTTTTTTATTGGTTCGTGGGCTTCCCTAATAAAATCTGCTTGCTTTCATTAGTCGAAGGCACCCACATGTCATACCGTTTCCGGTGGCTAGCCCTCCTCGAGCGCAGCGACCAAGTACAGAAAAAATGCGAGGCTCGCTGTTTTCCATCGGGCTCATGGACTTCTTTTTCTCTAATTTACCAGCGCGATCTCGCTTGGCAGAAGTCGAGCACTTTACATACTTGGGGCCATATTTATACTTTTTGACGCATAACTGCGCCAACGCAGTTTTGCGCCAAAATAATTTGCGCCGGCTAACGCCATTCTGAAGCACCATGCGGGCGCCGTATTTATTGAATGACGTTAGCCGGCGTTAGCCGCCGGCGCTGTCTGGTGTGCGTTAAAAAAAACGACCTACACCAGGCAGCGCCGGCGTAGGGGAAGATGGAGCTTGGGCGTCAAGAAAATGGGGCAAGTCAGGTTGAGGCAATTTTTAGCAAAGACAGGAGTCATGCCCCCTTGCCCAATGGCCATGCCCAGGGGACTTCTGGCACAAATCAGGCCCCCCTATGCCACAAAAAAAATTAAAAAAAATACTTACCTGAACTTACCTTAATGTCCCTGGGGTGGGTCCCTCCATCCTTGGGTGTCCTCCTGGGGTGGGCAAGGGTGGCAGGGGGTGTCCCTGCGGGCAGGGGAGGGCACCTCTGGGCTCATTCTGAGCCCACAGGTCCCTTAACGCCTGCCCTGACCCAGGCGTTAAAATCCGGCGCTAATGCAGGTTTTTTAGACCCGCCCACTCCCGGGCGTCATTTTTGCCCGGGAGTATAAATACGACGCATATGCATCGGAGTCATTTTTTAAGATGGGAACGCCTACCTTGCAAATCATCAACGCAAGGAAGGTGTTCACGCAAAAAAATGACGCTAACTCCATGAACTTTGGCGCTAGACGCGTCTAACGCCAAAGTATAAATATGAAGTTAGTTTTGCGTCGAATTTGCGTCGAAAAAAACGACGCAAATTCGGCGCAAACGGAGTATAAATATGCCCCTTGATTTAACTTTTTCAGGTTATGTACATAAATGCACTTTTGCCCGATAGGTGAAAAGTCGGGTTAAGAGTTTACATCGCGATCAACTCTAACATGAGCAAACGCGAGACCCGTTGCATTGTAAATGCTTGTTATTCTAATCCTCGTTTGCATTTTCGATCTGAGAGGATTTCGCCTCTCTAATAACTAGCAGATGTAAAACTTTAATTCTTCCTTGTGTCCATTTAACCTGTGGGAAAATGTTTTAACTTTTGCTTCATGCTTTGCAAGTAGCACGTGAAGGTAACCCAGTCCAGAAATTGTGCCCGGGGTAGACTCTTATCTCAAGTCAATGTATGTACTTCGGTATAAAGTCAGTAACTTATGCATTATCGAACAAAAACACATATGTTTTAGGCTGCTACAAAGTCCTGGAATCAAACTATGCGGGGCTGTCGCATGTGCTCCTATATACTGAGCAATGGCATAACGAAACTTGAGGGGGGGCCATGCAAAGTACCTGGAGGTGGCGCCCACGCCCCCGTACCCAGTCAGGGATTTTCCGTCCGTGCACAGTGTACCATGCTAAGGGTGCTCCCTGGAGCTCAGGAGGCCACCCACACCATGGCGGTGCGGACGACACTGATTCTGAGCTTTTTTGTCAGAAGAAGAAATATCTGACAGAAAAGTATACTGCCAGAATAAAGAGGAGGATACATCGTGATACCAAATTATCATGGTCAAAACTGAGTAGCAAAATATCATGAATGTAAGTATATACCCCAGCAGGTGATAGTGCACTTTACAAATATCATTACATAACATACATAAGATGGTATACATTTTACTGTCCTTTAGTCCACATATATGTGTTTTTCATACCTATATATATATCGTCTTGTGGTATGAAAGGGAAGGGACTCCAGGTACAGATGTTGATTGAACATCACATTTTTATTACAGTTGACACATTCAAATAAACTTGTTTTGGCCATCACTGCCCTTGGTAACGATGTCGAGCACCATAATAGTTTCAGTAATATATACTCCGTGAAAAGTTAAACAACCAACAAAATCGACAAAGAACTTCACCACTCTACTCTTGTTTCGAATGTACATGGCTGCCATTACTAAATATGCTAAAATATGTGCTGACTAGGGTGACCACCCGGCATTGAGGCAAATTCTGGACAGGACTGTAAAAAATTCAGGACAAAGGGTCAAAATTCAGGACAAAATTCAGGACAAAGGGTCAAAATTCAGGACAAAAATTCAAGAACAAACGTCAGTTTTACAGACACACGCAAGAGAGGCCATGTCAGTGCATTTATTTACTGTTTTTTAACATAGCACTAATTATTCACTGTGGTCTTTTTGTGATTGCCTCCTGGTATGCTACATTCAGGTGTCACATTACGTCCTTGTTCAGTAGTAAATGAATGCCCTTCAGTACTGCGGCAAGCCCATCACCCCTACCCAAATCTACCCGATCTTTCTTGAAGAGAAAGTAACAGCAACATTTTGATTATGTTTTTGAACATTTTAAAACCCCTGGCAAACAGTATGGGAAATATTAAGGTAATTAGCCTTATGCTAATTTAAACAAATTGAACAAAAACATCTGGCTTACCCCAACCGCCCATGGACTTTCAACCTAAACTTTTTTTAAAGAGGCAGGGCAGATGGTGTGGACGATAGTCTCACACCTAATGTCAGGATGTGAGGTAACTTGTCTGTAGTCTCACTGCACTTGAGTGTATGTCTGGGACTCTACATTTATCTCAGAAATGGGAGCCTGGACTACCAACCAAAGATAATAAATAGGAGGATGAAATTGAGATCAAATGGGAGATCCACAGCAAGTAATTCAAAGGGTTGTTGCTAAAAACTGGATAAATAAAGAAGAGAAGAACAAGGTGGGACAATTCCTAAAATCAGACAAGATGGGTCCACCAAGACTATTCGAAGGTATTGGGTACCTGGGGAGTTGTCTCTGCACACAGGAGCGAAACAGAAGAGGCACTGTCAAGTGGTTGAACAAGCAACACCCATCCACCTTGGTAAACTCTTCTAGTGCAATGGTCCACTGTTAGTGCTTGTGAAGGGTGAGTAGGGGCCAGACTCCTTGCAAGGTTGTGCAATGCAATTGCCTGCTTTGTCCATGTCTTTAAATGGTTTTGAAATTGAGCAAAAGCCAAACTAGGGATCTCGGTTATCCCTAAGTGCCAAGTACACATAGAATCTTCAAAATATTTGGGATGTAAATTTTACAAACAAAATGTACAAATTTTAAAATGAAATTAGTGTTTCTTTAACATATGGCACTGTTTTCCCCTTTATATACAATTAGATCTCAAATTGAACTGGGAACCAGTTACCTTTTGATACCTAGTGATTAAGATCTACCATTCTTACACTGATTTCCAGAATGAAAATCTCAGCAGAGCGAACGGTCCCTCCAAGCCCAGTTTGCTTTTTGGTCTTCTCTTCTGCTTTCTGTAGTGGGCCATGTGGCACTAGCGAAGATGGTGTGCTACCCCAATGATAGTATTATTTTGCAAACCTTCCCCTGCTTGTCCTTCATTCCTTCTTCAGACAGGCCACACATCTGATTTGGTTGCTGCGGCGCCGTCGGGTAGCTCTTTCCACTATAAAGCTACCTGTGACTGTGGGTGGATTAGGTCTTCTGGACTTAGAATGCTATTATTCAGCTGCGCAGGTCCAATGGGTGGCTCGCTGGCTTTCTGCCCATCTCCCTGCATGAGATGGGGTTTACCAGTAAATACTTTTAAGGAAGGCTTAATACACTGCTCATTGTTTCCTACTGACCATTCTACGGATCACTATCTGGGGTTATCATGCACGTCTTTCTCTTGCCTTGCCAGAACCTGTAAACTCACTGACATGAAGAAACCCTATGCTCCTGCACTACCTTTGCTAAGCCTTCCCACTCGCACAGGATGGCTGTGCTCAGAGCAACTCCATCAGTGGCATGTTGCAGGCATCTTAAAATTGGGGAATTTGTTTCTGAACAGCGAGCCACTAAATTTCCAAACCCTTGTGGCAGACTACCATCTTCACCCCAGTCAACCCCTTACTTACAACCACCTTAAATAATCATTAAATGCCCTATTTCATGTCTGCCACCTAGCACTAACCCTACAAAAGGTGTGGCAGAGACTCTATACCATAGGAAATGGTGGCAAACTGATAGAATGGGTGTACAGAACTTTCCTGCAACATGGAAACCACTCCAGGTCTTCTCGTCATATTAACTGGGTGATTGATGTGGCCAAACCTCTGCAAGATATGCACTAAAATACTGGACTTTCCCCACAAAGTATCCCACAGCTGTCACTTTGAGTAAATTCATAGTGCTTCCTTGTGAATGCATTTTGCCCGTTGCTTGCCATTGGCCTTGTGGTTTGTTACTCACAATCTGTTGCTTTCAATTTGCTGGCTTTATTTGTTTTAGATTATGCAGCTAGAATTTGTCCCTTCCCTTGCTAAAACCTTATTTACAGTATCCTTCTGAGTGCTCCCTTTCTGTAAACAGGACTGTAAATCTTGTTCTTATCTCATCACATTTGCTGTGCATTCAAAGAACAAAGTCAAATGTCAGGCTTTGTCTTCGGTGGGAACTTAGTGTTTCCTTTCCTTTCTCTGACTTCAAAGTGAGAGGATTTATGCGACAATCTTGCTGGATACTGGGGTTAGGAAATAGTTTTTTCTATCACATGACAACATTTAAATAAACTTCAAAATATATCAGAATTAGGAGTACAAATAAAGCACATTTTTGTTAATTCTGAACTGTGCTGGAAACAAATACCTTTACATGATTAAAACAAACCATTGCATTAGATGATGCAAATTCCACACATCATCGTCTGTACACAGTATAGTTTGATTTGAAAAACTGTATATCTGTGCAAATGTAATGGTCATTTCAAACAAAAATGTGTTGTCTATAATAGCAGTGTTTCACCACACCATGCATACTCCACTCCACTCTGCTCTGCACCATTCCACACCACTGCACCCTACTCTGTATCACTCCACTTTGCAACACTTCATGCCACTGCACTGCACTGCACTCTTCTCCATTCTGAACACTCCACATTATGCCACTCCACTCTATGCTGCTTCACACTATGCCTCTCTACTCTACTCTGTACCATTCTACTCTATGCCACTGCACTTTACGCCTCTCTACATCACTGCGCTCTGCCCCTCTGCACGCCATACCACTCCAGTCTAGGCAACACCAATCTAATCCGCACAACACCACTCTCTGTCACTTTGCAACACTGCACTGTATGCCACTGCACTCTAAGCTAATACACTCTATGCTAATGCACTTTACTCTGTAACACTCAACTCTATGCCCCTGCACTCTATATCAATACACTGTACATCACTCTAATCTACTCTGCACCTCTGCACTCAATGCCACGGCACTCTACACCACTATACTCTATGCCATCGCACTCTATGCCACTCTATCCACTCTACCCTGCACCTCTCCACTCTAAGCCACCTCACTCTACTGTGAAATAATCTACTTTATGCCACTGCATTCTATGCCACTGCACTCTACCCTGCACCTCTCCACTCTATGCAACTGCACTCTACTCTGAAACAATCTATTCTACGCCACTGTACTCTATACCACTCTGACCACTGTACTCTAGTTCAATGCACTCTACATCACTGCAAGCTGACACTCTACTCTGCAACACTGCACTGGCCGCCACTATACTCTACACCACTCGTCTCTGTACTAGTGCATTCTGCACCAATAAACTCTATTCTACTGCACTCTATGCCACTCTACTCTGCCCAATGCCACTCTATGCAACTGCACTCTACACCTGTGCACTCTAAACAACTGCACTGTGTGCCACTGCCCTTTACTCTGAACCACTGTACTCTATGCCACTGTTCTCTGTACCACTCTGCACCACTGTACTGACACTCTACTCTGCAACTCTGCACTCTACACCACTCTACTCTATGCCACTGAACGCTAGGCACTATACTCTACTCTACACCACTCTACAATACTCCACTCTGCACCACTCTACACCACTGCACTCTATGACACCGCACCACTCTGCATTACTGCAGTCTCTGCTACTCTATTGTATGCCACTCTACTCCACTGCTCTCTATGTAACTCTACCCCATGCCACTACAGTATATGCCACTGCACTCTGCACCAATGCACTCTAAACAACTGCACTGTATGCCACTGCCCTCTACTCTGTACCACTGTACTCTATGCCACTGCTCTCTGTGCCACTCTACATCACTGCACTGACACTCTACTCTACAGCATTGCACTCTCCACCATTGTCCTATACATCAATCTACGATGTACTACTACATTCTATGCCACTGCGCTCTATGCCACTTCACTCTGCATCACTCCACTTTATGCGACTGCACTCTACAGAACTATACACTAATCTGCACCACTCTACACTACGCCACTGCACTCCCCGCAACGCGAGTCTACTCTGCAATCTATGCCACTGCACCACTCTACACTACTGCTCTCTCTGCCACTCTATTGTATGCCACTCTACTCCACTGCACTCTATGCCACTCTACTCTGTCCCACGCCACTCCATGCCACTGCACTCTAAACTGCTGCACTCTATGCTAACGCACTCTAAACAACTGCACCGTACCCCACTGCACTGTACTTTGCACCACTTGGCTCTACGCCACTGCTCCTATGCCACTCTACTCCACTCCACACAACTATGCCACTAACATTAAGCCATGCTGAACAGCAGCTACTCTGGTGTATAATGTGGCTAATGGCTAAAACACATTAGCAAAGACAATAACTCTTTCGTAGACGAGACCTATTGGCTTTGACAATGTTTGTTAGTACTATGAGGTACCGAGGTCCCAGAAAGAACTGTGGAGATTTGAATAATATGGAGTATATACCTAGTACTAAAAAATGTTATAACACTCCATTAAAACCACACACTCCACAGCTCACTTTGGAACACCATTATACTACCTCTCTAAAAGAAATATCTTTGCCACCAGAAAACCTCAAATGACTCCTTTTAGCAAAGTCAATGCAGGTTTTCAAGCCCCTTTGCATTTGCAGATTTACCAGTTGCCCACATTTGCATGTCTTTAGGGAAGGAGACACCCTAGCAAGAGGGTCTGATTCTTATCTGTCTGCCCCTCCCTCCCTCAGAGCACACGAGTCTCCCTGCCTTTGAAACCTGCTGGGGAAACTAATCTGCCCGTAATTTTGCTCTACCTTCCCTTGTCCTTTTGGTGAAAGGCTAAAATTACGGACAAATGCCGTCCGTTAAGCCTTTCATCACGGACAACGGACGGCAGGGCGAAATTACGGGCAGTCCGTGAAATTTACGGACGGGTGGTCACCCTAGTGCTGACTATTGAAAAAACAATACATAAATTGTTTCAACAGACGGTGAAGTAATTTTGGGAAACACAAAACAGACAGCATTTTATATATCTGCAATAATCATTATGGAACTAATTTCAACATTACTATTGCAGACCACATGGCTGAACACCTCTGTTAATTAACCCCTTCACTGCCAGACCTTTCCCCCCTCAGGTGGCAGGCCTTTTTTCTGGCTATTTGGGGCAGTCCACACTTAGGCCCTCATAACATTTTGTCCACATATGCTACCCATGCCAAGTGTGCGTCCTTTTTTTCCAACATCCTAGGGATTCTAGAGGTACCCAGAGTTTGTGGGTTCCCCTGAAGGAGACCAAGAAAGTAGCCAAAATACAGCAACATTTATTTTTATTTTTTTTTAATGGGAAAAAAGGATGCAGATGAAAGCTTGTGTTTTTTCCTCTGAAAAGGGCATCAACAAAGGGTTTCCATTGCCAATATCACCATCTTCCCAGCTTTCAGGAACAGGTGGACTTGAATCAGAAAACCACATTTTTCAACTCAATTTTGACATTTTACTGGGACATATCCCATTTTTACTATTTTTTTGTGCTTTGAGCCACCTTCCAGTTAGTGACAGAAATGGGTGTGAAACCATTGCTGGATCCTGGAAAGCTAAACATTTCTGAAAATTATACAAAATTCTAAGTTCACCAAGGGGTAATTTGTGTAGATCCTACAAGGTTTTCCTACAGAAAAAAACAGCTGAAATAAAAAAAGATTGAAATTGAGATGACAAAACAGCCATTTTTCTCCACATTTTACTCTGTAACTTTTTCCTGAGATGTCAGATTTTTGAAAGCAATATATCATTACGTCTGATGGACTCTTCTGGTTGCGGGAATATATTGGGCATGTAGGTCCATCAAGAACCCTAGGTACCCAGAGACAGTAAATGAGCTGCACCTTGCAATGGGTTTTCATTGTATACCGGGTATACACCAATTTATTTGGTGAAATATAAAGACTGAAAAATAGGTATCAAGGAAACCTTTGTATTTCCAAAATGGGCACAAGATAAGGTGTTGAGAAGCAGTGCTTATTTGCACATCTCTAAATTCCGGGGTCCCCATACTAGCATGTGAATTAGAAGGCATTTCTCAAATAGACGTATTTTTTACACACTGTCTTACATTTGGAAGGAACAAATGTAGAGAAAGACAAGGGGCAATAACATTTGTTCTGCTGTTTTGTGTTCCCTCACGTCTCCCAATAAAAATGGTACCTCACTTGCGTGGGCAAGCCTAATGCCTGTGACAGGAAATGCAACATGGACACATCACATTTTTACATTGAAAACTGACGTGTTTTTTGGAACGTGCCTGGCTCTGGATTTTGATCTCTAGCTCAGCCGGCACCTAGAAAAACCTACCAAACCTGTGCATTTTTAAAAACTAGAGCCCATATTTATACTTTTTTAGTGCCGCGTTTGCGCCGCTTTTTGACGCAAAAATGGCGCAAACTTACAAATACAATTGTAATTTGCAAGTTTGCACCGCTTTTGCGTCAAAAAATTACGCAAATGCGGTGCTAAAAAAGTATATATATGGGTCTAGAAACCTAGGGGAATCCAAGATGGGGTGACTTGTGGGGCTCTTACCTGGTTCAGTAACCCAGAATCCTTTGCAAACCTCAGAATTTAAAAACAAAAACGTTTTCCTCACATTTCGGTGACAGAAAGTTCTGGAATCTGAGAGCAGCGACAAATTTCCTTCCACCGTGCATTCTCCAAAGTCTCCCGATAAAAATGGTACCTCACTTGTGTGGATAGGCCTAGTGCCTGTGACAGGAAATGCCTCAAAAACACAATGTGGACACATCCCATTTTCCCAAAGAAAACTGAGGTATTTTTTGCAAAGTGCCTAACTGTGGATTTCGGCTTCTAGCTCATCCGGCACCTAGAGAAACCTAGCAAACCTGTGCAGTTTTTAAAACTAGACACCTAGGGGAATCCAAGATGGCATGACTTGTGGGGCTCTCACCAGGTTCTGTTACCCAGAATCCTTTGCAAACCTCAAAATGTGGCAAAAAACACCTTTTCCTCACATTTTGGTGACAGAAAGGTCTGGAATCTGAGAGGAGCCACACATTTCCTTCCACCCAGCGTTCCCCCCAGTCTCCTGATAAAAATGGTACCTCACTTGTGTGGGTAGGCCTAATGCCCACAACAGGAAATGCCCCAAAACACTATATGGATACATCAAAATTATCAAATACAAAACTTCCTCTTTTTGCAGGGGGGGGCACCTGCGTTTTTGGTCCTCAGCTCAGCAGCCATATAAGGAAACCTACAAAACCCAAACATTTCTGAAAACTAGATACCAGCGGGAGTCCAAGGAGTTGTGACGTCCGTTGTTCCCCCAGTGTTTTCTTACCCAGAATCCTCAGCAAACCTAAACATTTGGCCAAAAAAACACTTTCTCCTCACATTTGGGTGACAGAAAGTTCTGGAACCTGAAAGTAGCCACAAATGTCCTTCCACCCAGTGTTCCCCCAAGTCTCCCAATAAAAATGAAACCTCACTTGTGTGGGTGGCCCAGGTGCCTGCAATAGAAAAAAGCCAAAAACCTGTAGAGATTGAGGGAAAGCACAGCAAGTTGATAAACACATATTTTTCTTTTATACATCTTTAGACTGACTCTGCTTTGGGGACCCATACAAGTGAGGTATCATTTTACCACCTAATGCCGCCACTTGGCCGCTGCTTGCACCATGATCTGTGGGCCCCACACTCCGCACTCTGCATCGCCTTGTTCACACAACAGCCTTGACATCCCCAATGACACCACTCCATGCTGACACCGACACCGCTGCCTGCACCGTGGGCTGTGGACACTGCTCGTGAGGTACAAGAAGTACCGTCCCATCCCGCACCGCAGCCCTGGTCCACCGACACCAGTGCCATCGACTCCAGTTTTGTCAACAGACGCCCCTGTCTGCACTGCGACCCATGGGTGCCACACCACCATCTTGGTCCTACCGACCACAGTGCTTCTGCAATGATGATGCCGCTGCCTGCACCGTGACCTGGAGACACCACACGTCACACTGCCCCACTCCACACCAAAGCACTGGGCTCGCTGATGCCACAGGACGGGGTCACGGAGCCACTGCCTGCATCATGACCTGTGTGCAGCGTATGTCGCATTGTCCCGCTTTGCATCGCAGCACAATGCCATCCACGTCAGCGTTCCTGACATTGTCATGAGCCTGGAGTTCAATCTGCAATGCGTGTTCAAGGGCTCGATGACCTCCGCACCAACCTCCGGAACCAATGCCTGCGACACCAGCGAAGCCGCACTCTGGATCTCATCGCGAGGATCATGACGGCCTACACTTCCAATGTACTGTTTGCGGGTCTTCCCGACACCGTAGCTGTCCCACAATGCTGTGGCCGGCCGACCTGAACTGTTGGATTTGTTGTTGACATCGCTTTGATAGTCCCAGATGGAGATATTGATTTCAAGGGACTGTAGTTTTAAGTTAATTTTTTGCAAAAATCATATCTTTATTACTGTATTTTGGATTTTTCTTATTTTGGTCTTGTTTTACACAGATAAATATTGACTATTTTTCTAAAAGTGGTGTGGAGTCCTTTTGTAGTGTTTTCACTGTATTACTTTGTGTTATGTGCAAATGCTTTACACATTGATTCTGAGATAAGCCTGACTGCTCATGTCAAGCTACCAAAGGGGTGAGCAGGGGTTATCTGAGCTGGGTATCTCCCTTATCCTGACTAGAGTGAGGGTCCCTACTTTGACAGGGTGCAAGCTGCCTGCCATCTAGAGACCCCATTTCTAACAATGTGCATGCTCAATCCCCTTTACATAAACAAACACCTACTATACACAGCCTTCACCCTTCACTCAACTCTTCACGGAAACCTACCTTCCTCTAGAAACTCAAGCACCATTACATGGACAAGCCCCTACTGCGCACAGCCTCCACTCGGTGCACAGTTCTTCACATAGAGCCCACTAGTTCAGACAACTAAACGCAATATAAGAGGCCAGCCCCACTAACCACAGCCTTCACCCTTTACTGATGCCTTTACAAGTATCAAACCTCTTGTGACCAACCAACTACACAAGTATGAGCTAGTGGTTGCTGCCCCCTGTTGTCCATGTCCAGGCCCCACCCACTCTCTTCTACTTCACATGGTCCATTGTGCTGCCACTGCTCCTCCTGCCTGCCCTGTGTAATCACAATTACTGCCCTTCACCTTGAGCTCTGTTGTCCCTGTGCATGTGTCTGCCCCATCCCTACTGCTGTCCCTAATCTGTTGTGCTTACAATACTCCACCCACCTGCCAAGCATGGCCAGTTGTGCTGATTATGGCCAACCACCTGTCCGGTGTGGTCAGCTTGCTGCCCCTGTCCCTCTACCTCTTACCTTCCATTGTCCAAGTCAGTGTCTTTACCCTCTCCTTCCTGCTCATCATCATGGCCCATTATGTTGCCACTTCTGCTCCCTCCAGACCTCCATTGTCTGCTGTGCTACCACTCCCTCTGCCATCTGTTGTCTATGTATATGACCTGACTCACTCCTTCTTGATCTGCATAGTCCATTGTGCTGCTACTAACCCTGCCGTCTGCCATGTGAGGTCAGCTTGCTACCTCTGCTACTTACCTCCTATCCTCCATTGTCATAGTCCAGGACCTACTTCATCCCTCCTGCCATCCACGTTCCACTTTACTGCCACTGTCCCTCCTTTTTGCCCTTGAAGACATGTTGTTCTGCTCCTTTCCTCTCCACAGTGTTACAGCTAGTACTCTAAGATTCTGTATTTATGACAATCATGTGGCACATCTGAAGTGATATTGATGTAATCAAATGTTTAAAACATAAAGCACTTCCTTTAGAAATGAACAAAATAAGTGGTTCTGTATCCTATAGAAATTATGATTAGTGCTCTGGAAAACCAAAATGAGGACATATTTTTGGAGTTCTCAAATAGCGACAAAGGCCTTTTGAATGAGTTGCTATTTTATGTTTTTTTGTCCAATTGATCACTTGATTATTTGGTGCGTGAGATACACATTTTGCTCAATTCTGTCTTTGGGACGTACATTTGGGTTATAAAGGGACTCCATTTGGGTGTTTTTTTCTTGAGTGGCCATCTTGGAAGAATTTTTTGTTATCAAACACCCTCACTTTTTTATTTCCTGCAGTTTCCTTTGTAGGTTTTACAGAATTTATTCTATCAACATTGGGTTCAGGTGTGCCACAATTTTGCCATAACTACAGAATGTTAGCACTCTAGGTGCTCATTAGAACATTGTAGAAAAGCTGCCATTAATCACTAGGAAGGTATCTGACAGAATGTTTTACTGAAATGGATGGAGAAGATAGTTGAGAACTAACAGAAAATGCACCCTCAGTTTTCTTTCTACAGCATTAATCATAATTTATATGACAAAATATGAAAATGAACTCATTTTGTTACTTTCTAAAAAAGGGTTTTTAGTTTTACAGATTTGTTTCAATCAAGATGGCTTCACCTGTGCCACACTTTTATCATAAAGAAGAATGTTAGCACTCTAGTTGTTCATAACAACACTAAGGGGGTGATTCTGACCTCGGCGGTAAAATGCCCTTACCGCCGGTCAGAAGACCGCCATAACACCGCCGCGGCCGCGGTCAACCCCCACGGTCATTCTGACCCACAACGGCCAAACGTCCAAAAATCCGTCCTCCACTGCAGCCCGCCACTTCGGTGGGCAGCGATAAACTGGAGATGATCAAACCTCCACCGTCACGCCAACAGAAATACGCCCATGCCATTACGACCCACGAATCCACACGGCGGTCATTCAAACGCGGTATTCCATTGGCGCTACACACCGCCGCGGTCAGAATACACACACATCACCAAAACACAGCCACATTGGACAATTTGAAAAACACACACCTGATACACATACACACACCACTCCCACACAATCAACCAACTATAAAACACACACCCACATCACCCACAAACCCCTGCAACCCCAATTACTGAGAGAAGGAGAGAGAGACACAGCAGACAATCCAAAGCAAGACACACTGAGGCACACTACACCATCACACACACCACATAGTAGCACAAAGCACCACTCACCAACACACTCCTCATCACATACACCACCCCACACCTCACCCACACCACCCCATGGCACCCCAAAGGCATCCATGATTTTCGGACCAAGAACTCCGGGTCATGGTGGAGGAAATCCTAAGAGTGGAACCCCAGCTCTTCGGCTCGCAGGTGCAGCACACCAGTATAGCCAGGAAGGCGGAGCTATGGCAGCGGATCGTGGACAGGGTCAACGCGGTGGGACAGCATCCCAGGAATAGGGAGGACATCCGCAAAAGATGGAACGACCTACGGGGGAAGGTCCGGTCGATGGTCTCCAGGCACAACATCGCGGTCCAGAAGACTGGCGGCGGACCCCCACCCACCCCTCCCGAATTTACATCGTGGGAGCAAGAGGTCTTGACCATCCTGCATCCTCAGGGCCTCGCAGGAGTAGCCGGAGGAATGGACTCTGGTAAGTCCCATCTCAACTACTATATCCCCCACACCCCACCAGCATGCCAACCCACACCCCCACCCTCACCCCCAACCCCCCAGCACACATCCTTCCTGACAATGTCTCACCAGCACAACCCACCCATCCCAACACCAACTCCTGCATGCCAACACAAACCATGGGCACCCATCACCTAAGCATGACCACTGCACTAACCCCTCCCCCCCACTAAATACCCTCACAACACCTCCCTCCAGGGAATGCCTGCACTGGGGGACAAGGGCACCCACAACACGCATGCTATTGCACACACAGAAACAATAACCAAACTCTCTTACCCCATGCAGGACCCGAACGACAACACACCAGCCAGGAGGGTCCAGAAGTGTCCATCCCACCACCGGAACAGGCCCACACTGAGGATAGCAGCTCTGTCAACAGTGAACCTGATGACCAGCCCGGACCATCGGGGACCTCTGGGCAGTCGGTTCCCCTCACCCAGACACAGGCCACACCAGACCCGACCCCCTCTGCCGACACCAGCACAGCTCCCACCCAGCGGGCCCATGCCACTGTCTCTAGGACAGCTCAATCAGCGGTGTGTCTGCCACTACAGGGCACCCAGGCTAACCCGACACCCCAACAACAACAGGGACCTGGGGGCAGTGGGAGCGGGCACACCGGCCAGGGGACAGAGGCCGGGGGAAACCGGGCAGCTCGGAGGGCTGCTGTGCGACAGGGGGGGGAGGAGAGGCCCAGGGAACCCACTCTCCAAGAGGCCCTCACCACCCTCATGAGGGCCTACCACCACTCCCAAGAAACGATGGCGACGGTACTGGCCAGGTTCACTGAGATCCAGGCACAGCAGGAGGAACGCTACATGGGGTTCAGGGAGGAGCTGAGAATCATCGGGACCGCAATGGGGACCATCGTCCTGGCCCTCCACAGGATAGAGGACGCGTTGCGGGACCATGGTGCACCACACAGGGCCCCTGTCACTAGGCCGGACCAGGAACAGCCTACCACCTCCGCCGGCGCTAGTGGACAGGAGGTCCCAACACCTCGACAGCCCCCCAGAACCCCACCTCCTGCTGAAGAACAACCACCCCGTAAGAGGAGCCTGAGACCAAAGAAAAAGACAGAGTAGGATGTCAAGACCCCCGCCAGCAGGACATACCCCCTCAAGTCTTCCCACTGTCCCACATTGCCACCCTGTCCAACCATGAACTGCCTATGCTCCATCCTTCCACAGGCAAAAGAACAATGCACCTGTGAGACTGAGAACTGGACTCTGCCATGGATATTCCTCCACCCCCACCCATCACCCTTAGAATCACATGTACCGGTATCTAGCACTGTAAATAAATCACATTTTGCACACAAACCTGTTTTGAGTCATGCTGTATTATTAACAAAGGGATAACATATTACTGTTCAATTTCTGTTCTGTCAATTAGTCATGACAACATACCAATGTCAATACGCTGTATTTCATGGGCGAACCAAGCAGAAGTCAGGTACTGAGTCAGACAGCACTGAGAAGGGAAGGGAAAGGCATAAATTAATAAAAAACATCTGTGGGGAACTACAGAAAGTACAGATGCAGGAGGCTAGAAGCAATTGTGAAATGGCGTGGGTGATTCTTACCTGGGTGTTACTGGAAATACTGTTGTA
Source organism: Pleurodeles waltl (assembly GCF_031143425.1). Lineage (NCBI taxonomy): Eukaryota > Metazoa > Chordata > Amphibia > Caudata > Salamandridae > Pleurodeles > Pleurodeles waltl. The sequence continues at coordinate 926,661,542 of NC_090442.1, read as the reverse complement.
TCACTCTGTCCCTATTGTCTGTGTCGTCCTCAGAGTCTTCCTCCTCTTCACTCTCCACAGGCTCCACGGCTTCTACAACACCACCATCTGGACCATCCTCCTGCAGGAAAGGCACCTGGCGTCGCAAAGCCAGGTTGTGAAGCATACAGCACGCCACGATGATATGGCACACCTTCTTTGGTGAGTACATTAGGGATCCACCAGTCATATGCAGGCACCTAAACCTGGCCTTCAGGAGGCCAAAGGTTCGCTCAATCACCCTCCTTGTACGCCCATGGGCCTCATTGTAGCGTTCCTCTGCCCTTGTCCGGGGATTCCTTACTGGGGTCAGTAGCCACGGCAGGTTGGGGTAACCAGAGTCACCTATTAGCCACACACGTTGTCTCTGTAGCTGCTCCATCACATAGGGGATGCTGCTATTTCGCATCACATACGCGTCATGCACTGACCCTGGGAACTTGGCATTTACATGGGAGATGTACTGGTCAGCCAAACAGACCACCTGGACATTCATCGAATGATAATTCTTTCTGTTTCGGTACACCTGCTCATCGTCTTTTGGGGGTACCAAAGCCACATGGGTCCCATCAATGGCACCAATGATGTTGGGGATATGTCCAAGGGCATAGAAATCACCCTTCACTGTGGGCAAGTCACCCTCCTCGGGGAAAATGATGTAGCTCCGCATGAGTTTCATCAGGGCAGACAACACTCTGCTCAAAATCTTTGAAAACATAGGCTGAGACATTCCAGATGACATGGCCACTGTGTTCTGGAATGACCCACTGGCCAAAAAATGGAGGACTGACAAAACCTGCACCAGAGGGGGAATCCCTGTGGGTTGGCGGATGGGGGACATCAGGGCTGGCTCCAGCTGGGCACACAGTTCATGGATAGTGGCACGGTCAAGTCGGTATCGAAGGATTATATGGCGTTCTTCCATTGTCAACAGGTCCACCAGCGGTCGGTACACGCGAGGATTCCTCCTTCTCATCCCAAGTCCCAGCAGACGGTGCCTAGGAAGGACAACATGGAGCACAGAGTCAGCCAAACCACAGGTACGTACAGACAGCTTGCACAGTTAAAGAATGGCAATGGGTTGAAAGGCGTGTATGTGTGGCAATGCAAGGCCTAGGCCTGTGTGTCGCAGTCAAAATTAAGCCATGTGGGCCCTTGAAATGGCGGCTGCCTGACCTGTGAAGTGGGACAATGGGATGTGAGGTCACTGCGCTGGCGGGGCACACCGTGGCGGTAGGCGGTCGAAGACCGCGGCGCAAAGCCGCATTGGTTAATATTGAAGCCTATGGGTTTCAGGAGCCAATAACGAAGTGCGCCGGCGGTCGCGGTACGCACCGCCGCGGTACGCACTGCCGCGGTACGCACCGCCGCGGACGTGACCGCCATTTTCTATCTGCTTAATCACTCGAGACCTGATCATCCACAGGAGAGGACCTATACTGCAAGTGCTGCTGTGACCTCGGTCTGGAAGATACAATGGCTGCTGTGACTGGGGAAAGGGCCCCTGCCTTCACGTCTGAAGAATTGGACAAGTTCGTGGATGGGGTCCTCCCCCAGTATGCGCTACTCTACGGTCCTCCAGACCAACAAGTGAGTACCCCGGGTGCTAATGGAATGGGCTATGCCTGTGTGGATTGGGGTGGATGTAAGTTGGTGGGGTGGGGGGCGAATGAGGAGTGCAACGCCTGACAGATGAGAGCATGTGCCATATGGCAAAGTGGGTGGGGGGGGGCAATTACATCTAACATGCAGGCCATTGGTGATTTCCTCCTTTCCACCCTGTACATGTCTAATAGGTCAGCGCCCATCCGAAGATCGAGATTTGGCGTGCCATCGCCAAGGAAGTCCGGACCTTGGGGGTCCACAACAGACGGGGCACCCACTGCCGCAAGAGGTGGGAGGACATCCGCCGCGGAACAAGGAAGACCGCAGAAACACTGCTGGGGATGGCCTCCCAACCTAGGAGGGGTGCCAGTCGCACCATGACCCCCCTGATGTCCCGGATCCTGGCGGTGGCCTACCCTGAATTGGATGGGCGCTTTAAGACATCACAGCAGACACAAGGGGGTGAGTATCAGCACATTCTCCTATCTTTCTGCGCAGTGGAGGCGTCTGGGTGGGGGAGGAGGGCTGTGGGTGACATTAGGCCAGGGCGCTTTCTGTAGTGTAGTCCTCTCCCTTAGGCATGGCCCTGTGCCCCCGGCCCCCACCTCTGTAGGGTGACAAGTACAGCCATTGAAGGTCCAGCATCTCCCATGTGCGCGTTTGACGTCTCTTGGCCTGTTGTCTTAGTCAGTAGTACTGAGTAGGGTACCCCGAATGCGCGGCTTAGTGCATTAGGCACCTGTGTCTGTCCTCTCCGCCAACGGTGTTGACATTGCATGCACTCAACCTGGTCTTCTATTTTCTCCCCCCACCCTTTCTCTTCATCTTCTTGTGCATGTGTGCATTAGCATCATCAGGCGGAGGAGATATGGCATCGGAGCACGAGGGAGCTGCAGGACACAAGGCCCCGGTGGGCCCAGGAACAGACACCGAGGGCACCAGTGATCCGGAGGGCGTGGGGAGCACCACGACGGGGACCGCTGGTGAGAGCAGCGAAAGCGACACGTCCTCGGATGGGAGCTCCCTAGGGGTGGCGGCAACATCCGTGCCCCCCGCCTCTACAGGTACAGCCGCCACCCAGCGCACCAGCCCCGCCCTCCCAGCAGCCCCTCAGTCTTCGCTCCGTGCCGGTTCGCCCAGGAAGGCGCGCGTCTCCTTCGCCCCAGGCACCTCAGCCCCTGCCCCTGTTGCCCCTGCTGCCCTCAGTGCGGAGCTCATTGACCTGGTAAGGACGCTCATTGTTGGGCAGACGACCCTTCTGAATGCCATCCAGGGTGTGCAAAGGGAGGTGCAACAGAGCAATGCGTACCTGGAGGGCATTCATTCGGGTCAGGCTGCCCATCAACGAGCGTTCACTGCTCTGGCCTCAGCACTGACGGCAGCCATTGTCCCTGTTTCCAGCCTCCCTCTTCTGACTGCCTCCAGCCTGTCTCTGTCTCCTGTTCCTCAGCCTATCCCATCCACACCATCAGACCAGCCTGCACACACCTCAACACCCAAGAGCAGCTCATCCAAACACAAGCACCACAGATCCCGCAAACACTCACCTGAGCAACACCCAGATGCAGACATGCCAACAGCCACTGCCACCCCTGTGTCCCCCTCCTCCTCATCTCCCTCCTCCCTCCCTGTGACGTCTACACTCACACCTGCATGCACCCCAACATCAGCCAGTGCTTCCATCACCACCTCACCCTCCAGTACAGTCCACACTCGTGCAGTCACCACCCCCACTGCCATGTACACGTCCCCTGTGTCCTCTCCCACTGTGTCTGTCACCCCCTCTTCCAAGACACACAAACGCAGGCAGCCACCCACCCAACAGCCATCCACCTCACGACAGCCTACAGCACCAGCACCTTCACCCAATGACAGCACACCTGACTCTCCTACAACCACCTCCTCTACCTCCACTTCCATCTCCACTTCTCCTACCCTTTACCTTGGCCCTAAAAAACTTTTCCTGGCTAACCTTAACCTCTTTCCCCCCGATGACCTCCCCCATCCATCTTCAAAGAGTCCCAAGAGCACCGCAGCCACCACCAGCCCAGCTTCGGGTGTCACTGTTGTGCCTGGGTTCTGGAGCCCACCCTTTGCCAGCAGTGACACATCGATCAGCAGCAAGGACACGTCCAGCCCCCCCCCCGGCAAGAGGACCCGCAAAACCAAGGACCGCCGTGCGAGGACCGACAGGGCTGCCCCCAAGGAGCAATGTGCGGCCACTTCACCACCCACACCATCTGGGGGAGGCAAGGGCCCGAGAGCCCCATCAAAGGAGCGGAAGGGCAGCAGGAGCGCGGAGAAGGTGGACCCCACATGCCACATCCCAGCTGGGAAGGAGGACACTAAGGAGGCCAGGAGTCCGTCCCCGAAGGGTCCAGAAACGTCACGGTCCGAGGGCGACTGAACAGGGAGTCCAGGCCAGGTCTGGCTCCCTTGACCTGCTGGATGGGCACCGCTGAACAGGGCCCGCGGTGCAGAAGAGCACCGCTGAACAGGGCCCCGCCGTGGAGATAGGCACCGCTGAACAGGGCCCACCGCTGAACAGGGCCCCGCCGTGGAGATAGGCACCGCTGAACAGGGCCCGCGGTGCAGAAGAGCACCGCTGAACAGGGCCCCGCCGTGGAGATAGGCACCGCTGAACAGGGCCCGCGGTGCAGAAGAGCACCGCTGAACAGGGCCCCGCCGTGGAGATAGGCACCGCTGAACAGGGCCCGCGGTGCAGAAGAGCACCGCTGAACAGGGCCCCGCCGTGGAGATAGGCACCGCTGAACAGGGCCCGCGGTGCAGAAGAGTACCGCTGAACAGGGCCCCGCCGTCTCAAGCACCGCTCCGCTGGGCCCTTCCTCTCAAGCACCGCTCCGCTGGGCCCCGCCGTCTCAAGCACCGCTCCGCTGGGCCCTTCCTCTCAAGCACCGCTCCGCTGGGCCCTTCCTCTCAAGCACCGCTCCGCTGGGCCCCGCCGTCTCAAGCACCGCTCCGCTGGGCCCTTCCTCTCAAGCACCACTCCGCTGGGCCCCGCCGTCTCAAGCACCGCTCCGCTGGGCCCTTCCTGTCAAGCACCGCTCTGCTGGGCCCCGCCGTCTCAAGCACCGCTCCGCTGGGCCCTTCCTCTCAAGCACCGCTCCGCTGGGCCCTTCCTCTCAAGCACCGCTCCGCTGGGCCCCGCCGTCTCAAGCACCGCTCCGCTGGGCCCTTCCTGTCAAGCACCGCTCCGCTGGGCCCCGCCGTCTCAAGCACCGCTCCGCTGGGCCCTTCCTCTCAAGCACCGCTCCGCTGGGCCCCGCCGTCTCAAGCACCGCTCCGCTGGGCCCTTCCTCTCAAGCACCGCTCCGCTGGGCCCTTCCTCTCAAGCACCGCTCCGCTGGGCCCTTCCTGTCAAGCACCGCTCCGCTGGACCCCGCCGTCTCAAGCACCGCTCCGCTGGGCCCTTCCTCTCAAGCACCGCTCCGCTGGGCCCCGCCGTCTCAAGCACCGCTCCGCTGGGCCCTTCCTCTCAAGCACCGCTCCGCTGGGCCCTTCCTCTCAAGCACCGCTCCGCTGGGCCCTTCCTGTCAAGCACCGCTCCGCTGGGCCCCGCCGTCTCAAGCACCGCTCCGCTGGGCCCTTCCTCTCAAGCACCGCTCCGCTGGGCCCTTCCTCTCAAGCACCGCTCCGCTGGGCCCCGCCGTCTCAAGCACCGCTCCGCTGGGCCCTTCCTCTCAAGCACTGCTCCGCTGGGCCCTTCCTCTCAAGCACCGCTCCGCTGGGCCCCGCCGTCTCAAGCACCGCTCCGCTGGGCCCTTCCTCTCAAGCACCGCTCCGCTGGGCCCTTCCTCTCAAGCACCGCTCCGCTGGGCCCCGCCGTCTCAAGCACCGCTGAACAGGGCACCGCCGTCTCAAGCACCGTTGATGGTTCATTGTGCCCACCATGCCTCCTCCTTGACCAGTGGAGACTGTCATCCACCTGATGGACTGTGGCTTTGCACTCCCCAGGATGGTCCAGTGGCCAATCCACCCACTGCAGAGACTTGAGAGACTGTGGCTTTGCACTCCCCAGGATGGCCCAGTGGGCAGCCCACCCACTGTAGAGACATTGAGAGACTGTGGCTTTGCACTCCCCAGGATGGCCCAGTGGGCAGCCCACCCACTGTAGAGACATTGAGAGACTGTGGCTTTGCACTCCCCAGGATGGTCCAGTGGGCAATCCACCCACTGCAGAGACCTGAGAGACTGTGGCTTTGCACTCCCCAGGATGGTCCCGTGGGCATGGTGGCTCCTCGTGGATCTGGCGTCGTGGACTCATGTGGCTGTGGTGCCCCCCCCTTCCCTTCCCCCTGAGGTGCCTGTAGTTTTTACATCTGATGCCCCTGCAGTGTTCTCTCCAAAGGACTCAGGTCTCCTGTGTGGGCTTTGCCCTTGTTTCTCAAGACTTTGGCCCACGGACATGCTGAATTCGTAGGATGTGCAGGACTTGGTACTTCAGTTATACACTGATGTGTATGTCATTTGTTTTGTTGTGGATATCTTTCATGGTTGTACGCTAATTTACTGGAGCTTTTTGGTACATAAATATTTATTCCAAATATGATTATGTCCTAGCATTTTTCAGGGGTGTTTGGGTGGTGTCACTGTGACTTGGTGCTCTGCATTGGTGAGTACATGATTGGGGGGGGGGGGGGTCGCATATGTGTGTGCCCGTAACCTTTCGTCCTCCCCCTCCCGTGTGTCGTAGGTGCAGTACTCACCGTTGTCGTCTGCGCCGGATTTCGTACTCGTGGTAGATGAGAAGGTAGACGAGAGCAGGTAGGATGTTTAATTCGGGTTCCATGCTGTCCTCCATACTCGTGGAGTGTGTTTTGGTGAGAGTTTTCCCGTTCGTATTCTGTTTCCGCCGTGTTTTTATCGGCGGTGCTCCCGCCCCGGAAAAGGTGGCGGATTGGTGAGTTATGATAGTGTGGGCGGTACATTGTCTGCCGCCTGCCTGTTGGCGGTGACCGCCGCGCTGTTTGTCTGTACCGCCGCGGCGGTCGGAGTGTTAAGTTGGCGGGCTGTGTTGGCGGTTCCCGCCAGGGTTAGAATTCCATTTTTTGGACCGCCAGCCTGTTGGCGGGTTGGCCGCCACTTTAACACCGACCGCCAGGGTTAGAATGACCCCCTAAGGGAGGCTGCAGTAGAACACAGGGAAATCAACTGACAGAGTACTGCTTCTGTTGGAAGTACATTTTACAGACAATGTCAGACTTTATTCTCACATGGCAGAGGAAGATAGTATGACTTCATAGAATATATGCTCTCATTTTGACTTCTGGAGCTCCTTCCAAATCTCTATTCTAAATTCATTAAAGAAAACAGTTTTCTCTCAAACATGGTTAATCAAATCCCAGCAATCTCACTGCGTGCCACATGAATACTTTAGGCTAATCTAGTCCCTGCTGGAATGTATCCTTGCTTTGGTCATCTTTTAATGAATTATAGACTATGGATCAAACTTTTATATGCGTTTATCATTAAAAATTTTGATAGTTCAATTTTTCTAATCACTAGACCCAGGTGAAATTTCTATTACACCACAGTAATCACATGTAATTTTGGGAAACTTGTGTAATGCTTGTTATGAAAACTCCTGAAATTATGCCATGCAATTATGCAATTTTTTCAGCACGGCAAAAATGCAATCAGAACTCAAGTGGCTCTTTTTGGTTTGGATGTAAAGGGGAGAATGAGATAGCGTTAGTTCTTAAGAAGTGGAGAACATGAGCTAGCATGGACATACGATCTGTCCTCCCGTCATCTCATTAATGGTTGAGTTATGACAATGTGCACCAGTATCACACAGGTGTTCAACAACTCACTTAGATAGGGAATACCATGCACAGCCTTAATCTTTATTCAAACACTGTTTGACTCCTGTCAAACGGTTGGAAAACAATGCCTGATGCTGATCGGTGTGGGTAGGGGAGGAATAGGAGGGTCTGCTCCTCCCCTACATGCACTCAACTGCTGTTTCCGTCAGTTGGATGAGGTAAAATTATGGATCTCCCATAGATATTTAAAGGTTTTGGACTGAATAGAGCTATCTCAGCAGGGATGGCTCCTGTCAGGAAAAGCAGTGGTTCACAAAACAAACAGCTCTACAAATAAAAAATAAAACAATTTAAAAAAAATTCCTGATTCGCCGTTGCTCCTCTGTCCTCACTCACTGCAGGCACAGGTTCCCAGCCTGCCCTATGGCCAATGCTAACACTGCTCTCATGCTTCTGGCAACATGAGAGCAGTGTTAGGATTGGCCTAAGCGCCGTGGCTTGGTGCTCCCATGTAGACTAGGAGCCTGTGCCTGCTGTCTCCAACCCAGCAACACAGTGCAGACGGCACCACCAGGCTGAAAAAGGCGTGTTTATAAACTGCGTTCTGTCCCCAGTTTGTGCAGAGCAAAATATGGGGGTCATTACAACATTGGCGGTAAAAGTCGCTTACCGCCGCGCAGAAGACCGCCAACACACCGCCGCGGCCGTGGAATTCTGCCACAGTCATTATGACCCACAGCTCGGAATCTGTCAAAATCCAGACACCCACACAAGTCCACCACACCAAAGGTCAGTGATAAACTGGCGATAACAAAACCTCCACTGTCACGCCAACAGGAATACGCCCACACTATCACGACACACGAATCCACGCTCAAAATACACACACACATATACAAAACACAACCACATTGGACAATTCCAAATACACACACCTGATACACATGCACACACCACTCCCACACATCGAATACAATATAAAACACACACCCACATCACCCACAAACCCTTACGACCACAATTACGATTGAGGGCCAGAGAGAGACACCACCATCTACAAACTAGCATCCACAGGCACTCAACACCATCACTCACACAACATCCACGTACCTCACACAACACACCTCTAAATATCACCCCACACATCACAACACACACCATCCCACACATCACCCACACCACCCCATGGCACCGCAAAGACACCCCAGGGTCTCTGAGGAGGAGCTCAGGGTCAAGGTGGAGGAAATCATCCGGGTAGAACCACAGCTATTCGGATCACAGGTGCAGCACACCACCATAGCCAGGAAGATGGAGCTATGGTGAAGAATCGTGGACAGGGTCAACGCAGTGGGACAGCACCCAAGAACTAGGGATGACATCAGGAAGAGGTGGAACGACCTACGGGGGAAGGTGCGTTCCGTGGTCTCAAGACACCACATCGTGGTTAAGAGGACTGGCGGCGGACCCCCACCTCCTCCCCCACAACTAACAACATGGGAGGAGCAGGTCTTGGCTATATTGCATCCTGAGGGCCTCGCAGGAGTAGCTGGGGGAATGGTCTCTGGTAAGTCAAATCTTAACTATTACATCCCCCATCCACCTGCATGCTATCACATACCCCCACCCTTGCCCGCACCCCCATCACTCCAACTCCTCACGTATGTCCCAATAGCACAAACCACAAATCCCAAACTCAAGCCCTGCATGTAACACCAAAGCATGGACACCCATCACCAATGCATGGCCACTACACATACCCATACACCCCCCTAAACCATTATCACACAAGGTCCTACACAGGAATGCAATCACTGGAGAACATGGTGACCCACCCATTGCACACCATGGCACACACAGATGCAATAATCATGCCTTTACACCCCTGCAGGACCTCTACCCAACGTCACCAGACAGGAGGGTCCAGATATGTCCACTCCACCCACAGAAGAGGCCCACAGTGATGACAGCAGCTCTGTCCAACTGGATTTAGATGACCAGCCCGGCCCATCTGGGACCTCGGGACAGTTGGTTCCGCTCACACTGGCACAGGCCACTGCAGAGCTTGCCCCCTCTGGAAACACCAGCACAGCACCCACCCAGCGGGCCCATACCTCTGTCCCCAGGACACGTCAATCAGCAGTGTGTCCACCACTACAGGGAACCCAGGCTAACCCACCACCCCAACAACACCATGGACCTGGGGGCAGTGGTAGTGGGCACATGGTTCAGGGGACAGAGGCCCAGGAACACAGGGGAACTGGGAGGGCTGCTGTGCGACAGGGGGAGGACAGGCCCAGGGAACCCACTGTCCACGAGGCCCTCTCCAACATCATGGGAGCCTACCACCATTCCCAGGAGACCATGGCAACGGTACTGGCCAAGTTTCAGGAGACCCAGCGGCTGCAGGAGGAACAGTATTTGGGCTTCAGGGAGGAACTCAAATCCACCAATTCCACCCTGGGCACCATTGTAGGGGTGCTGAAGGAACTCGTCAACACCAGGAGGGACACTGTGGCACAACAAGGGGCCCCTGACACTAGCCTGGACGATGAACTGCCCACCACCTCCGCCGGAGCTAGTGGACAGGAGGCACCGCCACAGGACCACGACACCAGCACCTCACCCCCTGCAGATGGAGGACCACCCCGCAAACGGTCCCTGAGATCCAGGATAAAGACAGAGAACAAGACCCCCGCCAAGAAATGAGACCACCCTGATTGTCATCCTTCTGCCCCACTTTGTAACCCTGTCCATACTTAAACTGCCCCAGCTCCACTTCCTATGCCCCTTTGGACAATGCACCTGTGAGACTAATAGACTGGACTCTGCCATGGACATTCCTCCACCATCACCCCTGACCATTTTACAACTCCCTCCACTATTGAGCACTTAAATAAACACCCTTAAATCAAAAAACAATCTGGAGTCAGTCTGTGCTTTAGAAAATGTGTATTTGCAATAACAGTGGCAAAATGCTATATCAAATGTAATGTCAACATACCTATGTCACACAGGACTAGTCCATGCGGAAACAAAGCAGATGTTACACAGTGGGTCCCACATCTGTGAAATCTTAAGGGAAAGTGACAACTCAGTGACCATACACTGGGTGAAAATGACAGACAGATGAGAGGTAGTAGAATTAAATCAGATGTTGCAGGCTGTGTTGTCTTCTTAGCTGTGTCTCACTGGAAGTATTGCAGGATCACTGTGTTCCTGTTGTCTATGTCCTCTTCTTCTGCGTCATCGTCTTCACTGTCCACAGGCTCCACAGCTTCCACAACACCTGCATCTGGACTATCCTCCTGCAGAAAAGGCACCTGTCGTCGCAAAGCCAAGTTGTGAAGCATACATCAGGCCACGAATATCTGGCACACCTTATTTGGTGAGTAGAATAGGGAACCACCTGTCATATGAAGGCACCTGAACCTGGCCTTCAGGAGGCCGAAGGTCCTCTCTATAACCCTCCTATTTTGCCCATGGGCCCCATTGTAGCGTTCCTCTGCCCTTGTCCTGGGATTCCTCACTGGGGTCATTAGCCATGACAGGTTGGGGTAGCCAGAGTCCCCTGCAAATGTCGAGGGACAACTGTTAGACACACACTAACCCTTAGGGACAACCCCAGACCCAGACACCTAGTCACACTGTATAGGGTCCATGTCCTCACCTAATAGCCACACACGGTGCCTCTGGAGTTGCCCCATCACATAAGGGATGCTGCTATTTCTCAAAATGTAAGCGTCATGCACTGAGCCAGGTAATTTGGCGTTCACATGAGAGATGTACTGCTCTGCCAAACACACCATCTCCACATTCATCAAATGGTAACTCTTCCGGTTTCTGTACACCTGTTCACTCCTGCGGGGGGACCAAGGCCACACGTGTCCCATCAATGGCACCTATGATGTTGGGGATATGTCCCAGGGCATAGAAATCACCTTTCACTGTAGGCAAATCCTCCACCTGAGGGAAAACGATGCAGCTCCGCAGGTGTTTCAGCAGGGCAGACAACACTCTGGACAACACGTTGGAAAACATAGGCTAGGACATCCCTGATGCAATGGCCACTGTAGTTTGAAATGACCCACTTGCTAGGAAATGGAGTACTGACAGCACCTGCACTTGAGGGGGGATTCCTGTGGGATGGCGGATAGCTGACATCAGGTCTGGCTCCAACTGGGCACACAGTTCCTGGATTGTGGCACAATCGAGTCTGTAGGTGATGATCACATGTCGCACCTCCATTGTCGACAGGTCCACCAGCGGTCTGTGCACCGTAGGTCGCCGCCATCTCCTCACATGCCCCAGCGGACGGTGCCTATGGAGGAGAAGAGCGAGCAGACAGTCAACCAACTCTGAGGTACGTAAACACAGAATACTCAGAAATATTAGCAAATCGACATATGCCTGTATGAGTGTTTAGGCAAGGCCTAGATATGTGTGACGCAGTCCAAAATAATGCCATGTGGGCCCATGAAATGGCGGCTGCCTAACCTGTAAAGTGGGACAATGGGATATGAGGTAACTGCGCTGGCGTTGTACACCGTCGCGGTAGGCGGTCGAAAACTGCGGCGCAATCCTGCAGTGGTTAACATTGGACCCTATGGGTCCCAGGAGCCAATGAGGATGTACGCCGGCTGTGATGGTACGCACCGCCGCGGACGTGACCGCCATTTTCTATCTGTTCAATTACTCGATACCTGATCTTCGACAGGAGAGGACCTACACTGCAAGTGCTGCTGTGACCTCGGTCTGGAAGAGACAATGGCTCGTGCGTCTGGGGAAAGGGCCCCTGCCTTCAGCACAGAGGAGTTGGAAAAACTCGTGGATGGGGTTCTCCCCCAGTACACGCTACTCTACGTTCCTCCAGACAAAGAGGTAAGTACACTGTGAGCATGCTGTATGGGCAATGCCTGTGTGGAGTGGTGTGGATGAAAGATAGGGGGGGTGAGAATGAGGCGTGCATGAAACGACGGTGACTGTATGTGCATCATGGCAAGGGTAGGGATGCGGGCCAATGACTGTGACAGTGCGGATGGTAATAACTTATCTTTTTCCCCTGTACTATTCCTGTATGTCAGCGCCCACCAGAATAAGGACATTTGGCGTGTCATCGCCAACGAAGTCTGGACCCTGGGGGTCTACCACAGAGAGAGCACCCACCGCCGGAAAAGATGGGAGGACATTCGCCGCTGGAGCAAGAAGATGGCGGAGGCCCAGCTGGGGATGGACTCCCAACGTGGGAGGGGTGCCCGTCGCACCATGACCCCCCTGATGTTCAGGATCCTGCCGGTGGCCTATCCGGAGTTGGATGGGCGCTTGAGGGCATCACAGCAGCCACAAGGGAGTGAGTACACTCTCATTGTGCTGATTCAGCGCGCATTGGAGGTGTCTGGGTGGGGGAGGTGGGCTGTGGGTTCCCCTAGGCCAGGGCGAGTTTAGTAGGCAAGGACCCTTCTTAAGGCAGGCCCTGTGGCACCCCACCCCACCTGTGTACAGTGCCAACTACACCTAGTCAGGCTCCTGTGACAACCATGTGTGCAGCAATCGGGCATAGACTTGGTGACACTTCGGAGTCTGAATTTACCAATGGGATGGAGGGCGAGGGGAGCTCCACGGCGGGGACAGGAGCTGACACCAGCAATACGGACTCCTCCTCTGATGGGAGCTCCCTTGCGGTGGCGGGCCCATCTGTGCCCCCCACATCTACAGGTACAGCCGCCACCCTCCCTACCAGCACCACCCTCCCAGCAGCCCCTCAGCGTTTGCCCGTGCCCGCTCACCCAGGAGGGTGGGCATCTCCTTCGCCCCAGGCACCTCAGACCCTTGTCACCCCTGCTGCCCTCAGTGAGGAGGCCATTGACCTCCTCAGGTCCCTCACTGTTGGGCAGTCTACCATTTTGAATGCCATCCAGGGTGTAGAGAGGCAGTTGCAACAAACCAATTCATACCTGGAGGGCATTCACTCTGGTCAGGCAGCCCATCAGCGAGCTTTTCAGACTCTGGCCTCAGCACTTATGGCAGCCATTGTCCCTGCCTCTAGCCTCCCCCCTCCAACTTCCTCCACCCAGACCCAAACCCCTGTACCTCAGCCTATCCCAAGCACACCATCAGACCAGCATGCACACACCTCAACACACAAGGGAAGCTCTGGCAAACATAAGCACCACACATCCCACAGGCACTCACGCAAGCATCACGCATATGCAGACACAACAACATCCACTGCCTCCACTGTGTCTCCCTCCTCCTCGTCTTCCTCCTCCCTCCCTGTCTCGTCTCCACTCACACCTGCATGCACTACATCCTCAGCCACTATGTCCATCACCAGCACACCCACCACCACACCCACCCCGCTCACGTGCAGTCACCACCCCCACTACCATTCACACATCCCCTATGTCCTCTCCCAGTGTGTCTGTGAGGCCACCTCCCAAGGTACACAAACGCAGCCACACACCCACCCAACAGCCATCCACCTCACGATAGCCTCCAGCCCATGCACCTTCACCCAAAGTCACCAAACGTACACCTCCTACAACCACTACCTCTTCCTCCACTCCCAAACCCCATCCATCTACCCGTCCCAGTGTTCCTAAGAAACTTTTCCTGTCCAACCTTGACCTATTTCCCTCACCTCCCCCACCCCTTCAGTCTTCTAGGGCCCGACTCTCCAAGTCCCAACCCAGCACCTCAGCCACAACATCTGCGGGACCAGTGGTGCCAGTAGTAACCGGCTTCTGGAATGCACCAGGCAGCAGGGTAGCCAGTGTGGCAAGAAGCCAGAGCACGGACAGTCCCCCACCTGTAAAGCATAAAAAGGTGGCCAGTGCCCGGCGGGAGAGGGGAAAGAAATCAACCACCAAAGCCGCTCCCAGGGGTACAGTTGGGTGTGTGGAGTCAGCTGCGCCACCATCCAAGGTGGGGAAGGGGCACAGTAAAACCGGCAAGTCTGGGAAGATCTGCAAGGCGGACAAGACCGCCACCAGCCCCGCTGCCCAGGACACCGCCACCAGCAGCACCGCTGCCCAGGACACCGTCGCCAGCAGCACCGCTGCCCAGGACACCGCTTTCACCAGCCCGCTGCCCAGGACACCGCCGCCAGCAGCACCGCTGCCCAGGACACCGCCACCAGCAGCACCGCAGGCCAGTGAGCACCAATGATTCCGACTCTACTGAGGCCGCCACGGGCAGGATGAAGCACTCTGGGCACAAAGCCCCCTCCAGAACCAGTGGAGAAAGGCATCCACTACCTCTGTCCTTGGAAGGATGAAGCACTCTGGGCACAAAGCCCTCTCCAGAACCAGTGGAGTGATACATCCACTACCTCAGTCCTTGGCAGAATGAAGCACTCCGGGCACAAAGCCCCCTCCGGAACCAGTGGAGTATCACATCCACTACCGCAGTCCTTGGCAGGATGAAGCACTCTGGGCGCAAAACCCCCTCCAGAACCAGTGGAGAAAGGTATCCACTACCCCAGTCCTTGGCAGGATGAAGCACTCTGGGCACAAAGCCCCCTCCACAACCATTGGAGTATCACATCCACTACCTCATTCCTTGGCAGGATGAAGCACTCTGGGCACAAAGCCCCCTCCAGAAACCAGTGGAGAATGTTATCCACTTGAGAGACTGTGGCTTTGCACTCCCCAGGATTGAACAGTGGGCAAACCACCCACTGTAGAGACTTGAGAAACTGTGGCTTTGCACTCCCCAGGATATAGTAGTGGGCAACCCACCCCCTGTAGACACTTGAGAGACTGTGGCTTTGCACTCCCCAGGATATAGCAGTGAGCAACCCACCCACTGTAGAGACTTGAGAGACTGTGGCTTTGCACTCCCCAGGATAAAGCAGTGGGCAACCCACCCACTGTAGAGACTTGAGAGACTGTGGCTTTGTACTCCCCAGGATTGAACAGTGGGCATGGAGCCCCCTCGTGGATCTGGCGTTGTGGACTCATTCAGCTGAGGTGCCCCCCCCCCCTTCCCCCTGAGGTGCCTGTTTTATTTCTATCTGATGCCCCAGTAGTGTTCTCTCCGTCTTTTTCGGGTATTGAGTGTGGGCCTCGCCCATGCCTTTTGGGCCAGTGGTCCACGAACTATGATAGTGGAATATCTTGGACTTGTATTCTTAGTGTATATATTTGTTTATAGTGTGAATATCTTAATATATGTATATATTTTTGATTACTGTCTTTGTATATATTGCAATCATTCAACTCTTTTCCTTCTGTCCTTGCAGTCTTCCAAGGGGGATTGTGGGGTGTAACTGTGATGTATCATGATGTATTAGTGTGTGTGTTGTCGTGGGTGAGGGTGGGGGTGGGGTTGTTGCACGTTGCGTGTGTGTGTCACAGTTTTTTCCCTCTCCCTCCCCTGTGTCGTAGGTGCAGTACTCACCGAGGTCTTCGCCACCGGAGTTCGTGCTCCTGGTAGAGGAGCAGGAAGATAAGGGCTGGAAGAATCTGAAATTCCGGTTCCATGGCGTCCTGGTTCCTCGTGGGATGTGTAGAGGAGAGCGTTTTCCCTTCCAAGTCCTGTTTCCGCCGTGTTTTTGTTCGCGGTGTATCCGCCCCGGAAAAGGTGGCGGATTGGTGGCTTGTAATAATGTGGTTGGTACATTGTCTTCCTTCTGTCTGTTGGGGGTTACCGCCTCGGTGTTTGTTTGTACCGCTGTGGCGGAAGGAGTGTTAAAGTGGCTTTCTATGTTGGCAGTTTCCGCCACGGTCGCAATTCCATTTTTTTCCGCCGGCCTGTTGGCGGTTTTACTGCAGTTTTAACACCGACCGCCAGGGTTGTAATGACCACCTAGGTATTGAATTGCATGTAAATAGATGTGTATGTACAGTTAAGGCATACTAACAATCACTTCTTACATGTGAGGCATTTCATCAGACAAAAAAGAATAAGGGCTGATCAATCCCTGCAGGGCCTCTCAAGGTTTCACAGAAGCATTTGAATCCAGTGAGTTCTCTAAAGTACTTTGGAACTTGTATCTCTGAGCTTTCTCATACAGATTCAAATCTGTGACCTAATGGATTCCCGTTGGACAGCTTCTTAAAAAGGTTGTCACGTGTTAGGGCTCATGTATTGTGCATGCTTTTCTCTGGAAATACGTCTGTGAAAGTCTGTTGCAGTAACTTGCAAATACCTTAAATTAACTTTCTGAATATAACCAATAGAGTTGCCAGTCTAACAAACGCCACTGAAATAACATGCATTTTTCCTGATTCTTCCCCAAAGGAAGAACCACTGTGGGATGATAGAACGTTTCAATTTCTAAACTGCACACAAGAAGTAAGGCAAAAGTAGCGGCAGTGTGTTTTTCTGAAATTCACAGGCCGGCAGTCTCCTCAGTTTTTTGAACTTCCGGCCTCGTTGGGGGCGAGGGGCCTTTCTGTGAGCGAACCACAGAGCAGTCCACACAAATAAGAGCTGTGTTTGTGACCCAGTTCTCCCAGTCATTAGGAACACTTCACTGCCCCTGTTCCCAGCACATTCTATCACTGCCCAAAACAAACAATTTTACTTAAAGTACAATGAAGCTAATTACAGCAGTGTCAGACCACATCCGGAATGAAGCTGGTTTGCATGCTAATGTGCAGTAAGAACAGCACCGATATTGTCAGGAGTGGACATTGCTACAACGTTGTTTTTTAATTAGAAAGTTTGAGTTTCCGAGAGAGAGTTCCCGGAGAAGAAATGTGCTGTGTGTAATCTTACACAAGAGCTAGGGTTACAAAACGGAAGAGTCGCATGGACATGCTTCCTCTCACAGGCTGTTGGGATCAGTGACAAATAAGAGCTGTGCCAAGTTCACTTGATCTATGGGTAAAACAGAGGCCTATTTTGCAAGAAGGGTTTCCACAGCAGTGCTGAAGCCCTCCAGAGTTCTTTCCCAGGTTGGGTGCACCCCAAATAGATATCATTAATATGTGTCAACAATTTCTCTGGGCGAAACAAGCTAGCGATTTGCCTAAAAGATATTTCTTTGTAGCGTGCGCTTGCTTTTTATCGGTTTTGCAGGACTCTCACACTTGCCTGCACACTACAGCCCTGCGCTCATTAACACAATTGCAGCTGAGGTGTCTGATGATGTCCACTAGAAGTATTCTGGTGGGCTGTGTCTTTTCTTACTTTCGTATTCAGGATATATTTCTGAAAAAGTCTCGGAATTTCAACTATCAGTCTACAAACCTCACTGATGTGGAGCTTTTAGGCACAGCCTATTTGCAGTTTCATAGTACTCTATTTTAGCATGTTGTGATGTGAATGCTCTGTGAACAGTCCTGCAGTGAACAAAAATGTATCACATTTAGGACCTGAATTTGATAAAAACCATAGCCTTGCATTTCAATATATTTTTCTCACTAAACTACTACATTCAGGATCCGAGTCTCATAGAAACACAAGCATCCCATGTGTCTTTCTGCCTTATTGGGTCTCCTTTGTGAAGGACAGCTTGTGTCCAATGGCACAATGAGATGCGGGACCCATGACTTGGGATATATTAATGAGACTGACACACTGAGAACAAAAGAAAATATGATGAGTAAAATGCTTCAATCAATAACTACCAGTAAAACTACCAGCACTCTACGTCATGATTTTTTATTCTCTGTACACAGATACAGACCATTCGTATGCAAATCAGTCACCTCAGCGTGACAGTCTGGTACAAATTGTCATTCTATATTTCCTTTGACTGGGAAATAAGTTATTCTGGTCCTTGTTAGACCTGTTAGCTTTTGCTGTGGTTTCCCCTAGTCTTTTTGCTTCTGACCTCCTGTTTTTTTATCTTCTGCTGAATTTAGTTGTTGCTGTCTTTAGGACTCTACGCATTTCACCACTGCTGACCAGTGTGGGTGTTTCCAGCTTTATATTTCTTTTGTTATTTTATTTATAAGGTGACACATATAGGGTAACCATCAATTACCCTTAGAGGTAGACCTGAACCTTTGACTCAGATAGGAGTGTCATAATGTCCTAACAATCAACATTAACAATATCAAATCAATGTACCAATTTCAATTTTGGAGGTCAGTAATTTATACGCACCATGACCTATGTAGCCATTAATCACCACATCAGTTTAATAAAGTCCAAACATTCATTGCTCTTTAGATTAACAATGCTAAGATCACGTAAATCAAAGGCAAGACCAAATGATATAAGTACAGAAACAATACAGGCTGACAAAATCGTCTGAAGAATCTCAATCTAGACAGAATATTTATCGTTAAACATTCAAGAATCACCATGCAGAATAACAACAATAACAGACAAATGATGGAATACATTTAGTTATTAGATGAATTGTTTACAAACAAATTATTATATAAAACAGTTGAATTTTGATTTTGACATCCGTAACTATTACTCTAATTCGATAAGCGTGTTTGGGCTCCATGCAAAAAGAAAAGAAGACAAAAATTTATTTAGAAACATCTGTCTATGGCGCTAACCAAAAATAGCGGCTGGATTTTCTAAAGAGAGAAAACATAAAAATCTGCAAGAAAAACAAATGCCCATTTGCTAATACCTCTTCTAAATGAATCAGTAAGCAGCAATCCCTTCATCAGTTGAGCACCCGGTCTTCATTGTACAGCATCAGTATTATGAATGGGGAAACAGTTCAGTAAAGCTTATCCTTAATGCATCTGAACTGAGAGAATCATAGGCAAAGAGCTAAGGCATCTGAACAGCAATGAAGTTAAAGAAATTCTGCAAGTTGCTAAGAACTGAAAGGAAATGTCCTTACATCATCTCAATTTTGCTATCTTAAAATCCAAGAAAGCAACTAGCTAAGCTTCCGTTGGTCAGACTATGGGGTGTTTTAGTGTTCAACCACTAACCTCTGATCCACGTTTCATAAGTATGTTTCTTCATTTTCTGAACCCACGATTGGCTCATCTTCTTTCGCTTCTGATCACCAGTTTACGCTCAAAAATTAAATTTAAGCAATGAAGAAAAATATTACATGATCTTCCTGCCAAAAACTAAAACTCAAGCAAGTACAAATATTGTAACATTAAACACAACATTGAGCATTGAAGTCTTTTGTTTAGTTTGTACGGTAATATCTCATCTCAGGAAATAAATGCTACAAGCAAGGAACATAACTTTTCCACAGTGAGCAAGTCACACAGGACATTTGAGGAAACATTATTTTGCAGTGTTAACACTCTTTAGGCATTGTGCCTTTGGAAAATTACTAAAGAGTGAGACCTTTTTAAGCCAATGCTGAGCATAAAGAATACAACATTTCATTTAAATGTAAGTCATTAATCCTTTTAGTACATATTTACACTCATGTTTTTCAATACATTTAATTATAATTAAGCAAAATACATGTTCATTAGACATTATAGTCTCATGTTGATATTTGTGGTGTTCGTCATATCAGCCTCACATTATTATTTGCTAATACATAATTTCAGATAGTAATTTTAATAAATGCTAATTCACATTATATTTTAATGACACATTTTTTATTAATAATGTTTGCACTCTAACAATCCCTCCTCTCATGACTATGGGCCAGATGTAGCAAAGGTTTTTACCCATTCTGTGACTATGGGAAAAAGTGTTCGTACATATGGCCCTATATGTGTTGTCACAAAAAAATACTTATTAATACTTGTGAGCCAGTTCAAAATGTAGTTTGTCTACAATATCTATTGTTTCTCAGGTTTCTCCAGTATTTAGTTTTTCTCAAATCATGAAAATATCTGCTTCTCATGTTTTCTAGTTTAATTTCTTCCCTCCTCTGATAAGTTTTCATCTATTGTCTTTTTATCTGTATATACACTTTGCAAAATCCAATTTTATGTTAAATGGACAAGATCCTGTGATTCCTGAAGTATATTACATCTGTGGAAAAAGTGTGAATTATCATCTCCCAATGGGTTGGTATGGGACTTGTTATTTGGGAGTGGTCTTCCCAAAGATTTACCAGCTTGACAATATAGATAACACAATACCAAATTAATTGCAAAGACGAAGATCAAAAAGAGCAACTTATTCTGAAATAGTTGGGGATATATTTGGAGCAAACTTAGTATCAGTTCTGAATTGAGGACTGTAAATACAAAGCTTTCCTACATGTTGTTAATCTAAAGGAAGCTTTCCTTCTGTTTTAGTCTTGCTCTATGCATAATCATTCCTAAATGTCCTTTTCACTAACCCTTTCTCTATTTTCTCTTTCAATGTTTTTCTCCTGCCATCAGTTTGATCTAGAAAAGATTTTTCTGCTGGCCAAAGCAAGCATGTTAAGTTGCTTCGATGAGCGTAAGCAGTACCAAATGTTAATGTAGGCTCAAATAAATCTCCCACAGTGTCAATATTTTTCTCTTTAGCTATACTACTCAAGTGTTGGTAATTGGAACAAAAGAAAACACCACATCATAATATGAGAGAAATATCGTATGTGCTCTTGATTATAAAGCCTTGTTAGTAAAAGATTACAACTAAACCCATATGTTAATGCCAATGATAAGTAATTCCTTCCTGCACTGATGAAGGAATCTGCATGCAAACATAACATTCTCTCACATTCATCATCTCAACATATTTATACAAGTGACAGAAAACATTAGAAGAAAGATCTCCTTGTGAGTTGTCTACGTGCAAATATTTCTCATCCCTGTTAAATGTTTCTAACTTTGAAAGTGTAGTTGTCTCTAAAGAAGGTGTATAATTAGTTTTGTCTTTGCCAGAAATTCTCATACTTACAATCAACAAGAAACGTATTAAAACACTTACAGCGGGAAACGCCCAGAACGACAACTCTGTAACAATGAAGTCGTGGACAACGAAAGCGGTACAACGCTTTCGTTAACCACGACTTTGTTGTTTTGTGCGTGCGTGGTTAAGGCACATAACAAGGGAGTCGGCTGAGGAGGATGACGCGATGAGTCAGGTAAGTGGGGTGGGGAAGGGGTTTGGGGTTTTAGGGGCGGGGTGGGGGGTCGGGGTATTTTTAGTTTTAGGGGCGGGGTGGGGGGTTGGGGTTTTAGTTTTAGGGTTGGGGTGGGGAGTTGGGGTTTTAGTTTTAGGGGAGGGGGCGTCGGGCGGTTTAGGTTTAGGGGCGAGGGAGAAAGGGGAGGGGTATTTTTAGTTTTAGGGGTGGGGTGGGGGGTCAGGGTATTTTTAGTTTTAGGGGTGGGGTGGGGGTTAGGGTTTTAGTTTTAGGGGCGGGGGTCGGGGTATTTTTAGTTTTAGGGGCGGGGGTAGGGGGTTAGAGTTTTAGCTTTAGGGGAGGTGCGTCGGGGCGGTTTAGGTTCAGGGTGGGGGAGGGAGGGGATGTATTTTTAGTTTTAGGGGCAAGGGTGGGGGTTGGGGTATTTTTAGTTTTAGGGATGGGGGTCGGGCGGTTTAGGTTTGGGGAGGGGTATTTTTAGTTTTAGGGACGGGGTGGGGAGTCGGGTATTTTTAGTATTTGGGGGTGGGGGTCGGGATGGTTTAGGTTTTTAGGGGTGGGGGATTGGGGTGGTTTTAGGTTTTAGGGGTGGGTTGGGTAATTTTAGGGGTGGGGTGGGGGGGTTTAGGATTTATGGGTGGGGTGGGGGCTAGGGGTATTTTTTTAGGGGCAGGGTGTTGGGGTGGTTTTAGGTTTTAGGGGTGGGGGTTGGGGTACTTTAGGTTTTAGGGATGGTGTGGGTGTTGGGGTTGTTTTAGGGGTGGGGGTTGGGGTGGTTATAGGTTTTAGGGGTGGGTTTGGGGGTCGGGTAATTTTAGGGCGGGGTGGGGGGGTTGGAGGGTTTTAGGTTTTAGGGGCGGGGGCTCGGGGTAGTTTAAGGGGCAGGGGTGGTTTTAGGTTTAAGGGGTGGGGGTTGGGGTACTTTAGGTTTCAGGGATGGGGTGGGGTTGGGGTTGTTTTAGGGGCAGGGTGGGGGTCGCAGTAATTTTAGGGATGAGGTGGGGTAGTTTTAGGGGCAAGGGTTGGGGGTTGGCGTGGTTTTAGGGGAGAGGGTGGGGGGGTCGCAGTAATTTTTAGGGGTGGGGGTTTAGGGCCAGGGGGACGCAAGCTGGAACCATGCATGCCTATCACTAATGCCTTTACCAGGAATGCCTTTACAATGAAAAATTGTTGTTAAGGCATTTGTGGTAAAGGCATTAGTGGTAACAACGTGGTCGTTGTTCCAACCCCGTTGTTCAGGCATGCGTTGTTCCAGCATGCGTTGTTCCGACATACATTCACTCACAACTGCTATTCCAACACACATAAACTTGCAACATCTATTGTTTTTAATGCAATTGTGATTGTTATCCATGACCTGTACAGAATCAGAAAATAGAAGAAAAGGGAAAATATTTATTTAACTATGCAGTCAAAAATCAAAAACAAAAATAATCTTCAGTCTCCTTTACAGTTATATACAACAGCTTTCAGACTTCACCATAACTTTGTCAAAAATTGGTTTAGTAGCTTGTCAAAATCAGGTTTTTCAAAAGTCTTTTCAGTAGATCATTTTCTATTGTTCAGAAATTATAACTTGTAGCTTGCAATGTCTCTCCTGTTCTGTTGGCAATCAAATCTCCGGTCAAAAGCAATTTCAAGTTCAAAAAAATTGAGCTGGAATTTCACCATCAAAACAAAAGGATAAAAATTCACATTGCCACTCATCCGTTGCAAAATATACCCATTCAGGACCTAAGTATCTTTGATTTATTAATCTTTTCCTTTTTTATTTCCGACTTGCACTTATTTCTCCTTCACTCAGATCTTCCTCTGTATCTACTCCTGTTGTGGTATCTGTCTCCTCATTTATAGCTGACAGCATATCTGGAACCTTGTCATTTGTTTGCAGTTCGGGCCAGTTGTCTCCTTTCACAGCTTTTCTTGACAGTGTTGTTTGCCAAACTGAACTTACAACTCTTCTTGGTTCAGCAGGATTTTACCTTTGACTTAATGTACCTGCACCATCAGCTATTTCAGGAGGAGTGAAATCTGCATGACTTTGATTCAACTTAGCTCCCTTCTCAGCTGGTTCCAGAAACGTGATTTTTTTCAACTGATCTTCCCAATCATTTGTTTCTGGGAGAGACCTCCTCTGACCTGACTCTCCTGCTAAAACTACTGATGCTTAAGCAGTTTCAGGAACCTCTGTTTCATCCCTTAGAGCTGTACCTGGATCTTCACCAATTTGCTCTGTCTCTGGTTCTGTCTCCACAGTTTCTCTTATTGCTCCTTGAGGCTGTATAGTAGTTGTTGGTGCTCTCAACAACTCTTCTTCATCATCAAAAGGATAGGGCACTTTTCAACAACATGTGCTTCTTGACAACCACACAATCACCAGCTCGCAGACAGTGACACTGGTATTGGGATGGTGGGACAGCTGTAGCTTCCACGTGGCGAGAAAAAGAGCGAACCACATCAGCTAGACTCTTGCGGTAACCCAGCACCATGTCATCTGTTAAATCATAAGAGCATCTACATGAACAGCTGGCAATCTCATTGCTCTGCACATGAGGGTCTCATGGGGAGAGAGTCGAGTCTTTCTGTCAGGTGTGTTTCTCATGCTCATCAGAACCAAAGGCAACACAACTGGCCATTTCAGATTTGTAGATGCACACATTTTTGCAAGTCGTGCCTTCAGAGTACCATTCATTTGCTCCACCAATCCAGAAGTTTCAGGTTGATAGCTACAGTGCAACTTCGGCTCAATGTTTAAGGCCAAACATAGTAATTTTATCACTTCGTTATTGAAGTGACTTCCTCTCTCTGATTCTAAAGAGGCCGGAAAACCAAAATGAGGGATTAACTCCCTAAGTAACAGCTTTGCTACTGTGAGGCTATCATTTCTATGTGTGGGATAGGCTTCAATCCAGTAACTAAAAATACAATCACCAACATGTATCTCAAACCACCACACACAGGTATCTCTATAAAATCCATTTGCATTCTGTTGAATGGACCTCTTGCTCTTCCAATGTGACTCAAATTGATAATTGTTCTTTTCCCCACATTCATTTGTTGGCATGTAACACATCTGTGACAAATTGCTTCAGCAACTTGTCTAAACTTTCGATTGAACCAGGATTGCTTAAATGTGTGAATCATTGCTTCTCTGCCAATGTGTGCTTAACCATGATAATATCTTGCCATTTGCATCAGTAGACAGTTTGGCAAAGTCACTTGTTACTCATTTGAAACCCATGTGTCATCAGCATCCCTGTGTTAACATCTCAGTATTATCTAGCTTTTCTTTTCATCATCAGGAGCATCCATTTCAACTTCCTATCACGTATCAATTACTGTTAACATGTAACTTTGATTGTTTCCTTAACATTTGTTTCTTGAATTAAACTTTTCCATTCATCATTAAATATAACATTATTCAGGGCACAAAATCGTGCAACCTGATCTGCATAAGAAGTTCCCATGGAAACAAAATCATTCGATCTCTGGTGTGCCCTACATTTAACCACAGAAAACTTCTCAGGTAATTGTAGGGTTTGTAACAAATCATGAATTCTGTCACCATTTCTAATTGGTGAGCCAGAAGAGGTCATGAAACCTCTCTGTGACCACAACTTCCCAAAATTGTTCACTACACCAAATCCATATTGAACATCTGTACAAATTGTGACTTTAAGCTGTGCAGAAATGCAGCATGCTCTAGTAAGAGCCACCAATTTAGCCACTTGTGCAGAAAATACTCTTGGAAGACATGAAACTTCGAGTATACCAGAAATTGTGCACACTGCAGATCCAGATTTCAATGTTCCCACATTATCTCTAAGACAAGAACCATCAACAAAAAATATTTTGATCATTTCCCCCCAACTTGGTATCCTGAATATCAGGTCTGGGTTTCGTACACAATACAGTCATGTTCAACTTCTTTTAATTTCTCATTTTCAACATTGTCTATTGGGAGCAAGGTTGATGGGTTAAGCACAGTGTACCTCTTTAAGGATACATTTGGAGAGCCCAAAATCAGAAGCTCATGCATCGTGAGCCTGGTGTTTAATAAATATTGGGTCCCTGTTCGGGTAGGCAAAACCTCAACAAAATGTGGGACAAGAACAATTAAAGGATGTCCCATCCCAATGCTCTCACATTGAGTGAGGGATAAACCAACCACCACCGCAGTCCTCAAACAGCCAGGCAAAGCTGCTGTGACTGGGTCCAAAGTAGCAGAAGAATTTGCTACTGGGTGATTTATACCACCATGTACCTGTATAAGGACAATCACATTCATGACAAACAACAAAAAATTATTTTGTGTAATCAGGCATTCCCAAAGCTGGTGCTCTGCACAGACTCTCTCTCACCTCAGTAAAAGCTTTCATACAAGCTTCATCAAAGGGCACTGGGTCAGAAATATTTTTGTGGGTCAGCCTCTGCAATGGCTTTGAAATAACAGAAAAAATGGGAATCCATTGGCAGAAGTAACGCACCATTCCCAAAAACATCCTGACATCTTTTTGTGTAACTGGAGGATCTATTTGCCAAAAAGCTGTAACTCTTTCTCAGGAAACTTTCCTTGCTCCTTTTTCTTTTTGGTGTCCCAAGTATTTCACTTCTTTCTAATAGTACTGCAATTTCGCTGGGGACACTTTGGGGGTCATTATAACCCCGGGGGTCGGTGATAATGTGGCAGTAGTACCACCAACAGGCTGGCAGTACATACCACCACATTATGACATTGGCGGGTTGGCGAGAGCCAACCCGCCAATTTACCATACTGACCGCCGGGCCGGAGATAAGAATCTCCAGCCCGGCGGGCACTATTGTACCTCCGGCGGCATCATGACCCTGCCTACCGCCATGGTTTTCATGGCGTTCACAATGCCACAAAAACCATGGGGGTAGGCCCTACCTTCCTTCCCTGCCACTGGTAGGAGGCTTACCCTCCCTCGCACACATCTGTACACACATTCACACTGACACTCAGACACGCATTCACATTTCCATTCATACACGCATTCTCACACATGCATACACCCACGCAAACAACACTACACACACATTCACGCACACACTCACACATTCATGCCCACAACCCCACACACACACACAACAGCCCCCACCCCCATTCCCTGTCAGAAGCCCAACTCACCTGCATCCAGGAGGTACTTCGGCAGGGAACGGGACAGGGCACTGCTACCACCAGCAGTGCCCGCCAGCAGAACACCGCCAGGATGTGTTATTTCTCACAATACGGCTGATGGCGGTCTACTAGTGCGGCACTTCTGGTGATAGCAGTGCCACCTTGACACCATCCGCCAGTTTGGCCACAGATGGATTTCTGCCCTTTTTGTGGTGGAAATTCGGCTGTGGTCATAATTTGGCAGATGGATGTTAGCCGCGGCGACGGTCTTTTGGCAGCCGTTGTTGCGGCGGTAGGCTGCACTTACCGCCCATGTCTTAATGGGGGCCTTTACGTCCATTTTCACCCAAATGATTTAATAAGGCAATAGTATCTTGCCTACATGCTTACTTCATCTTTGAAGCAACCGAAATATCATCAATGTAAAGAACTAATGCGCATTGGAAAGGCATTTCAAATGATTTCAAATTCTTTTTAAACACCTGATTAAATATTGTCGGAGCTTCTGAAAAGCCTTGTGGGATCGACACCAGCAATATACATCATTACCGAATTTGAAACAGAAAAGAAATCCTCATGAAGAGGCATTGAGAAAAATGTTTGTGACAAGTCCACCACTGTGAACCATTCTGCATCACATGGGACCTGGAACAAAATCACTGCTGGATTTGGTACCACTGGACAACATTTGACTATTATCTCATACATTTTTCTCAAGTCTTGAAAAATACGAAATTTCACACCTGGTTTTCGCAAGTCCATAATAGGAGAGTTACATGGGCTGCTCAGCACTTCTTTAAGAACTGCCTGCTTCACAAAATCTGCAATTACAGGAGTAACTCCTTCAATTACATGTGGTGACATATGATACTGTGGAGTTTGCAGAAGAACTGCATTAGGTTTGACTGTGACTTTAACTGGTTCAACTCGTTTGATTAGAGTAATGTCTTTTCCAGAAAGATCCCAAACCTTTAATGTAACTGTGCCTTGTAAATCAGTTGGCAGATCTTGTATTGTAAATGCAGGATTCAGACTAATCAGTGGAAATAATTAACTGAATCACATTGAATAGGCATAGATGAATCATCGTCATCATCATCACTATTCGTCTGAATAGCAATTCTATCATTTGTACAGGTAATCAAACACTTTGCAAACTAAACTTGAGTCACAGACTACAAATTTTTGCAAACCTTCAAAGTTATCAATTTTATCAGCAACCGGTTTACTGATCGGGTTTGTCAGATATTGATTTGCGACTACTACAATCAGCACTGCTTTCCCAGAAAGTGGTACATTAGGAACCTCTGCAGTTCTTACTGTAGAGCGTGTAGCTCCTGTATCAACTAGGAATGAAACTTGATGACCCATTACTTTTCCATTTACATAAGGACACTTTTGATCCACTTCCAATGAAGCTGCTAACACGCATTCTTCTTCATCCGAACTCACACTCGTCAACTGATCATTCAATTAATTCTCACTGTGTAGTGTAAAATATTGCACCATTTGATTACTTTGATTTCACTTTTGACGTGTGTTCTGCTGAGAAAGCATTACCTGCTGCTGTGCTATTGAAGCTTGAGGTATCTGCATTTGTTACTTTGGTATAATTTGCATTTGGGCTTGCATTTGTTGTGACTGTGGCACCTTAAAACGTTGCACATGTATCTGTTGCATTGGTTGGGAACTCTGCATTTGCTGAAGAATCTGCATTTGATTATTCATATTCTGGACATTTAAATTAAGACCTCTTATTCTCGGTCCTCTCAAATTTGGAAAAAGATTGTTTTCATTCATCTGCGTAACAACACCTTCCTGCACCATCATTAGACACTCCTGTTTCCAATGCCAGAGGGTCCCACAAGCGTGACAAGCAACATGATTTTCATTGTCTGTTTATTAACTGGATAACCAATAGTATTCAAATCAATGCCACAGTTTCCATTTCCATTTCCACCTGAACCTCTACCTCTCACATGACCCTGATTTTGAAACACCTGCATGTTTCCCCGTTGTGAAAAAATTCCCTGCATCCTTGATTGTGCCTCTTTAATCTGCATCACCATTACCTTTTCCTCCAATTTCTTCTGCTTCATTTCAATCTCGTCACTACAGTATTTAGTAAACTGTAATACTTCATTGACCGGTTTTGCTTGCAGGCAAATTAAATGACTCTTAAGCATCTACTTAACTTCAGGTCTCAACCCTTCAATAAATCTGAACACAAAATAAATCATGTCTTTGGGCTCAATTGTCTCTGTACCACTGTAATGTTTAAATGCTTGCACAAATCTCTCATAATATGCATGTATTGACTATTTTGCTTAATGTGCTGTCCTATCGATTCTCTGCCAATCAGTAATTTTAGGAGAAATTCTCGTTTTCAAAAATGCAATCATTCTGGAATAGTATTTGATTATATTAGCAGATGGTGCACCGGTAACTGGATTTCGTGGAGGCTCTCTTGTTGGCCAGTCAACACTCCTTTTACATTCTACCCACAAATCAGCTGGGATTACTATTTCTAACAAGGTATTTAAATCCTCCCACAGACATTTTGCAAGTTTCACAAATCTATCTTTCTGCTGGTACCAAGCCACTAGTTTCTCTCAGTCTCCGGTAGTCATTTGTGATCTGTAAATTCTAACTTTCTTTTCAATGGTTTTGATTTCTCAATTTCTACCTCATATTTCTCTCCAAGTTCTGAAACTTTCTGGTGAGCCAATCCTGCTCTGTTTGTAACATTTTTAAACATAAAGCATACCTTTTCTGTATTATATGAGTCAATTATATTTAACTCAAGTGTTCCTTCAATCATTCATTTAATTCTAACTTAAGTCTTGCCAGACTCAATGATTTAACCCCTTGAGCATTTTTCCACTCATTTTCCCCAACCAGTCTGTTATCTGCTGAGCTATCAAACCTTGTACCAAGACATTATTATTTACAGTGTGGCACAATTTGTGGAGTGATGCATGTAGACTTAGGTGTCATCAAAAACAAATTTGAATTCAAATCTGACTTTCCCAAATTCTGTGAAGTCCTAGAGTAATTTAAATCAATCAGTGGACCTGCCTTGTCAAAAGTCTGATTGTTGGTGACATAATTACAGCAGATGCATTGAGTCTCTCCATTTCTGCATTTGTATCAAAATATTCAGTACATTATTATCATTATTTCCCTAGGCAAACAATGGTACAATAGCACCAATAATAACAGGGACAGATAATGCTTCTGGAGTTGAAATAACATTCTGATTTCTCAAGTAAAGTACTCCAGAACTCTGACCTGTAACCATTGAAGAACTCAACTGTGATATTGTTGCCGGTGCATGCCTCGGCATTGTCTGAACTTGGACTAGATGTAGACTCCACCATTTGTGGTCTTTGTGAAGAATGTGACAGGTACTGTAATTCTCGGTGCAGAGCTTACAACAGGAATTGTAGGATAGACTATAGGTAGTTCAACCTGAGTCACAGGTGTCTGAGTTACGGTAATAGTAGGAACGTTAGTTGCAACCTGTATTTGACTCTGTGTTACCACAACTGGTACTGGTGCACTTGGACCAATACTAATACCTGGATTTGTCTCTTGGAGAAGGATGACTTCTCAAAAACTGTATTATAATTTCATCATCATCTGAGTCATCATCATAAGTTAATGATTTCCAAGCCTCATCTGACTACGTCTCACCTCATTCAGAAATGTCTTTATTTTTTTTCTTTGTCTTTTGTCTGACACTGCTCTCTTTCTCTTGTGTAATTGCAGGACACATTTTAGTACCCTGTAAAGAGTCAGTTCTCCAAAATGTTTGCTCACTATCCCAGCTTACCTCGAATGATGCCTTCTCAACTTTTCTCATTCGCCTCTCAAATTTAAATTTCTCATGTTGTTTGGACACTAAATCCCAAATAGCTAAAGCTTCAAATTGTTCTGGTCTCGGATGAGGTTTCAATTCGTTCAACACTCTCCTCAAATTCCCTAAAATTCTCATAGTAAAAGTTCAATAGGCAGGAAACGCTAAGCTCCCTTCCTTCACAGTAATTTTGCACCACTGTTTCAACCAAATACATACTGCTGTACCTTCCTCTTCAATTACTATATATGTTGGTGTACCTTCTTGCTGGGAAATTTCTCATAGTCTAACTGGAATGAAAGCACCTCCCTTAAGCGCCGTATTGAATGCTTTTTAAAAAGTTCATTTTTGATTGATCGTGCTGAAAACCACAATTTAAATTCAAAACAGGAAGTAATTCAATCCCAGAATCCTTTTCACTTGTCTCTCTCAACCAATAATGCCTCAGAATTATTCTCCAATCACTTCGTGGCTCGTTCTCACCAACTGACCAAACTCAGCATGGACCTAGTGGTGTCACACTCACAGGCACAGTGGCTGAAAAAGTCTTGCAGGTTCATCTTTCAAAACTGATTCACTTAAAATTAAATGTAAAATTGCGAGCACGAAAGAAAAATCAACACACAATCACTTCGGAAGCTTCATTAATATTTTGATTATGGCTTCTAGCTCTAACAACTACTCATTCAATTTTTGCTTTCTCTGACTCGCAAGTAAAATTTGACCAGCAAATTTCACCCTTAACCAATACTAGATCCTCCTTCTGCACTCAGGAATCACCAATACCTGTCAAACTAACATTCTTTTTAACACAGACTTTAGGAATACTATTTGTCAACCATGCCTGATTGACCAAAAAAACAGACAAGTTACAACAACCAAGTGTCTCCTACACTTGTACAATACTCTGGAGTCTTACACCACGCAGGGTCCATTCATCAACAGCCACGTGGTCAATTTTTTAGCTCAGTGGGCCACACTAAAATGAAGTACGACAACTTCCCTACATACACCCTTTGGAGTATGTACTCTCCCTAACAAACTACATTGGAGTACTCAAACTCCCTATTTCTCACAAACATTACAATTCACTTGCAATTTGCTAAAGCACTGCAAGCGCAAACCTTACCCCAAACGCAAATCACACTTGGAACACTGGGAACATCACCGAACAAGCATTGGCAAAACCAAATTTCATCCAAATAAGCAATGGCAAAACCAAATTTCAAAATTTCAATAAGTAGTGGTAAAACCAAATCTTCCTATTCTTTCAAAATGACATATAACTATTAAAAACAGGACATTTCCTTCCTAATGAGATGAAATCATTACATTGATTTATTACTAATTTATTCATGAGGTGACACGTATAGGGTAACCATCTATAACTCTTAGAGGTTGGCCTGAACCTCTTGACTCAGATAGGAATGTGATAACGTCCTAACAATCAACATTAACAATATCAAATCAATAAACATCAATTTCAATTTTGGAGTCAGTAATTTATACGCACCATGACCTATGTGGCTATAAATCACCACACCAGTTTAAATAAGATAAAACATTTATTGCCCTTTAGATTAACAATGGTAAGATCACGTAAATCAAATGCAAGCCCAAATTATATAAGTACAGAAACAATACAGGCTGACTCAATCTAGACAGAATATTTATCATTAAACATTCAAAAATCACCATGCTGAATAACAACAATAAAAGATGAATGAAGGCAATGGAACACATTTAGTTATTAGATGAATTGTTTACAAACAAATTATATAAAACAGTTACATTTTGAATTTGGTATCTATAACTATTACTCTAATTCAATAAGCATGTTTGGGCTCCATGCAAAAAGAAAACAAGACAAAAATTAATTTGGAAAACATCTGTGTATGGCGCTAACCAAAAATAGCGGTTGGATTTTCTAATGAAAGAAAAGAAAAACAAATGCACATTTGGTTATACCTCCTTAATGAATCAGCAAGCAGTGTTCTCTTCATCAGCTGAGCATCTGGCTTCATTGTATAGCATCAGTATTATGAATGAGGAAACAGTTCAGTAATGTTTGGCCTTATTGCATCTGAACTGACAGAATCATAGGCAAAGAGCTAAAACATCTAAACAGCACTGAAGTTAAAGAAATTCTGCATGCTGCTAAGAACTGAATGGAAATACCCTTACATCATCTAAACTTTGATATACTATAATCCTAGAAAGCAACTAGCTAAGCTTCCATTGGTCAGACTATGGGGTGTTTTAGTATTCAACCAATACCCTCTGATCCACGTTTCAGAAATATAATTCTTAATTTTCTGCACCCATGATTGGCTCATCTTCTTTCACTCCTGATCACCAGTTTCTTCTAAAAAATTACACTTAAGCAGTGTAGAAAAACATTAAATGATCTTCATGCCAAAAACTAAAACTCAAGCAAGTACAAATATTGTAATATTAAAGACAACATTGAGCATTGAAGTCTTTTGTGTAGTTTGTACGTTACTATCTCATTTCAGGAAACTAATGCTACAAGCAAGGAACATAACTTTTCCACAGTGAGCAAGTCCCACAGGATATTTGAAGAAACATTATTTTGCAGTGTTAAAACTATTTAGGCATTGTGCCTTTGGAAAATTACTAAAGAGTGAGACCTTTTCAAGCCAATGCTGAGCATAAAGAATAAAACATTTCATTTAAATTTAAATCATTAACCCTTTTAGTACATATTTATACTCGTGTTTTTCAATATATTTAATTATATTTAAGCAAAATACATGCTCATTAGACATTATAGTCTCATGTTGATGTTTATGGTATCCATCATATCAGCTACACGTTATTATTTGCTAATACATAATTTCAGATAGTAATTTTAATACATGTTATTTCACATTCTATTTTAATGACACATTTTTTATTAATAATGTTTGCACTCTAAGACCAGTGGTAAAGGGCAAGTGATCCCTGTCTAAATTGTATTGGTGATTGGTGTCTCCATGACTGGCATATTTGATTTTCTAGTAAGTCCCTAGTAAAGTGCACTCTGTGTGTCCAGGGCCTTTACATTAAATACTACTACACTGATTGTGCCTTCCACATGAGTAGCCCTAACATGTCTCAGACCTCCCACTCAGGGTCTATATGTGCAGTTTTAAACTGCCAGTTCGACCTGGCAAGTGCACTCACCTTTCCTTTTACTACATGTAAGTCACCCCTAAGGTAGGCCCAAGGCAGCCTCATCAGCAGGGTGCAGTGTATATAAAAGGTAGGGTATGTACTGATGTGTTTTACAGGTCCTGATAGTGAAATTCTGCTAAATTCAGTTTTCAGTACTGCAAGGACTATCTCTCCCATAGATGTACATGGGGATTGCCTTGAAATATGTTTTACATGTAATTTCCAATTGGGAGCAGATAGAGATGTGGAGTTTGGGGCCTCTGAGCTCACAATTTAAAAAAATACATCTTTTGAAGATGGTTTTTAGATTGTAAGTTTGAAAATGCCACTTTTAGAAAGTGGGCATTTTCATGCTTAACCATTCTGTGCTTCTGCCTCTCTGCTAGAATGCAGATCTGGGTCAGGGTGACAGCTGGGGTGTATAGGAATTCACTCTAGACAGTCACACAAAGGGAGCTGATATGTGCCCTGCATACCCTGATGGGTCTTCCTGGGCTAGAGTGGTGGGAAGAACCAACATTTCCACCTGAATAGGACTGTGCCTGCCCTCACACAAAGCAATCTCTAACACCCTAGAGTGGGTCTGGGGCCAGGGCAGGAAAAGGCAGGGTCCTGTGGACTACAGAAACTTGCCTTTGAAGGTAGTCTACTTCAAAGACAGAAAGGGGTATAAGTACTGGACCTCTAAACTCCACAAAGTTAGAATCCTTCTGGGTAGAGGACATGCTGCCAGGAAGAAGAGCTGGATGCTGTAGGAAGAACTGGCACTCTACCTGTTGCTTTGCTGTGCCAGCCTGTTGCTTCAATCCTAGGAGTGAAAGTACTGGACTTTACTTTCTACGTCCTGCGTTCCAAGGTTCTCCAAGGACTGGAACTGAACTTGCCTCCTATTAAGAAGTCTCATGGACATCAAAGAATTCATCTGTCAGTGCCTGGGCTCCTCTGCTGAGAGTCCTAACTTTCCAAGTACTTCCAAATCCAGGCCCTGGGCCCTTGGAAGTGGAAGCTGGTGACCTGAAGAAGAAAATCCATGGATTGGCATGGCGCAGTCGACAAAATTTAAGCAACATCTGCCTCAAGGCTAAAGAGTCAATGCAGCACCGGTCTTGCAGCAGAAGAATGGATGTAGTCTCTGTTGCAGCATGGCTCCATCAACACAGCACATCTGGATTTTCCACACATCACCCCTGGGTGTCATTTTCTCATTGTTCTTGACCCGCAGTGAGGAACTGACGTATCACTTCACCTGCGAGGAAAGAATCAATGCATTGCCTCACCCCAAGGGAAGAATCAACATATTGCCTCCCCTGCGCAGGAAAGAATCAACGCATCGCTTGCTTTTCTGGTGCATCACCTCCTTTGTGGTCCAAATTCTCTTTGTTTTCAATGCATCCCAGGTACTGTACATTAAATGGATATAACCATTGATCCCTATAAAATAAGACTCTTTTAAACCTTTAAAAAGTGTATCTTTATTTTTGTAGGCTGAATTTTTGTCCTTTTGGCCTTGTTTTATTCAGATAAATATTGGCTGTTCCTTGGACAGAATGCAAACCACTGCCAACTAGAGACCCCATTTCTAGCCGTCTTTTAGTGCATCATTGGAGAGGTGTTATGCATCAGAAGGGACAGATGTTTTAACAGGTAGAGATATTAACAAGGGAAGATTGACTCAGTTGAAGAAATATTTATCAAAGAATGAATATGTGGAACAGTGAGTAACATACATACTTCTTGACTGTCATCACTGACTGTGTGCGCTTAGGGGTCATAGTTTCATGCTGCACTCAAGCACCAAATCAGCAATTCACAATGAGAACCTGACTTAGAGGTACATAGTAATGGTAAGTCTGCCAAAAATGGCAGATTTACCATTACACAATACTGGTTAGATGAATGCTGCTTCTGAGTTTAGCAAGCAGTGGGGGTAACTCCATTAAAGTGGATGAGCATCACCACTCCCGCTGAAGAGCAGGAAACATGAAAAATCAATAGCAATAAAACAGATATTACTATTTTGTTTTTGGTGCTGGCAGATGGCAAGTCTGGGGGCTGATCAGAAGCAGGGAGGAATAGTGTGCACTTCAGTTTGAAGTGCACATGTAACTTTGTCCAGCTGTCTTGCGACAGCCAGCCTGACATGTGCAATTTATATACTCAAACACAAGCTGTCTTAGACAGCTGGGTGGAGAGCAAACACAAACCGTCAGTGCTTTAAGGAGTGTCGCAACAGCGCACTCTAGCCAATCCTGATGCTTCTCTTATTCTGCTTGAGCAGCATGAGGTAAGCATCTCGATTGGTAGAGGGGAGTTGCTGACTGGAGCTCTGGGAGACCGGGCTGCTGAGAGGAAGAGGAGCACCAAGTACAAGGCAATATATAAGTCAGTCTATTTTTTTTTTTTAACTTTGTGTAACACACTGACAGGCACTGTGACAAAACTCACAGTGCTTTCAGTCTCAACTAAAGCTCTTAATCATGACCTGTTATAAACACTGTTTAAAACGTGCCACGATTGAGAGCTTTGGCCTTGAGGCTAAGGGCACTGCTGTTTTTTGTTCATGCCTGTCAGTGGGTTACATATTCTCCTGTCGTCCCCCCTGTTTTGTTTGCCGCTGGCAGCTACTGTTAACAAGTGCTGTATATCCAACAGGTTGAAATTCCTCTGGCTGTGCAACTGCACTAGCAAGAAAAGAAGTAACCCTGTAACAACATCTAGGCTTATTGGTATGCAGGTTTTCCTCAGTGAAAGCCTATATGAAGGTAGTCTTTCATTGTAACATCAATAAAGTTATTTTAAAATGTTCAGAAGCATTCAATCAAGTTAAAGTGTTTACATAGGTGAGTATCGGCTGTGAACTCTCACATTAGGAGTTAATTTTCAGGGTCCACGTTTGGACATCGCTGTAGCCTCCTGTTGGCTCCTGGGCTAGAGATAAAAATATAGCAGATTTTTACTCCTTGACTTGGAGGGGAATAAAATCCGCAGCAGAAACTTCAACTGTCTAACTCTAAATCAGGTCACTAAATTGTCAATAATTGATGCTCCAAATGTAAGGTTGAGAAGCCACCCAAGCTCATCATTGTGAAAAAAACTGCAGTTTGTGACTGGGCTATCTCACCTTTGATATTTATTTACTCCCTTTACTTTCTTTATATCCTGAAATGTATTTTTTCATAATAACTGCGCCTGTTTGTGGGATTTAGCATCCGGGAGTTAAGATTTTGAACTGATTTAACTGTAAAAATGTTTTTTTTCTGTGTTGTGAAAATGGGACTGCCTCCCTTCATTGGCCCATCTTTCCCTTCTTCTGTCAGATGGAAAAAAAGAGGGGAACATTTTTTTTTCCTCTTCTGAAGGGTGTCTGTTTGAGTGTGTCAGTATGTATCAGTATGTGCCTGGGTTTATTAGTGGGTTCATTAGTGTGTGCATTAGGATGTGTCTTTGTAAGGTACTGTATGAATCAGTGTGTGCCTGGGTGGGTCAGTGTACGGAGTGGTGTGTACATGGGTGTGTCACTGTATCTATGAGTGTGTCCCTAGGTGTATCAGTATATGCATCAGTGTTTGCCTGGGTATGTCAATGTATGCATTAGTGTTTGCCTGGGTGTGTCAGTCTATGCATAAGTGAGTGTCTGGGTGTGTTATTGAATAGGTGGGTGTTTAATTTAGTGAGTTAGTGTATATAAATATGTGCATGTGGATATATAAGTGTTTTCATTAGTGTATTTTTGAGTTTCAGTATACTTATCAATGTTTAGTTTGGACTATTTTATAGTTTATGAATGGTGAACAATAAATAGGTCCATTAACCTGTCAAAAAGAAAGAAAACATAAATAGATGTTAAATTTCATGTTATGCCTTTGTCCATTCTACTTTCATTACCTGCAATATAAAAAGCATTGTTAATAATAAAACACAAGACATATACATCATTGTATATCAATTATTATAAATATTATTTAAGCATCTTAATTTCCCTTCCTCACTGATCTCAGCTTCTATACTTTTATACTATAAATGAAGTGTGTGTAGATACTCACCACTGAACGGTGGAGGAAAGACAGTCATACAGACTGTAAAAAAAAACATAATTACATAACATGCTATTTCAAAATGTTATTTCAAATTAACATTACTATGCATCACACGTGCTACAAATATTTACCCAACTGTATCACCCATACTTGGTAAATAATATAAAGTATATTATAGTTTTATAATACAAGTTAAGTGTATGAATGATCGTGGTAGGTGAAAAGGCATTTAAAGACAACACCCTTGGTAAGCTGCATTAAACAGGACTAGAGTAAATCTGGTAAATCCATTAAACAGGAGTAGAGTGTATCAGTGATGTAATTTTTTAATTCTTTTCACGTTTTTCCAGCTGTTCTTCAAACATAAGCTTAGCAGTATTTATTTTTCTTTCATTACATCTTTGTCTTGTTTAGTAGTTTGTGATTTCAATTTAGTGGTATCTCTGTAGTTTTCTTGCAAGAATAAGTGCATTTCAAGATTTAGAATCCATTATGAAGACATCACCATTGGTATGCTGAATGATGTCTTAACTTGTTGTTTTAGAAGTCCCAGAGGTGTATTATTCAATTTTTGTCAGTAGTAATTCTCCTTAGAAATTTGGTTCCAGAAAGAGATGGTAAGAATTTGGTAGTTTATAGGGTAATCTCTGCTTGAATGTAGGGTTGCTATCATTACACTGTTTATACAATTGTATTTTTTAAGTAGATGGTGTAGTGTCCAGATATAACATTTACTCCTTCATGAAAAGTAATGGCTATACAGATATATGTTTTACAAGAGGCAGATATTTCTGCAGCTTTACAATGTGTAATTTGAGTTTTCAATTTAGTTCCATCTGCATTGCATCACTGTAGCATTAAGATGATACACTTGCTGCTTCTTCTTATGTTCTAAATTGATAGAAGATCTGGGTTACATTTTGTGAAGATGTTATTCTGTGATGCATCTTTAAACAATTTCTCAACACTGGCAGTTTTACATTCTGGTAGAGTTAAGTAGATACATTGTTCTAATCTTTTTTTGTTTTTGAAGAAAAGGAACAATTTTCACAGTCATGTTGCCAGGAATAACTTAGTCCCAATAGCTCATCACTAGACACAATCTCTTCTTCTAAGATAACAAATAGGATGCTCAAAAATGCTTGTGCATCTTCTTGAGTGTTTTGAGTGAAGTGTACAGACCCAGTGTATATATCTGCAAGATCTCTAATGCAAGATGCAAAATATGTTTTATCACTGCACAAGCGTTATAACTATGTAAAGAGTACAAAAGAGAACCATTTTTTTATCCTTTATCAGTTTAATTGCATGAACCTGAGGAGGTAAGGACAATAGTGCATTGAGAACTACATTGGCATAGCAGTGGACTCCAGAGAGGTTTGAGAACTGGTAACCAACAATTACATCAGTAGTTTTACAATTTTATTCTCCAATATTTCTTTTTTCTCTTTTTTTCTTATTTTTCTCAGGAACTTCTCTATGATCCTTTGAAATATTTTTTTCCTGTAAGATTCTAGGCTTTTCACAAACTGGGTACTGTCCTAAATGAGGAGCATACAAGCTTCTCAAACGATTATACTCTATCACAAGTGGAATCAGCATTTACTTTACTGACATCAAACTCTATCAGATACAAACCGGACAAAGTTCTAGCCTGTGACAATGCAACATATTACATATCTTCTTTGAATACAGTGCTACCAATATTAATAAATGCTTCATCTACTTAAACCTTGAGACTTATGTATTGTTAGAGCATATGCTAGAGATTTTGGAAACTGCTTTCTGCGAACATACAAGTCTTTTACAAGAAAGAAATGTGCAACAGACCTTGCTATCTGTTTTTCACCTTCGAGTTCATCAAAATTAATTTCTAGGTATTTAACCTCATTTCTGATTTTATACAAAATGAAATCAATTATTTTACCCATGGCTCCATTAGCTAATCTTTCATCAACATTTAAATTACGCTGCAAAATCACCCCACAGTTCTTACAAAGACGTAAACACTTTTCTAATCCTGCAGTTTTGGAAGCAACCTTCTCCAGAGAATTCAGTTTTGATTGTAGTTTTTCAGGCAATAGTATTGTCAGTGCCTGCTGTTCCTTGTTATCAACTGATGTCAGTTCGAGTATTTGTTCTTTCTCCATTTGTAGCAATTGTTCATTGAAAGAGGTACATCCTTAAAGAGTAGGCATTAGACATACAATGGATTTTTGTTGCTGTGCTGCACATTTTCTGGGAGAGAGTATGTTCTTTATAAGTCGAGTTTGCAAGCAATGTTTTCCTTCTTTTGACAGTATTCCTTCTCTAATATCATTCAGAATATTTCCATATTGCTATTTCAAATGCTTGACGCATGTTTCTAATTAGTTCTTTGTGTTGGAAATTCAAGCAAATGTTTACATTTCCTATGCTTCATATATAATTAAAAGTTTCTTCATGTAATTGTGTCTTAAACACAGGCTGTCCATTCACAGGGGTAAGTTGCAATAAATCCCCAAAGCAATTAAATGCTTTCCTCCAAAATGTACATCATACCCTTCTCCAATATCTATTCCATTCTCAAATGCACATAGACAAGCATTACGTTTGAGGCCATGCTCACCTCATCTATGATGAAAAGTTTAGGGGGCATATTTATGAGCCCCTATTTAGCCTGCACCAGGCATAATGTATGCAATGGGGGTGTTACCCCGTCAGGAAGCCCAGAAAAATGGGGCACAAGAAAAGTGGCACATCACATGATACACCGCTTTTCATAAATATGGCCCTTACTTTTTTTAGGTCTCTGGAAATTTCGTGACAAACTTCACTAGTTAACTTTTGGTATTCCAGTTTATTATTGTATTCAACAGGTAGCATAAGTAGACGATGCATTGTAATTCCTTTGATATTGTGCGCAGCTAATCTTATAGTGGCTGTTATTACCCATGACAAAATGGAGTCTGTAGTCTTCTATAGATAAGCAGTTAGAACTTGAATTAAAAAGTGTTTTCCTTTTCCAGCTTGTCAGTTGACATACAAAACAATTGGCTTGAAACTTGAACATTTACATTGATGGGTTTTATGGAGGAATCCATGCTCGATTTTTTCTTTGACTTCCATAAGGTTTTTTTTCTGCTCAACATTTACTTGTTCTACTAACTGTTACAAGTCAACATTTTCTTCTCTTGCTTGTTGGATTGCTGTTTCCACCTCATTCATTGCTATGGCGACTTCATTTTCAATTATTGGCTATCCGAGAGGATTTAAGAGGATCTTAACTGAGTGGTCCGGAACTCTGGCTGCTTTATGAACTATCATTTGCTATCTCAGTAGCAATTGTTTCCTCTTGTTTAATTTCTTCATGTTATATTTTCAGGTAGTTGGCAAATATTGGACACTGTGGTCTTCATTACGGCTTTGGCAGTCTTTTTCAAAGACCACTAAAGCCACTGTTGCCAACAGACTGCCAGTTCTGGCGGTCTGCTGACCGCCATATTTCGAGACATTGGAGGGCTTCCGCCCATTTATGGGTGGAAGCCCAACTCCATCGGTCTGGCCAATGAAGTTGACGAGGCGGGTGCATCGTCAGCACCACCACAGCAGCAAGACTCCACCTGTAACGAGCCGTAATATGGCTTGGCAGAGTTTTGCTGGCATGGTGGTGATGGTGGTGCAAAATGGTCAGGACCCATCCCCTCCCAGATGACCAGCTTGCCAGAAAAGGTAAGGTGATCATCTAAAAGGGGGTGGGGAGTGCATGTGTGTGGTGTGTGTGGGTATGTGCAAATATGGGTGCATGTGTGCAAGTTTGTGAGTGAGTGGAGAGCAAGTGTGCAAGTGTGCAAATGTGGAGGGGGAGTGTGTGAATGTATCCGTGCATGGACAGGTGGGGGTATGAATGATTGTGGATGGGGGTAGGTGGTTGGTGTTTGTGGGTCATGTGTGCATGTGCATGTGTTTGTGTATGTGTGAGTGAACGCGGAGAGCAGGTGAGTATATGTATGCGGTGCAGGGGGGTGGGGGAGGAAAGTTTGAATGTTTGCAGAGGGGGGTGTGTATGTGGCAGTGGGGGTGTGTGTATTTCAGTGTGAGTGCGGGTGTAGATGTGTATGTTTGGGGGCTGTTTGGAAGTGTATTGAGTGGTGGGGCTGTTTGTAAGTGTGTGGACAGGTGGGGGGTACATGGAGGTGTAGAGACATGTGTACCTGTGTACATGTGTGTGCTGGTGACAGGAATGGGGATTCCTGTTGCCAGGTGCATTACCATCAGGGTTTTCATGGTGGGGTGACCAGCACGGAAAGCCTGGCAGTCTGCAGCCCTGTAATCCGGCCGGCAGGCTGAGGCCTACTGCCGGGCTGGAGGTGCTCACCGCCAACCGCGTCAGTGCGACAGCACCGTCGGGCCAGGCAGCGTTGTGGAGGTTTTGATTCTGTCAAAACCCACAACTTGTAATGTAGTGGTCTTTACCGCTGGCTCCACAGTGGTAAGACGGCCACAGCGAGGGTGGCAGTCTGATGACCACCAGCCTTGTAATGAGGGCCTCAATGTTGTCTTTTACAGCATTGAAAGACTCTTCATAGCAGTCATATTGTCCAAGTAACTCTGCTTCAGAACGCCAAGGTTTGCATAGATGGAGAAGTGATAAGCAAAAAAAATATTTTTTCTCATTAGTTTGAGAAGTAAGTTTACTATGGTTTATTAAGTTACCTGTTGCATGCCAAATCAATCATCATAATCAACTACAGCATATTTGCTTTCATCTATGTTTTCCGACACATTGCTTCTGAACCTGTAGTGTTTCAGAATTTCATAAAGACATATTTTCGAGATGTGGACTTCTTTTTCGATAGTGGGTATCTAACATATTTGTTTTTACAATATCTGTACTCTCCAGATCAAACTCTGCTAAGTACTGAATTTCTGGGAAAGACTTTAATACTCTGTTTTGCATTGGCAAGGCCTAGACTTGCCCAAACAATTCCACCAGACCTTGAGAACCAAATAGATGAGCTCAACCTATCTGCACACTCATAAAACCCAGTTTCCCTGTGGGAAAGCTGTTTCAAGCTAAAACTATATAATTTCTTAGTAAGCCTCTTCCCTGCAGAAATCTCCTACCACATCTTGTTCATTTCTGTTTTCTCAGACTTTGTGATACACAATGTCACGTACCCAGAAATCCCAATAGAATTATCTGCTACAAACTGTATGTCCACGTTTGCATTACTCAACTTCAAAATGATTGGATTATAATAATGAATGTAATTTGAAGCCTCTGTTCTTCTTAAGTTACAAGTATTTTTTGGTGACTTTCACGTCAATGTATGTCTCACTACAGATAGAAAGCTGCTTACTCTTCCTTCTAAAATCACAGGTCGAGGGAATCTAGAAAGGAATCTTGTAAAAAATTTACATTTGCTTCTATATTTTTGTCAGCAGTACTTCACATAACTCTGAATTTGCTGCAAACCTTTTTCACCAGTATATTTTGGAATGATGCATGTCACGAACTGTTCAATGAAAGATAGGACAGACTCATCAGTGTTTTTCCAAATGTAAGTATATACTTGATCTATAACAACATCTGAATATGAGGAGCACCTCTTGCTTGGTACTCTTTACATCAAAATAAATAAGTTACTTCCCCAAGAGGAGGTTTTGACTTGTTGCAGATGAAAGACATCATATTGAAATCAATGGTTAAAGTATCTGCAAACATTAGTGGGATCCCAGGAACAGAGTTCTCCTTCTGTCTTCAGTTCCATGTCTTTAATATTTAAGTTTGCTTCTCTAAAAAAATGAAGCAGATCATCCCACTCATACTCAGCACAACTGAGTGTCATGAACCAAGTAGGTGCACCTAGGTTTCTTAACACACATTTCAGCTTATTGTGATGACAGTATCAATAGTCGTTGGGACCACGTTGATATACCATCAAATTAATCAAGCTATACTCCAACATTTCATCCTTTTCGTGAAATTTATCAACAAACTCCTTTGCAGAAAGGTTTTGAAGATTTAACCTTACGTTCAGTATATGGCTAACAGCTTATGAAAGTCCAAATAAGTCACTTTCCAACAGAAGATGAAATGTGTGTGTCTAAATCTAAGATCTTCAGAATATAATCTTGAGGTATTCAGATGCTGGTGTCTGTACAAGATGATCATCATAGTGCCATGTTCTGCAGTGGGAAACAGTTGTGGAAAACAGTGAACTTCTAAACTGTTTTCCCAAACACTCCAGGGAGCTCCTTGATTCATTTGAAAAAGGTCAATTGCATCACCAATAACTTCTTTAGAATGAAGGGGATGGATGTTGTAGGGTTCATAATTTTCTTCTGATCTTGATTGATCCAACATTTCTATTTCTATGTATTTTCTATGTTTCATCTTTTACATGTGTTATATTTTCAAGAATGTCTGTATTTTTGTAATAAATGTTGTTTACTAGTCGCTATAAC
This sequence comes from Pleurodeles waltl, assembly GCF_031143425.1. Lineage (NCBI taxonomy): Eukaryota > Metazoa > Chordata > Amphibia > Caudata > Salamandridae > Pleurodeles > Pleurodeles waltl. The sequence goes on along the minus strand of NC_090442.1, from coordinate 926,617,552 downwards.
ATTGTTTTTTACGTTATTCACATTTACTAATTCTTGCCATATCTTTTTGTTCTTTGTAGGAACACCGTTTACTAAAATAATAAGTGCATCTTTAAAATATCCTTGTACCCCTATAGTTTCAGTACTCTTTTTGAAATCTAATGGCAAGTACACAACCCTTCCCTTAACACCTTTCTGAAGTTCTGTAGGAGGCGATTTACCTGTTTTCTGTTCCATACGAACAATAGTTTGGAAAAGATGTACACATTGTATAAGGCTTGATTCATAAACATTTAAATCTTGAAGCTCTTTCTAACTTGTTATGTACTGCTTTAGCTGACATTTTATTATCCTCTAATGTATCATAGCAGTACTAACAAATTATTTGCTTTAAGCCCAAATGTAGATTTTCCTAGTAATTTATGAAGGAAAGTCTTAATTTTATTAAAGACACGGAGGCGAGTATTATGCAGTTGTCTTTTCTTTATTTTTAATAGCAGCTCCAGTCAAGATTCACTACAACTCCCATAAGGCAAACCACCCGTAGCCAATGGGAGAACAACAGTAGTCCATAACAGTGCACCAATCACCGTCGTATCCACGGAATAATACCCATCTTGACTGAAAACAGCCCTCTTTTCTTGTGCGAAACTCAATAAGAAGTAAACAATGGAATTATAACCCAACAAACACAAAGCGCCAAACAAAGCGAGAAAACTTCTTGTAGATAAAATATAAGTCTCTGAAGAAAAACCGGCAGGTCTTGTCGACTCGTCGCTTGAGAATCCTTGAAAGGAAACATCAGGGAAGCCACCGCACCTGAACGATTTCTATGCAGAGGTTTGCTGTGTTGAAGTAGAAGCTAAAAGGGAGGGTAATAAAATCACAGAGTTAGAATTTATAGCGGCGGGATAATACTCGCCTCCGTGTCTTTAATAAAATTAAGACTTTCCTTCATAAATTACTAGGAATATCTACATTTTATAAGACCGGAGGCTCCTATTATGCAATTTTAAAGCAAATCAATCACATTAAATGAAGCATGCTGAATCGGTTTGCAATAAAACACTTTAAAAACATTATCATTAGACCAGTCAGCCGATCTGAGAATATCCTCTAAACGAGAACCAGCCCAAAAAGCTTTAGATGCCATGGCTCCCCTAGCTGAATGCGCACCAAAAGCAGAGGTATCAATACCAGCTAAAGACATAATCCAGCGAACCCAACGGGCCAAAGTAGGAGAGGATACAGGATTGTAAGGTTTCCTAAAAGAAATCAATAACTGAGTAGAAGAAGACTTTCTCAAATCGGCTGTCCGTTGTTCATAAACTTTTAAACATTGACCCACACAGAGCTTGGGATGATCAGGAAAAAAGGGATAAAAAACTGAAGAAAGGTTAGTTTTGGTACGTCTCACTACATTAAACAGAACTCCGGAGGGATTAAAATAGCGAGCAGTAACGTCGAGAGCTCTAACATCGGCTAACCGTTTAAAAGATACCAAACATAAAAGCATAGCTAGCTTAGCCGATAATTGCTTCAAAGATAACAAAGGATTGTCAGGCCAAGAGACAAACAACGTTAAAACTGTATTAACATCCCATAAACAACTGTATTTAGGTTTTGGCGGATTAGAAAATTTTACTCCCTTTAATAGACGACAAACCAGCGGATGTTCGCCAATAGGCTTCCCTTGAAAGTAATCATGAGTCGAAGAAATCGCAGATCTATATAAATTAATAGTACGAAAGGACTTACCTTTACTGGCTTCCGACGCCAGAAAATTGACCATCAAAGACACATCCGCTGTAATGGGATCAACTTGTCTTCCCAAACACCAGCAACACCAGAGAGACCAAGCTGATCTATAAGCCTTCTTTGTTCCAGGAGCTGTAGCCCGGTCAATGAAGGCTGCAGCTTCTGTCGAAATTGAAACGCTAGATCGAGATTCCCCGAAATTTTCCACGCCGATAAGATCAGGGACTCTTGAAGAATTAAACTGTGACGGAGGCCTTGATGATTGGTCAGGAGATCTGGAAAGGAGGGTATCAGAATCGGGGATTCGATTGACAGTTCCAGGAGGGAAGGGAACCACATCTGGGAGTGCCTATAAGGGACTATGAGGACTAGAGAAGCTTGCTGACGTCTGACTTGTGCCAGAACTCTGGGAATCAAGATAAAAGGAGGAAAGGCGTAATTGAGGGAAGACGACCAATCCTGAGTAAACGCATCGAAGGCTAGAGCTAGAGGGTCTGGAAGCCAACTGAAAAATCGTGGAAGTTGAGTGTTTAACCGTGAAGCAAAGAGATCTATGTGGAAGGGTCCCCACTTGTGTAGTAGGGCGTTGAACACCTGTAAGTTGAGCATCCAGTCGCTGGAGTCCCGAAAGAAACGGGAGTACCAGTCCGCTACCAAATTGAGATTGCCCGGAAAATATTCGGCTTGAACCGAGATTTTGTTTTGAAGACAGAACTCCCAAAACCCTTTCGCTAATTCCGCCAAAGGCCTGGATTTTGTGCCTCCTAACCGATTGATGTAACGCACTGCCGAAATGTTGTCCATTCTGAGCAGAACTGAACAAGAAATCCTGTCTCTTGCGAGGCTCCTGATTGCAAAGGAGCCTGCAAGCATCTCTAAACAGTTTATGTGCAATTTTGACTCCTCTAGAGACCATGAACCTCCAGTCGAGATTGCACCACACCGGGCTCCCCAACCCGTCAGACTTGCATCTGACTCTAATACAAGATCTGGGGCTGATGCAAAGATAGTTCTGCCGTTCCAGGTGTCTAAATGGTCTATCCACCACTGGAGTTCTGCCCGAGACTCCTGATCCAGAGCTATAACATCTGAATAAGCTAGGCCTTTTTGGATATGCCGAATCTTTAGTCTTTGTAATGCCCGATAATGCAGGGGACCCGGAAAAATCGCTTGAATTGAGGACGAAAGCCGACCCACGATTCTTGCTAAAGATCTGAGGGATAAAAAAGAACTGCGAAGAATTAGGAGAATTTCGGACTTTATGGATTTGATCTTTGATGATGGTAGAAGGAGAGTAGCTGATACGGAATCTACCAGAAAGCCTAGGAACTCGATTTGCTGAACTGGATCTAGAAAAGATTTCTCGTAATTTACAATAAAACCTAGATCTTCCAACAGAGCGCAAGCTAGACGCACTTGTGACAAAAGCAAATCGCGAGTCTGACTCATGATCAAAATGTCGTCCAAGTAAATCACCAGACGAATGCCTCGAGCTCTGAGGAAAGCCGCCACTGGCCTCATTAACTTTGTGAAGCACCATGGGGCGGAGGAAAGGCCGAAAGGAAGAGAGGTGAAACGAAAATACTGACCTGCCCAGTGGAAATGGAGAAACTTCTGCGAGACGGGATGAATGGGAACTGACAGATAAGCATCCCGAAGATCCAATCTTACCAACCAATCGCCCCGAAGAAGAGTATCTCTGAGATGAAGAATAGTCTCCATCTTGAAATGCCGATAAAGAACAAACTGGTTGAACTGTTTCAAATTGATGACTGGACGCATTTTCTTGTTCTTTTTCTGAACTAGAAAAACGGAACTGAGGAAACCTGAAGGATCTAGAGAACAAGGAACAATAGCTTGTTTTTGCAGCAGAGATTGAATCTCCAACTAAATTAAATCTGTCATTTGATCTGAAAACTGAGGAGGGGGAGGAAAAACCTCTTGAAAAGGTTCTGACAAGAGTTCTATAACATAACCTCGCACTGTGTTTAAAACCCAAGGATCCTTTGTGAGATCCTCCCATTTTGACAGACATAGAGCAATGCGGCCCCCCACCACAGGAGTAAAGGAAGACTGACTTACCGAGTTGAGTCGCACCTCTGGAGTTACGGCCTCCTTTTGCCCTGAAGCCCCTGCTTCTTTGGGGATAGAATTGAGGCCTGTAATCCTGATAGGTGTTCTGGCAGGGGCCGCGGGAACCTTGGTTGGCATAAGATCGGCCGGCAAAGCGGTTCCTACCTCTGCCGGCCCTGGTGAAAACCCGAGAAGCAAACATCTTTTTCAAAGATTGCTGCGCCTTATCCAACGAAGAAAAAGTGGTCACATACTTGCTTAACTGTTTAATGAAGGAATCACCAAACAGTAATCCTTCTGCTTTCACCCCCGGATCCGAACCGGCTAAATTAACCAACTTTGGGTCCAACTTGAGCAAGAGTCCTTTCCTCCGTTCGTGGGTAATGGAGGAATTAGCATTTCCTAACAAACAAACAGCTCGCTGTGCCCATAAGGAGAGCTCTTCAGGGTCAATTTCGACTTGCTCCAACCGAGCTGCCTCCGCTATATCAAATATACGAGTCAAGGGACCCACAATGTCCAAAAGCTTATCCTGACATGTGGACCAGGCTTTATCCACCTCTTTACGGGGATCTTTGCCGTATCTGGTAAAGAAAGTCAGGAGCGAAGAGTCAATCGCTGGAGTCGCCGTTATCTTAGAAGACAGAGCCGGGCGGGGACATTCCGATTTTAACTTCGGCCGGACCTGTTTATCCAAGGGAGTACGAAGTCTGGCAATGACATAATTCGCCACATGTTCTGAGGGGAGCCACTCTGTGGAATTCGGATGTTGTATATCTCCCGGATCAAACATAGGTACCCCTTCAGAATCCAGAATGGCTGAGGACTCCGAAACATATTTGGGTTTTTTGAGAGGAGGAGGGAAGAACAACTCTCCAACATCCTCATCCGGACTACCCTCATCCGACTCCGGAGCGTTTACTTCATCATCTGTGTCCAAAATCTTTGTTATTCTAATAGGAGATGAAATGTGTTTGGATTTAACCATGCATTTTCTCATAGACTTAGCTATTAACCCCTCCTTATTAGGAGGCCCATGAGGAACCACGTCCTCCGCCATGTGTGAAACACTGTCACTTCCAGTTAGCGTCTCTTTTTTATTTTTTGAGGAGAGTGGACGCTTTCTGCTTTCCCCCGCAGAATGGGCCAGCATGGTTTTGGACACAATATTAACCACCGAATTTTCCAAATTTTTTGACAGTTTTTGCCAAGAGGTAGCCATAGCCTGATCCACAGAAGACTGAATAAAATCATTTAAGTGTTCCTTTAAAACATCTTCCTCCTCCTCATGAGTTAACTGAGGCTGAGAACTATCCATAGTAACAAAGTAAAACACAATCCTCTTTCAAGCAAGCCAGGTAAGGGTTAAACCTCTCTCACAGAGAGGAAAGGAGGTATCCGGCCCCGCCCACGGGCGGAGTTAACTGAAGAGAGACCGAGCCGGGAAGAAATTGACACCAAAGCCGGTGAGCCTGCTCCAGCAAGCGTCTGCAGAGCCACAGGAGCAGCGCCGAGGTAAGCGATCAGTTTCTTCAACGCGTGTCGGCTGAAAAATGCAAACGCGTGCTGAAGAAACTCAAACGGTCACAGAGACCGTTACCGGCCGCGCGCGAGCCAGAAAAATGAATAGAAAGCACTTGCGGCTGAAAAGCCGATCGAACAATCCCCTTAAACAAACAAAAGTCAAAACTTTAATGCTAAACACATACAAACGACGCGCCCACTTTTAAATTGAGGAGGAAACGAAATAATACTTATCTTGACTGAGGAGCAGCAAGAAAAGAGGGCTGTTTTCAGTCAAGATGGGTATTATTCCGTGGATACGACGGTGATTGGTGCACTGTTATGGACTACTGTTGTTCTCCCATTGGCTACTGGTGGTTTGCCTTATGGGAGTTGTAGTGAATCTTGACTGGAGGTGCTATTAAAAATAAAGAAAAGACAACTGCATAATAGGAGCCTCCGGTCTTGTTATAAAATTTAAGTGTTGCTCTACAAACAGATACGAAGCAAAACCTACTCACTTATCTCAGCTTTCCTTTTTAGTTTTTGAGTATAGATCAATTTTACAAGTTTGACTTTTGTAGTTAGTATGTTGACAATATATACAAATATAGTCTGGCCTCTCAGAAGAAGCTGTGGTTAACTTCCTAACTTCTTCTGTAAAGTTATCAACATTAATTACTGTGTCCTGTTCGTCTACACCTGCACAGTGATACTCCTTATTTTCCCTACTCTTTTGTTCAGGACCGAAGAATTGAAACTGAACATTATCACAAACCTTATCTACCTCTGCTAAAGAACTCTATTAATTTCTGCTAAAGATAGGGCTGGTGTTTTCACTTAATAAAGCCTCCTAACAAAAGTGTGCGTTCTCGAGTGACGTACAGCTCACATTCTAAAACGATGAAATGTGCTTTGGCACACTTTGTATTTGTGTACTTTCTTACTTTGCATCGATCTAGTCCTTGCAATATAGCTATTTTATTTTTCAGAGTTTTGCAGGGAAATATATGAAGGAACATTGTCAGTAAATCACTTGATTTCTGCCATACACTACAAATACTGCTACAGTTACCTTTGTACATAGATGCGTATCAATGCTTTCCCCATACCTCTCCAGCTATTTCTTCTTCAATATTTCTATTTACCATCTCCTCTTTTGCAATGGGAGCACCTTCCTTCATCTCATGACATCGCCAAGATGTTTTAACTGCATGCACTAATGTGTTCTCTTGGTCATAACTTTCTTCAGTAAAGAAAGGCTCAGTACTGTAAGTATGCTTCCATTCGCCACTAAACATTTTGCAGAAGTTACTTTTATTTACAAGTCTTTTTCTTTGGCTTCTTTTTGTCATAGACAATACTATTTTATCCAGGCCTAATCCACTACAACTTCAACACCTTCCTTTTGTTTCATTACTCCTCTTCTCCTTTTATACTGTTTCATAGTTTTCATAAGATTCTGAATTTCTCTACTGTGGAATGTTCTACTTCTAATCTCCATAAACTGCTCTGTGTTCTTCATAAGTTATCTTCTGTATTGTTCCTCTTTTTACTCTTAATGGCATGTACATTATGTCCTTTCATAGCTGCTTTAAAACTTTAATTTTTCTTTACTTGATTATGCCTACTTAGCCTCACTTAGCAGTTTTCACACACAATTTTAAGAAATGTCTTTCTTTTCTTACCAACAGCTTTTTTTCTTTCACTAGATTGTGTACATTTTTTTCTTGTTTTGTTTCTGATTTGTAAGGAGATAAGAATGTTTCTTCTCTTTCTTTCTTCTTTGACCTTTTGTGAGCATTCTTCTTTTCTTCTTTTAGGTATTAGTAGATATCTACAAACAGAAAACAAATAATTATACCTCCATTAGTTAAAAAGTAAAAGGACAGTTTAACAATTGTGAAAAGATTTTCTAGGGTCAAGTTAAGCAGATGTTTAAAATTACACAGTTACTCTCAGCAGTAGAAGGTCGTACCCATGTTTAAAGCACTACTTTTCTGAATGGGACACTAACTTATCTCACCAGTTGCCTACATACGTGAGTGAGTGTATCAGTTAGCAACTGGTTCTGATACTACAGTATGCACAGCTGCTCTTTGGATGTGTACATGAAAGTAAGCGTGTCTCTTTCAGTGTCTGAGTGCATGTCTGAGTGCCTCTATCCTCTTATAAGTAGGTAGATGAATTGAAGTATGAGTGCAACTCTAAATATATAACTGGGCAAAGGAGTCTGCCAGTGCACATTTAATTTAGTGAGACTCTCAAGGACATGTCTCACCTTTTAATCACATAGCACCATGGCTCAGTTGCTGTTTGGATGTGTCCATGAATGGGTACTATGTCTCTTTTGGTGTCTGTTTGTGGGTCTGACTGTTTTACTTGTTATAAATAGGTACATGAGTTGGAGTATGACTGAGACCTTGCATATATAATTAGGCAGAAGAGTCTGCCAGTACAATTCTAAGACAGTGAAAGTGTCAAGGACATGTCCCACCTTGTAATCACATAGCAGCATAGCTCATAGCCTACCTACAGCCTAGGTGAAGGGTGAGTTTTCTGCAGTAACAGATCAGTTTAAGACTTTTCAAGCAGGTTTTCTGCTGCCAAGTTGAGTTGACATTTGAAACTATACACTCAGGCTGAGCAGAAGTAAGCCTGACCCATGTTTAAAGGACTACTTTTCTGGATTGGACACTAGCTTGTCTGAGCAATTGCCAGCATATGTGAGTGTATCAGATAGCAAGTGGTCCTGAGACTGTAGCGTGCACAGCTGCTGTTTGCATGTTTGCATGAATGTATGAGCGGCTCTTTCAGTGTCTGGCTTCATGTCTGAATGCTTCCATCATTTTAGTAGATACTTGAGTTGCAGTATGAGTGGAATACTGCATACGTAATTGGGCATAGGGAACTGGTATTGCACATCTAAGTCAATGAAACTCTCAAAGGCATTTCTCACCTTTTAATCAGAAAGAACCATGATCCATAGCACACCTACAGCCTAGCTGAGGGGTCAATTGTCTGTAGTAAGAGATCAGTTTAAAACCTTTTAAGCACATTTGTCTACTGCCAACTCAAACTCACATGTAAAAACAAACAGACAGGCTTATCAGTAGTAGTCCTTACACATGTGTAAAGCACACATAACTACACTGTGTCTAAAAGGTATCTAGTACATAGTTGAGAACGTTCACATTTAAATTTGTGATATAGTGTTGCAGTCTACTATTTTTACTGCACACTCTGGTATTTGGAGCATTAATTTACAATGAAATACTACAAGTGGCAACATTTAAACAAAAATCTTTCTCTACATAAACATATCATGCTTATGTCTGTAATATAAGAACAAACACAAAAGCATGAAATAGTATTGCGCTCTGGTATTGCCACTATGAATTCTGTGAGTTGTAGTATTGATTTGCAATGGAACAAACAAGTCCGCAGCTGCCAAGATTTAAACAATAACTCTAAGTGTATTTGCAATTCAAATAGAACAGTACCAGCTCCCCTTGCTGTCTGGTCGCCTTTCTTTCCTGCCATCTCTGCCAACTCTGCTGTGAGTTGGTTGCAGGTTGCAACTCTGTCTGCTCCCCCTCCTTTCTCTTTTTCCCTCTTTTGCCTCCTGGTGCTGCACATTCGCCCCCCCTGCCTTCCTGCCAATTTTTTCCTTTTTTCTGCCCACCCTCTACCCACTGCACCCCTCCAACCCTAGGATCTTCTTAATGTCATTTGCAGTGCAACCCCACTAAGCAAGTCTTAGTACCAGCTCCCCTTGCAGTCTGGTCACCTCCCTTCCCTGTCCTCTCTGCCAACTCTGCTGTGAGTTGGTTGCAGGGTACAGCTGGGTCTACTCACCCCCTTTCTCTTTTGCCCTGTTGTGCCCCCTGCGTGCGGTATGTTCACACCACTCTCTTTTTCCCTGTTGTGCCCCCTGCGTGCTGTGCGTTGGGCCCCCGCTGTCTTGCTGCTGTTTTTTCTGCTTTTTTAATGGCCGCCCACCTCCCACTATGCCCCTCCAACCCCAGGACCTACTTAATGGCAGTTGCAGCGTGATACCACTGAGTAGATTCTAGAACCAGCTCCCATCGCTGTCTGGCCACCTCCCTTCCATCTCTGCCTACTCTGCTGTGAGTTGGTTGCATGTTGCAGGTGGGTTTGCTCACCTGCCTTTGTCTTTTTCCCTGTGGTGCCCCCTGTGTGCTGTGTGTTTGGCCCCACCCCTGCTGCGTTCTCATCATGTTTTTTCCTGCTTTTTTTCTATCCACCCTCATCCCACTTTACCCTTCCCACCCAGGACCTAATTGATGGCAGTCGCTCACAGTAGGCATGCCGCTGGCTTATCAAAAGCAAGCCTGTCTGCACCCATCTGTGCCTGGACCGTGCACAGCACCAGGAACCCTGGCTGTCCCACCAAGATGTGAAACAACCTCCCTCCTCCACCTGCGTACCACTCACACCATCCTCAACTTCAGGAGGGAGCTCAAGACATGGTTCTTTGATGAGAGGTTACAGCAACAACTCACAGAGATAGTATACCCCCTAGGGTGAGAAGCCATGCTTTACAAACACCTAATGATAGATTGAGGGGCTGGTTTACATATATAACAAAAGTCAAACAACAACTCACACTTCCCTATATTTCACAGAAATTCTTCCAAACCTGAGATATACATATACTTTGTAAAATGCAATTTGTTTTTCAATTTAATTTGATTGAAATACCTGGAAATTAAGTTAGTTGGTCAAATTGTTTCTTTTGATGCTCTTAATAGATACTTTTAATTCTCTCACAAAATGTAAAAACCCAGCATAATAATGGTACACCACTCTTACACTAAACAAACCATTAATGGCAACCTTTTCAACTTTGCACTCTCTGAAACTGATAAGGTCAGCGAATCAAAACATAGAATCACCAAAAAATGAAATGATAGCCAACTTTTCAAACACTCACCCCCTGTCACAGATCTGGGTTTAATCTATTGTTATTTTTCTTACCACATCATCCTAATTTGGACCCAGCCATATGCAAATCATTCTTGACCCTGCTACCCATGGGAACAGGCCAGCACAAACTCGCAAGCCAGGTCCTCCCTGGACCAGAAAAAAGCATCCTAAGACCAGTTTTGTGTTATCATCCCTTATTAGTCAGGCTAGCTTGAATCCAGTGGAGCAGCGAGCAAGGGACCCTCGCCTGGGCATACCCTTGCCACTTAGGGCATACGTAGCAACAAGCAAATCGAAACATGCCTTCCATTTTTATCTTTCTTTATTGTGCTTGTGAATGGCTATTCTTTCGTAATCCATTCTTTACTTCTGTGAAGAACTCAAAATAGAAATCTATTTTTGAATATTAGTGAATTCTTTGCGACCTTCAGTGAGGCCTCTGTGTACTTTATGATGAATTCAGAAATATTTTCAGGGGGCTAAAAACATACCTACCTTACGTTTTTTACAGGTATATTACATTTAAATACAACTTCTCATTAATAAAATACATAATCATTCTAGTTTAAAAACTGAAAAGACATCTAATTTCAGTTAAATATAGTTCTATCTCTTTAGCAGCCTTCCCCCAACACTCCTTTGGCAGGGTTTTCATGGCAACCTAGCAGAAACACCAGGTCAAAAGTGTAGTTTGTGTTTTTGCAAACTGCAAATTAGAATGCAACTGAAATTCAGCAGGCTTGATTCTTTGCAAATGTAACCATATTCAAGAGTACATTTTTTATTTAAAGCACAGCCAATCAGAGATGTACTTTCCTACCTTAAAAAATCAAAACCTAATTTTAAGTATCTGCATATTAAAACTGTCCAATGGAATGTATCCTTTTTTTCAAACAACTGCTACCCTCCATTTTAATTGTCTTTCACTGTTGGAATATCTCACTCTTGTGCAGCCTTCTCATGTGAGGTATTCCTTCTTGCCTTCACAATGCTCAGAGTGTGGATTGTAAGACACAGCTTTGTGTTTTGGGCAAGTGAGTATGCTACAAATAGTGGAATTGACAGGGACTTGTGTTTGTCAAATGTGGAGAAAAGATGGTTTGGTTAGAGAGGTTTAAAGTTGGAACAATTGCAGCCTGTGATAAAAAGCATTAGAGATTACCAGCCCCCTCAATTCATAATTGCACACTGTGATGGTAATGACCTGGGCACATTTTCTGGGGTAGGACTGGAAGTCCTAATGAAGGATGCCTTTGCCCAATTGATGGCTCTTTTTCCCCTCACTGCCTTCGTATTCTCCTACATATGCTAAAGGCAGAAATGGAAATGGTAAGTAAAAGGACCTAGGCACTCTATAGCAATAAACTAACCATTACATTTTTAGAAATACACAATCCAACAATACATAATAGATAAAAAACAAAATAGATAAAAAAACAATGATCCAGTAAACACAGTCAATCCGTCTTTAATATGGCGAAAGGCAGCATAAGGAATCCATCATTCAAAATAAAGGGAAAAGAACTACAGCCACGAAGAACAGCCAACACGTGTTTCGTCGTGGGGAGTATACTCCCTTTGACTTTTTCAAGGCTATAAAACATAACAAAAAGCGACATTTACACATTGGAAACAAAATAATTGCAAGAGAGAACATCCATGTATATTGTAAAGACAACTGAAAATAGGTATCTCCCAAATCTCAATATTAACCAAAAGTTTGTATCAATAACAGTTATATATAGACCACTTTATAATTATATGTTTCATATATGTACAAATTGATAATTAAACCATCACATCCGAAAAGTGAAAGTGATCAACCACAACACAAAAGTGCGAATGACTACAAAATGGTGAATATCCATGAGTAATTATCAGTGTTACCAAGTGGCTATAACCACCAACCAAACAGTGTGTTTGTCCCCATATCATCACTTAAAATTATCCAAATCCAAGAAAACATACCTCACTGACACTCTCAAAAATGATTCAAATACACCAACCACTAAGCGTTTAGAAGAACACTGTTGTGCAGAAAAAATGTAATTAGTGCCAAAATTACAATGTTAGAAGTTAATCAAAAACAAAATAGAATTATATGTACACCACCAAAACCCAAAGTGCAATACACTCGAATCACCTACCCGTACGTCGCAATCTACTGTAATCAAAGCATATAGCCCGCGAATATATTCAAAGCCTGAAATAATCAAATATAGCACTAAAACCACCGCCACTTCAGACAAAAAGGGTTTAATTACAATAATAATGCCCCTCTCAAACTCACCCAAATAAATTTCTCAAAGACCAGGAGTCCGAATATTCGGTTCCACGTTTACCCGATAAGCGTTTACCACTGCCGCCATTAGTAAACGCTATTAGAGCATGCCGGTACGCGCGTGTCAATCACAGCGCGACCGCAGATCAAACAGCACTACTGCTGACCTCCGGCGGTGCACGGGCGCCATCTTAGAGTAAGACGCCTATATGTTAACTAATGTTATAATGCGTTCACCACACTAACATTAGACAGCATATTGTCCCTGTATAACAAAGCAAAGCTCTTATTAGTGTAAGGTACTATGAACGAACAACAATTAACCCTGAAATTTAGACAAAGCAGTAACAATAATTGAAATACGTAATTTTATAATAACAGAAAGTAGCTAATCAGAAAGGCTGTAGCCATCCTTTTGTAGTCAAACGCACGTCCGCGCCATAGTGCCCACCTCACAGTTCAGGATGTGAGGTATTACAATCTAATTGACTACATAATAAAGAAAATCATAAAGTTTAAAACAAAGACATGTTGGGAATAGCATCTTATACAAATATAAATAAAGTACTAGATATCATAAAGATGTATTATTGTATACTGCAAATATTTGAAAGTATTATTCATATTCCACAGTTCAATAATTAATAATACAACACAACAATTTTTATTTTTCATTAGGTGCCTAATCCAAGAAATACTCCATTTCGTAGTTCGAATTAAGTCCTGTTTCCACAGCTCTAAGTTTAAGAATCCATAGGCATTCCCTCTTTCTTAGTTGTAACTCTCTATTTCCACCACGAGAGTTTGCATATACCAAATCAAAACCAAAGAATTCAAAGTTCTGTACATTAGTCTGTCTAGAACACTGACTCATGTGTGTAACAATGGGATAGCGTTCATCAAGGTATTTCAAAACCCTATAATGCTCACTGATTCTCACTTTCAGGGGTCTAATTGTACTACCAATATAGTATAGACCACATTTGCAAATAATCATGTAAATCACGAAACAACTATCACATGTTATGTGGGTGTTGATATGAAATTTCTCACCCGTCATACTCTCAAAAGATGAGATCCCCGATCTACTCAACCTGCACATTCCACATCGACCACACTTAAAGAAACCCTTGCTGTGAATTGAGAGCCAATTCTCCTGTTGCAATTTTGTAGGATAGCTCGGACACAAAATATTTTTAAGGGTTCTACCCCTACGGTAAGTGAACATTGGTGATTCAGATAGTAAACCCTTCAGAGTTATATCAGCCCGTAATATAAGCCAATATTTCTTCATACTGTTACGCAGGGCTGATGAAGCCGGAGTGTAATCGACTATACATCTTATTTTGTTATCAGATACTTTATCCCTGTTTCTCAAAGTGTCAGTCCGGGATAAACGACCGACTCTATTGCGTGCTTTGGTCACAGTATCTGTAGGGTAACCCCGAAGCTCAAATCTAGAAGTCATATCTTGAATGGTATTGATAAAGTCGCTATCAATGCTGCAATTCCTTCTGGCACGTACCATTTCACCATAAGGAATGGAATGAATTTGGTGTTTCGGATGTGCACTGCTGGCGTGCAGAATGGAATTGCAGGCTGTACTCTTTCTAAACAAACGACTTTCAATCTTCTTGTTGCAGATGAAAAGTTCAACATCCAAAAAGGATATACAAGTTTCACTATAATCCCATGTGAACCTTATATTAAAATGGTTCGAGTTTAGAAAATTCACAAACTCATTCAATTGGATGAGGTCCCCTGTCCATATCATGAGACAGTCATCAATATATCGACCCCAAAAAAGTATACTAGAGTTCCAGGTCTTTGCTTCAGGCCCCCATATCCATTTATGATCGAGGTAACCCATAAAAAGATTCGCATAAGCTGGTGAGAAGCGGGATCCCATTGCAACACCCCTTTTTTGTCGAAACCATTCACTCTTAAAGAGAAAAAAATTGTTATCCAGAATTAACCTAATCATATCTAAGATCATCGTAGTGTGTTCGTATAGGCTAGCTGATTGGTTATGTAAAAAATAACGTAACGCTATCATGCCTAAATCGTGCTCAATACTAGTGTACAGTGAAGTCACATCCAAAGTTACTAACTTCATGCCCTGTTCCCAAGCAATATCACCAAGTATACCTAAGATGTGTTTGGTATCCTTTATATAGGAAGGAAGATTGGTGACAAAAGGCTGTAGAAAAATATCTACATACTCTGATAATTTTTCAGTCGGGCCACCCATTCCAGATACAATGGGTCTGCCAGGAGTCGAGCGAGAGTCTTTGTGAATTTTAGGCAGCGTGTAAAGACAAGGATATCTGGGTCTGAAAACCCGTAAGTACATATATTCATCCTCCTTAAGCAATCTTTGATCAAGACAAAGTTTCAAGAATTTATTAATTTTATTAGAGAGAGCAGGTATAGGGTTAATCTCAATCTGCTCATAGCATTCAGAATCACTAAGCTGTCTAATGATTTCCGATTCATAATCTGCAATATTCATGACCACAATATTGCCGCCCTTATCGGCCTCCCTAATTATAATATCCTTATTGGTGCGTAAACTTTTAAGGCACTCAAGTTCCCCAGCCGACAGATTGTTATGACGATTATGATAATAAGACTTATTCCTTTTTTCCGCTATAAGAAGGTCCTGCCACACTAGTTTGAAAAAAGTATCCACGCAATTACCACCACTAAGGACAGGCGTCCATCTGTGAAATGGAAATGGTGAACCAAATTCTGTCCACAGATAGACAAGTCAAGGAAATATGTTAATAAAACAGTTTCAGCATTTGTCAGAGACAACAATATTTGCTCCATCTACACTAACAAACTCCACTTTGATATGGGTGGAATTTATAGAAGTGATGATGTTCACTTCACAAACAAAGGCAACATGGTATTTCTCGTCAACTTAAAACACTGCATCCTTTATTATGTGTAGTTACCATCCACTAAGCAATAAACACAAAGGCTCGTCTCAGAGCCATCCTATTTCCCAAATACTAGTTGATTTTAATTTATCATCTATTTGTTTTACTTTTCAAAAGTTTGTGAATACACTAAAGAAAAGCAGGCATTCAATGCACACCACAACATTTAAATTTTACAAGCACTTAAGTGAATCTGATTAACATAATGGGTGCATCAATGTGTGAATTAGTAAACCTAAATATCTAAGAGGGTCTTTGAGTAGGTACATGACTGTCTGACTGCATCTGACAGGGAGTCCATAAGTGTATGAGTGTGACTGTGAGTGGGTGCATGAGTGTCGAAGTGGCTATGTGAGTGGGTATATGATTGTCTCATTAGGTGCATGAGCATCTGAGTGGGTCAGTGAGTGGGTGTGTGAGTATCTGAGTGGGTCTGGAAATGGATATGTGAGGATATAAGTGGGGCTGTGAGTTGGTGTGTGTGTCTGAATGGATCTGTGAGTGGATGTGTGAATTTCATAGTGGGTCTGTGAGTGGGTTATGAGTATCTAAGTGGGCCTGTAAATAGGTTTCTGAGTGTCTGGATGGGTGTGTGAGTGGGAGTATTAGTGTCTGAATGTGTCTATGAGTGTGTACATGACTGATTGAGTGGATCTGTGACTGCATGTATGAGTGTCTGAGCGGGTCTGTTAGTGTGGGCATGAGTGTGTAAGTGGGTCTGAGAATGGATGCATGAGAGTGCCAGTGGGTCTGTGAGTATGTGTATGAATGTCTGAGTGAGTCTGTGAGTGTCTGTCTTGGTCTCAGGGATTGTGCGTGGGTCTGTGAGTGGGTGTGTGGGTGTCTGAGTGGGCCTGTGAGTTGGTGCTTGAATTTCTGAGTGGGTCTGTGAGTAGGTGTGTTTGAGTCTGTGAGTGGAGGTGTGAGTGTGTGATTAGGTCTGTGAGTAGCTGCATAAGTGTCTGGGGGGTCTGTGAGTGGGTGCATGAGTTTCTGAGTGGATCTCTGAGTGGGTCTGACTGTGTCTGAGTGTGTCTATATGTGGGTTTATGAGGGCCTGAGGAGGTCTGTGAGTGTGTGAGTGGGTGGCTCTGTGTGTGGGTATGTGAGTGTCTGAGTTGCTCTGTGAGTGTGTGCATGAATGACTCATTGGGTCTGTGAGTGGGTGTATGAGTATCTGAGTGGGTCAGTGAGGGGTTGTGTGTGTGTCTGAGTGGGTCTGTGAGTGGGTGCATGAGTGTCTGAGGGGGTCTGTGAGTGGGTGGATGAGTGTCTGAGAGGGTCTGTGAGTGTGTGCAAGTGTCTGAGTGGGTCTGCGAGTGGGTGCATGAGTGTCTGATTGGTCTATGAGTCTGTTCGTAGGTGTCTGAGTGGGTCTGTGAGTGGGTGCATGAGTGTCTGAGTGGGTCTGTGAGTAGGTGTCTGAGTGTTTGAGTGGGTCTGTGACTGGGTGCATGAGTTTCTAAGTGGTTCTCTGAGTGGGTGCGAAAGTGTCTGAGTGGCTCTGTGAGTGTGTGCATGAATGACTCATTAGGTTTCTGAGTGGGTGTATGAGTATCTGAGTGGCTCTGTGAGTGGGTGTTGATGTGTCTGAGTGGGTCTGTGAGTGGGTGCATGAGTGTCTGAGGGGGTCTGTGAGTGGGTGGATGAGTGTCTGAGAGGGTCTGTGAGTATGTGTGAGTGGCTGAGTGCGTCTGTGAGTGGGTGCATGAGTGTCTGATTGGTCTATGAGTCTGCTCATAGGTGTCTGAGTGGGTCTGTGAGTGGATGCATGAGAGTCTGAGTGGGTTTGTGAGTGGGTGTGTGAGTCTTTGAGTTGGTCTGTGAGTTGGTGCTTGAATTTATTAGTGGGTCTGTGAGTGGGTGTGAGTGTGTGATTAGGTTTGTGAGTAGGTGCATGGGTGTCAGTGGGTTCTGTGAGTGGGTGCATGAGTGTCTGAGTGGGTCTGTGACAGGGTGCATGACTCTCTGAGTGGTTAAGGGAGTGTGCCTATTTATTTTTGCTTTTTTTCTGATATTTGAGAATTTGTTGCAATGCTAGACAGAAGACTGCGCTGAGCATTGTGATGGATTTACTAAGGGCCAGATGTAGCAAAGGGTTTTACACCTTCTGTGTCTATGGGAAAATGTGATCGTACATATGGCCCTAATACCCATGTTGTGAAAATAAAAACATCTTCCAGATTTGAAAACTCATAACCTGTCATTATAACCACTTACCTAAATAATTAATGGGGTCGGAGTATCTCCACTGTGACCCCTAATGGCACCTTTAAAATGTTTTTTCATCACATATCAGCCATAGGCCTATATCCCCTAAAAATGGGAGCCGGAATTTTCAGATCAGGTTGTGGCCAGCCAATAAGAGCATTGCTGTGGCTTGAGGGTTCGCAAATATGCCGCAAGTGGATTCACGAAGGGTTTGCACCTCAGATTTACAAATTTGGTTTTCTTTTAATATTTCAAAAACTACTGAATGGATTTACACCAAGTAGCAAAAAACACTCTGGACTAACAGCCACCTTTCTGCCACATTTGCTATAATTCTGTCTAGTGGTTTGGGCTGTAGTCATGTCTAAAATCCCTTTAGGAAATAAAATGGAAATGCACTTTTTTTTTACCCTCACCCCTTTTTCTTGGTCCCTGCTTGATAGATCACTCCGAAACCTTCCATGCACAAGAAGATTCTCCATTATACTTTGTTTTGAAAATGTCATTAATATTTGTCAAATAGCGTCAAATATATAGGCAAGTTAAAAAATACCTCTCTTGTGGAAACTAGGTCCCAACTCTCTATATATATATTCATATATAATTATATACATGTTACAATACCCAAACTTGGTGAACTACTTGTATCAGCTCTACTGTCATTGTGGTGCAGCCATTGTGATTTCATCCTCATTCATTCATGAATCAATGGCACTATATTTAACACCTCAGGTGCCCGATACGAGCTGATCTCGTCCTCGGCCACGGTTGCCGGGTGCTGAGGATGAGACCAGCTCTTCCTGCACCCGACCCACACTCCCCAGCTAGGGATGAAAGTGGAATCGCTCCCCTTTCCACCCTCTTTTCCCCCCTCAGCAATCTGATAACATTGGCACGCTTACAGCACGTCAACGTCATCAAATACTGCTGGAGGTGCGCTGGAAGCCATTTGCTTCCAGCGCGTTAGGAGAGAGGACGTGAAAAAGGTAAGTCCTTCTCCTTGGTGTTTTTTTGGGGGGGAACAGACACAGGGCACACAGCTGTTGGCCATTTCTGCCCCCCTTGGGGGCAGATCAGCCTCTTTTCTGTAGGCTTATTTGCCCCCAAGGGGGGCATAATCCGCTTAGGCACCAGGGATCTTGTGTGTGTGTGTGTGTTTTGTATGGGGGACAGCCCCATGGGCAAGAGTTGCCCCACAAAGGTAGCACATTACTGATTTTTTAGGCCCATCTTCCCCTACGGGGGGCAGAAGCCACCAAGATGCCAGGATTTTTTTTCCCCTTTTTTGTGTTGGGGGCTCCCCCTTTGGCAAAGATCGACCACAAAGGGAGCACAGAACTGTTGGCAATTTCTCTCCCCGTGGGGGAAGATTGGTCTATTTTTGAAGGCCCATCTGCCACCAAGGGGGGCAGAATCCACTTAGCCACCAGGAAACTTTCTAAATGCTCGGTGGCGGGGTGTTTGTCAACTGGCGAAGTATTTGCATTTGTGATTATAACAGTTTGTTTCTCCTTTTTGTTCTAGTTCAAAGCTTTTGCTCCCTTTGCTGTGGCTCCTTGTGGTTTTGGCAGTGGTTGACCTGCAGTTTGCATAGTTGCATGTTTTAGGTAAGTAAAAACAATTTACTCCAAAGGAGTATTGTTGCCAGGCATGAATGACATGTTTGAAGGTGGTGTACTAAATGCACGATTGGGTGTGACATAGTCCCTAAATTTGTGCACAATTATATTTGTGTTGTCTTATGTCTAATTTGCTTTTCTTTTTCCTTTTTAGTAGGATGTCATTGGTGAGTGCTGTGTCTGTGCAGAGTAGTTGCTGGTGAGTCTAGCTTTCTCAGGCAAGTGAGTGGTATGATTTTTGAGTACGTAACTCTTTGTGACAAAGCCACACTTAGTTTATTACTTATTTTAGACAGTGCTGGTTGTTGTTGGCGCATATGTCAAGTTACACTTCTTAGAAAGGATCATGACTAGCTGCAGAGTGACCGCTCAGAAGGTTGTTGGCATGCTTTTAGAGTCGTCTTCTGACCATGATTATGAGACTGACTCTGCATCTGAGGCAGAGGAGGAAGTGAGTTTTCTGTCCGAGAGGAATCTTCTGATGGGGAAGCCACTCCCATTGCAGATGAAGGGCCTGTTTTAGAGGAGGACACTGATGTGCCAATAGTGCAACAGCCTGGGGCTGAAAGATTTCCCAATGGAAGACCTGACACCTGGGTTGCCCCAAAACATGGAGCAGCCATAGTTGCCTGTCTTTACTGGTTGACCAGGGTATGGAGTGAATATGGAAACATTTTTGCCTGTCAATTTCTTTGAGTTGTTTATGGACGATGTATTTTTGGAAGAGATTCTTGAGAAGACAAATTTGTATGCGGAGCAGTATTTGAGGGACAATGCTACAAGACTTAAGCCTCAGTCTAGATCTACCCAGTGGATTCCCACAAATCTGGAAGAGTTGAAAAAGTTCCTGGGTTTGACTTTTTTGATAAGGTTTATAAGGAAGCTGTCACTGGCTTCTTATTGGTCTACTAGTCTCTTGATGGCAATGACTATATTTACTGCAACCATGACTCGTAATCGTTATTTGCTTCTTCGGATGCTGCATTTTGCTGACAATGCTTTAGCCTTTCCACAAGATCACCCTGATTGTGAACGTCTTTTTAAGATTAGGCCTGTCCTTGATCATTTTGTAGATTGGTTTTCAGAGGTCCAAGTTCCAGGGAAAGAAATATGTGTAGATGATTCTTTGGTCCTGTTCAAGGGGCGTTTGGTTAGCAAGAGGGCATGGTATGGAATTAAGATGTATATGCTGTCTGAAAGTAGTACAGCATATGTGTATAACTTCCGGGTCTACACTGGTAGACTGGATTCCAATATTGAGCGCTCCCCCCGCCAGTTGTCCACCCAGTTTTGGAGTTAGTGAGAAAATTTTGTGGGAACTTGGTAGATAACTGCTTAACAAAAGTCACCATTTGTACGTAGAAAATTGTGTGGGAACTTGGTAGACAACTGTTTAACAAAGGTCTTGATTTGTACGTAGATAACTTCTACACTGGCATTTAATTGTTCAAGGAATTGTTCAGAGTGGACAATGTCGCTTGTGGCACAAGCCATTCTAACTGCAAAGGATTTCTAAGGGAGCTTGTCTGTAAAAAACTTGAGAGGGGACAGTGCAGTGCCTTGCGTAATAATGAGCTGATAGCTTTGAAATTTGCAGACAGGAGGGATGTGTACATGCTAACTACTATCCATGATGAGAGTACTTCCCCTGGACTGTTTGGGGTCAGGTTGCGGAAGTGCACAAACCTGCATGCATTTTGGACTACAATAAGCACATGGGTGGTGTTGATAGAGTAGATCAGAGGTTGGAACATTACACTGCTGTTTGTAAGTTTTACGAGTGGCATAGGAAGTTGGCCATCCATTTGTTTCATTTGCAACTTTTAATGCTTTTATTGTGTTCAAGGATTGTTCCCCTAAGTCAAAGAAGAAATGTGTTAATTTTCAGGAGTTGGTGATAGAGAGCATTATTGTGGTGGAACAAGCAAGAGTTCCAAGTGTAGCAGTGGTGGAGGATGTGGCTAGATTGAAAGATCGCCACTTTCCTGATCACATTTCTCCCACTTCCAAAAAAGACTTGCCCACTAAGAAATGCATCCTCTGTGCCCAAAGGACCTCCCTCCAGATATGCTGCCCGGACTGTCCTTCAAAGTGTAGGCTGTGTGTGGCTGACTGTTTCAGGAGTTACCATACCCAGAAGAATTACTGGGAGCTACAGTGAGCGTAAACTTCCTGTTTCATATTTTCATATGTTCAGTTTCACGGTCTGCATTACTGTTATGTATTCAGTTAGAACTTTTGTGTTTGTAGTTTTGTACTTATTTATAACTAGTTAGTGGTTTCTTTGTTGTTTAAATGAAAAGTGATGGCGGTATGCATGGAGTGGCGCTTGGCTGGCAGTGTGCATGGAGTGGTGCTTGGCTGGCTCTGTGCGTGGAGTGGCGCTTGGCTGGAAGTGTAAATAGTGACTTGCTGTTGGCCACTGTAACACACCGCCAGCCAAATGCCAGTCCACACACTCCCATTAGCTGGTGTGATTGCTGTATCAGGCATGTGGGCATATGAAAGTGATGGGCCCTTGAGTGGCGCTGTCTGTTGATGCAAGTGTTATAATGTGCTGGGCCCAAGGCTGGTGGCATGAATGGTCTTGTTCATGTCATATATGAAAGGTGCGTGAATTGACTGTAAAACGGTTGGTGCCTTGACATGGCTTGACAGCTCACAAGCTGTGAGTCATTGGTTCCGTTTTTTGGCCTTTCAGTTATTAACAGTGCATTTCATTTTTATGAAATCTCTTGTTAATAAAATTTGATCTACTGAACCATCACTCACCCTTGTGCCAAATCCAACCAGTACGTGTGGTAAAAATGAAAGAAAACCTCCTCCACTGTAATCAGGAATCGCAGCACACCTGTGACATGCTAGGTGTCTCAGTGGGACCCCGATGATGAAGCATGCCACCTACTTGGCTGGTGGGTGAGGGGTGTTTTTAACATTACCCAAGTGTGTTTCTTTTCACAATTTTAAACTTTGGAACATCACAGAAGGATGTGGATACATCAAAATGATCTATTAAAAACTTGCTCTTTTTTTCCAGGGTGTGGCCTTCATCTAGGGAAATCTACAAACCCAGACATTTTTTAAAACTAGATTCCAGGGAGCTGTGGCTTGCATGGATCCCCCAACATTTTCTTACCCAGACTCCTCTGCAAACCTCAAAATTTACGTACAAAAACATATTTTCCTCACTTTTCTTTGTAGGATCACCACGCCGGCACAAATTTCCTACCACCCAGCATCCCCCTCAGTCCCCCAAGCAAAATGATACCTCACTTGTGTGGGTCCCCAAAGCAGAGTCAGCCTAAAAATGTACAAAAGATATGCTTCTCAAATCGCTGTTCTATCCCCTCAATCTCTACACGTTTTTGGTCTTTTCCTGTTGAAGGCACCTGAGCCACCCACACAAGTGAGGTAGCATTTTTATCGGCAGACAAAGGGGAACATTGGGTGGTAGGAGATTTGTACCGGCACAAAGAACCTACGAAGAAAAGTGTGGAAATGTAATTTTTTTTAGCTATATTTGAGGTTTGCAGAAGAGACTGGGTAAGAAAATGTTGGGGGATCCATGCAAGCCACACCGCCCTTGACTCCTCCAGGTGTCTAGTTTTCAAAACTGTCTGGGCTTGGTAGGTTTCCCTAGATGACTGCGGCACCTGCGACCAAAAACGCAGGTGCCACCCTCTGCAAATACAGGTAGTTTTGTAATAGATCATTTTGATGTGTCCACGTTGTGTTTTGGGGCATTTCCTGTCACGGACACCAGGCCTACCCACACAAGTCAGGTATCATTTTTATCAGGAGACTTGGGGAAATGCTGGGTGGAAGGAAATATGTGGTTCCACTCAGATTCCAGAACTTTCTATCACCAAAATGGGAGGAAAAAGTGGTTTTTTGCCACATTTTGAGGTTTGCAAAGGATTCTGGGTAACAGAACCCCACAAGTAACCCCATTCTGAATTCCCCTAGGTGTCTAGTTTTCAAAAATATATAGATTGCATAGGTTTCCCTAGGTGCCGGCTGAGCTAGAGGCCAAAATTCACTGCTAGGCACTTTGCAAAGAACAGGTCAGTTTTCTTTGGGAAAATGTGATGTGTCCACGTTGTGTTTTGTGGCATTTTGTGTCACAGGCAGTAGGCATACCAACACAGGTGAGGTACCATTTTTATCGTGAGACTTGGGGGAACGCTGAGTAGAAGGAAGTTTGTGGCTTCCCTCAGATTCCAGAACTTTCCATCACTGAAATGTGAGGAAAAAGTGTTTTTGCCGCAATTTCAGGTTTGCAATGTATTCTGGGTAACAGAACCTGGTGAGATCCCCAGAAGTCACCACATTCTGAATTCCCCTAAGTGTCTAGATTTCAGAAATATCCAGGTTTTCTAGGTTTTTCTAGGTGCTGTGTGAACTAGAGGCCAAAATCCACAGCAAAGCACTTTGCAAAAAACAGGTCAGTTTTCTTTGGGAAAATGTGATGTGTCCATGTTGTGTTTTGGGGCATTTCCTGTTGCAGGCACTAGACCTACTCACACGGGTGAGGTACCATTTTTATTGGGAGACTTGGGGGAATGCTGGGTGGAAGGGAATTTGTGGCTCTGCTTAGATTCCAGAACGTTCCATCATTAAATGTGAAGAGATTATTTTTTTTGCCAAATTTTGAGCTTTGCATAGGATTCTAGGTAATAGATCCTGGTGAGGGCCCCACAATCACCCCATTCTGTATTTACCTACATGTCTAGTTTTAAAAAATGTATCGGTTTGCAATGTTTCCCTAGGTGCTGGCAGAGCTAGACACCAAAATCCACAGCTAGGCACTTTACAAAAAACAGGTCAGTTTTCTTTGGGAAAATGTGATGTGTCCATGTTGTGTTTTAAGACATTTCCTCTTGCGGGCACTAGGCCTACTCACACGGGTGAGGTACCATTTTTATCAGGAGACTAGGTGGAACGCTGGGTAGAAGGAAGTTTGTGGCTCCCCTCAGTTTCCAGAACATTCTATCACCGAAATGTGAGGAAAAGGTGTTTTTTGTTGCCAAAGTTTGAGGTTTGCAAAGGATTCTGGGTAATAGAACATAGTGAGAGCCCCACAAGTCACCCCATCCTAGATTTCCCTAGGTGTCTAGTTTTACAAACTGCACACGTTTGGTAGGTTTTCCTATGTGTCAGCTGAGCTAGAGGCCAATATCCACAGCTAGGTACTTTGCAAAAAACAGGTCGGTCTTCTTTGGGAAAATGTAATGGGACCATGTTGTGTTTTGGGACATTTCCTGTTGCGGACACTCCGCCTACCCAAACAAGTGAGGTACTATTTGTATTGGGAGACTTCGGAGAACGCAGAGCAGATGGAAGTTTGTGACTCCCCTCTGACTCCAGAACTTTCTCCAGAACTTTCCATCACTGAAATGTGAGGAAAAAGTGTTTCTTGACAAATTGTGAGGTTTGCAAAGGATTCTGGGTAACAGAACCTAGTGAGAGCCCCACAAGTCACCCCATTCTGGATTGCCCTAGGTGTCTAGTTTTTAGAAATCCACAGGTTCAGTAAGTTTCCCTAGGTGTTAGCTGAGCTAGAGGCCAAAACTCCATAGCTAGGCACTTTGCTAAAAACAGGTCAGTTTTCTTTGGGAAAATGTGATGTGTCCATGTTGTGTTTTGGGGCATTTCCTGTTGCTGGCAGTAAGCTTACCCACACAAGTGAGGTACCATTTTTATGGGTTGACTAGGGGGAACGCTGGGTAGGAGGAAGTTTGGGGCTCCCCTCAGATTCCAGAACTTTTCATCACCAAAATATGAGAAAAAAGTGTTCCTATGCCAAATTTCGAGGTTTGCAAAGGATTCTGGGTAACAGAACCTGTTGAGAGTCCCACAAGTCACCCCATTCTTGATTCGCCTAGGTGTCTAGTTTTCAAAAATCCACAGGTTTGGTAGGTTTCCCTAGGTGTCGGCTGAGCTAGAGGCCAATATCCACAGCTAGCCACTTTACAAAAAACAGGTCAGTTTTCTTTGGGAAAATGTGATGTGTGTCCACGTTGTGTTTTGAGGCATTTCCTGGCACGGGCACGAGGCCTACCCACACAAGTGAGTACCATTTTTAGCCAGAGACTTGGGTGACCACTGGGATGAAGGAGGTTTGTGTCTCCCATCAGATTCCAGAACTTTCCATCACTGAAATGTGAGGAAGAAGTGTTTTTTTGCCTTAATTTTGAGGTTTGCAAAGTATTCTGGGTAAAAGAACCTGGTGATAGCCACACAAATCACTCCATCTTAGATTCTCATAGGAGTCTAGTTTTCAAAAATGCACAGGTTTGGTAGGTTTCCCTCGGTGCTGGCTGACCTAGAGGCCAAAATCCACAGCTAGGCATGTTACAAAAAACACGTCAGATTTCAATGTAAAAATGTGGTGTCCATGTTGCATTTACTGTTGCGGGCATTAGGCCTACCCACAGAAGTCAGGTACCATTTTATCAGGAGACTTGGGGGAACACAGAATAGAAGAACAAGTGTTATTGCTCCCTGTGTTTCTCTAAATTCTTTCCTTCCAAATCGAAGACAGTGTGTAAATAAGAGATCTGTTTAAGAAATGCCCTGTAATTCACATTCTAGTATGGGGACCCCGGAATTCAGAGATGTGCAAATAACCACTGCTTCTCAAAACCTAATTCTATGCCGATTTTGGAAATATAAAGGTTTCCTTGAAACCTATTTTTGACTCTTTATATTTTACCAAACAAATTGCTGTATACCCAGTATACAATGAAAACCCATTGCAAAGTGCAGCTCATTTATTGGCTCTGGGTACCTAGGGTTCTTGATGAACCTTCAAGTCCTATCTATACCCGCAACCAGAAGTGTCCAGCAGACATAACGGTATATTGCTTTAAAAAATCTGCCTTAGCTGGAAAAAGTTATAGAAAAAAATGTGGACAGAAATGGCTCTTTTTTTTAACTCAATTTCAATATTTTTTATTTTAGCTGTTACGTTCTACAGGAAAACCTTGAATGATCTACACAAGTGACCCCTTTGTGAATTCAGAATTATTTCTACTTTTCAGAAATGTATAGCTGTCCAGGATCCAGCATTGGTTTCACACCCATTTCTGTCACTAACTGAAAAGAGGCTGAAAGCACAAAAAATAGAAAAAATGTGGTATGTGCCTGTAAAATGCCAAAGTTTTGTTGAAAAATGTGGCTGTCTGATTCAAGTCTGTCTGTTCCTGAAAGCTTGGAAGATGGTGATTTTAGCACCACAAACCCTTGGTTGATGCTATTTTCAGGAGAAAAACCACAAGCTTTCTTCTGCAGCCCTTTTTCCCATTCAATTAAAATATAAATTGTCGCTGTATTTTGGCTAATTTCTTGGTCTCCTCCAGGAGAACCCACAAACTCTGGGGACCTCTAGAATCCCTTGAATGTTGGAAAGAAAGGACACAAATTTGGCACGGGTAGCTTATGTGGACAAAACGTTATGAGGGCCTAAGCGTGAACTGCCCCAAATAGCCAAAAAAAAGCCTGGCACCTGAGGGGGAAAAGGCTTGGCAGAGAATGGGTTAATCATTCATGGTGTATCTAAATTTTGAGAGGGATGAGTTTGGTAAAGGCTTTGGAGATTTAGCTGTACAGCTGGGTGACGTTTTTGTTTCATTATTTATTGAAAGCACTGAGAGTTGATGGCCAATATCTGAGAGAAATTAGGTGTTTGTAGTTCATGAAGGTGTGGTTGTTTCCTATGAGTGTGATGAGTCCAGGCTGAGCAAGGAATGCATCAAGTGTTTTATTGGCCATGAGTGTGGCACCATTGCCTTGCTGAGAGAAGTTGTATTCTTCAAGATTTGCTTTTATGGTCCTTGGCTGTGAGAAGGAAGGTTTGTCAAACCAAATATTCACGTCAACCAATATACAGAGGCTGAGATGGTTTTGTATGTCATCAAGGCTTCTGTGAAAGCTCTATTGTTCAGCAGCGGCATGTAGATACGTTGGAATACACAGAAGAACATAGGGTTGATTGTGATTCAAGTTGATTCTTTGAAGCATGACACTAATGGTGCTGTTTGGGGCTTGCAGGTTGAATATTAATCTGTTGATTCTTGCTCATTAACTATGTATTGAACAGCAACCAGATCAACTGAAGATGTAAGAGAGGGTAGGCCAGAGCGGAAAGTAAAGGGAGTGTGTAAACGATGAGGGTGTTATTATGGTAAGAAAAATGGTAAGCCAAATATGGAAGGAGAGATGGGCACCAATAATCTATAGAGGAGATGAAATTAAAGAATAAGAAAGGGGATGTGGGTTAATTAAATGTTCTTCCTTCTCATTAACCGATTTAGTGACTACAGGTTAGGTGAGAGTGGAGTCAAATAATCTGTCATGAGGTATGAGGTGGGTTGACAGATGCAGTGATGCAGTGGGCATGAGATGTTGAGAGCTGGATGCCTGCAATAGTGTATGTGAGAAGATTGTGAGATGATATACCACAGTTGTCCCTTCTTTTTAAATTGGATATCTGTAAGGGAAATATATTTTATGGAGGGAGAAGTGAGCTAAAAGTTTGAGAGTCAAAGAGAAGGGAATGAATGTTAGGCCGCTGCTGGGCATTGTGCAGTTTGACTGTGTCTTAGATGAGGGACTAGAAGGGATTTTTTTAGGAGAGAGGAAGATTGCTAGAAGCTGAGGAGAACTGAAGCTAGGTTAAGAGACTCATGGATATGACAGAAAAGAGGAAAGGTGTTCAGTGCTGAGAAGTGATAAGACAAGGTAGAGTAGGACTGTGGAGGGAAGTAAAGGTATGGTGGTGAGATGTGGGATGGATGCAGGATGGAAGGCTTAAAGAGGAGAGAGTTTCGAAGGAGACAAAGGGCTCAAGTGTTAGAAGGTGATTGGTGGGCTGGTGGCAGGAAGGAGAGGTAGGAGTCGTGAAGGAAGACAAAAGAAGAAAGTGAGGGTTACACTGCTGTTGGGAAGTAGAGGAGCAGAAGGACTATACAGGACTGGAATGGTGTGAAAAGTTGAGAGGTAGGGTAGATTCGGGACAGAGCTGAGGCAGAACGGTCAAGTGTGGTACCAAGAGGTTGGGAAGGAATGGATGATTGTGGGAGAAAGACAGTGGAAATGAGGCAGGGATGTTGAAATGGGGCACATGATTATTACAAGTGGAGGGAAAGAAGAAAATGGACACATTATTGTGGGAGATGGAGTCACTTGCAGGGAAAGGTGGATTTGATCTGGGAGGAAATGGAAAGTAAAAAAGGTGTGTATGGTAGTTAGCTAAGAGTAGGAGCAGAGCGTGGTTATATGACCTGGGTTAGAAGGGAAAACAGGAGGAATCAATAAAGGTCTTAGTTTCCCCTATAAGTAGAGGGATTAGAACAGTAGAAATGGAGAGGGGGTGAGGAAAGTTTGATAATGACGAGGGGATTAGCAAAATATTTCTCAATCAGTATTTCCTTTGGCGAGATACGTTGTAAGGATGCTCTGAGACTTTTTGGAGATGCACCTTTGAAAAAACACCTAAGTCAAAATCTCTATGGAGCCAACAAGCATGTGGGTGGAGCCCTAGACACTGTTTCCAAAAACCACCAGGAGATTTAAGACAATACAGTCATACAAATTGGATAGAGTGCTGAGCAAGCCTTCTAGGACCGGTAGTCAGCAGTGATTAGGAAGGACCTGGCATTTCGGCCTTTGAACGTGGAAGAAGTCACCATTTGGAAGTTGGCCTTCACCACTCCTTTCTTTACCTTTAATCCTGAGAGGAAGAGTTAAGAAGTTACTGGAACTTGATAACGTGACCTCGCAAAGACCAATCATGTAATTCAGATTTTTCAGTCCAGACTACGTGCTTGGAGGGGAATCGGGGCAGAGGGGAAAGACAACCTTGAAGAATATTGGACGTGTAAAAATATGTAAACGAACAATAAAAACGATTCCCTAATTCACCATTAACCTCGGCAGAATGTGATCCTTGCGTCTCTAAAGGGTTTGAACAACAGTAGTACAGCTTTCAAAATGTCAATAGATCCAGTGAGATCCAGGGGGTGGGAGGATCAATGAATTAACGTAAAAATTCCCATGAGCCAGTATACTAGAAGTAGTTTACCTTGGAAGTGGAGGGGGACCTAAAACCTTTTTCACCGGTGCCAGTCTCACCATTAATGGAGAGAGCTCGCGTGGGAGAGAGAAGAGGACTGGTGTGGGAGGAAGGGATCAGCAGTATTCCCATCATGTGACCTTGCAAGAACCAAATAAGTCTGAACTGATTGTTTGAAAATTAGCAAGGAGGAGGCAAACGGTAGAGGGTTAAAGCACCCTGAAAACAAAATCGAACACGTTATTTAAATGCACACAAAAAGTAAAAACAGCAACAACAACAAAAATCCACCCATCCACCATTAACGTTAGGCAGTGAGAATGAAGTAGGGGCCCCGGGGATGGGAGCGTCCATAAATCTTCTTTCGTGTCAATCTCCCCACAAATACAAAAGTAAACAGAGGCGAGTTTATTAACAATGACAGTACTTAATTTGCAAAATAAGTCCCGGGGCACAATTTGTTTTCCATAAGCAATCCAGCGTCACTGCCATGTCAAAGTTAACAAACACGAACGTTTTCTAGGCTTCATTTCACCTTCTGCATATCTCATTCGCCTCCACTCTCTAACCCTTTATCTCACTCTGTGGGGTTAATTTTCTTCTTTGCGTTCTCCCTTATTCTCTATTTTCACTGTTTCTCTTCCTCATTCTTTGCCACTTTGCTGCCATTTTCTCTTTCTTGATCTGGGTTAAAGTCTGTTCAGTTAAAATAAGTCCCATGCCCCAAAAAAGAGGGCAGGTGTGCCCCACCTGCAACCACCTTAAGCACTGCACTGACAGTGGGCCCCTCTCCAGAATGTGGTGAAGGGCTCTACAGAAGCGCAGATCTGACAGATGTTCATAGGCTTTAGTCTGAATGAGGGAGAGGGTGGGCTGAAGGGTGGTGTCCCCACAGGGCCTGTGTGACGCCATAATGCCATGCGCGTTACTTTAAGTATAGGTTGCTGTCACTTCTTCACTGTAAAGATGACTAGAGCCACCAACTCATTACATTCTTGGATTGCCACTTTGGTGTGTGTTTTTAAGAAAGTGGCTTTTTCTGCAATGCAGAAAAGAATGTTGGTTTCACGCTTGTGGTCAGGGTTCACTTTTGCCCACATCTGTTCTTCTCCACATTAGATTGAAAAAAATGCCTTGTAGGCCAGAGTAGCGCTTCAAAGGTTTGAACCACTGACTTCAGCGCCGAAGTTATCAAACGCAGTAGGGCTTGGACTGTTCTCAAAACCATTTCATTACCCCTCAAGAGGAAATGGATATCATACTAAACCGTCTCATTAAATATATTCCTCAGAAATAACAGCCAGCTTCAGTCCTTGCAGTGTCACAAGTTCACAGGCTCGCTCTCCAGTCGCTTAATTGCAACCCATTTGTTTTGCCTGTCCGTGGTTTGCATAGATAATTTTACTTCTGTTGCGCAGGAGCTGTTGACACTTTTAAACACTGATAAACTATGGATGATTTATGGCCTTTGATTCCTCAGAGTTTGCTGCCAAACACTAGAGACGCCTCGGGCAAACGCACTTTAGTTTCCTGTCGACTGCTGCCTGCAAGGACTCGGGCACTCTTTTTCGCTTCTTAGAAAACATAATGTGCTCTCCAATTTTGCCAGAAAGGAAAAAGAGAAATAAAACTATCTGTCTTTTTCAGTTTATTTTAAAATTAGTGTCTGTAGATAAAGCCAAAATGTGTGCCATATTAATTCTTTTTTTGAACTGTAAATTATTTAGCATTTTCCCAAAAGCCAAGATGCTATGTATATGAAAGCGTTACAGAAATATCTCACTGTGACGGTGTTATAAGACAAAATTGGAAGGTTGAGAGCTTCATTGAAGAAAATGGAGTGGCTCAGGGCCAATAATGGCTTCTATAGACCTTCTGCTCCAACACCGCAACGCTTGACTTTCTGTTTCTCCCTTTTTAATAGAGTATTGTATTCACCTGATGGCTATACAAATGGTATGTACACAAGCACGACAGTGTCCCAAGAGACTCTTTTGGGATGTGGATTGATCCCGTTACAGCGGTAAGGCTGCGCCACTGCATGGAAGGCAGACTCATAGGGGCCACGGGTAGGCCCTTACTTATGTCTGCCCAAATATGGAAACTTAAGCTTATCCCTATTGACTACAAAAACCTTTTAAGCTGTCCTCGCGCGCAGTGTGGGCCTATGGACATGGAATTGGAAGTCTTTGAAATCTGCCTGCTCAGGTATTTGACCCAACTCTGGATTCGTGGGCTTCAGAGTAAAGGGGTCGTACACGTGCTTGCCGACGTCATGCCTACACACTGAGCAGCATGGATGGGGCTCGAGGGGCTCGCCTTTCCACCTCTACCAAGTAGCTTCAGCCTGGGACCAGGCGCAGGCGGGCTTTGTTGCTTGGGAAACGGGTGCTGCTCTGCGCATTAAGAGGTGGGAACTGCACAGGAGTGCTTGCTCTCCCGGGGAAAGCTGGAGGGAAAGATGACTTGAGCGACGAAGGCAGAAAAAAGGATGTAGAATGTACAGTTGTATGCCAGAACGCTTTTTGGTCATCAGCTAAAAGCAGTGTGAAGGAGACATGCTTACTTGTTAACAAAAGTCAGTCTCTGGTACCATGCCAGCGAACCATATACTTTTAAATGCATTTACTTAACTCTAGCCACAGTATTGTATGTATTGTATACGCTTTAATGCAGGTGTGGCATGATGTGTGCAGTCGAAACCAGACGTTTGTGACAACCGTTTTAGAAGAGTTAAATACATTAATTTACCACGTATCAAGCAAGCCCACACAAAACCTCATTTCGTTGTGCATCATAGTAACCTCGTGTTGTATAACCTAGTTTATATTCATAGTTTATGGTAGGCCCTATTTGAAAAAACTAGGCTTTTAGATTTTTTTCTCACCGCACAACCTTCTGCACAAGTTTTCGTTTTTAATGACCACCCAGCATCGTTTTGTGTGGAATGAACGCGCAGTGTTTTTTTTTTTTCTTAATTTAGGCTTAGCTTTGATGGCTCTTGAACTGGCACAGTTTCTCTGAGACCAATGGCAGAGCAAAGCAGTTCTTTATTTCAAACCTGTTTTTATACAGCACTTCATATGGTATTTCTGTCATTTCTATGCACTGTAAGTAACAAGTGCTATGGGCTCTAAGGTGATTGTGCTCAAGCCAGTCCCTGCTGTGTAGAGGGGTGGAAAGGAGTTGCTCAAGGCAACTACTGAATGCCATTGCTTTGAGGCTTGGAAATTATCAACAGACTTAGATGACTGCAATGAGAGGCTGAGAGAAGATGCTTGCTGTCAGTTATGGTGTCTGGACCATGCACCTCCAGTGAGTTAGATAAAAGGATGGGAGTTCAGGGATACTTACCCCTTAGTGTTGTGACTTCAACAGGTCAGTGCATAGTAATCTTCAAAGAGCGCAAGTTTTCATATTGCAAAGAGCAGTGGGCAAGATGGCATTGGTGAAAAATGAACTACACACATGTCTAGCTCTATTGACTAAAACGTAAGGGCTCATAGAGGGTACCGCACAAGACATGGAGTCACTTGGCATCAAAGGTGTGCTGAAATGTTACAGTTTGATGCAACATGATAGAGCCCTGCACCAAACTGTTTTCTCATTTTCAAAAAGAAAATGCTCCCTTCACCATAGCAAGAGGAGCAGTCAGCTGTTTTCACTGCCTCTTACCACCAGGGTTTTCCTGGCGGTGAGGGGCAGTGAAAACTGACCGCTAATTTCACCCATTTAAACTAGATGGGTGGAATTAGAGGTCTGCCTTTAATTGCCCGTACTTCATAGGGGCGCGGAGGGGTCATCACGGCTCAGTAGAGTCAGCTGTGATTAACTCTAAGGTCCTCCCACTTTCACATTTCGCTGGCGAGCAATTATCTTGGTTGTATGTGATGGAGTAGACATACCACCACAATACACATCAGGCTCTAAGTTCCTATGTTGCAGGGCAGAGTGTATGTTATTGTCCTATGCTAATAGCCTGTCCTGGAATGGAGTTTAGGGAATCTGGTCCCCTATTTCCTTCACTACTTCCTCCCATGTGATGCTTGTCTGCACGCACAAACCATAACGTCGGTATCATGCCAAAAGTGACAGATCTACCTTTGACGTTTTACCTCTACTGCATCCTTTCTTGGCTCTGGCTCCAGCAAGTTAATAAGCTATGAAGCCTCTTTCTTTTTCCACTGTGTAGTAGCCTGAGGCGCCACACTGTCTGCAGCCTCTAAAGTGGTATCTTTGACTAGGCAGCGACATTGAGTTGTACGGATTGTATCACACACTTAAGGAAAATATTATTTGCATCACCTCGTTGCTGCTTTTTAGGTTGAGTATAGCAGCGCGCAAGCGCTGCTTTTCCAACCTGTTGATATCTATGTGGGCTTTTAACCAGACACAAGTCATGCCCATCAGTTTGGTTGGTTTATGGGCTTGCCTTTTAAAATTCTCTTGATTTCATTTGCGAATGGCATGCAAACGTCATGCTTTTTCCGGTGTTTTGCCCTACTCGAGAGCACCGGCCAACTACTGAAAACATACGCAGCTCTGTGTTTTCAGCATGGTTTCTGGATTACTCTTTCTTTTTATCCCCTACACAGCACGAGCACGGAGCTATTTGCATGCCAACCAGTTTACTTCCATTGTTTATTCCTGTTTTTTGTTGTTTCTGTCACAGATGAACGTAAATACATTTTTAAAAGCATGTGATTGCTGGTGTGCCTTGGCTCATGTTTGTTGTTGTTTTTACATTGTTTTTAGGTAGCGTTTGATTTTTTTGTTTATGTCACAGTTGTTTGTTTATGTTTCAGTTGTGTGTAAATGTATTTAAAAAAACAACTTTTTGTGTGTTTATATGGTAAACGGATCTGCGTAGTGATAAAATAAGAAGAAAAACACACAAAAGGTTGCTTTTAAAAATACCTTTACGCGGAACTAGACATCAAACTAAATATAATGTTATAATGTAGCAACTGTAATAAAGCTCTATAATGTAGCAGCACTTTCTTTTGTGATTGCCTTTGTTCACAAAAGAAAGCTCTGCTACATTATAGTGCTTTATGCACTTTTCACTTGTGCTACCACCTGGAATAAAACTACTGTTTTTACCTGACAACCTAAGTGCACACCATGGATGAGTACATGTTCCAAAGACAATCTCAAAAGAAAGTGCTGCTTTACTATAGCACTTTATTGCAGTTACACACAAAAAAAATACAATATATCATATAGCAACTGTAATAAAGTGCTATGTTTTAGCAGCACTTTCTTTTGAGGTTACTTTGGAACATATACTTGTCCATGTTTTGCACTCATGTTGCTGAAAATAAATACTGGTTTTGTCCAGGTGGTGGAACAAGTAATAAAGCGCTACATATTGCGGTGCTGTTTGAATACATTTTAAACAAACTTTTTTGTGTATTTATATGGTAATTTGAGCTGCGTGGTGACAAAATAAGCAGATAAACACTTAAAAGGTTGCTTTTAAAAATACATTTACATGGAAAAGTGACATCAAACAACATATATAATGTTATATTGTAGCAACTATAATAAATTGCTATAATGGAGCAGTGCTTTCTTTTGGGTTTGGTTTTGTACGCGCAAGAAAGTGCTGCGACAGTATAGCACTTTATGATCTGTTGGGCTGGCATTTTGCGGCAGCATAGTTAGTATTCCAGTTGGTGAGTAAATTTGTGATAGTGGTATGGTATAGCTTGTTTTAACAGCGATCTTTGAATTAACACATTTACACAAACTAAATCTAACTAATTCAGTTTTAGTTTAAAAGATTTCACCTGTGTTAATTGATTATATTTTTATCGTAATTAAAATTATTACCATTAATCGTAGGATTTGCTTTTTCTTTATCTTACTACGTGTCCATAATATATAACAGTAGAGATTAATTTGTAAAAAGTTACATGCCGGTGCCTAAAGCTTTCCTTTGCAATGCGTGGCTGTTGCAATTCAATGTGAATACTGAGGCACCATTATTTAAAAACCATCCCTGGAATTTTAAATATATATATCTACATATACAGCCACTTTTAACATCTTTAGTGGAGCGCTTAATTTGTAAATAATCACATGCCGGTGCCTAAAGCTTTCCTTTCCTCTACAATGTGTGGCTTTTGCAGTTCAATGTGAATACTGAGGCACCATTATTCTAAAGCCATCTTGGACATTTGTAATAAATGTAGAGCCACTTTTAACCCCCTTTAGCTCACAGTGCTTAATTTGTAAACAATCATGTGCCGGTGCCTAAAGCTTTCCTTTGCAATGTGCAGCTGCTGCAGTTCAATGTGGATACTGAGGCAGTGTTATTCTAAAGCAACCTCGGGCATTTTTAATATATGTTCAGCCACTTTTAACCCCTTTAAAGCAGTGCTTAATTTGTAAATAATCAAGTGGCGGTGCCTAAAGCTTTCCTTTCCAATGCACAGCTGTTGCAGTTCAATGTGAATAGCGAGGCACCATGATTCTAAAGGCACCTCTGGCATTTTTAATATATGTACAGCCACTTTTACCCTCTTTAGCTCAATCTTGCAGTGCCTAATTTGAAAATAATCACATGCAGGTGCCTAAAGCTTTCCTGTGCAACACGCTGCTGCTGCAGTTCAATGTGAATATTGAAGAAGCATTATTGTAAAGCCATCTCAGGCATTTTTAATATAAGTAAAGCCACATCTAACCCCTTTAGCGCAGTGCTTAATTTGTAAATATTCAAGTGGTGGTGCCTAAAGCTCTCCTTTCCAATGTGCTGCTGTTGCAGTTCAATGTGAATAGTGAGGCACCATGATTCTAAAGCCATCTCAGCCATTTTTAATATATGTACAGCCGCTTTTAACCCCTTTAGCTCACAGTGCTTAATTTGTAAAAAAATACATGTGTTGGTGCCTAAAGCTTTCCTTTGCAATACGCAGCTGCTGCAGTTCAATGTGAATACTGAGGCAGCGTCATTCTAAAACCGTCTCAGGCATTTTTAATGTATGTACAACCACTTTAAACCCTTTGAAGGCAGTGCTTAATTTATAAATAATCAAATGGCGGTCCCCAAAGCTTTCCTTTCCAATGAGCGGCTGTTGCAGTTCTATGTGAATAGTGAGGCACTATGATTCTAAAGCCACCTCAGCCATTTATAATATATGTGCAGCCACTTTCAACCACTTTATCTCACTCTTGCAGTGCTTAATTTGTAAATAGTCACATGGTGGTGGATAAAGCTTTCCTTTCCAACACGCAGGTGTTGCAGTTCAATGTGAATACTGAGGTACCATTATTCTAAAGCAATCTCAGGCATTTTTAATATATGTACAATCACTTTTAACCCCTTTAGCTTGCAGTGCTTAATTTATAATTGCAGTCTAATTCCAAAGGTTTATTTCTGAAAAAGGTTTTTATTGGGTTTATATGAATAAGCATGGCAGATTTAAATTAGGATGCAAAATGGCTACATTTTCATTTTTTGCTGCAGATAGAGGAAGAATGTAAATGAAAGTGCTTTAGTTAAATGCAGGGCCACTAGGATTATGTGGCAGGAAAGGCCAAATTATGAGGCAGGGTTGACCAATTTATGTGGCAAGAAATGTCCAGTTATCAATTTACAACGCCAATAGCTCCCACGCAAGCAAATGCAAAACGTATTGCTAATTGCAAATGCTTGTTCTGTATGTAAGTGATTACACAGTGATGACTCATTCAGGTCTCACACAGCAACAAGCAGTACTAGTCATGCACACAATGGACCCTACTCTGGGCTCAGGGGATGTTGCCTGTGGCCTTTGAGAGCCTTTCAGTCACAGCCACAGATAGGCACCTTTAGTGCACCTCATGACAGGTCCTGGGGGTTAGCAGAGTGATAGCTCAGCTCCTACCAGTTACTGGAGGAGTAGAGGCTGAAAAGACCCATCCAACTACAATGAAACAAGCAGAGTGCAGCATTTGCATCCTCTAAGGTGCCTGTAGTATGACACCAGCACAGGCAGAGAGTGTGTCTGAGCCAAAAGAAACCAGCTCACAGGAGGAAAAACAAAAACGTACGTGTCCCTTGTTGAATGCAGTGGAGATCATGGGAGAAGGCTGCAGGCAACAGAGAGAGTACTAGAAAATTAATTGTAAAGAATTT
Organism: Pleurodeles waltl; assembly: GCF_031143425.1. NCBI lineage: Eukaryota > Metazoa > Chordata > Amphibia > Caudata > Salamandridae > Pleurodeles > Pleurodeles waltl. The sequence continues at coordinate 926,580,036 of NC_090442.1, read as the reverse complement.
GCATTTAAATGCAAGCAATTCATTTCCAAAATTGCAGTAGCCACTCAGTGCATTCTGTCTGCTTTTGCAAATACATTTCTTGTATTTCAATCAAGAGGACGTGCACTTTTGTTTTTGTGTCCTCATACCCTGGCAAAGGGTGGGGGCACGTCAGACACAAGAAACTAAACTGGAGGGTCATTGTCCCCTTTATCCCTCTGCCTTTTAACTCCACCACTGGCTTTTAGGATCATTTTAAAAACTCAGTCAGAAGGTGGGAAGTCCTATTGTTCTCCTTAAGATCTTTAGAAAGAGATAACAAGCTATGGATCAGGCCCCATGAAAGTTAAGGAGCATCCTTAAGAGAACTGCAGGGTATGCAAGTTAAGATAGTATTGTCTTGGAACCAAGTGGCATCAGCTAATAATTTTATTAAGCAAGCACATGGTGGTGTGTTCTATTTAAGCATAGGTAAATAAGTGAAGGCTTTCAGAGGTTGTGAGAAGCAACAAGTACTGGCAAAACCAATAGCTCTCACCCGTGCAAGAGTTATTGACTTTGCAAATGTCTTTTAGCTCTTGTAGAGCAATGTGGCTGCTCTGCATCGTGGCAACATGGACAACGGAATTGAGGGTGGTAGGCAATGGGCAACACGGACAAGAGAGAAGGTAGGAGGGAAAGGGAACAGGTCAACAAGGGGCGGCAATGAAGACAGTGCTGTCCTCATCTTATCTCTCTTTTTTGCTTATGCAGGGTGGGAGGTGAGTAACACAGACAACGGGAGGGTGGAGGTGGAAGGGGAGAAAGGAACAGAGGCAAGGATGGGGGATGGGGAAGAAGCAACACAGACAACAGGGGTGGGAAGGGGAAGAAGAACGCGAACAACAGGTCTGGGGGTGGTGGTAAAAAAGTAGCACAGACTTCTGGGGGTGAGGATTGGAGGGGAAAGAAGCAGTTCGGACATGGGATCTGAAGGGAAGAAGCAACAGAAAAGAAAAAATAGTACCTCAATCACAGCAAGATCCGTAGAAGGACAGCAATCAGGAAGTGGTCCAGCAGGCATTTGATTTGTGTGCTGCAGAGCAGAGTGTGTAGTCTTGGCTCTAACCATGTGTAACCAGCAACACGTGTTGATTAGCACTATTTACTCCACACAGGTCTTGAAGGGATCAAACACCAAGACAACCCCATCATATTTCAAGGGGCTCTGTCTCTGTTATCCATCACTGTATTCAATCCCCTCCCACTATCATGTCTCCCTGAGTGTGTTTTAATGGCCGATTTATGGACACCTCCTTTGTATTGGGTGTTTAAACTATGATAATATTGTGGTTATGGTTTGCCCATGTGAATTACGACTCCCAGAGCCCTCCTTTTTATATCAGAAAAGGCTTCATTCACTTCCCCCTTAAAGTCTTTTCTAAGTAAGATCACCACCCTGGCCTAGGTTGTCATTTCAGAGGAGAAGTATTGCTTCAGGAAATATTTCATCTATATCCTACAGTGGTCCACTTTGAGTAGGTGGGTCTCCTGCAGTAAATAGATACCAGCTCATGCTTTTTAAAAAGTGTACAATTGCCATTCTATTGGCAGGGGAGTTTAGGACTTTGACATTAAGGGGGTGATTCTCACCCTGGCGGGCGGCGGAGGCCGCCCGCCAGAGTTCCCCCCTCCAAAATACCGCTCCGCGGTCGCAAGACCGCTGAGGGTATTTTGGGTTTTGCACTGGGCTGGCGGGCGACCGCCAAAAGGCCGCCCGCCAGCCCAGTGCAAAACAGCCTTCCCACTAGGAAGCCGGCTCAGAATTGAGCCGGCGGAGTGGGAAGGTGCGACGGGTGCAGTGGCACCCGTCGCGTATTTCAGTGTCTGCAAAGCAGACACTGAAATACAAAGTGGGGCCCTCTTACGGGGGCCCCTGCAGTGCCCATGCCATTGGCATGGGCACTGCAGGGGCCCCCAGGGGCCCCACGACACCCCATACCGCCATCCTGTTCCTGGCGGCAGAGCCGCCAGGAACAGGATGGCGGTATGGGGTGTCAGAATCCCCATGGCGGCGCAGCGAGCTGCGCCGCCATGGAGGATTCTACAGGGCAGCGGAAAACCGGCGGGAGACCGCCGGTTTTCCCTTTCTGACCGCGGCTGAACCGCCGCGGTCAGAATGCCCTGCGGGGCACCGCCAGCTTGTTGGCGGTGCTCCCGCCAACCCTGGCCCCGGCGGTCATCAGAATGACCCCCTAAGACTGCTAATATTTATCGCTAGTGAGTGGTTGCTTGCCATGTATAAGGGTTTTTGTCAGTCTCGCTAAGTATAGGCCCTTGTTAGTCTCATTAAGCATATGTCCATATTTCTTGCATATGGTGCTCCCCTGTGTGTCCTTGTACTCATCCCAAGAAAGTGATCATGTCTGGGTTCCCTACTCCTCTCCTACCTCAAAGAACAAGAACATGTTTAAGTACAACAAACTTTTGAACTCAAAGTCCAATGTCTTGTGCAGCTGGTGGTCATCCTAATCTGTATGAGAAGCCCCATTGTCATACCTCTCCCCTATCTTCAATACTCCCCACCCCACCCCACCCAGGGCCATCTTGAGTTTCACTGTTTTGGGGTCAGCCGAGGGCTGTGATCATTCCTACCCTCCTCCTGATTTTGTGATAGTCATGTCATCTTCCCGGCCTCCTTGAGTATCGCTCATTTGACCTTTTCTTTCTCCATCTGAAGTGGGGCCTGATCCCCCAGTTTTGTTTCACCCTCTGCCATTGACGCTGTGGATTCAGATCTCTCTGGTCCAAACCTAAAGAAGCCTGGACCTCCTCTTCCTTTGTGATCCAGAGGATACACTGTGCATCTTATTATGTCTTGCTGTAGTGCCTTTGCCCCTTCCATTCGAAGATCAGTCTGAAGAAGTGTCACCACTAGCAGGGGATCTTGTGGCCGCAAAGGAAATCTGCAATCAGTTTCATGTCTTAGCTTCATTGGAGTGTCGGCAGGGCAGTATCATGCTAGAAATTATTTTATGGCCTTCAACTGATGTCTCTCCCATCACCCGAGCTTATGCGTGAGTTCCTGCTTCTCCTCCAAAATGTGGATTCTGGTTAAAAGGTCTGGCTGTGCTTCTCTCCTCTGCCCCCTGGGATTTGCTCTGTGGTCCAAGCAAATACGAGGGTCCTCTGGTCTACCCGTTGAGGTGATGCAAACATTTCTGGACATAGAGTTGGGTATCCGGGCCCTTCGCACCACATGGAAGGCCTTGAATGAGTATTTTATTTCTCCTAGACCCATTCTCCAGGTTGTCCTGTTTCAAGGCATCTGTCTTCCAATGCAAAGAGCTGGATACCCAGTTGATGATTCTCATCTGATCGTGTGTCCATGTTCTGTTCACGATCATCCCCTCTGGGCCCTAGGTCAGTGATGTCCTTCTGGATGTCCTTTATGCACTCCTTCAGATCCATGGAAATCATACTAACCTTCTGTTTTATTTCATTCAGAAATTGCTCCAACAAATCCTGGGAGATTTGGAACCCTGCGTTAGCAATGGGGTTCCTAGTTGGTTAGGGTAGGCACCTCAGCCAGGCAGGGACCACCACTCTAGTCAGGGCAAGAGAGCTACACAGCCAAGATAACCCCTGCTCTCCCCTTTGGTAGCTTGGCATGAGCAGTCAGTCTTATCCCAGAGGCAAAGTGTAAAGCTTTTGCACAACACTAGTGACACAATAAACACAACACAAAGAAAACTCCACAACAAGTTATAAAAAAATAAACTGTATTGCACAAAACATCACTAGACCAAAAAGACTACTTGTATCAGCAGTACCCTGCTACACAAGTAGTTGTCAGAACATAACATAGGCTACTCGTACTCTGTGAAGGCAAGCAGTAGTCAGACAAACACATAGGTTACTAGTATATTGCAACACAAGCAGTAGTCAGGTCATCACATTTTCATGAATGCCAAGACATCATCATAAATGCAAATAAAGGGAACATTTCCATATTGCACATGTCCTCATACAAACTCCACCCACCTGCATAGAAGGTAGACCCTGAAAACCTGGGCATCACCCCAACATGGCAAGTACAACCTGCAACAGGAAACAGGTCACAAAAATATGCAGCCTAATAAGGAGGGCAGAAATACAATGGTGAAATGCAGTTCCTACAAGAATCACCAACATCACATTCTTCCTGCAAGTGGTAGCACATCTGTGCTTCCTTTAGATGACGTATGGTACGCAAGCCCCAATCCACCTTTTCAGATAGAGGAGCTACCAAGCTCCTATTACATCAGGATGGGGGTACTTCAAATAATTATAGAAGGATCTGGGACCTCCATTGAGGGTCCCCATCCTGTCCTGTTTACTGTGCCAAAAATGCAGCACTAGCAAAGGTATGCAGGCGATCTGGGGGGGAGGAGGACCCCCATGCTTTGCCTGTCACCGTGCAACATTAGGAGTGGGCCAATTCAGTACCTTTTTGTGGTGACGAGGCGCAAGAGCAAAAAGAATGTGAGTGTGTCTCACTTCAGGCAAATACAGTATTTCTACAGTTTCACTCTCAGCAAACGTGTAGCTGGGAAAGATGTTTCCGAGGTGGTCTAGAGCCTTTTCTTGTGTGGAGGAAAGGGGCGCTGTTGCAGGAGAGATAAAAGCCAGAGGAAGGCAGAGGATTTTCCTTGAATCAAACCTGATCTTTGGCAAGTTCCAGCTGGCCAAAGAGTGCAGCACAAGGGGTGGGCTCCTCCGATGAGGGCGACCAAAGTTCACCCCACCGGTAGGTCGGGCCCGAGTCTGGTGAGTACACCCTCCTACGGGTACAGCCTCACTCCATGGTGCTGCTGACTCGGGGACACGACCGCCGCTGTGGTTTGAAGTTGTGGGCCGGATTTGAGATCTTGACATCCCCGGGAGACAGGCACTGGCAAACTGGTGATATTGTTGGGGTCCACTGATCAGTGCATCCTCACTCCGGGGTGCCGCTGGCTCGGGGGCACTGCCACTTCTTTGGGTTGCCACGGCAGTGGCGGACTTGAATTCTTGGTGTCCTCGGGCAGCAGGTACCAGTGAAACGGTAATGGTGTCTGGGCCCTCCAGACAGTCCACATCAGTGCAAAGGGGGGAGGAGGAGCCACCCAGGTGAAGGGTTTCCAGGCAATAATTTTTCCTTCTCAGGCAGGGAAACCAGCAGTAATTGAGGCTGGCAAGCTGATCCCAAAGTGTGCATTTTGGTGGCCCTTGGTGATGATCATTTGGGACTGGTGCAGACCTCACTGACCACCATCCGTGGGGGGGGGGGGAGGGAGCTCACCACCCAACCCCTGGGGTACACTGGGGGCACCCAACAGGGGGCAGGCAGGCAGGCCAGCACAAAGGTCCTGAGCACAAGGTGGCAGTCCTCCTTGTGACCTACCAGGCCACAGTTCAGCACATCATCAGGGCAGTTTCAATGGTGGTTCCTAGCAAATCCTTGCAGCTGCCTCTAGGGTCCAGTCCATACAGTGTCTTAAAATGTAGGAGACAACCACATGTCCTTAAACGTATTCTGCTCAGCTTCCACAAAGGTGGGGAGGGGGGTTTCGACCAACATTAACCGGTTCCGGGAATGTCCCATTCTCCTCCAACACTGGATCCAGACATCAGTAGGGGGTAAACAAGCCCTTTGTGTGAGGCCAAGGCACACCCTATTCAAATGTAAGTGTGCCCTGCCTCTAACTCTCCCAGCCCAGGAAGACCGTTCAGTATTCAGAGGTAATCCTCTTACACCTCCACCCTCCCTGTGTGATGGCTGTCTGGAAAGTATGCACAAAGCCCAGCTGTCACTCTACCCCAGGTGTGGATTGGAGTCAAGCTGCAAAAGCACCAGAGTTATAAGTACAGAGAAATGCCCACTTTCTAAAGGTGGCATTTCTACAAGGGTAATAAAAATTGATCTACATCAGTAAGCATCATTTTCTCACTACCATTCCAATCATGCCAAACATGCCTACACCACCCATCACAGATCAGACAATACCACTTAGTCATATGAAAGGGCATTTCTAATGCAATCCCATGAGAGGAGCAACGCTCACAGTAGTGGGAAACTAAATAGGCTGTTTGTCACTACTGGGACATATAGTACATAAAGACATAGGTTCTAACTTTTACATACACAACTCCATGTTCACAGGGCTATCTAGGGACTACCTTAGGGGTGACTTAGGTATAGTAAAAAAGTAAGAACAGTATCTCCTCAAGGTGAAGACCCTTGTTAGGCTACCTGTACAGGGCCTTGGCAGAAGGGGGCCTTGGCGGTGAGGGCAAAGACTCCTCTCATGTCAAGTTCGACTGGGGCATTCACTGCAGCTTCATTCCCCTTCTGATGTGCTTATGGTCTGGTCACGTTGTTGCCGCCCTCTGGAGTCCAGGGCTTCTGTGCTGCCAGCGAGGGTAGGCCATGCTACCATGAGCATCAAGAGCAGATGTTGTGTACTTGACTAAGTTTGCTGAGCAATGGTAAAATGGACCTTAGTCCTCCAGAGACCAGCAACCTTGACCACCAATACCCTCTGCTTGTCCAGTAGCCTCCTGAACATAGTATGTACAGGAACATTCAACTCCAATTGTCTGAGGATTGTGAAGGTAGGGGATAGAACAATCTTAGCCTTCCGGGTTTGGAATAAACTTCCAGAAGGGTTCGGGGCTATTCAAAATGACTCCCTTTTTCGGAAAGTCCTGAAAACCTTTATGTTCACCTCGCTGTGATGCTTAATTTGGCAGGATATTCAGTTTTCTAGTGCTGGGTCACTCTTTGAGTAGTTGGGCTCTTTACAAATTCATTAATTCATTAATTCTACCATTCGCTAATTCATTCTAACATTCATTCTAATATTCATTCCAGATGCACAACTAAAGACCAGTCAGGATCTATGACAGTAGCATGTTTGTACTAAAATAGGGCGTTCACAAGAACCTACCTCCAATGCTAGTTTTCCCTTAGCAAGGCTGTCTTCTGTCCCCTCAGGAGGGGACCTTGTCTCTGAACAGTCTGAGTAGGCTTTCCACTATTGAATAGAAGAGGTCACTAATTGCTAAAGACATGCCAATGGAAAGACTGATGGCGCTCCAGCAGTAGAGTTTACATTCTACCACCAACAAAAGCCCCAGGAATAGTGCTTTCCTGGATTTTTTTGTGCCATAAATGCATGCTAAAGAGTGTTTATCTGAGCATGGGGAATTTGTTAGACTAGGTTTATGTCACATTATCTATCACCAGTGACTACTATAAATAAATTTCCCATCCCTGCACTGAACATACAACTGGATTTGGAAGAAGACTTGAAGAATGAGAATCCTGCTGCTGCATGGCTGGGAAAAGACCTAGTCCTTCGATCTTTCATACCACTGAACCCAAGCTTTGGAAGTTGCTCTTGAGCATCACACAACACAAATTGGCTTCATGAGTCTCTGGAAAATAAATGTGAAGGAAGGACATCTTTGTATTAGAACCAGCTTCCTGGTTGATACTGAGTTGCATCTGGGCCCTTGCTGGAGAGAGTGATTGGTTTATCTCCCATCGCTATGTGCGCACTGATATCTTAGAAGCTGTACCTAGTGGACCGGAAGTTCTCTGAATGACAACAAAGAAGAAATGTAACATCATGAAAAATATTAACATGTGCTTTTTCAAATTGTGGAGGGCCTGGATGAGGTACTGAGGCTACACAAGAACTCTGTGTTCTTCATAAGATATCCTTTAGACATGCAAATTACTCTCACACATTTGAGTAACTTTGCATCTGGATTTTGTGAATAGCCAAACGTAGTAAAGTTACCTGGAAGCGTAAGAGTAAGTAATACATGTAAATTAATCAAAATGTAAATTACCTTTGTGAATAGACCCTGCAGTTTCTGAATAGTTGTCAGATCTTTCCAGTTTGGTGAAGGCATGTAAGTCTGGAGTAAATTTACACTTGGATTTTGTGAACAGCCAAAACATTGTAAGCTTACTCAAAATTGTAAATTATTCAAAATAGTATGCTACCTTTGTACATCAGTCCCATACTTGCAATGTTCTTTTCCTCACAACCTTCATGGAGTTGTAGTAAAACAAATCTTACACTAGCTGACACCTTTGTACAAATTGTGACTTGTTTGACAATTTATGTAGTGAGCAGTAAATTGACAAAATACTTCATTTGTCACTGTACATAAAAGAAATGCAAGAGGTAAACTTGCACAGAAAAAAAGTTTACATTTGTTTTCCATCTTGGCTCGTTTTGGGTGGAACTTATAGAGCAATACACTGGAAAACCTCACAAGGCCAAAGTAGAACCTAAACCAGAAATCTTTGCAGCTTCTCAATGTGTGAAAATCAGGAAGTTTGCAACCTTTGACAGCAGGCATGGACTGGGAATTAAAACCAGCCAAACAGTGTTACAACCTTTCTAGTTATAAATAACGCTTCTACTGGTGAGGATCTAAAGAGCACTTCTATATTGAATAGCTCAGCTACAACACATAATAAAAGCAGACTTGGACTATCCTTTTATTGTTCTATTATTGTCACTAAAGGCTAAATACGTACTCAACTTACAACATGAAGGAAAGAGCCAAAATCAGTAGACTGACCTTATAATTAAGTGCAGCTATTCTCTAAGTACATCTACTATTTCTAAACAAGAGAAGAAGCAAGCCCTTATATTATGGTTGCAGTTACATTCTTCTTTTGCACCAACTTCAAAGAGTGCTAGACTAAAGATACATTTCAGTGTGGTCTAATCGTGATTCAGCTGGTTTAAAGAAAACCACTTCTAAAAAGTGTCAAACTCAAAATAAAATTCGAAACCTAAATGCTTTTAGGAGTGTTTTTTTGTTATAAATTTACGTATGTATGATTCTGTGAATTCAAAGATTCCCGTAGTGTGTGTGTGTGTGTGGGGAGGGGGGAGGGGATGGAGGGATAATCCTCCTGGTAGCTGTATTTGTTTTAAGCATTCCAAATGTGTAATGCATATTGTTAATACAGACAATTATTCAACTCATGTTCTTTACATGCGTGTTTGGAAAGGTATGTACTAATTATTTTTTCCTGTTTCCACTGATTCAGTGTTGCTACATATGTCAGTTATACACAGTTATGCTTCCCATATGTCACTCACAATAAGTCACAATAAATAAGTTTGGGTCATTTGCTCACTTCTCTAGGATTTCCGTTCTCCCTCTGTGCCCAGCCAAAACAAACAATCTTTCCAGACGTCAACCAGGTACCCTTGACTGTACTTTGCATGCACCTGCTTGATATTTTCGTGTTCTGCACACATAACGTTCCTGCGGATGTACCAGACACCACTGTTTGCACTTATCAGACTGCCACATTCGCTCATACACACTTGTGGTACGCGTGTTTTCTCTTCAAATACATCTAATGTCCATTTGCTTTGAAGTTAACCTCCACTACTCATGAAGACTCCATAAACAGTTTTCTCTTCCGATTAACGTCTACACACACTCCATGTACTAACAAGTAATTCATGGTTAAGTCACCTTAGAATATGTTAGCATATGTTAGCAGTCTTTAAGGTACTGTTTTTGGCATGTTTTTTAATCCTGCTTTCTGGCAGCTATAAGTGTTGCAGAAAAGAGCTAGGACACCACTGGCGTTATAAATTACCGGGTACAAGAGTTCGATTGGCGGTAATGGAAACTGCGGATGTAGGTAATTCTGTGTGCTATCATCAGTGATGCAAATGGTGATATCACATGCAGCATGGTCGTTAATGTCATTTGTGATGTTGAAAGTGATGAAACGTTCAATGCAACGAGTGGTGCCATTTATGAAGTCAGGGGCAGTGCATCAGGGAGGAGTAATGCTGTGTAGCTTACATATTTGTTAAATTTCCAGTGTTTTGAGCAACATTAATGTCAGCTAACCAAAGTGTCTTCAGTGCATGTATAATCTTTTTTATTTTAATTTACCAGAGTCTGATAGCTAGATATTTAACCTTAACGTCCACTCAACTGAAAATGTTTACAGTGAAAGAAATGGATTCTAGGGTAGTATGTTATCCAGAGGCAGTAACCTCTAGGTAGCTATAGTTAGGACCGAGTTTCTGTAGGCAATGTTTTTCTTTTGGCTTGCTTACAACTTTGGAGCTGTTTGATGAATCCTCATGAAACTTTCCTAAACCAAAGTCTCATACACCTGAGCTCCTTCTCAGGAAACGTTGAGGCGATCAATCAAGAAAAAGAGGGACCCGTAACACATTTTCCCCATGCACTATTCCATAGAACAATTTGACACAGCTACAGCAAAATCAGCCAAACGGAATTACACCAAATTTGGAAGATAGTTAAATCTTTACCAGAAAGCATGTTTTTTGTGATTTGATGTAAATCCATTCAGTATTTTTTGAGAAATTAAGGTTTAAATTTCAACACACTGGAAGGTCTAGAGATTTGAAAGATCCAAAGATGAGATCGGATTGGCTGCCACAACATTAACAAAGATGCAGCAGCAGCCATTTTATGACTCCTTTGACTCAGTCCCCTGTCCTGTAAAAATATCTAAAAAAACACATAGTGGGGCACGGTAGGGACACTCCTGGGGACAATTTTTATTTTTATTTTGCGGTATCGCAGATCCGCAGTAAAAATGAAATAAATGCATGTGTCCTCCTGCCTGCTCCACTGGAAGACCCCGGGGACCCATAGCCTGGGGTTGGTTATTTTTAAAGGGAGATGGGCATGTAGCTTCTCTTGCCAAGCTTGTGGAAGGCCCTGGGACCCCATCCCTAAAGGCCATTGAATATTTTAATGGGAGAGGAGCATAGAGGCCCCTCCCTAAGCCATTCAGTGGCTCGACAGATCTCATCCCCCATTGTTGAAATTATTTTTATTGGGTTTGGGGTGTGCTGCCCCCCTTCCTGAGCTTCTGAAAGGCCCTGGAGACCCATCACCAGGGGCCGATTTGGTTTGTAATAGGAAGGGAGATGTGGCCCCCCTCACAGACCCATCCAGTGGCCACTAGGGCCCCACCCTGGGCCCGAAGAGAAACAGGGTCCTGGAGACCCCACCCCCGGGACACTGTCTTGTTCTACCCTGGCAGGGACCATAGTTTCGCACTCAGCTGGTGAGAGCAGTAATAAGAGCTTCTCCCACCTGGGATAGAGCAAAACAACAGAGCTGGCTCCTGCCAGCACCCAGTATGGGTACTGGCTGGGGAGCCAGCAGAGGGCAACAGGGCCTTGGGGCTCCCCCTGGAGACCCAAACATTTACCAAAGTTGTGGGTGCCCCAGGTGGCATTGGGGCACCCATGTTAAAATAATGGCTGGTTCCTGCCTGCACCCAGCATGGGTGCTTGGTGGGGGCCGGCAGGGCATGTGGATGCCAGGGGCCTCTATCAACAGCCATAATGTGAAAATAAAGTGTGGGGGTCCCAGATGGGAATGGAACACCCTCCAAAAATGAACAATAAATGAGTGGCCTGTAATTAATTTATTATTCACTGGTCCAGGCGAGGAGTGCCCCATAATGTTCTTGAGGGCTTTTTAATTTCATTTTGTGATCCCAGTAGTGTCCTCAATTAAGCAGGAGCACCACCACACTCTTTTTAAAATATTGTAGAGGGCTGCAGAAAACACAGCAGCCCCCTAGCTACATTACATTTTTAAAATACTTTATCCATGACCCCACAAGAGCTTATCATAATTTTAAAAACACTCCAAGCTGGAGCTTTATGCTCCATAGCTGGAGGGCAGACACTTTTACCCTAAAGTAAGTATGACTCGCGCCCTAGCCATGCACTGCTATTTACCTCCCATATTACGTTACTCATGACACGCTCTATGACATCATTGATAAAATCGATGCAACATCTGAAATGACATTTAATGACAACACTGTGCATGGTGGGGGTGGAGTTATAGTTACTTTAGGGCACAAGCTATTGTTTCTTGAGATAACTGTAACTGGTAACTTTCAGTGATAACAAGGTGCATTTAAAAAGAACATCTTTTAAACACTTGTTAGAGGCCACTTGAGACCATTGACACATTAAACAAAAATATTTTTAATTTGTTTGAGACCACTTGGGGCCATTGCACTAATACATTTTTATTTTCAATTCACAGAGGGGATGGGGTCCCAAAGGGACCCCTTCCCTTTTGTAACTAGATTACTGCCTCCTTCGAGGTACCTTTTTATTATTTTGCTACTGGATTTTGGTCACAAGACATTCAAACATAGAATACCTACTTGGTATTTGGAAGGGCCGTCTACAAGATCACCTTGCCAGGTACCTAATTGATATACATTTGCAATTCCATTTTAGGAGTCAGAACAACTTTTCTGACTCCTAAAAGGGGATTAGTACATCTACAAATGAATTGTTATGGTCGCTAACACTGAATTGGAATGTTGGTGACCACAAAAATGGTATATCAGGGTTGTTATGCAGAATACATAAACATAATGACACATGCTTTGTCTCCTGGTGAAAAAGTACACACACATCACATTAAGGCCCATATTTATACTTTTTGATGCAAATCTGAGGCAAAACGTTTACCGCCGGCTAACGCCATTATAACGCACCAGCCGGGTGCCTTATTTATGGAATGACGTTAGCCGGCGCTGCGGCCTGGTTAGCTTAAAAAAAAAAATAATGGTAACCGGGCAGCGGAGCGAAGGGAAGACTGGGGGTTGTGCACCAAAGAATGGTGCAAGTCAGGTTAGAGTCAAAAATATTGGCTCTAACCTGACTAGTGCCATTTTTTGATGCACAACCCCCATGGAAATGACTCATGTCTTAGCAAAGACAGGAGTCATGCCCCCCTGCCCAATGGCCATGCCCAGGGGACTTCTGTCCCCTGGGAATGGCTATTGGGCACAGTGGCATGTGGGGGGCCCAAGTTAGGCCCCCCAATGCCACTTAATAAAAAAATAAAATGATACTTACCTGCACTTACCTGCACTCACCATGGATGGGTCCCCCATCCATGGGTGGCCTCCAAGGGTGGGTGAGGGTGACAGGGAGTGGCCATGGGTGCAGGGAAGGGCACCTGTGGACTGCTTCCATGGTCTCTCACCATGGAAATGAGCTCACAGGTCCCTTATCGCCTGCCCTGACCCAGGCGTTAAAAAATGGTGCAAATCCAACTGGGCGACATGTTTTAAGGCCCGCCTCCTCCTCTGTGTCATTTTGACGCCGGAGGATGAATAAGGCGCACATGCCTTAGAGTCATTTTTTGCACGGGAACGCCTACCTTGCATGTCATTAGCGCAAGGTAGGTTTTCACGTACAAAAATGGCCCACACTCCATAACTTTGGTGCTAGACAGGTCCAGCGCTAAAGTATAAATATGGACTTAAGTTTGTGCTGAATTTGCGCCAAAATAAATGACGCAAATCCAGCGCCAACAGAGTATGAATATGGGCCTAAGTATTTAAGTTATTGTGTTTAAACCAATGCTAAGGCTCTAAAATGCTATACCTTCCCTTACTAAAGAGTTATCCATCTCCAGACTCTCCTCTTGCTAAAGGATCATACTGGTACAATGTTCAAACATGAAGGAATAATAAGTACTACCTGAGTAACTGGCCACCACGTCTGTAATAAGGTACTTTAAATTGCATACCATTCATTTATTAAGTGAATGCCGATTTTTCCTGTTTCTGTAAAGTTATACTGGGTCTGAAGGTTCCATCTATACAACCAATGTCTTTAAGGAATTGTGCTCTACAATAAAAATAACCAAGGCGTCTTATAAGTACTGTTGATTATGCATAAAAGGTATGGGATACTGTATTTTGTTTGAAATGCGCTAAGGAAAGTTCCAAACACACAGGAAAGAGAACTTTGTGATATTTCACCAGCTACTGTACGTAAGTCCTGGTAGGTTCCTAAGGCAAGTAGATGTAATGAACACATGACCTGTATGTGAGTAGGTATAGTTAAAATGTTTTTGCACAATATTGGATTCAGATCATCTGCTAAGTTTTGCAAAGTTTACCTACTATACCAGTGCTTCCCACAAATGTAGGTCCAGATTTAAGTGGGTCTAGCTCCTTATTGCACCACATTAGTGTATTTTTTATGATGCTAATGTGGACCAACAAGGCCAATTACCCATGCCATATTTACAAAGTGGCACAATGCAGGCATTGTGCCTCTTTGTAACCCCTTGCACCACATTATGCCTGTGCCAGCCATAATGTATGCAAGGGGGAGTACGCCCTATAAGGGGGGGCCGCAAAAATGGTGCAGTGGAATCTATAAGATTCCACTGCACCTTTTTATCGGCTATTTTTAATGCCTGCACAGAGCAGGTGTTAAAAGGGGACATACTATTGTTTTCAATGAGCCCCTATGTACTCTGCAGGATTAGCGCCACAACTTTGGAGGTAGTGAAGATAGGAAGCTGACTTTTCATGGGTTTTAGTGAAAATGTGATGTCTTGCAATGGAGATCGCCTGAGCCAAACCTATTAAGAGATTTATACAATAAAGGTATCCTTCAAGTGGGCCCTGATCATGCTGTTTATCTTCTTTACTCCTCATGTCTCCTACAGAGATCTTCTTTTCAGGTAGACTCTTCAAATCATAGCTGAGCCACAGGCTTCACTTTAGGTTCCTCCCCAAGAACATCAGGCAACTCTGTGTTTCCTTGCCAAGGAATCTCTGCAGGAGACCTACCCTGCCATCTTCTCTTCTTAATAGAGGCCCTCTTACTACATTACCCATAGTTAGAATTTTAACAGTTGCCCTTTGCTGCACGTTTGGACCTGGTAGCAATCACAAACAACTCAGAGTTGGGTTTGCTATTGAAATGAAGGCACTTCAAAAGCATTTAATAATTTCCACTAAATATCCTCCTTTAAAAGACCTTGCTCCACTCTGAGACTACTTCTTTCAGATAAGTGTCTTTCCTTATTCGGATCCATCTCAGTAAAGAGTCAAGTCTCTAAAGACACTGCTTGGATTTCGATAACCTTTCTGCTACAATGGTCTGCCTATCCCTTATCTACCTAAGAATTGTCACAGTCATCCTATCAATTGACACATTTTAAGGTTATCTTAAGGTACTGGCAGACACTTATCAAAGAATCAAAATCTGCCTCTATCTCTCCAAGGGATACTTGTGGTGAGACCTCTTATCAGAGGTCACAGGCTTCATGGATGCATGTTATGAACAATCCATGTCCTTGCTTTGACTGAAAAAAAATATTTTCTCTCTTTTCAGGTTTGAGTCATTAACAGACCAGTATTATCTCTTCAGTGTTTTGAAAATAAGCTGTCCTCCAACACTGTAGCTTCCTTTACTGGGTGGTTGTTCTAGACAGCCTTTGTTTCTAAGGCTTGAGATCTTATTATGGACTCTTTATTTTGATTACTTCCTTGAATAGACTGCTGACAATATGATGTATCTTCGTAATGGACCTCTTTTCTCTCTTTCGCCTTCTCTCTCGCTTACTTTTTCTCTCTCTCATCCTTCAGCTTTACCTCAAATAACAATTTTCTACCTTTTCTAAGGCAGGAGTCATGTGGAATGGTAGGTTTAGCACCATAAAATGATGCTAAACTGGTTAGAGTCATTTTTTTTTACTCTAACCTGCCTAAAGTCATTTTTTGGTGCTAAACTCTCTTCTTCTATACTGCCAGTCCCATCCAACTAAAGTCATTTTTTTTACTCTAGCCTACCCTTTGCACCGGCTTGCACCATTCCATAAATATGGTGCCTGGCTGGTGCACAGAAATGGTGCAAGCCGGTGCTAAACTTTTTGGTGCAAAACTGAGTTAGTGCAGTTTTGCAGCAAAAAGTAAAAATAAGGGCCAATATTTTGTAAGTTTGCGCCACTTTTAGGTAAAAAAATGACGTTAATGAGGCACAAAAACAATATATATCAGGGCCTTGGTGCTAGACGGGTCTACCACCAAAGTATAAATATGGAGTTAGATTTGCACAGAATTAGAGTTAAAAAAATGGCGCTAATTCGGTGCAAACAGAGTATAAATATGCCCCAGAGTATAAATATGCCCCTAAATATGACGTTAAGGCCATAGAGTCATTTTTTGCATGGGAACGCCTACCTTGCATCTCATTAAGGCAAGGTAGGTCTCCACATTCAAAAAATGACTTTAACTCCATAAATTTGGCGCTAGAGGGGTCTAGCACCAAAGTATAAATATGGAGTTAGCTTTGCACCAAATTAGAGTTAAAAAAAATGACACTAATTCGGTGCAAACAGAGTATAAATATGCCCCTTAACCTTATAATGGCCTGTTGGTATTCTTTACACTGACAGGCATAGCACAGTGGAAGAGAAAATGAATGTTGAGATTAAATTAATATCAGAGGACGACATTTTGTTTGTGTTTAATAAACATAGGCGGTCATTCTGACCGCGGCGGTCGGCGGTCGCCGCCCGCCAAGCGGTTCCCGCCGAAAGACCGCTCCGCAGTCAAAAGACCGCGGCGGCCATTCCGGCTTTCCCGCTGGGCCGGCGGGCGACTGCCAGAAGACCGCCAGCCGGCCCAGCGGGACAGCCCCTTCAACAATGAAGCCGGCTCGGAATGGAGCCGGCGGAGTTGAAGGGGTGCGACGGGTGCAGTGGCACCCGTCGCGATTTTCACTGTCTGCTAAGCAGACAGTGAAAATCTTCGTGGGGCCCTGTTAGGGGGCCCCTGCACTGCCCATGCCGGTGGCATGGGCAGTGCAGGGGCCCCCAGGGGCCCCACGGCACCCGTTCCCGCCATCCTGGTTCTGGCGGTGGACACCGCCAGAAACAGGCTGGCGGGAAGGCGGTCGGAATCCCCATGGCGGTGCTGCAAGCAGCGCCGCCATGGCGGATTCCCTGGGCCAGCGGGAAACCGCCGGCTCCCCTTTTCTGACCGTGGCTTTACCGCCGCGGTCAGAATCGCCAAGGAAGCACCGCCAGCCTGTTGCCAGGTCAGAATGACCCCCATAATGTCTTCATGCACATATCAGAAGGCATGGCCTACCTTGGAACTCAATTGTGTTCCCAGTTTGCAAATGAGGAAAAAGGTTAGCTTTATATCAAAAGCACACCCTGGCTGCTGTAGGTGTTTAGGTGTCGGACATCAGTGGAATGTAAAATCAGATTGAAAAGGCAGCAAAAATGTATTCTATTGTAAAAGGCACATTGCAATTATATTTATAACATTTTATACTTTACAATAGTTGAGGATTCCTTTATGGTACTGAATTAATATTATAATACATTGGAGCCTCCAATCTCTATATTTAAGCCCACCTCTAATTTTCTTACTAAAGTCTTGTTGTGGCATCTAATAACAAAATGGCATAGCTGGTCACCTGTATTAATTTCTTAAAGTTGAATTGTGATAGCATAATTCCTTCTCCCAGAGTCAGCAGCTAAAATGAACAGCAAGTCACATTTTAAACAAAGAAAGGTCACCCAAAAGAAGATATTTAAGGTAACATGTTTATTTTTTTCAACGCTATGGGGGTCATTACGACTTTGGCGGAGGGAAAAGCCAGTCTGCCGAAGTCCCAATGGGTAGACTGCCGCCAGTGTGGCTGCCTCCCCGTCTGCCCCATTATGAGTTTCCCACTGGGTCAGGGGTCAGCCCACTGGCCCAGCAGAAAACAGCCCACAGCATTGCCTCCGGCTCATAATACAGTTGGCGGCAATGCTGTAGTGCGTAGGGTGCACCAGCACCCATTGAAATGTTCACTGTCTGCAAATCAGACAGTAAACATTATGATAGGGATGGCCGGGGGGGCCCTGCACTGCCCATGCCAATTGCATGGCCGGTGCAGGGCCCCTCCTGGGGCCCCCGTCTCTGCCAGCCGTTTCATGGTGGTGCTACCACCATGGATCCGCTGGCAGAGACAGGAGTTGTAATCCCCGGGGCAGCTCTGCTAGCAGCGCTGTCCTGGTGGATTAGGGCCACCAGCAATGCCAGACCGACGTTCAGTCGAACACTGGTGGTGCTGGCGGTCTGACCGCTACGCTACCACTGCGAATGTAATGTGGAGGTTGGACCCCCGCATTGGCAGCAGTCCGACCGCCACCGCAACAATGGCGGTCATTGGACCGCCAATGCCGTAATAAGGCCCTATATGTCATTACAGCAAATAAGAATCTCTGCATGCTTCTGTGCATTCGGAGCTACAGCATTTTTAATCTTACTTACATTAAACTGATTTAAATACTGTACAACAAATTGCTACTGTTTATGTTGTGTTTGATTGTGCACTACAGATTCTACATGTATTTTTCATGTCTGCAAACATACTGTCTCTTTCAAATGAAAGGACAAAATTACAAGGATTTAGGCACCTTATGGGAAAAGTGAAAGGTATAACCATGTAATAAAAGGAGTACAGTTTTTTTCTGATATACATTAAAAGTATATTGCAAGTTATCTCAGGGTTCCAGCCTTCTAAAGGAACTCCTCTTTGATGTGCAATATCCTTATAATGTAGGACAGGAATACTTTGTCTCACATACTATACAGCTCAAAGGCCATCCTGTGGCAAGCATAATGAACTTGTCATGTGTTTGCTCTTTCATAAAAATATGTGGACATGAAAATGCAGTGAAATAGAGTGCAGAGTAGAATTGAATGGCATAGGTTGCAGTGGCATAGAGTGGTGCAAAGTAGAGTAGCATAGAGTGATGCAGAGGAGAGTATATTGACGTAGAATGCAGTTGCATAGAGTGCAGTGGCAAAGAATGGAGTAGCTTAGAGTTGAGTAGTGCAGAGTACAGTGGTGTAGAGTTCAGTGGCGAAGAGGGCAGTGCTGCAGAGTAGAGTGTCAGAGTGCAGTGGAGTAGAGTGGCATAGAGAGCAGTGGCATAGAGTACAGTGATGCAGAGTAGAGTGCAGGGGCTTACAGTACAGTGACATAGAGTGCAGGTGTGTTGACTGCAGTAGTTAAGAGTAGATTAGCACAGAGTGCACTGGTATAGAGTGCAGTATCACATAGTGGAGTAGAGTGCCGTAGAATGCAGTGGTGGAGAGTAGATTGTTTCACAGTAGAGTGAAGTAGCATAGAGTGAAGTGGTGCAGGGTAGTGTGCAGTTGCATAGAGTGGCATAGAGTGTAATGGCATAGAGTCAAGTGGTGTAGAGTGCAGAAGCATAAAGTGCAATCGTGCAGAGTAGATTAGAGTGATGTACAGTGGATTGGCGTAGATTGCAGGGGCATAGAGTTTAGTGTTACAGAGTAAAGTACATAAGCGTTGAGTGTTTTGACATAGAGTGAAGTGGCATAGAGTGCAGGGTTGCAGAATGGCTTAGAGTACAGTGGCATAGAGTGGAGTTGTACAGAGTAAATTGGTCTGGCCTAGAAAGGAGTGGTGTAGAATGCAGTGGTTGAGAGTAGAGTGGTGAAGAGTTCATTGGCATAGAGTAGAGAGGTACAGGGTGGAGTACAGAGGCATAGCTTGAAGTAGCATAAAGTGCAGTGGCATAGGGTGGAGTGGTGCAGAGTGGAGTGGCATGGAGTGGTGTAAAGTGGAGTGGCTCAGAGTACAGTGCAGTGGGGTGGAGTGGTGCAGACTAGAGTGGAGTGGCATAGAGCAGAGTATGCATGATATGATAGCTGGCTGCCATTCCAGACAACACATTTTCAATTGAAATGAAAATTACATTTGCACAGACATACAGTTTTACCAAAACTATATTGTGCGCAAATGAAAATGTGTAGAAATTGCATCACCTAGTGTAATGGTTTGTTTTGAACAGATTATTGTATTTGTTTCCAGTACACTTCAGAAATGACAACAATATGCTTAATTTGTGGTATTAACACTTACACAATTCTTTTCAATGTTTTTGTGTGCTAGAAAAAACGTTTTTCTACCCCGAGTATTCAGTATGATTGTCACATAAATGCTTTCACTTTGAAGTAAGAGAAAGAAAAGTAAACAAGCACCCCCAGAAGACAGCGGCTGACATTTGACCTCGACTTTTGAATGCACAGCAAAAGTGACAATATAAGAAAAAAGCTTTAAAGGCCTGTATACAGAAAGAAATTTCGAGGAAGGATACAGTAAACAAGGTTTATGCAACGGGAGGGATAAACTAAAGTTGGCGAGCCTAAAGCAAATAAAGCCAGCAAGTAAAAAGCACAAAGCCAATGGTAATCAACTGGCTCAATGCTTTCCTAGGTCAATTTTCTGAAAGTCCCCAAGATGTCTTTAGCGAACCAGACAGCTGGCCTATCTGGAAGGCTGCTACCTAAAAAGTGCTTTAGTGTTCACAAACCATCTAATTTACTGAATCAGGGCCCAGCTGTATGAAGGTTTTTTTGCATTCTCAATTGGCTCGATTTGCAGAATCAGGCCATTTGCAAACACAAAAAGGCATTTTTAGATGTACAAAGTCCAAGTTGTGATTCAGAATCGGCATGTTTAGGATGTGCCTTCCTAATACCGATTTGCATGGTATGTACAAATGTTTTGTGACCCAAAATGCAGTTTCAAAACAATCGCATTTTACCACCAACTCGAAGTTGGTGGTAAGCCATTTGCAAAAGGGAAGGGGTCCGTGTGGGACTCCTTTCTGTTTGAAAATGAAAGAAAAATATTTTTTAAGAGCAGGCAGTGGTCCACTTACCACAGCCTACTCTTAAAAAAATAAACAATAATATCCTTTAAGGAAAGTAGGTTGCATTTAAAAAAAAGGTCACAGACATGGAGGTCTGCTGACCCCAGCAGGCCATCATCTCTGTGATTTTTGCAATTCCCAATAGGTCGCAAACTGAGACCTACCTCGCTAATATTCATAAGGAAGGTCTATTTGTGACTGACTGGGAAATCGCAGAAAGTGTAAAACACACTTTCGGATATAGGTGTTTGTGATTACCAAATAGCAATTCGCAAAAAATTGCAATTTGGTAATGGCAAACACTAATCTTTGTTCATCTGGCCCTTGAAGGTTTGAATACAAAAGCCCTTTGCGCATGAGGCCCTCTAGGTACTCACAAAAAATAATTGAATCCAACTCCCACTTTGACGAAAAATAAAATAGGTGTATATCAACGTGCACTTTCCAAAAACTAAATTCAGTCACTCTAAACACTGCAGCAATTTTTCTTAACTTCATGACACATCCTGGCTGTTTCAAAATCATGTTTTTAGTACTTTTTAGACTAATCAGGTTCCTTGGAATAATGCTGAAGTGAAATACCAAGTTATGCAGCAGGGTTGACAAAACTGCATGGGAAGGAAACACAGTTTAAGCGTCAAGGAATGAGAATGTATGTGGTGTATACATCGGTCAAAGTCAAATCAAGCACCACACTTAGTAGAATTAATATCTTGCTATTTTGACACATTTACATAAAATGGATTCGAGTGCTGAATATTATTCACAAACAATTAATAATTGTCACTTCCGTTGAAACGCAGGTGATTATATTAAAGCTTTCCTTTATACCTCCCAGATGTAATAAATTATGTAAAGGCTAAACAATTTGTGCAAGTTTCTAATTACTCGCTTTTGGTATTAAAAGGATGTGCCTCATTAATTCTATTCTTCTTATTTTTGTTCTAAAAATCTGCCTTTACTTGCTTGTTTAACTTGCATTTACACTATACTGTCTCTAATAGCACCTTTCTCGAATGAAAAAACCCGGTAAGGGAGCATCATTCATTAAGACTTCTTATGTAAGTGGATGATCGGAAGTCACTTTAAAATGTAAAGCATTATTGAAAGAGATGCTAGAAATGAGGAATTGGTCTAGGATTCTTTTAGACAATGCCTTCTAAAAAAACGGCAGCTTTAAGAATAGTGTCAGTGATGTAAGCATTAACTTGTGCGAACACTGAAACAAAACATTTTCTTGACACAAGAGGAAGCATTCCTCCCAGCCTGATTGAATTGTATTTAGTTGTATAATATCTTTGTTTTCGGATGCATTCAAAAGACCTTCACCGGTCCATGAACTGCGAATTTACAATCGTTCAAACATTGACATTTTTAAATGCCTGTATACAGCATTGAATAGATGAAGCTTTTGATGTGTTTGAGCTAGAAGCAAAATATATCTTAACATTTTCCAAAATATGAAGTAGTTGGGAGAGTGCCCGACGGGCTGGTCTGACAGGTTGGTGTTTGGGAAGGTGATTTAGCTGTTTGTGAGCCTTTTTAATGGTCTACTCTACTAGTTTTTACTGTTGATTTCCCTAATATAAAAACAAGCATCTTCAATGCAACGGGTCTCGCATTAGCTCGAGTTAGAGCTATTAGCGTGGTAAAGAAAAAAAAAACGCAGCGCGATTGCACTATGTAAAATGCAGCATCGCGCTGCGTGGAAAATAAACATATAAAGTGGTCCGGACTCCAGGCTGAAAACATCCAGTCTCGTATATTTTTAGTAGTTTACCGGTGCTGTGTAGGTGGGCTAAACACCGGAAAAGGCATGCCGTATGCATGATTTTCACAAATGAAAGCAACCGGATTTTAAAAGGCAAGCCCACGAACCAATGTAAGTGACTGAGGTGACATGGGAGTGGTTTGAAGCCCAAAGAGAGATTATAGAATGGGACGGAGCGCTTTGCGCTGGCCCATAACAAACATTGCCTGCAGCAAGATCACATCCGTGCAGTCTTCCATACATTCTAAAGCACTAAAGTGAGTCTGTACATGTTCAAAACGTCCCTAGTTTGCAACATGGGCCACTTATTTAGAGATTTAATTTGCTAATTAGGGCCACTTTTACTTTGGTGCCAGGGCTGATTTTCTGTTCCAGTCCCACCCTGATTGTGCAATAGATAGTAAGTTGGCCAGGTGTGTAGCAAATTAATATTTACAAGGAAAACACTATGGGCCATATTTATACTTTTTGACGCAAAACTGCGCTAACGCAGTTTTGCGCCAAAAAAATTAGCGCAGGCTAACGCCATTCTGAAGCGCCATGCGGGCGCCGTATTTAATTCAATGACGTTAGCCGGCGTTAGCCGCCGGCGCTGTCTGGTGTGCGTTAAAAAAAACGACGTACACCAGGCAGCGCCGGCGTAGGGGGAAAATGGCGTATGGGCGTCCACAAATGGTGCAAGTCAGGCTGAGGCAAAAAAATCGCCACAACCCGATTTGCGCCATTTTTTTACGACGCCCAACCCCCATTGAAATGACTCCTGTCTTAGCAAAGACAGGAGTCATGCCCCCTTGCCCAATGGCCATGCCCAGGGGACTTCTGTCCCCTGGGCATGGTCATTGGGCATAGTGGCATGTAGGGGGGCACAAATCAGGCCCCCCTATGCCACAAAAAAAAATTAAAAAAAATACTTACCTGGACTTACCTTAATGTCCCTGGGGTGGGTCCCTCCATCCTTGGGTGTCCTCCTGGGGTGGGCAAGGGTGGCAGGGGGTGTCCCTGGGGGCAGGGGAGGGCACCTCTGGGCTCATTCTGAGCCCACAGGTCCCTTAACGCCTGCCCTGACCCAGGCGCTAAAATCCGGCGCTAATGCGGGTTTTTTAGACCCGCCCACTCCCGGGCGTCATTTTTGCCCAGGAGTATAAATACGACGCATATGCATCGGAGTCATTTTTTAAGACGGGAACGCCTACCTTGCATATCATTAACGCAAGGAAGGTGTTCACGCAAAAAAATTACGCTAACTCCATGAACTTTGGCGCTAGACGCGTCTAACGCCAAAGTATAAATATGAAGTTAGTTTTGCGTCGAATTTGCGTCGAAAAAAACGACGCAAATTTGGCGCAAACGGACTATAAATATGCCCCCCATGTCTGCGGAATCACAATTTTCCATTAGTTTTGTATAATGTCCATTTTGTGTTGTTATCTCATAAAGCACAATGAAATGCATGCATATAAAAGGGTCCTAGAAAATGGCAGTTGCTGGAAGGAGAGATGCCTAGGTAGTTGTGTTGTGGTGCACTCCTCAGGTGAATACACTTCGTTGTTGTGTCATTTCTAACATAACAAGTAGAGACAAGGACCTGAGGAGTAGACTTGCGTTGAAATATTCTTGGAGTGAGTTGTGGAACCTGAGCAGTGTGAGAGCATGATTTATTCAGTGGAAAACTACACCAACAACAACACTCTTAAAAACAATTACAACCTCAGGGTTGTGTAGACTCAGCGAATTACAACTGTGCAATAAGCTACTTTAAAATTTAAAAAACGACTGCTGCATAGTCTGAAACCTACTGTTGAGGCACCTGCGACTGACTTTTGGAGAGCTGCTCCACCTGCAAGGAGTTCTGACATGCTGTACACACCTGTGTTCGACGAGGCGCAAGTGAGGTTGCTTCGGGCAAGGAGTTCTGAGAGGCTGCTTTATGTCATCGCATGGCTTCATGCAACATGACCTCGCATAGCGGACATTTTAGTTTGGGCCGGTACGTGCAGCTGTCATTTTTAAATTGGATTGAAAATTTGGAAAACGTCCAGAAATATCAATAAAGGAGTGATGTCATCACATGTGGTCACGTGACTGTGCAGAGCCCCCATTTTAGGTGTTTTCTCTTTGAATACTATACAGAAACTGGAAATATTTCACAGTAGAAAAGCAGCACAAGATGTTAAGACTTGAAACATTAGTCATATGGTAATTTACTTAAAAAATAGGATTAAAGAGTTTTTCTTTTTTCTTTCAGTGAGTGAATAATTTAGTAATTTATTTATTTGGCCTCTGGAAATTCAGTCTGCTTCTTTCTCTACTGGTAAAGTGAGGAAATAGAACTAGTGCAATTGGTGAAGTATTGCCTTTGAACAATTATAGAAGCCACATCATGAACACACAAAGCTTCAGCATTAATCCTTTGCAAGTTTTCTGACCATTTGGTTAGGAACCTACATTAAAATGGGCAGAATGTAAGGAATATTTTTAAAATTACATTGCAGCAGTGGATGTGTTCAAAGAAATGTCTACTGAACATAAAAAATTATTTTGTTGCATTCTTTGGGTCCGCGAGGCTTACAATCAGATGTCTAAAGCCAGTGGTTCTGGGGATGGGAAAGTTTTCAATACAGCCATATTTTACCTTGATAATTATTTTAAGCCAAAAGTGTGTGTGTATTGGCATAACTACATTTAAATTCTATCAAAGAAAACTAAGTTAATAAAAAAACTGTAGATGAATATGTTGCAGAGCTACAGAAATTACCAGAGAATTGCACGTTTGGAAATCTTCATGACAATATGATGAGGGGTCAAATAGTCATGCAGGTAGCAATCCTGTTATCCAAGAATGCCTTTGGGTTAATGGAGATGCAGACTTAAAGGATGTGTTAGTCATAGTGAGCAAGGCTGAAATATAAGGGAGGTGTGCTGTAGTCCTTAAACAAGATGTAAAATATGCTGATTTGGTTGTGAAAATTACCTCAAGCAGTGAAAAGAATTGTAGTGCTTTGTTTCACAATAGGAAATCTAAATCACAAACTAGATGGCATCATTGTGCAGTAAAAACAATTTAGCATATAGTATGAGCTGTCCTGCAGTCAAGCAAAAATGTAGTCATTGTGGAATTATGGGTAATTTAAAGTGTGAAAGAAGAAAGGTGCAAAGGTGAAGTGTGTGAATAATGAGGAAGAAAATGGTGAATATTCTAAACAGGAGTCTGAACACAATGTTTGTAAGAACAAGTTAGTTGTTAATGTAGACAATACCTAAGTTTTAAACATTAATGAAGAAATGTGCAAAAGCAACCCCAAGTGTTGGATGACTATTTGTGAATATTTGCCGACTTAATCTCACCTTACACAATCATTAATGAAGATACGTGGAAAATATATTTTGTGGAGAAGGTGTGTGACAAATTGAATCATCCCAACATTCAGCCAGAAAGGTACTCTGGCGAAAGAATTTACATAATTGGTTTCAGATGGTTCACATTCATGTTATAAAACAGACAGGTTCGGGGAAAGTTATATGTAACAAAGAATGGACCACTAGTGTTCGGTTGATTTGATCAAGGAAACTGATACAATTCTTGATCCCAACAGTAGTGAACAAGTGTTTGTGTTTTATGAAGGAACTACTGTTGATAATAAAAAGTTGAAAACATTTCCATGTGTATTTGGTAACAAACTAAGTTATTTTAAAGGCTTTGAACACAAAATATTACTGAAGGAGGATGAGGTTCCAAAGGTACAAAAAGTTTGGAACATTCCTATTTTGATTAGGGACAAGGTATTAAACAAACTGGATAAGTTGGTTGCTTCACAAATAATTGAGCCAATTAAAGATTCTAATTGGATTTCTCCCTTTGGTGCTGTGAGATGCAGTAATGGAAAGATTAGACTATGTATTGATTTGCACAATCTAAACAATAGCATCATTATTGACAGATTCCCTTTACCTAAGATTATTGAAACGGTGACTTGCCTTAAGGGTGCAAAATGGTTTTCCACAATTGATTTATCTTCTGCATATCACCAGACTTCCTTGCCTCCTGAAGCTAAGATTTGAACATCATTTCTCACTCATTTGGGAGTTACTAGTTCAAACGCATGCCATTCGGTTTAGCATTGTCTGCAGCCGTTTTTTTAACTGTTGATTTGTTCAATTTGTTTAAAAAGAAAAAAGGTGCAACTTTTTTCCAGGATGGTAGTCAGGTAAATGGAACAGACAAGACAGAACATGATTCCAGACTAATGCGAGTTTTACGCACCCTGGAAGAAAAGGGGCTTACAGTTGAATTTCCCAAATGCAAATTTGCTGAGGATAGTGTGACATATTTGAGTCACATCATCATGAGCATGGGGTTAAAACATAACTCAATTTGGTGAGTGCAATTGTGAATACTACTACTCCTCATACTAGTAAAGATGATATTAAGGGGCATATTTATACTCCGTTGGCGCCGGAATTGCGTCGTTTTTTTTGATGCAATTTCGACGCAAAACTAACTCCATATTTATACTTTGGCGTTAGACACGTCTAGCGCCAAAGTCCATGGAGTTAGCGTCATTTTTTAGCGTGGACACCTACTTTGCGTTAATTATATGCAAGGTAGGCGTTCCCGTCTAAAAAATCGACTCCGAGGCATGTGCGTCGGATTTATACTCCCAGGCAAAAATCACGCCCGGGAGTGGGCGGGTCAAAAAAAATGACATACAGCCGCTTTTGCGCCGTTTTTTAGCGCCTGCAAAAGGCAGGCATTAAGGGACCTGTGGGCTCTGAAGGAGCCCAGAGGTGCTCTCCCATGCCCCCAGGGACACCCCCTGTCACCCTTGCCCACCCCAGGAGGACACCCAAGGCTGGAGGGACCCATCCCAGGGACATTAAGGTAAGTTCAGGTAACTATTTTTTATTTATTTTTTTGTGGCATAGGGGGGCCTGATTTGTGCCCCCCTACATGCCACTATGCCCAATGACCATGCCCAGGGGACAGAAGTCCCCTGGGCATGGCCATTGGGCAAGGGGGCATGACTCCTGTCTTTACTAAGACAGGAGTCATTTCTATGGGGGTTGGGAGTCGTAAAAAATGGCGCAAATCGGGTTGAGGCGAAAAATTTGCCTCAACCTGACTTGCCCCATTTCTTGACGCGCAAGCCCCATATCCCCCTACGCCGACGCTGCCTGGTGTACGTCGTTTTTTTTAACGCACACCAGACGGCGCCGGCGGCTAACGCCGGCTAACATCATTCAATAAATACGGCGCCCGCATGGCGCTTCAGAATGGCGTTAGCCGGCACTAATTTTTTTGACGCAAAACTGCGTTGGCGCAGTTTTGCATCAAAAAGTATAAATATGGGCCTAAATCCTTTTTGTGGTTGGCTGAGTTTTGTGCTAAATTTATACCCAATTTTGCAAGGAAAACCTACAATATCAAGCAAATTTATAAGTAAACATTTCATTGCTCTGTTGAATGTGAGGAACATTTTTGTACTATCATATCAGCGATTGCTAATTCCAGTAGTTTAGGAAAGTTTTGACACTACTGCAGACAGTATCATCACCATGGATGCCAGTAGCAAGGGTTTAGGGTCATATTAACTCAGGAAGACACCAAAGGATTGGAACACATAATTGCTCATGCCTCTAGAACTTTACCTCCTTGAGAAGAAAACTATCCAATCATTGAAAGAGAAATCTTGACATGTGCTTGCGCTTCACAGAATTTTAGGTCTTTTGTTTGGGGTACACCATACATAATTCACTGTGATCTCAAACCTTTAGTCAAAATCTGAACAACCGAAGGAACTGTCAGTGCTTCTGGCAAGAGTTTGCTTCTGTATGCAGGGTTTAGGTTATAGGATAATTTACACTGCCATTAAGGACAATGTGATTGTGGATTTTCTGTCAAGGATACCTGTTCAGATAGAGGAATGTGAGGATGAAAGATGCAATGGCTTTAATGTTGCCTCAATTCATAATTAGGGCTGTTCTGCTAATAAACTATAGTAGTGGGAAAATTAATACAAGAGTGACAAGGTTTTATATCAAGTGAAATTGTACATTTTGAAGGCCTGACCCAAGAAAGAAACTTTGAATGCATTGATAAGGTCTTTTTGTGAGGTGAGGTCAGAGTTCTCTGTGGATGGCAAAATTATTATTAGAGGTAAAACAATTGTTCCCCCTGAAAAATTAAGGAATCATTCAGTGAATTTGTGTCATGAAGGCCATATTGGAATTATCAGGGCAAAGTCCATGTTGAAGAAACTGTTTTTATGGCCAGCAGTAGATTTAGCTGTGGAGGGATTTGTACATGAGTGTGTTGCATGCCTGAAGGATGACAAACTGTTACACACCTTACAGCCTCCAATGAGTGTGGGTTTTGTACCCAAGTATCAGTGGGAGTGTGTAGCAATTGATGTGATTGGACCAGTGGATTTCTCTCATAAGTATATTGTAGTTTTGAGATGGCTTGTGGTTGACGTAAAGAAAAGGCAGATACAGACACTATACTGGCATTTATGGATCGTATGTTTGTGATAAAGGAGTACAGTTATGTATAAAAAAGCAAACATTTATTTTGACATACTTGGTATAAAACATAGAACCACTTCCCTATACAATCCAAGTGGTAAAGGAATGGTGGGGAGATTCACCCACCTGTCGAAGGATTCTATTCAGTTGGCCAAGTGTAACAAGGAGGGCTGGATCACACATATTGGTAAGGCTGTGTGGGCTTACTGTGTCACATGTACTAAAGCCACAGATCTTTCACCAATTGTGATTATGAGGGGAAGGAAACCAAGGTCTAAATACAACCCAGGTTGGTTATGCAGCACTGGTGTGGTGCAACGGCCTTTACAAGAAGTGTGTGATAGAATGAAGCAGTGTCTAGACAAGAGTAAAAGGTATTATGATCTCAACGATGAAGCTAAATCTGTGAAAATTGAGGTGGGTGATTGGGTTCACATCAAAATACTAGCAGGGCCGTACTGGCTGTAGCAGGAATTGGGCATTTTCCTGGGAGGCTGGAAGGGTAGGGACAGTACTCTAGCAGTGGGAGCTAGGTTTATTACTTTTAATTTTGCAGCAGTGCTGCAATATCGTCCCCAGTAACAAAAGAACAAAAGCAGCAATGGTTCCGCCACCCCCCCCCCTCCTGACAGCCGGTCCGGCAAAAATGCCAGGGCTGCCTTGGGTTCCCAGTTCGGCCTTGGAGACTAGGCAAGATTTGTAAAGGTGAACCTCAGCTTTATGAATTTGAATAAGTTGTTGAGGTGTTACATAATGCAGTAAAATTAAGGAATTAGAAGGTGTGGAACCTTGAAAGAGTTGCAGTCCTGTCTAAACGAATGGAAGGGAGTCACTGTAGTGTGGCTTTTGAGGAAGATTTCAATGAATTAGATGATAACTCAGAAGGATCACTTCTAGCTAGTGTTCCTAAATGTAGTGAATAATGTGATGTGCCTAATGCAGTGAATCCAAACATTCCTGAATGTAGTGGTGAAGATGAAGTACCTGATATTGTGGATCATGACTCTACAAAATGTTCTGGATTTTCTAATTTTCCTGGTGATAGTGAAGAGTGTGAATTGCCTTAAGGACAATTCTCAGAGAGCTAGGAAACCTCTTTGTTGGCTCAAAGATTACATAATGTACAACAAGTAAGTAGTTTGATCAATGTATTTTGTATTGTTATGTATACCACTGTTGTTACATTGAGCTTTATGAGCTTTGTATTATTTTAATATTTATTTTTCCTGTTATTATCATACATTGTTCACATATTGGCCATTGTTGGCATCTTAAGTGTTGTGCTATTTTAATAATTATTCATTTTATATTTAGAGATGTATTATTCATTGTATATATTTTAGGTTTTAATACAAAGAGGGGAGGTGTTGTGTTGTTATACCATAATGCACAATGGAATTCTCACATATTAAGGGGTTCTAGAATGTGACAGTTGCTGGAGGAAGAGATGCCAAGGCACACATTTATGCAGCCTGCTCAGCAGTTGAATAAAGTGCTTAACTGACACTTCGTAGTCGTGTCACTTCTAAAATGGCAGTCCCCTTACTGAACACACTGTAAAAATGTCTTTGTTTAGTTTTAAACGGTTTCTTATATCATGAGGCACTGTGAATATACCTTTTTTTTAGCTGAATACCTAGCTTCTGATTTATTTTCTAAGAACTATCAACAGATTTCATGTGACCTCGTGTATCTCTGTATAAAGTACTTGTGACCCCAAAATAAAATATCACTCATTGTATGAATTTAAGTACGGCAGAGAGCCTGTTAGCCTGCTGGTGTAGAGGGGACCTCTCCTTCACCCACCAGGCAAAGAAAAGACCAAACTACAGTACTTGACTCAGGCAGCAGACCATTTGTGACTGACTTAAGTGCTCTTGCAGGCAAGTTGAGAGCACTTTTGATTTAAAAATAACTGCGGGGATGGCCGCCATGTCATGGTGGCCTACTCTACAATTTTGGTGTGGGCATCATGACATGGAATGCTATGAAATGCCACTAGAACAAGGGAATTGAAAATTGCTATTATTCTCCCTACTACGTTCTGTCAGGTCATGTTTTTATCAGCAATTGGCATGCGGTAAGAGATGCAGTGCATCCAGAAGAATCTGAGGCAACCTTTAGGCCTTGGTTGTCCCCAGCATTGGCCGTTAACCTCTGGCTGGCTAATACTTAGGTAGTGAGGCACACCATCTGAGGATCTTGTAAAGGGAAAGCTGTGGCCCAAGGAATTATGAGAGAAGTCTCCTGGGCTCTTGTGTTCATCACCCTGGTGCTGTGCCGTTCATTGGGGGCAGAGATCACTGATTTCACTAACCCACAACGGCTGTGAGATCTTCAGTGTTTGGACGATTTTGGCGATAGCTGTCTCCTTTCCTTGGCAGGCATGAAAACTGCAGAGTGTCTGGCACTAGGTGCATGGGCAGGCCAGAGGTGCACTGTGGATCCCAGAAAACATGTTCCCTTCATTTTTCCTCCTGCTGCCACACACTGCAGCGAAAGACTGATGATACCACTGGCCTGCCTTGGAGGTAAAGGGCCCTGTGGAGGATGCCTGGATACGTTTGTTGCTAGACCTTGTGCTATTGAAGAGGTGTTACTGGCCAGATGGTTTGACCACTATTATTGCTTGGAACTGTCAATTCATGCCATGAAAAATCAGAGAATACCTGATTAGGCCGTAGAGCACAGGGGAACATCTACATTAATACTTTCTATAAGGCACGAGAGTGTTATACTGTTGTGAACATAAGTGAACCATGCATGGCAGTTCATTATGAGGAGAGCTGACCAAAAACAGGGCAAATTGTAATTTTAGCATCGCAAGAGCATCAGAGATCGAGTTTCCCTCTACTTAGATCGTGGATGGTGAAACCAAGCTGCTACTGCTTTATTTGAAGACAGGCAGACAACAATAGATGGGAAGTTGGATACGATGAAGACCAAAATAGATAACCTAATGGAACCCCTGAACAGGCATAACATCTGCCTAGATGGAGCTGAAAGCCAGATCTCTAATCTAGAGGATGGTGGCACTGTTCAAATTAAGAAATAAATAGGTATGGAGAAGGTGCTGATGGTAGTGATAGCGCAGAATGAGAATCTAGAGGCACCTTCCAGCTGCAATAATGTTAGGATTAAGGGACTGACAGATTCCACACACATGATCAAACCTGAACTGTTTATTCTTGACAACTTCAATGCCATGTTTGTAGCTGAGTCGACCCATTCCACAGAGATGCCTATTTTCATACCAGGTGAGCCTTCATTCCTGATCATTGCACACCTACTTAACTAGTGTAAAAACAATACTGTTCTGCTGCTTACTAAGGAAGAGGGTCCTCCCATGCTATTTACTCTGACTTTTTTGCTGTGATACAGGATGCCAGAAATTAATTCATGGTTGTCAAAAAATTACTGCATTCCAAGGGTATCAGGTATACCATGAAACATTCAGCAGAACTGCAGTTGGAAACTGAGAGAAGCTGAAATATTTCACTGACCACAAGGCTGTATTGACATTTACAGAACAATATCACTGAACAAATTACACCGCAACTCTGCCATAATCCTTGCTGAGGACAGGAGACACAAACCAGGACTAAAAGGCCAGGAGTGAAGTTAAACAAACCATAGGCAGCTTTACATACATGCTATCTCCATGACTTCACTGTAAAATACCAGATTTCGAATATATGTCGGAACAACGCACGCTGGAACCACACATGCCTAAAAATGTGGTCAGAACAACGACCACGTTGTTACCACTAATGCCTTTACCACGAATGCCTTAACAACATTTTTTTGTTGTAAAGGCATTCCTGGTAAAGGCATGCGTGGAATGGCATGCATGGTTCCAGCATGCGACTCCCCTGATCTCCCACCCCACCCCTAAAACCACTGTGACCCCCACCCCGCCCCTAAAACTACCCCAACCCCTCACCCCACCCCTAAAACTACTACAACCCCCCACCCCGCCCCTAAAACGACTTCTAAAACCTAAAACTACCCTGATCCCCCACCCTGCCCCTAAAAACTAAAAGTACCCCAACCCCCACCCGCCCCTAAAACTACTGCAACCCCCCACCCCATCCCCAAAACCTAAAACTATCCTGAACCCTCACCCCGCCCCTAAAAGTACCCTGACCCCCCACCCTGCCCCTAAAACCTAAAACAACCCAACCCCCTACCCCCCTAAAACTACCCCGATCCCCCTACCCTGCCCCTAAAACCTCAAACTACCCTGACCCCGCCCCTAAAACCTAAAACTACTCTGACCCCACCCTAAAAACTAAAATTATCCCAACCCTCCCACCCCGCTCCTAAAACTGCTGTAACCCCCACCCCGCCCCTGTGGTATATTCGGTGACAGTTGGGGCTTCCAGTGTGGGTGGGCCCGCGGACAGTTTGATGGATCGGTGCTTTGTGAGATGGGTGGGATGGAAAAGCTGTTGCCAGATGTTTCTTATTTTTATTACTGTGCGGGCACAACATCAGATGATGACTCACCATAATAATGTCAACACTAGTACTAACTGGCCAACTCACATTTGCACTAGTACAAGTATGATCGCCCCATGAAATCTTCATGGAATAGAGATGAATTCCAAATGTTTAAACTAACATAGATATCATATATATTATATATATATATATATATATATATATATATATATATATATATATATATATATATATATACATTTATAGTTTTTGTTTTATTTCAAATATATAGAAATTATGTTTTGTAAATTTCTATAAACATGTATTTCCTTTTCAGGCATAATTCATTAATAAAAGAACAAACATATACTTAAGTGTAAAACATAACCACAGATGAATTAAAAACAGACAAATTCATCAGTCTTTAAAAACACACATCACTCAAAATATATCACTGTACAAATATGAACCACTTTTTCAAGTGAAATTGTTCAGTGCGAGATTTTAACGATGCGTTTTGGTGGGATGATCTTATACTATCCACTTTCTTCAAGACATGAAATTATTTTGAACTTCTATTAGTTATATGAACGCATAGCAAAGTAATAAAACATACTGAGACAGTCTAAAAGAATAAAAACATGCAGGAGCAGAAATGCAAGAGTCAACTTCTAAAACTTTGGGAATTGCCATTCAGACCACAAATAACTTGACTGTGAAAACTGAAATGCGCCTGACCCTACTAGCATTTAGGAAAACGGCAGACAGGAGGAGAATGTCCTGGGAACATAGACAGAAGCTAAGCAATAAGGAGAGGGGGAGCCTCCCCCTAGAACTTGTTCAGAGATCATCCGAAAAGAACTATTATTTCAAGAGTAAGGGATGAGAATAGGGACCTCCAGCTGACTTCAGACAAACTTCTGAAGGTTTTTACTAACTGCTTTATGGATTTATACACCGCCAAGGTGTACTTTACTGAATCACAAATGTCTGCAAATGTCTGACTGTTTGGATAACATTGTCGTGACTTGTTTGGAACATGATGACAGATTACCTCTGAATGAACCTTTGGCCATAGACCAAGATGAAGTAATTACTAGCCTGGCCAATATCAAGACTTATACATTTAAACATGCACTCTGTCCGCATCTGCTAAAGGTGTATAATGAGGCCCTACAGACAAATTGTCAAATAAAAACCCACAAGCCCCCTCCATGTCTTTCCTTTAGGTAGCAAAGTAGATTGCAAATAGATTAACATGGGGGAAAGGGACTGGTCCTCCAGGACAAGACAGTGTTCATATTCATCACCCATAATATTCGCCTGCTGTTTGCTATTATATATCAGATAAACCCTGAGCTCTCGGCATGTTGGGTCTTCTTGGAAGCTGAAAAGGATTTTTATTCACTGCAATAGCTTTTTCTCCTTGCAGTATTGTGAACACTAAGGCCGGGAACGCAAATAATACGCATGATAACATTATTATACACGTGTCTGACTGCCCGAGTGCAGATTAATAACCCTTTGTCGGACTCACAAGAGTGACGAGGCTGCTTCCTTCGGACATCCCTATGGAGCCGTTGGCCCGTAAAGTGTGGCAACACCCTGCACACAGGGGACTGTTCTTTACAAATAGTGCTCAGTCCTGTTGATATACATTAATGTTGTAATGTTACTCATCACAAAAGTCCAGAGCAAAACTTGAAGCCTGCACTCTGGGAGATTACAAAATTCAGGGCCTACTCTGGGATAGTGATAAACTGGATCAAATCTGAGATTTGCACTTATGCCAGCCACTCGGGAGGTTGACTTGGAATATCCTATGCTGTGGAGACAGGGTCTGATCCGATACCGAGGTATCAAAATGCATGGCGATAAGGAGGTAGTTTTTTAGAAATAACTATTACACGGTAGCAGCTAGACTGTGAACACAGACATATAAATGAATAAAACTAACCCGCATTAGCTGGCAGAATAGCAATTTTAAAAATGGCAGTCATGCCTAGGTTCATCTACCTCTTTATAAACATACGGCTTCAAAGCTCTAAGAACCGGCTTCTGCAGGAGTGAAGGTGAGATGCTATGGGAGATCATGACCTCACTGCTGGCTAAAAGGGAAATGGCAGTTCAAGACCTCAACGAATTGTATTATTTATCACCTAAGACTTTTTTGCAGTTTATTGGTACCTCCCACAGCCACTTCTATATCACGCTTGATTATCAAAACTGACAGAGTGGGATCGGGTGATCTACAGACTTGCCTCTTTAAAAGGTTATTAAAGCCTAGAACTAATAAAGGAACGGTTTCAGCCACTAATAGTGCCTGACATAGATTGAGAAGGTTGGGAAGATTGCCTTTACTGTATTCGCGGAGGGCTCCCCTCATGGATAATCCAGCATTTCCCATAACCTCTGAAAAAATAGTAAAAGAGTCACTAATCAAACATAAAATGAGTGAAATGGGACATATTTATGTAAATTGAACATTTCTAACATTAAAGCAGCTCAGAGACAGTGGCAAACCTAACACTCTCGACATGTTTATTTCTCATAGATTGCAGATTGCGATGCCTCAGGATTTCTGCAGGAATCTCAGGAGTTTATACCCCTCGCACAGCTCATTAACGTTGAGTGTTCCAAGGTTTGGGTCTCGCAAATTCACAAATTAGCAATGGAGAGTTGCATGATGGCCACACCGACAATGATATTTTGGGAAAAGGATTTAGGAAACTTTTGGAGGTTCAAAATTGGACTCTTTGTAGTGCCCATTGGACGCAGTCCCAATGAGCTATAAACTCAAACGATTGCATTTAAAATATATATACATAGACCATATCATTCACCTGCTAAATTACCCAAATTTGACAATACTAGACCACGTGAATGTCCCTGATGTAACCATTCACAGGCTGCTTTTCTTCATCTAACAGAGGCATGCCAGGTTTTTGCTGACTATTGGGGAAAATACTAAGGCCCACATTTAAGGAGGCCTAGCGCCATTCCGATGCCACATTAGCATAATTTTTGTTAAGCTAATGTGGAGTCGGAAGGCCAAAAACGCTGTGCCATATCTACAAAGTGGTGCAGTGCTTGCATTGTGCCACTTTGTAACCCCATGTTCCACATTATCCCTACTCCAGGCATACTGTATGCAAAGGGGGCATTCTGGCACCTAGGGGGACCGAAACTGCTCCTGCTTACTAAAAGAGAGAGAGCCATCAATTGGGTGAAGGGGCCAACCCAAAACACACTGGATGGACAAAAATGTTACTCTCTGGAACATATATGCTGAACTGTTTATAAATATGTAAACAATAATGTCCAGTGCCAAAGATGCATGGGTGCCTTTCAGGTTATTTCTAGCACAATTAAACCAATGTTCTTGGTCTACTGTCTCCTGTCGACAGAATGAAAAAATATACTATGCTCTCATTACTGTTTGAGAACTGCAACCTCTGCGATATGAGCCACACTGTCTGAATATTATGGTCACATTTTGCAGATTAGAAGTTTGTGATGGGCTTTTCTATAGCCTTAGAACCCGACGTAGCGGGCTCTACCGGCTATTAAAGGCCCACTGCCCGCGTTAAATGCCCGAGCCGAAGTCGAGGGCATTTAACAAGGGAGAGGGACTTTAATAGCCGGTAGAACCCGCTATGGCGGGTTCTAAGGCTATTAGAACATTCTGCCACTCAGGGCAGAATGTTCTATTAAAAAAAAAATGTTCACGGAGCCCGAGGGGATTAAAATCCCCTCGGGCTCCGTGAAGCTTTGTTCACAGCTGTTGCTGTGAACAAAGCGAACATTGGAATGTTGGCGCTGCGGGCTTTTACCGGCCAGTAAAAGCCCGCAGCACTCCATTGTTTTCAATGGAGCCCCCAGCATTCCAATGTTCTAAAAATGCTTAATCTGGATTGGGTAGCTGTATAAATGCAGACATGTATGATGATACTTACAATGGTGCCTTTTATGTTTGTTACATAAAATAATAAAAAAACAATGTTTTTGCTTCCGAGCAGCAAATACCTGTTGTGATGGGATGTTTTTGAGAAACAAAAAAAAAGTCACTAAAGCACAGAGAGTTTTCTCCCTGTGCGTCTGGTGAATTTCCTCTGTTTCCATCATATGAGTGCCATGCTTCTCAAGCCCTAAATAGGTTTGCTGAGGGGCCTCTGGTGAAAGATTTCCAAATGTGCAGTAGGCTGACGTTCTACTATCAGAAACCTAGGGACGGATTAGTAACATTTTGCAGCAGGTTTGCATCACACCAGTGATGCAAACCAATGCAAAATATATACTTGAAATATACTTTCCAGTAAAAAATGTGTTTTACACAGGAAAACTGCCTGGAAGTACTTTGTGACATGACTTGTACATGGGTGGTCCTGAACAACCACCCATGGTTTGGATGAAAATCCCGATCTACAGACAATAGGACATTGGGTTTGCACCAAAAAATAACACCTCTTTCAGGCAGGCGTAAAAAGGGGAAATGTTTTTATTTCCCCTAACTTGTCCAAGTTTGCATGTGTGCTGCACTGCACAGCATATATCTAAAGTGGGAAAAGTCTTAAAGTTTATTTAGGCATAGTATTGTGTACTGGGACACGATCCTTCCAGCAGAAAACATATACAGATAGTTTGCAGACACACTTGAACTATGATGGTCAGGTTGTGATCCCTTTGGGATTAAGGGGCATATTTATAGGCCCCTAGCGCCACCTTGCACCACATTAACGTCATTTATTTTGACAAATCCTCGGCCTGTATTTACAGAGTGGCGCAATGCATGCATTGTGCCACTCTGTAACCCTGTGCGCTACATTATGCCTGCACCAGGCATAATATATGCAAAGGGGGAATTCCCCCATTAGGAGAGCCGGAAAAATGGCATAAGGCCATTTTTTATGGCACTTTTAACGCCTGCTCCAGAGCAGGCGTTAAAAGGGGCCTTCCATTCTTTATAATAGGGCCCTATGTACAGTGCAGGAGTAGCACCAATATTTTGGAGCTACTCCTGCAGAGTACATCAATAGCGTAATGAAAGATGACGCTATTGCCCCCTACCCTGCGCCATGGTGTGCCGTATTTTAAATACGGCTCACACATGGTGGCGGTAGGGGAGTGCTAAGTCGCACAAAGAAAGTGGCGTTGCACTACGTGCAGCGCCACTTTCCATAAATCCGCCCCTAAGTTTTGTACTGCTTAGATTGCTCAGCTACGACCACAATGTTTGTTAGGAATTGTGTTCAACATCTAATGTTTACCTTTTGCTTTTTTGTCAGAAATCCAATTATCACTTCTATATTTCATGCTCATATTGGGAATCCCATAGGAACATGGTGCCTGGGATCATTTCTGTATTTGTACAGTTCTAACAACGATATAATAATGAGTTTAGTAGGATTCCCATGGTAAGTTAGCAAAGTTTTACTGAAAGGAGAGTGTTTTTTGCTTTGTTAGGGTGTTAGAGAGGCAGCAAGATGTGTTATACAGTTACCAAGCACACTCGATAAACCTTTTTCCCTTAATAGTTAAATAGTCTCTACACAGAATAAAGCACGAAGTACCGTGACACCTTATGTGAATTATTAGTGTCAGGTAGTGAATCTTTTGAATACTTCACATAGGAAATAGGTGCTGAGAACCTTGTAGAGCTCTGAGAATATGAGCAGGATTCAGAGTACTTGATTAGGATGTGCTGTACATTGTAATATATATATTGGCAGAATTGTGTTGTTTTGATATATGATGACCGGAATTACTGAAGTGTGTTCAATACAATTAAATAATTATATAATCTTTTAACTAAAGGACTGTTGTATAATTTGTTGCAGCGTCATTATCATGTGGCTGCACATAAAAAGTAATATGGATATGAAACAACAATATTGATACATGAATATATCGTGCCACACTTTCTCACTGTATGATCTTCATTGTAATTGAAAGTATATGAACATGGCATAATTGTGACAATAACTTGTGATTCTATTATTGCAAATATTCTCGTTTCAAAACTATTTGAGATGTTACTCATTTTTATGCAGAGGAATTTTATTTCCTCCGTTGAGGAATTGTGATGAATTTTTAATGTAATAGGTGTAACTTTTATTCTGATTAAGCTTTGAAAGTATAGTTGTGTACTTTTCATAGACATAAATGCACCTTATTTATTTTAGTCTCAGACCTGAATGCTAAAGGAATGACACACACTGGCTATTTTGCTTGTTTTCTGAAGAAAAATAAAGGAGTAAAATTTCAATTGACATTTTTGGACTCTTTTGATGTTCGATTTGCTTTGGAGTGTGCTCTTCCCCAATATGAGTCATGGTGCAAAGGTGCGTGCATGGCACGATGCAGTCTGAATGTGCACCAGTGCTAAGGAGAGAGTAACATAGTGGATATGTCAATGTTCTGCTGTCTCCTTCACACGCAGCAGTGCGGCAACTTTGATTGCTGCGCTGCTTTGGGTGACAGCTTTGTAAATCTGGCCCTATTGTTTTCCTGCCCCTAAATGAGTGAGTGGGGTGTGGGCAGAGTTACATAGTCAATTTATGTTAGGGATCCCACTTCACAAAACTCAAAACTTACCATATGCAATACATGTTTAGGGGGAACATCCTTTTTTACGACTTTTTTTTTCCGAAAGTCGTGGTTAACGAAAGCGCAACAACGCTTTTTTTAACCACGACTCCGTTTTTTTGTGCCTTAACTACGTATGTTCTGAACAACGAACATGCGTGGTTAAGGCACAAAGAACTGAGTTGGCAAAGGTAAGTGGTGGGTTTAGGTTTTGGGGAGGGGGTGGGGGGTCAGGGGGTTTTAGGTTTTGGGGTGGGGTTTGGGGGGGTGGGGCGTTTTTGGTTTTGGGGAGTGGGTGGGGGGTCAGGGGGTTTTAGGTTTTAGGGTGGGGTTGGGGGGATGGGGCGTTTTTGGGAGTGGATGGGGGGTCAGGGGGTTTTAGGTTTTAGGGTGGGGTTGGGGGGGTGGGGCGTTTTTGGTTTTGGGGAGTGGGTGGGGGGTCAGGGGGTTTTAGGTTTTGGGGTGGGGTTGGGGGGGTGGGGTGTTTTTAGTTTTGGGGAGTGGGTGGGGGTCAGGGGGTTTTAGGTTTTGGGGTGGGGTTGGGGGGGTGGGGCGTTTTTGGTTTTGGGGAGTGGGTGGGGGGTCAGAGGGTTTTAGGTTTTGGGGTGGGATTGGGGGGGGGTGGGGTGAGGGATGTAGGGTGAATGGTGCCTATTGCTAATGATTTTATCAGGAATGCCTTTACAACAAAATATTGTTGTTAAGGCATT
Organism: Pleurodeles waltl; assembly: GCF_031143425.1. Classification (NCBI taxonomy): domain Eukaryota; kingdom Metazoa; phylum Chordata; class Amphibia; order Caudata; family Salamandridae; genus Pleurodeles; species Pleurodeles waltl. Next base: position 926,539,452 of record NC_090442.1, on the reverse strand, counting down.
CATGGTAAAATCATTAGTAGTAGAAACGAGGTCGGTGTTCCGACCTCGTTGTTAAGGCAGTAGTTGTTTTTGAAGTCGTTGTTTCATCGTACAGTCAATGTTTAGGGGTATATTAGCCCACATAGTATAATAAGTGGATATCTGCATTTGTGATTTAATATTGCTAATAGATCATTTTGTTCAAGTCTAATATACAATTATCATTAATATAACATTCATACTTAAAAATCAAGGATGCATTAAACAGTATGCTGTGATAACAGCTTATTAAAATTAGGTGTCTGTAGTTTAATGAAGCATCAGAAAAGGAAACTGAGAAATATTATGTGCAGTCCTGATGATGATCCCCTTATCCCCTTAGGGATCGCACCGTCGACTGAAATTGTGGACCCTAATCTATATTGTTGATTAGCCAAGAATGGACTGTGCTTTTCTTGTTTTTAGATATATATTTTTGATCGCTATTGTCACATATGTGCCTCACTGATAAGAGAGCGCCAAGCAAGTTTTTTCACCAACTGTGCCGTTAGAGGATATTTTTATAAAGGAATATTTTCATGATTATTATTTGGATGAAATAACTATTTGGTTGGTAGCATTGTTGCATTCTTATGTCCAAGGGTGATTGTTTTGTATTACAGTCAACTGCAGTGCATGGCAGTGACTATACAGGTCACTAAGGGCCAGATGTAGGTACAATGTGTTAGAAATGGGGTCTTTGGTTGGCAGTCAGGTTACCCCCTGTCCAAGAAAGGACCCTCACTCTAGTCAGGGTAAGTCACACACAATCCAAATCATCCTGTGCCCAACCTCTGGAAGCTTAGCACTGAGCAGTCAGGCTTAACTTAGAAGGCAATGTGTAAAGTATTTGTGCAATAAATCATGCAATAACACAGTATAGCACCACAAAAATACACCACACAGTGTTTAGAAAAATATATAATATTTTATCTGATAAAATGCAGGTCAAAACGATTAAGATGCAATAAGTATATTTTGGAATATCACTGTGAAAATGATATAAAGTGTCTTTAGTCTCTTAAAAGCAACAAATGTCTCTTGCAAGCACAAAGTACCTGGTTTGCATTCAAATTCTCCGCAAGGAACCGCAGAGGAGGAGGTGCGTGGAAAACGAGGAGGTGTGCGTCAATTTTTTGCCGGCGCAAACAGGTGATGCATTGTCGATTTTTCACGCAGGGCAGGCTTTGCATTGATTTCCGGCGTGTAGACTGGCATCCTCTTCGGGTTGCGGTGTTTTCGGACGCACCAGGGATGATACGTTGAAATCTGGCACTTGCAGGACGAAGTCACAGGGGCTGCGTTGATCCGGTGGGCGTTGCATGGCTGTGCGTCATTTTCTGCTGGCTATGTGTCGATTTCTGCCACGCAGGGAGTTCTTCTTGCAGGAGTGAAGTCTTTTTGGTCTTGAGACTTCAGGGAACTGGAGGCAAGCTGTATCCAAGCCCTTGGAGAGCACTTTTCAGCACAGCCAGAGAGCAGAAAGGCAGCAGGGCAACAGCAAGGCAGCAGTCATCTCAGAAAGCAGTCAGGCGAGTCCCTTGGGCAGCCAGGCAGTTCTTCTTGGCAGGTTGCAGGTTCTGGTTCAGAGTTTCTTCTCCAGAAAGTGTCTGAGTTGGTAGGGGTTGAGGCCCTGTTAAAATACCCAAATGTGCCTTTGAAGTGGGGGAGACTTTAAAGAGCAACTAAGAAGTGCACAAGGTCCCCTTTCACTTCCATCCTGTCTGCCAGGGTCCCAGTAGGGGGTGTGGCAGTCCTTTGCGTGAGGGCAGGCTACAGTCCATTGACATGTAAGTGTCAGGCGCTCCACCCTCCCAGCCCAGGAAGACCCATTCAATATGCAGATGAATGCAAGTGTGACTAAACATCCTGTGTTTGGGGTTTGTCTGAGTAAATGCACAAGGGAGCTATCAACTAAACCTATCCAGAAGAGGATTGTGAGGCGCAGAAGGATTTAAGTGCAGAGAAATGCTCACTTTCTAAAAGTGGCATTTCTAAAATAGTAATATTAAATCCAACTTCACCAGTCAGCAGGATTACCATTCTGACCATACTAAATATGACCTTGTTACTCCTTTCAGATCAGAAGCTACCACTCAAACAGTATGTGAGGGTAGCCCAAATAGTCTGTGAAGGGAGCAGGCCTCACAGTAGTGGACAATTAATTTAGGAGTTTTCCACTACCACGACATATAAAACTCACATGTATATACCCTGCCTTTTACCAACACAACACCCTGCCCTATGGGTTACCTAGGGCATACCTTAGGGGTGTCTTATATGTAGAAAAAGGGGAGTTTTAGGCTTGGCAAGTACTTTTAAATGCCAAGTCGAATTGGCAGTGAAACTGCACACACAGGCCTTGCAATGGCAGGCCTGAGACATGGTTAAAGGGCTACTTAAGTGGGTGGCACAATCAGTACTGCAGGCCCACTAGTAGCATTTAATCTACAGGCCCTGGGCACATAGAGTGCACTTTACTTGGGACTTATATAGTAAATTAAATAAGCCAATTGGGTATGATCCAATGTCACTGTGTTTTAAGGGAGAGAGCATATGCACTTTAGCACTGGTGTGCAGAGTCCTAAAATTAGCAAAAACAATATCCAAAAAGTGGAGGGAGGCAGGCAAAAAGTTAGGGGTGACCACCCTGAGGCTGTCAGGTCTAGGAGTGTCCCCCCAGCTGAAATCCACACACACACACAGTTAGCGGGGAAGTGTCAGTAGAAGAAATTTGCATGGCAGAGTGTTTGAAAACAGCAACTCAACAGTGTAGAGCATGCTTTGTTTGCAGAGTGTGACTTAGGTATTGAGGCGGCACATGGCATTGATAAGTGGAAGATGTGTACATTGTGGTTGTGGTTGTGCAGAGTCTATGTTTTTTGGTAAAATGGTAGCAGTGTCCATCGCTGCTTCTTATGTAGAATGATAACGCAAGTCTGCAATATTGATGAAATATTTAGTAAACCTGCCTTGAGCCTTTGATCTGCCAGCACAAATATTTGAGTATGCTGTCATTGAAAATTAATTCTGTCTCTAGAAATCGACAATCTGCTTTGGAAAGTTCTCTTATTCTTCTTACGAAAATGGAATGGAACATGGATGTCTCATTGGATAACGTCGAAATCTTTGAGCCCCATTGAAGAAAAATGCCTTAGTGATACAATTTGTATCCTTGTACACTATTTACTGTTTTAATGTCACTGTTACGTTGCCTTGAGTCATTGGGGTGATTTATTTCTGCCAATCATGATTTTATTTCTAGCAGCACTGATCAGGCCGCACTTTTGTTTACATCTCTCCCATTTTCCATATGCGTTTACAAGTCCAAAAATGCCTAGCATTTTCTAGCTGACAATGCAGGACTGGCTTCTTTATGACAACGAAACAGCTGATGTATGGATTTCTCTTTTTGTTTCAGCGTTAATGCACCAACTAGAGTAATGCAATGACATTTGTCTGGATTTACCACACATATACACAAGACATACAGGCCCATATTTATACTCTGTTTGCGCACGATTTGCGTCATTTGTTTTACACAAAATCTGTGCAAACTTAACTCCATATTTATACTTTGGCGCTAGACCCGTCCAGCGCCAAAGTTATGGAGTTTGAGTCATTTTTTGTACGTGAAAACCTACCTTGCGATAATGACATGCAAGGAAGGCGTTCCCGTGCAAAAAATGACTCTAAGGCATGTGCGCCTTATTTATCATCCAGCGTCAAAATGACGCACAGGAGGAGGCGGGCCTTAAAACATGGCGCCCAGCTGGTTTTGCGCTGTTTTTTAACGCCTGGGTCAGGGCAGGCGTTAAGGGACCTGTGGGCTAATTTCCATGGTGGGAGACCATGGAAGCAGTCCACAGGTGCCCTTCCCTGCACCCAGGGACACCCCCTGCCACCCTCGTCCACCCCTGGAGGACACCCATGGATGGGGGGACCCATCTATGGTGAGTGCAGGTAAGTAGATATATATATATTTTTTAAGTGGCATGGGGCGGCCTAACTTGGCCCCCTTACATGCCACTGTGCTCAATGGCCATCCCCAGGGGACAGAAGTCCCCTGGGCGTGGCCATTGGGCAGGGGGGCATGACTCATGTCTTCGCTAAGACAGGAGTCATTTCCATGGTGGATGTGCATCAAAAAATGGCACAAGTCAGGTTAGAGCCAATTTTTTTGACTCTGACCTGACTTGCACCATTCTTTGGCGCACAACCCCCAGTCTTCCCTTCGCATCCGCTGCCCGGTTAGAGTAATTTATTTTGACGCTAACCAGGCCGCAGCGCAGGCTAATGTCATTCCATAAATAAGGCGCCCGGCTAGCACGTTGGAATGGCGTTAGCCGGTAGTAAACTTTTTGACGCAAATCTGCCCAAGCGCTGATTTGCATCAAAAAGTATAAATAAGGGCCACAGTGTTCTAAACTTTGCAGCCAGTCTTACAAAAAGCAGTCTGACTATACTATGTCTGCCTTAAATACAATATATTGGATCCCCATCAAGCAGTCTCAAATGTCAAATCATTATTCATAGACCCTCACACAGTGCATGTATCAGTTTTAGCATCCAGATTAACCATGCAGGTGCCTCTGGCCAGCATGATCACATACATACAATTCACAAAATTGTGCATGTAAGTTCAACTAAAACCTGCAAATTACCTCTTTAGCAGAAGAAAATTAACATGTATGATGCACAAACCTTTTGTGTGAGTGGGCCATCTCTCGGGAGGTGAACTATTTTTCTCTGTGTGAGGAAACTAGAGCTTTATGTGCACACTTGTCTCAGTCACAATCTTGCACAACCAAGTGATAGAGTTAGGTTTTCTGTGAAGCAGAATGAAGTAGCTACCACCTTCTAACGAGGGTTTGAGATTTTTCTCAATTTTAATATAGTAACTAGTGCAAAATTGATATTTTCTAACGTTTTCTAAATATATTTCCCTAGTTATTTGAAACTTTTTGAGGCTCAGATTTCCTTTCCATTAGTCTGCTTAAATGAGTGACATCCTCAGTGCTTTAAATGAGGTGAAAAGGTTGGAGGAGACTGCAATAAGAGCCATTTAGACAAGATGTGGATTCTACGACTAAGTGTAAATACATATGGACTTGAATCCCTTTGGTGACTTCCTTCTCTTCGTGATTCTAGGCCTTCTGGTGCTCCCAGTCTATTTGCCCCTTTTGGTCCTTGGCCTTTTGGTCTTCTTGATCATTGTCTTCTTAGCCAAGCTCCTTCTGGTCCTAGCCTTTCTAGCCCTTGTCATGCTGGTTGAGGTCATCTTTATCATTGTATCCTGGTTCTCTTCATCCTCTCCTGCTTTATGTTCCTCTCTGTGGTGCTGGGCCTCTGAATCCTTTTGTTCATGGTCTTTTTTTTCCCGGTGCAGGTCCTTCTCCTTTTCTTGCCTCTTCTTTTCTAGGTTCTCCTGGTCTCCCTTTTTACAAACCTGCTGATCCTTATTATCTTAGCCTCGCTTCTCATTGTTCTGGTCCTCTTGGATTTGGACCATCTGGTGGCCTTGTTGTTTGGGTTCCTCCTTCTTCTGCTCATTCTCTTGGTCCTACTGGCCCTAACAATTGTGATCAAGTTTTCCCAGTGGTTGGGTTCCTAGCCCTTGAGGTTCTCAGCACCTTGAGACCCTCACAGGTGAGTAGAGCGCTCTACAAATTCCTTGATTGATTGATTGATTCCTGTTCTACTTACAATACAGAGACCAAGTAGTGGCTCATGTCATAAGAGACATCTTCGCTAGGCCCTGGCTTCTTATTCAGCAGACCTTTGTATTCTGGAACGCTGAACATGTGATGTTAAAAGCATTGTTTACAATACACAGAATTCATTATGGTATTCTATAAAAAGCCAGGAATGGCTGAGGGTAGGACACATGACGTATATGGATGAGTACACTTGGCAGCAAAACCATTTGGAAGAACAGTGCTGAAATTACAGCCAGAGGTATTCAAAGCAAAGACATTCTAAACATGACAAAGTGGTAATGACACTTCACAGCTGTCATGTTTCCCAGTTCAAAGTGTGAATAACTCATCCAGCCCAGGTTTTTCTATGGTTTCTGGAGCATGTATTGTAGGAATGCAAGCCCGGAAGTGAATACTCTGTATACTTTGGCAGGAAACAAAAACAAACACGACTAAAAGGCAGTCTCAAAACAACATCGCTCTGCACAACAGTATAACACTCAAGTTTTCTAAAAGAATGGTATGCGCTTCTTTGGAAGCAGCACTTAAATGACTATTTTCTATTGTTGATGCTTTAGAAGTATCCACACTCCTGAATTACTACCCCAGAGAAGCATGTGCCTTTTTTGTAAACAACAGTGCACAATATAGTTCCGCAAAGTTCTGTGGCCCAAGGCAAGGTCAACAGAATTTTGAAGAGATATTGCCAAAGAATGGAAATTCGGCAATAGGCCTTTTGATTTCTGAGAGACATCTCTGGAAAACATTTAGACAAGTACAACACAACTGTAAACCTGATCAGGCAGTCAGGTTCTACAGAGGAATTTGGTGTCACATACAATGGATCCAAGGATTGCACAGGATCTTAAATGCATTGTTCCATATCAGGATACAAAAAGAACACACATTAATCAGCAAGAAAAAAATAGACTTTTCTGTACAGAATCGTTTGAGAATTCAAAATCAATAGAGATAGTGGTTGAACCAAGAAGTATTTTACTGTATGATGATCCAAGCAGATTAATTACCTTACAGTTACTATTCAGTCATTTCAATAACAGGCATTAGTAAAGCCAATAGGTCTCGTCAATGTAAGACCTATTGGCTTTGTCAATATGTTTTAGCCATGTTGTACACCAACATGGCCGCTGTTCATCATGGCTAAAAATTAGTGGGGTAAAAGAGAGTGGCATGGAGTGTTGTAATATGGAGTAGAGTGAAGTGTTATGGAGTGGCTTGGAGTGGCATTAAGTGGTGTATAGTAGAGTTGAGTGTGTGGAGTGAAGAGGAGTATCATGTAGTGGTGTTCAGTGTTGTGGAGTGGCAGTGTGGAGTAGAGTGTCATAGAGTGGAGTGGCATAGAGTGGTCGGGAGGGGTGTAGAGCAGAGTGGTGAGGTCTAGAGGGTGTTGCATAGAGTGGAGTAGAGTGTTCTAGAGTAAAATGAAGTAGAGCAGAGTGGATTGTCATAGAGTGGAGTGGCTTTAAGTGGAGTAACGTAGGGGAGTGAAATGACATTGATTGGAGTAGAATGTTGTGGGGTTGAGTGGCATAGAGTAGAGTGGAGTGACATAGAGTGTCATAGAGTGGAGTGGCAAAGAGTGGAGTGGAGATAGAATGAAGTAGTGTGTCATAGAAAAGAGTGGGGTAAAGTGGCATGATGAGGCATAGAGGAAGTTGCATTGAATGTCCTAGAGTGGAGTAGTGTTGTGGAGTGGAACAGAGTGTTGTACAGTTGAATGGCCTAGTATGAAGTGGCATAAAGTACAGTGGTGCAGAGTAGATGGGCGCACAGTGAAGTGCCATAAAGTGCATTGTTTTTTGATAAAGTGGTGTAGAGTGCATTGCTATTGAGTGCAGTAGAATGGTATAGAGTCAAGTGATGCACAATTGAGTGCAGTTGTATAGAATGCAGTGGCATGGATTGCATTGGCGTAGAGTGGTGCAGAGTAGAATGATGCAACATATAATGGTGCAGGGAGAAGAGGTATAGAACAGAGTAGAATAGAGTGGCATGGAGTGCAGTGGCATAGAACACAATGTTGTACAGTGGCATAGAATGCAGTTGCATAGGCTGAAGTGGCATAGAGTGCAGTGGTGCAGAGTATAATGCTGTTGAGTTCAGTGGCATGGATTGCAGTCTTGCAGAGTAGAATGTTGTAGAGTGCAGTGGCATAAACAGAATGGTGTAGATTAGACTGGTGCCGAGCAGAGTAGAGTGGCGCAGAGTACAGTAATGCAGAGTAGAATAGTGTGGCATAGAGTCAGTGACATAGCGTGCAATGGTGTTGAGTGGTGTAGTTTGCAGTGGTGTAGTATGCAGTGGAATTTAGTGCAGTGGTGAAGAGTAGAGTGGCACTGAGTTATGTGTCAAAGAGTACAGTCTTATAGAGTGGAGTGGCACAGAGTGAGTGGCATACAGTGCAGTGACATGGAATAAAGTGGCACAGAGTAGAGTGGTGCAGAGTGGAGTGGTGCAGAGAGCAATGGCATAGAGTACAACAGTGCAGAGTAAAATAGAGTGACGTAGCATGCAGTGGCATAGAGTGCAGTGATATAGAGTGTTGCAGAGTATAGTACAGTGGCATAGAATGCAGTGGTGCAGGGTATTAGTTTTCAGTGAAGTGGTTTTGAGAACATTTGGGTAGAGTGCAGTGGTTTAGAGTAGAGTGGTGAAAGGTGGTGTAGAGTGGTATAGAGTGGTACAGCATAGAGTGCAGTGGTTTAGAGAGGATAGTTTCAGGGTGGAGTGGTGCAGGGCAGAGTGGAGTGGATAAGGGTAGAGTGCAGTTGCAAAAAGTAAAGGCTTAGTTTGAATTGGCAAAGCGTGCAGTGGTATATGGAGCAGTGTTGCAGAGTAGACTGCCATAGAGTTGAGTGGAATAGAGTAGAATGGTACAGAGTAGAATATGGTAGACTGCACTGGCATAAAGTAGAGTGGTGCAGAGTAGATTAGAGAGTCATTGCGTGAAGTGGCATAGAGTACAGTGTCATAGAGTGCAGTGGTGCACTGTAGATTAGAGTGGCATAGCGTGCAGTGGCATAGAGTGTAGTGCCATAGAGTGCATCGGTGCAGAGTAGAGTGCAGTGGTACAGAGTAGAGTGGTGCAGAGTAAAGTGGTGTAAAGTTCAGTAGAGGATAGTGCATTGCTGCAGAGTAGAGTGTTTTAGAGTGCAGTAGTGTAGACTAAAGTGGTGCAGAGCGCAGTGGCACAGAGTGATAGAGAGAATAAAGTGACATAGAGTAAAGTCACAGGGAGTGAAATGATGTGGAGTAGAGAGCCATAGATTGCAGTGGTGTAGAGTATAGTGTTTCAGAGTAGAGTATAGTGGTGTACAGTGAAGTGGTGCAGAGTAGATTGGCATAGAGTGCAGTGGCATTGAGTGTATTGGTTTTGAGTAAAGGGGTGCAGAGTGCATTGAGTTTGAGTACAGTGTCATTGAGTGCAGAGACATAGCATAGAGTGGTGTGTAGTGTAGAGGAGTGGAGTGGAGTAGTGTGGAGTGGAGTCGTACAGGATAGATTGAACTGGAATAGAGTGGAGGGGCATAGAGTGGAATAGCGCAGACTGGAGTAGAGTGGTGTAGAGTCAATCAATCAGGGATTTGTAGAGCACTGCTATTCACCTGTGAGGGTCTCAAGGAGTGTGGTGGAGTAGAGTACATTGTTTCAGAGGAGAGTGCAGTGAAATAGAGTTCAGTGGCATTGAGTGCAGTGTCATAGAGTGCAATGGTGCAGAGTAGCTTAGAGTGGCTTAGACTGGATTGGCATAGACTGCAATGGCATAGAGTGGAGCAATGCAGAGTAGAGTGGGGTAGAGTGCATTGGTGAAGAGTTCAATAGATTGGAATAGAGTAGAGTGGTGAAGAGTAGAGTGCAGTGGTGAAGAAGAGCAATGTAGAGTTTAATGGCCAAGAGTGCAGTGTTGCAGAGTAGAGTGGCATAGAGTGATGTGGTGCAGAGTAGAGTGGTGCAAAGTACAGTGCAATGGCATAAAGTGCAGTGGTATAGAGTGCATTGAGATAGAGTTCAGTGGCAGAGAGTACAGTGTTGCAGAGTAGACTGCTGTAGAGTACAGCAGTGTATAAAGGAGTGACATAGAGTTCATTGATGTGGAGTGCAGTGGCATAGAGTGCAGTGGTGCAGAGTAGTTAGTGTAGAGTGCAGTGGCATAGAGTGCATTAGTTTTGATTATAACAGTTTTGAGTGCATTGACATAGAGTGCACTGTATTGGAGTACAGTGGTGTAGAGGAGAGTGGTGCAGAGTAGAGTAGAGTAGTGTAGAGTAGTGCAGTGTAGAGTGCAGTGGGGCAGAGTACAGTGGTGTATAGTAAAGTGGTTTAGAGTAGCTTGGTGCAGAATGGAGTAGAGTGGCAGTGAGTGCAGTGGCATAGAGTAGATTGTTTCAGAGTGTACTGGTGCAGAGTAGAGTGAAGTAGTGTGGGTAGACTGCAGTAACATAGATTAGTGACTTACAGTGCATTGGAATAGAGTGCAGTGGCATAGAGTGCAGTGTTACAGAGTAGAGTGCCATAAAGTTGAGTGACATAGAGTGGAATGGTACAGACAAGACTATGGTACACCGCACCGGCATAAAGTGGAGTCGTGAAGAGTAAAGTAGAGAGGAATAGAGTGAAGTGGCATAGAGGGCAATGTCATACAGTGCTGTGGTGCACAGTAGGTTAGAGTAATATAGAGTGTAGTGGTGTAGAGTACACTGGCATAGAGCACAGTAAAGTGGTGTACAGCAGAGTGGTGCAGAGTAGAGTGCAGTGGCACAGAGTAGAATAATGCAGAGTAGAGAGGGGCAGAGTTCAGTGGTAGAGGGTGCAGTGGTGTAGAGTAGAGTGTTGCAGAGTGCAGTGAAGTAGAGTGGAGTGACACAAAGTGCATTGGTGCAGGGTGCAGTGGTACAGAGTTCTGCAGAGTAGTGTGACATAGAGTGAAAGATTATAGAGTATGGTTGAGAAGAGTGCAATGGTGTAGAGTATAGTGTCCCAGATTAGAGTATAATGGCATACAGTGGTGCAGAGTAGATTGGGGTAGAGTGCAGTGGCATAGAGTGTATTGGTTTTGTGTAAAGTGGGGTGAAGTGGAGTGGTCACAGGGAATCGCAATTAGGTAATTGAAATTTAATGAACTGATACTTCTGGCCCATAGAGGGTACTGTTTTCGAGTGCAGTGTCATAAACTGCAATGGTGCACTAGAGTAGCTTAGAGTGAATTGGCCAATAGTTGAATGTCGTACAGTGGAGAGATTCAGAATAGAGTGGCATAGAGTGTAGAGGCATACAGTGCATTGGTGAAGAGTTCAGTAGAGTGGCATAGAGTAGAGTGGTGCACAGTATAGTGCAGTGGTATAGAGTTCAGTGGTGCAGAGTAGAGTGGCATAAAGTTCATTAATGGGGAGTACAGTTTTGCAGAGTAGAGTGGTGCAGCATGATGCAGAGTGTGATGGTATAGAGCATAGTGGCATAGAGTGCACTGGTGTAGAGAGGTGTAGATTAGAGTGGTGCAGATTAGAGTGAAGCAGCATAGAGTGCAGTGGCGTAGAGTGCAGCTGCATAGAGTTCAATGGCAGAGAGTACAGTGTTGCAGAATAGACTGTTGCAGAGTGCAGTGGTGTATAGTAAAGCAGTATAGAATGCATTGATATGGAGTGCAGTGCCATAGAGCGGTGCAGAGTTGAATGGCATAGAGGGCAGTGGTATAGAGTACAGTGGTGCAGAGTAGGAAAGAGTGGGGCAGGGTGCAGTGACATAAAGTAAAATTACATTGAGTGCAATTGCTTAAAGTATTGTAGAGTATAATGGTATGAAGTGCAGTGGTGCAGAGTAGAAGGCATAGAGTGCAGTGGAATATAGTGCATTGGCTTTGAGTAAAGTGGCTCAGAGTGCATTGGTGTAGCATGTGGTAGCGCAGATTCGACTGCAGTGGCATACAGTTGAGTGGGGCAGTGAAGAGGCATAGAGTGGAGTGGTGCTGAGTGGCATGGCACTGAGTGCAGTGGCACTGAGTGCAGTGGCATACAGTAGATTGTTTCAGAGTAGAGTGGGGTCATACACAATGGAGTACAGTGGCATAGAGTAGGGTGGCATAGGATGCAGTGTAGATTAAAGTGGCATGGAGTGGAGTGGGGTAAAGTGGAGTATGCAAGGTGTGGTAATGCATTGCCATTACAGACAATACATCTTCAATTGAAAAGACCATTATATTAGCGCAGACATACAGTTTTACTGATAAAAGTATGCAGCATACAAACGATAATGGGGGAAATGGCATCACCTATAGTATTGATTTGCTTTAATCTTGATTAAATATTTGTTTCCATCACCCTTCAGAACTATTAAAAATGTGCTTCATTTGTGCTTTTCTAATCCTGATATATTCTCAAATATCTGCGCATTTCATTTACAGACACTTACATTTTGCTGTGCTAGAAACATGTATAACATCCAACAACCTGCCTCAAGCATACCCCCAGTAGCCATCATGACTGTCACATAAATCTTCTCACTTTGAAGTCAGAGAAAGAAAAGTAAATATCAAGCTCCCTGGAAGACAAAGCCTGGCATTTTGACCTCTGCCTTCAATTGTTCAGCAAATGTGACAAGATATGAACAATATTTAAAGGTCTGTTTACAGCAATCTAATACTGGTGGAAGAATACAGTAAACAGGATGTGGGCAACGGAAGGGACAAACTCAAACTGGAAAGAAATGGAGGTAGCAAATAGAAAGGAAGCAGATGTGAGTTACAAACCACAAAGACAATGGTAAGCAATGGGTGGAATGCATTCAGAGGGAAGCTTTCCGAATGTCCCCAAGATGTGGTTGGCAAACCAGCAGGTGCACTGTCATGTAGGGTTCAACCTAATAAAATGAACATCAGCAGAGATTAAGAGGGTCTTATATAAATGCTGGACATGGAAGTACCAGGAAATGGACACTAAATGGTGCGGAGATCACACATTGTTTGTTGTTTCAAGTGCATTTTGACTTCTTGTGTAGAGTCTTGGGACTTGTAGTTTGGCTAGTGAGGAAAATATTGTTGGTTTTGAATCCAGACTGTGGCAAAAAAAATAGTTAACAAATATTGCTGGTATTGGGTCCTAACATAGAATTTTAATACTAAGGGTTTGCTGAAATAAGGAGAAGATTAATAGAGCACTTGGCCCTGTGACATTATTTGCAAGGAACAAGGTATACGAACATGCACAGAAATGCACAAGAATTTCCTAGTAAAGTTCAATATTGTGAACAGAGAAGACATATTTTTGTCTCTTAAAAACATCCCCTTGCATACAGAGCATCATACAATACAATGTTTTTTGCTTTCTTTACATGAGTGATGTTTCTTGGAATGCCCTACAAATTAGTTGTCAAAGGGAAAGGGTTGTGTGTGCTTCTTGGAACCAACAAGTTTAGTTGGAAAGGTAAGCAGCAACTTTTGAATGCTTTGATGTCAGTTTAGCTGGTGTAGCTGGCTATTGATTCTTAAGTTTGTTTTCTTCCTCCTGGGCCCCCTAGTACATTCCTAGCAGTGGGGTGTTCTGTCTGAGCTCGGCTTAGCGAAGTGTTTTCCTTGAACTGTTTTCTAGTCATTCCACCCAGGAATCGCACTTAGCTTTAGGATTGCTTAATGTTGGCAGCATTTGGTGGGTGATTTTCTGGACATTTTAATCTGCCTAGCTTGTGTAGCATGTTTTTTTTTGTAACATTGCATTTTTGTCCTTAAGGGGTTGTAGCAGTGTTTGTCTCTGAGGATCATTCAGCATGTCAGCAGGTAAGCATAGAGGTGCCAAGCGATCTCGGACCGGAGCGCAGTTGGTAGCGTTGATGCTTAGAATGGATGCTATAGATCAGGCCATAGCATCACTGAAGTCACAAGCCCCAGTCCCAAATGAAGTGCCCAGTGAGCAGGCAGAAAGGCCAAGGAAGGGAAAAGTGCCTCCCAAAGAGGCATTTCCTCCTGTTCTGGAGAGAGCTCATGGGCAGAGGAAGAGTAGGGGGACCCCATCAGGGTTGCTGGGCTCTAAATAGGTAACTCTGAATCAGGATCCTAGCTGTGTGTGTCGGTGGCACTGGTGGATCTGACTCTGGCCCTGGACACTCCTGGTCACGCAACATTCAACCTGTAACCATGATTGCACCGGCTTTGTCCTCAGGAGTCGTCCTGGCTTCCGATTGTGCTGACCAGGTGGCTGGTCAAGGTACCGCCGTGAAAATCTCTGGGGCAGTGATGGCTGGTAGAGTTGTGTAGAATGTGGGCTCTGGTATGGCTATAGGGGTTACCTGCGCAGAGGGGCAGGCACAGCGGAACTTGGTAGGTAATTTGGCATCCATGTTGCCTTGGCTCTCTGAGGTCGGTATGCTGTCTGCCCCTCTAGTGGGGGACGCACTAGCAGGGATTGGTGAGAGGAATGATATGGAAAGGGCTCACTGCCTGGTTTCTCACTTAGGTACTGCTAAAGGTGGTAAGGTAGTGCGGCAGGGATCAGACTCAGAGGACGGTCTGAGAGGACAGTTCCCCATCTCAACAGCCCCAGTAGAAAGTAAAGGCCCTCACATGGCCGCAGCTACTGCACAGCCCTTGAGGCAAGACTAGTGGTGGCAAGGGCAATAGGGAGTGCCTTGGGGGAGTGGTGGCTACACTGGCATCTCCCCCTGCCCAGGGAGAAGTGAGTACAGGTAGTGAACCCTCTTTACACCCTATGGGTCTGGCTGATATTCATTCTGAGCATGAGCACTTGGGTTTGCATGTGACAATGAAGGTGAAAGAAAAGGTATGGAAAAGGGGTTATTTGAACATTTTTGATGTACATGTCAATAAGTCTGAGAAAGAGAAGGCCAAGCCCTGTGCACACTCTAGGGAAGGAGGTCATTGGCCTAAAAAAAAGGAAGGTTGGGGAGATTCTGATTAATTGGGTCATGGCTTTCTTGACCTATTAGGCCATTTTGGCAGAGCGCTTCAATGATATGGGGGCTCAGCTGGCTTGCAATCAGAATCAAATTGTGGGTGCACATGATGAATATGGTGGTACGGCCTGGAAGAGTTATGATAAAGAGTTTTGGGAAGATTAAGGCTAATAGTCCCACCCCCGGTACAGGGTGTCAGCTCTTTTGAGCAGGATCAGTGTCTGACACTGGTATGGCGGGTGACCAGGAAAAGTGGCCTGCTGGGACTTTAACTGGTGCATTTGCACCTGACCTCTAGAACCTGTAGATTCAAGCATTTCTGTTCATTCTGTGGTCAGTCCTCCCACCCTGAATCCAAGTGTTTGAAAAACTCCAGAGATAAAGGTAGCAAGAAGCAGGAAGGATGACTACCTTGATGATTTTCTGTTTCATAGCCCCCACCACCCCCCCGGCTCTGAGCGGTGCGCTGAACCTTTGGGTGTCTTTCAGAAACTGATGGGCGAGTTTGGGGTCCCAATAGCAGAGGGCAAGACGATAAGCCTATCCAGAGGTTCTGGGTATTGAGTTGGATTCTGTAGCAGGAGTGTCTAGGCTTCCAGTGGGGAAGGTTGATTTGTTCTCACAAGCCTTGCATGCATGTCTAAGAGCTACGAAAGTCATGCTCCATCAGCTGCAAGGGCTTGTGAGGCAATTTAATTTCACTCTGCAGATCATTCCCATGAGGTGCCCCTTCTCCTGTTCGATTGTTCAGGCCATGTCAGGCTTGAAGGTGAAACTTCACCACACCAGGCTCTCCAGCGAGGTCAAACAGGAGATGAGGATTTGGGTCATTCCTAAGTGACTTTAATGGAACAGTTGTGTGGCCGAGTCAGCCTAGGTCTAATGAGGAGGCAGTATGTGGTTGGAGCCATCTTTGGCTCTGCATGGTGTGCGCAGCATTGGCCCGAGGAGTGAGTGCACTCTGGGTTGGTTGCAAATATTGGTTTTCTGGAGCTGTTCCCGATACCCGCAGCTTTGAGAGTGTGTCCCAAGCAATCAGTCTGTGATTTTCTGTTCAGATAATATGGTAGTGGTATGGTGTATCCATCAGCAAGCTGCAAAAAGAAGAATGATTCTGAATGTCCTGACAGAAATTGTGCTCCTGTGTCTGTGGTTGAACGTTCTGTTTAGAGCTAAGCATATGCCCCATGTTTTGAACAATACTCTGTCTCATTTTAAGATGCAGGTTTTCAGGTCCTACCATCCAGGAATGGGGGAATTTCCAACGCCCTTTCCAGAACATATGTGCCGCATTAGTGCTCAAGATTACCAGTCCTCATGGCAGCCAGTGTAGTGCCCAGGAACAGGAAGGCCTATGAGGGGTTCTTTAATGGTTATTCCGAATATCTTGGGCATGTGGGGTTATCTGATTGGTCTGATTCATCGTCAGACATGGCATTCTCAGGGGAGCTTAGGGATGAGGGAAGGTCAGTTGCATGTGCTTGTGCATTTCTTTCTTTGCTCAACTGTTTGGGTCCCCTGATGGAATAAAATCTTTCCTGGTGAGGAGGGCTTTGAAGGGCTGGCAGCAGCTCAAGGGGGCCAGACTGGATTCTAGGTGCCCCATTGATACGACCAAGCTTCCCGCTATCTTGGAGGCTCTTGGAGGTATATGTAAATCCCTGGGGAGGTCACCCTATTCAGGGCGGCATTT
The DNA here is from genome assembly GCF_031143425.1 of Pleurodeles waltl. NCBI lineage: Eukaryota > Metazoa > Chordata > Amphibia > Caudata > Salamandridae > Pleurodeles > Pleurodeles waltl. Next base: position 926,523,123 of record NC_090442.1, on the reverse strand, counting down.
GCCTTGGCCTTCTATGGGAAACTCAGGCTTAGTGAGTTGGTGGCCAGGAACAAAAGGAATGATGCGGGAGGGTTACAACTGGTGGACATTCAATGTTTGGATGGAGCACTGGCCCTGGCGATTAACATTCCTTGTTCTAAGGTGGATCAAGGAGGGAGGGGGGACCACATACTGTTACATAGGGCTCCTGGCAGTGAGTGCTGTCCGGTCTATAACTTGGAGGTCTTCTTAACTCACCCAGAGGGTGAGGGAGACTGTGTTGGTACACGCAGACAGTGTCTCGCTGACCAGATACCAATTCTCACAAACACTGAAACGCACTTTGCAGCGAGGTTTGACTCATCTGAATTCGGAACTCAGTCTTTTAGGATTGGGGCAGCCACAGCGTCTGTGGCGATAGGGCTCTCAGGTGCAGCCGTACAGAGGATTTGCAGGTGGTCCTCAGATTGTTATAAACGTTATAGGAGACTGCATATGCTTTAAGTTCTGTGACTCACACTGTTTTGCCCTTTCGCTCTCTGTCTGTTAGGTGGCTGGTGCGATCAGTCAGACATCTCAAGGGTTCCAGTGCACGCAGGAGCTGAGGGGATCATGGATGTTTGGGTGATTGGCAACTCTTATGTGCGGTGAGCTGGTGAACCGTGTTCAAGAAGTGCCTTTGTATCACACACCACAGGCAGGGCGCCACCTTGCCTTTTACAGTCATGGAGGGCTCCAACTCGCTCAGTAGAGGCTGGCACTGGACTTGATGCTGCCATGGGGGTGCACGCCAATGGGCATCATCATTCTGCACCTATGTGGTAATTACTTGGTTCTCCTTGGATGGCAGCAGCTTTTTGAGCTGGTGGTGTCGGACGTCAGTTGTTTGGCTAAGAGATTTCCGCATGCAGTGCTTGCCTGGTTGGGTATTATCCCCCGGTTGCAGTGGAGGGGAGGCATTTCAGTCAGATCACTTAATGACTCAGTGAGACAGATAAAAAACAAGATTGTCAAGTTATTCAGGCCATCCAGACTGGCCGACATTTCACATGGTTACATAAAGGGGGAGCTCTTCTTCTTGCAGGACGGAGTGCACCTATCGCAGGCTGGCAATTACATGTTTTTGGAAAACTTATTGGCCTGGTTGGTACACTGCCCACAGTAGGGGAGAGACTGGAGGAGGGAGGAGACCAGATAGTAGGTCTACTATGCTGGACTGTGGCAGGGTGAGATCATGATTGGTGGGGCAATTCTTATTACCTGTCTTACCTGAGCAGGACACAAAGGTCATGGGACCCTCCAAGGGGTGCTGGCTGGGAATGAAATGTGACATCCAGGGGCGTGTGGGGTTGCTAGTGATAGCTGGCATCTGGTCGCTAGGGCCAACCACCCTCGCATGCACAATGGCCATGAAGCTAGCATTGGCCTTTGGGGGTGGGGTCCAAGGGGTGAAGGGGGTGCCCAAGGTAGGTATCCTGGAAAGAGATCTCTCTGCTACCCTGCACAGACTGTACCCTGGAGGGTTGTGTGGGGGTGGGGCTCTCCCATATAAAGGGCCTACACCTGGGCCACTTAGCCGTGGGTGGAACCGGACTGGGTGCTTCTATGGGAACTAGTCATGTTCTCATCCGCAGTCACAGAAATGGATATGCAGTACCTGAATTTTAGATAATGTCAGGAAAACGGATGTATTAGCATACTCTGTTAAGGTTAGACATCTACAAATGTAAATTAAGCTGTAAACATGATGTGGTTATTGCATATAAATGTGTTAAATGAAGACTGATTTTATGATTTTGTTTGAAAATAAAATACGACAAGAAGAATGTGATTTATTGATTAACTCCTTCGCTGCCAGGCCTTTTCCCCTCCTGTGCCGAGCCTTTTTTTGGCTATTTGGGGGAGTTCGCGCTTAGGCCCTCATAACTTTTTCTCCACATAAGCTACCCATGCCAAATTTGTGTCCTTTTTTCCAACATCCTAGGGATTCCAGAGGTACCCAGATTTTGTGGGTTCCCCTGAAGGAGACCAAGAAATTAGCCAAAATACAGCGAAAATGTTGTTTTGTTCAAAACAATGGGAAAAAGGGCTGCAGAAGAAGGCTTGTGTTTTTTCCCCTGAAAATGGCATCAACAAAGGGTTTGTGGTGGTAAAATCACCATCTTCCCAGCTTTCACAAACAGGCAGACTTGAATTAGAAAACCCAATTTTTCAACACAATTTTGACATTCTACTGGGACATACTCCATTTTTACTATTTTTTTTGCTTTCAGTCTCCTTCCAGTTAGTGACAGAAATGGGTGAGAAACCAATGCTGTATCCCAGAAAGCTAAACATTTCTGAAAAGTAGACAAAAATCGTAATTCAGCAAGGGGTCATTTGTGTAGATCCTACAAGTGTTTCCTACAGAAAATAACAGCTGAATTAAAAGAATATTGAAATTGAGGTGAAAACAAACTGCCATTTTTCTCCACGTTTTACTCTGTAACTTTTTCCTGCGATGTCAGATTTTTTTAAAGCAATATAGACTCTTCTGGTTGTGGGGATATATAGGGCTTGTAGGTTCATCAAGAACCCTAGGGACCCAGAGCCAATAAATGAGCTGCATCTTGCAATGGGTTTTCATTCTATGCCGGGTATATAGCAATTAATTTGCTGAAATATAAAACGTGAAAAATAGGTATCAAGAAAACCATTGTATTTCCAACTTGGCCACAAGATAAGGTGTTGAGAAGCAGAGGTTATTTGCACATCTCTGAATTCCATGGTGCCCATACTAGCATGTGAATTACAGGGCATTTCTCAAATAGAGGTTTTTTTTACACACTGTCTTACATTTGTAAGGAAAAAATGTAGAGAAAGACAAGGGGCAAAAACACTTGTTTTGCTATTCTGTGTTCCCCTAAGTCTCCCAATACAAATGGCACCTCACTTTCATGGGGAGGCCTAATGCTCGGGACAGGAAACACAAAATGGACACATCAAATTTTTACATTGAAATCTGACATGTTCTTTGCAAAGTGCTTAGCTGAGGATTTTGGCCTCTAGCTCAGCCGGCACCTAGGGAAACCTAGCAAACCTGTGCAGTTTTGAAAACTAGACACCCAGGGGAATCCAAAATGGGGCGACTTGTGGGGCTCTGACCAGGTTCTGTGACCCAGAATCCTTTGTAAACCTCAAAATTTGGCCCAAAAAACACTTTTTCCTCTCATTTCGGTGACAGAAAGTTCTGGAATCTGAGAGGAGTCACAAATTTCCTTCCACCCAGCGTTCCTCCAAGTCTCCCTATAAAAATGGTAACTCACTTGTGGGGGTAGACCCAGTGCCCGCAACGGGAAATGCCCCAAAACACAACGTGGACACATCACATTTTCACAAAGAAAACAGAGCTGTTTTTTGCAAAGTGCCTAGATATGGATTTTGGCCTCTAGCTCTGCCGGCACCTAGGGAACCCTAGCAAACCTGAGCAGTTTTGAAAACTAGACACCTAGGGGAATCCAAGATGGGGTGACTTGTGGGGCTCTCACCAGGTTCTGTTTCCCAGAATCCTTTGTAAACCTCAAAATTTGGCCAAAAAAATACTTTTTCCTCACATTTCGGTGACAGAAAGTTCTGGAATCAGAGAGGATCCACAAATTTCCTTCCACCCAGCATTTCCCTAAGGCTCCCGATAAAAATGGTACCCCACTTGTGTGGGTAGGCCTAGCGCCCGCGACAGGAAATGCCCCAAAACACAACGTGGACACATCACATTTTCCCAAAGAAAACAGAGCTGTTTTTTGCAGTGCCTAGCTGTGGATTTTTGGCCTCTAGGTCAGCCGGCACCTAGGGAAACCTAGCAAACCTGCGCAGTTTTGAAAACTAGACACCTAGGGGAATCCAAGATGGGGTGACTTGTGGGGCTCTGACCAGGTTCTGTTACCCAGAATCCTTTGCAAACCTCAAAATTTGGCCAACCCCCCCCCCCCCCCACTTTTTCCTCTTTTTTTGGTGAGAGAAAGTTCTGGAATCTGAGCGGAGCCACAAATTTCCTTCTACCCAGTGTTCCCCCAAGTCTCCTGATAAAAATGGTACCTCACTTTTGTGGGTAAGCCTACTGCCCGCAAAAGGAAATGCCCCAAAACACTATCTGGACACATCAAAATTATCAAATACAAAACTACTTGTTTTTGCGGGGGGCACCTGCGACTCTAGTCTTGGGCTCAGCAGCCATCTAGGGAAACATACCAAACCAGATATTTCTGAAAACTAGACACCGAGGGAGTCCAGGGAGGTGTGACTTGCGTGGATCTCCCAATGTTTTCTTACCCAGAATCCTCAGCAAACCTCATATTTAGCTAAATATTCACATTTTTCCCTCATTTCTGTGTGGGATCACTGCACCGGGACAAATTTCATACCACCCAACATTCCCCTCAGTCTACCGGTAAAAATGATACCTCATTTGTGTAGGTGGGCCAAGTGCTTGTGACAGGGAAGATCCAAAAACATGTTGAAATTGTGGGGGAACCAAAGCAGGTCCAAAAGGGCAGTTTGGAAAAAAACATTTTAAGGCTGACAAGTGCCGCAGAATTTTTATCGGTATAGATGAGACAATGCTGGGTGGTAGGAAATTTGTGGATTCCTGCAGATTCCGGAAGGTTCCATCACAAAAATGTGGGAAAAAATGTGTGATTTCCAGTAAAGTTGGAGGTTTGCAGGGCATTGTGGGTAAGAAAATGGTGCACCCCACATTTAAAACACACCACCCTGGAATCACCCAGATGTTTAGTTTTCAGATGTGTCTAGGTCTTGTGGATTTTTCTACATGGCAGCGTCCCAAAGTCCATGAAGTGCAGCCCTCACCATTCCAAGTGGGACGATTTTGAGAGTTAGCCAAGCTCTCATGGCCCAAATGTAAAACCAAAACCCAAAATAATCAAATGTCCTCTTGCTTGCCGTGGGATAAGATGTTTTAGTGTGCGGGGGAGAGCTGAAAGACTGTTACCCCCTTCAGTTGGGGTGGGGGCATTCCCAGGCCCATACTGGTTGGTAGCCACCACCCCACTTTTTTTTTTTATTCCCTGGCATCTAGTAGACTTTCTGCACCCCCCCGGGTGTGGATCGGGGTAATTGCCCCATCTGCCCACTGGTGGGCAGTACAACTTTGGGCCCATTTATTTGGGGTGGGAGTATGGGGTGCCATACCCCCACCCTCTTATTTTGGAGAAGAAAAAAAAACTTCCCTGGTCTCTGGTGGGCTTTCTGCCCCCCCAACTTGGGGGCAGAAGGGCCTTCCAAAAATAGGCCAGACTGCCCCCAAGGTGGGCAGATATGGCCAACAGTAATGTGCCCCCATGGAGAGCAACCCTTATCCAAGGGGCTGCCCCCTAAAGAAAACACACACATACACACACACCAATCCCTGGTGCCTAAGTGGTTTCTGGTCCCCCCGAGGGCAGATCGGCCTAAATGAAATACGCCGATCTGCCCCCAAGGGGAGCAGAAATGGCCTAAAATAAATTTGCCCTCCAAGGGTTGCTCCCCACCTCTAAAAAACAAAACAAAAAAATTAATTAAAAAATAACAAAAATAATCCCTGGCGCCTAGAGGTTTCTGCCACCCTGCGGGCAGAAATGGCTTAAAATAAATTAGCCCCACCCCCCCCCGGAGCGACCCTTGCCTAACGGGTCGCTCCCCTTATGTGCAATTGGCGCAAAAAAGAAATCACCGGTGACTAGTGGTTTCTGCCCCCTTTAGGGGCAGATTGGCCTAACAAAATTCAGCTGATCTGCCCCCAAGGGGCGCAGAAATGATCTCAATACAATTTGCCCCACCCAGGGGAGCAACCCTTACCTAAGGGGTCGCTCCCCACCTCTAAAAAACAAAAAAAAACAAAAAAGTTTTTTAAAAATTATCCCTGGCGCCTAGAGGTTTCTACCCCCCCCTGGGTGTAGATCAGCCTAATAACAATAGGCCGAATTACCACCGGGGGGCAGAAAAGGCCTTAAAAAAAATTGCCCCCCTGGGGAGCGACCCTTGCCCAAGGGGTCGCTCCCCTTATGCCAATTTCTTATCATAAAAGAAATCCCTGGTGTCTAGTGGGCATTTCAGAAGCTGGATTGTTTCACGATCCAGTTTCTGAAATGCTTTGAGATACTTCAAAGGGGAAGGAAACTCCTTTCCTTCCCTTTGAAGCCTCTCAGGCCCCCATCACATGATCAGAAGAGAAATGCTGAGCATTTCTCTTCCAATCGCACTAGAAGCTGAGCTTCCAGCACAATGGGGAAGTGGCATCTGATGAGGTCAGCGCGCGATCGCGTGCTGACATCATCAGATGTCACTGGGGAGATCAAGGGGGCTCGGGGGTGGAAGGGGAAGGGCTTCCCCTTCCATCCCTGCCTTGGCGCTCCCTCCGAGCTCCAGGCCGAGGACGTCATGTTTACGTCCTCGGCACAGGAGCACTGTGCCTGTGGACATAACCGTTACGTCCCCTGCACAGAAGGGGTTAAAAGTGATTTCGGAGCCTTAGGAAGGAAGACTCTGGGGTTGGTGGGAGGCCTCGGCAGTACCTGGCCATATGCAGAGGGCTCCCCCAAATCAGGGGAGCCCCCACATATGGAAGGCCGCAATGGGAGCACCTTGTGGGGGAGGGCGGGCCCCATGTGCCTCTGACAGGGATTTACGATCCCTAGCCCAAGAAGAATAACAACAGAGCACGTACAGTACACTCTCTGCTGGGTCTGGACAGCGTTTCTTGGATTTGTTAGGCAGCATGATTGTGCAGCCCAATAGTCTTTTTGAGCAGCAGAACAGAGGAGACTGCACGTGTGCTCTTGCTCGCACTGTATAGGGGACATAGGAGGTGAGTGAGTATTCTAGAACAGGTGAACACTGGAGAGTTTGGAAATATCACTAGTCTGGGTACCCACAAAATCATCCACGGATTATTCCTACTATAGAAATTGTGAGAGATTTACTGCTGACTTGAGCAGAATTAAATTAATTTCCAGGATGGGAATCACAAGTGAACACCCCCAAAATATGAGATCATAGAGAGGACGAGTGGTAAAAATATATTCCCTGTGGAGAAAAAAATGTAGGAATCGAAAAATGCAATTACAGTAATATGGTACATCGGTTTGCATAGTCTCAAATAGGAATTCATAAATGGTTCCAAGGTAAAATACAAATGTAACAGCATTTGATGGGTATCCCTGAGAATTGTGGCAAATTAAAACAAGCATTTACAATGCAACGGGTCTCGCATTTCGACGAGTTAGAGCTATTAGCGTTGTAAACTCCTAACTGGACTTTTCTTGCCACATTAATTGGAAAAAATGAGCGCGATCGCGCTGAGAAATAAAGAAAAAAAGTAGTCCAGAAATCATACGGAAAACACGTAGCCTCCTATGTTTTCAGTGGTTCGTGAGCTCGAGGAGAGCTAAACACCAGAAAAGGCATGACATATGCATGCCTTTGTCTAATGAAGGCAAGCGGACTTTAAAAGGCAAGCCCACGAACCAATGAAAGTGGCTGAGGTAACATGGGTGTTGGTAGAAGCCCAAAGAGAGATTACAGCAGGATCAGAGGGCTTTGCGCTCGACCCTAATGATCGGCCTGCTGTGGTTCAAACCTCTTGATCATGAGGATATAAATATTTATACGTCTACCTGTAATGTCTACCTGTAACGTGTGCTTCTAGTTACTCACTAGCTCGTTAGAATATTCTAAACATTCTTATTACATTCTCTGCGTGCAAATGGCATATTTTGTAAAGGAGATGTGTGAAAAACAGCAATATGTGTATGATTTGGAGTGCTGTTGATTTAACAGGCAGCTCTGTAGCGTTAGTCACAATAAACATATAACAGATCTCAAAGAATGATTTAATTATTGCAAAACAGGAAACATAAAGTAACAAGGCGGTAACAAAACCACCTCAAGGAGGGACAAATGTAAAGCATTTACCAACGAAACCAAGGATTTTTGAAAGGCAAACCCAGGAATGAGTGAAAGTGATGGGCGTGAGGTGGGCATGGTTAAAAGCCCAGATACAAACCAACACCTGCGCTGATGTGCTTGACCTAAAAAAGTATGTTAATAGTGCACAAGATAGAGAGAAATGTAATTGGAGTAAGAAGAAGAGAGATGGAGGGGAAGACGGAGGGAAAAAGCACGAGAAAGAAATGTAAAAAGCGAAGTAGATCGAAATAGTGAGAGAATAATGAGAGAAAGTAGGAAGAACAGGAGAGGGAGAGAAAATGGAAGATGAGAGAGCTTGCAGGAGCGTGGCAAAGGCAGGAGAACGATTCCTAAAGAATAAGACCCGAGTTATGGGCAATGCTTGAAATGGAAAAATAGAAGTGCAAGTACTCTGTATCAGAATATGTGCTTGATTTTAAGAAGTGCAGGTACTGTCCAATTAAAAGTATTACGTTTTTCTTGAGAAGTGCAGGTACTCTCCGTCTCAAAATAAAAAAGTGCTGGTACTCAGTACCGGACAGTACTGGCCCATTTAAAGCACTGATATTTATGTGGGGATGGGTGTTTCGGAATATTTGAGAGAGGACACATAAAAAACGTTCGTAGAACGAAATGCAGAAAGGGCAAAAATTAGATTCAGTAAATAATACTGAATGCATTTCAAGTTTTAATTATCGTTACTAGCCCTATGAACTTTCAAATGCAGACGTTTTCCTTCACTGCACCGTTCTTGAGGAGCAACGCTCAAGACAACTTTTAAATTGGACAATACCATTTTAAATTGGACTATAAAATCATTACTTATTTTGAACATTTGCATCGCCCCGCATTGCTTGTTTGAAGATTCCTTAATATAAGAACTCCTCAGGTGTGCCCCTGCAGAGAATGTTGGGACTGCCGCAGTAGGGCATGAAAACCCTGCCAAGGATAGTATGTAGTCTTCTAATTCGTGTACACATAGCTTTACTGTGCTGCTACTGACCCACTAAAAGTGTGGCTGCCCACCTCCTCCTCCTCCCCCTCGAGAACTAGTCATGAGTTTTAACAATGTTGTGATGTGATGATTTCTAGGGTTCACAAAGGGATGCCTACCACCTACCTCGGAGCACAAAGCCTCTACCCCTCCCCAAATAACTTCACCCACGATGGTGAGTTATGTCACAATCATCACATTTTTGTACTATACCCTGAAGAAAGAAATGTGCTTGAAATATCTTCCCTGCATGTATTTAGCTTCTAAAGATGTTAGAAGGATATATGGGAGCTGCAATAAGATGAGAACAAACACGAGATAAGAACAAACACGTAGGCGCCGTGGCTTTCTGCACTGATTACTTTACCGTGGAGAAGCGGATCCTTGTTTGTCAACTGTTCATTAACATGAAGTAATACTGTAAGCAAAACGTGTGCAGGGATTGTTGAAGAGGTACATTGGACGATAAAGGGCACACGGAGTAAACTCAGAAAATGTATTGGGAAGAGAAAAAAACTCGGATTCGGATTAAGAACAGTTAGAAAAGTCTAAAGAAGCTCGGCGACCCTTTGCACGTGTTAGCCGCGTAGAATAATTCTACAGTTTCCACCCATCTCTTCAAATATCAGTCTATCAGACGTCCACAGTGTGTCATTCTTAGTCCCCACTTACAGCGTAACTCAGCATGAGTCGGTGTAAGGATGCCCTCTTGTTGGAACAGATGCCCAGTGCAGTACAATGTATGGAGCCTTGAGCACAGATTTAGTGAGCTAGAGATCTAAATAAATTGTATTGTTCAACAAGGGTTTCCTTCGAAATCTCCTTAAAGCACGTTCATGCAGCCGCTTAAAAAAGAAGAAAAAAACAGCGCGATCGCACTGGTACAGTTCACACGTAATAATACCTATTGCAAAAGTGCAATTATAAACGTAACCGGCAAGAGTGCAATTAACTGTGTTACAAGGTCGATAGTATGCGAAGTGCTCGACTTCTGCCAAGCGAGATCGCGCTGCGAAAATAGAGAAAAAGTAGTCAACAAACCTGAAGAAAACAGCGAGCCTCGTATGTTTTCTGTACTTGGTCGTGCGCTCGAGGAGGGCTAGCCACCGGAAAAGGCATGACGTATGTGTGCCTTCCACTAATCAAAGGAAGCGGATTCTAACAGGCAAGGCAACTTGCCAGTGAGAGACACTGACGTGACGTCGAGGGGGCTCCGAGCCCTTTTTTAATACCTAAAGCGTCTCGCTAGTGATACACATGCGTGAGCGCATGAGACGCTGGCTCGACCCTAAAAAACTAAAGTATACTCCTTGTTTAGGGTGAAAACTAGAAGGAGTAAATTCTTATTTGGTTGTGTGAATCCAGGCCTTAATGCACAAAGATCTATTTTACACAACTCGCTCTAGAGCATTTTTGGGACTCATTAAATGGGAACAAGGAATTAGATAATTTTTGCTTTGCTTCAAACATGGACTGTTTGAAAATTGCCCTAAACTCTAATCTCCATTGGGTATATGTATGACGCACCGCATTAGCGATGATCACATAGTGATTTTTACCGATTCACTATTTGGAAATCACTAAATGCGATGTAACATAGAATTCGAAATATTGTTTGTGATTACCTAATATTCGCAAATAGCAATTACTAAATAGCGGGTCTGTAAAATTGAAAATTGCTATTTGGTAATCACAGTTTGCAATTTTTGCATTCTGGAGCAGCTTGATGACCTCACAAACAGGAAGTGGGTCAGTCCATGCTGTTTCCAGAAGCCTGAGCATCAGGAGGAGGCGGACTTGTCATAGTTGGACTCTTGTTCTAGGCAAGACTGCTGGTTTAAGGATGACAGTACTTATATTTGTAGGTGACTATGCCTATCCTGCAACAAGTCGCAACTGTAGTCCCAACCCTTCCGGCTCATTAGCAGTGCCTCACCAAAAACCCAAACAGTTGAAGGTGATTTGTGGCAGCCTTTACACATGGACTCAAGAGTTTGCCATCTCAGGGAGTGTTGTGGTTAAAAGGAGATCACCCCTTTATTACAGATACATCATGTCTCAACCAAACACAGGCAATAACGAAAATGCAGTAATGTTTCAATAGTTTGTATTCAACACAATCTGAAATCTGCGGTAAATTGCATGGGCTGCAATGATTAGGATAATGAACAATGCAAGAGACAGAATTGTAAAAACAAGAGTCATGATTATAAAGACCCCCACCATTTTGCAGTAACATAGAAAGACATAGATGGTATAATATGTCCTATTACCCTATTTTGATAGGCCTAACCTTCTACCTAAAGAAGAGCTGGGTATGTTAAACCAAACCTGCCAATGCCATGTCCCTGAGAAGAGCCCCCAACCCTTGTTACCTTGGAATGAGGTCTCTAGCTCAGACTCCGTATGAACACAAAGTCCAGGTCAGCGCCAAGGCGAAATGCAGCATCGATAGCAGCGATGGTATCTGGTCGGAATCCCTCTGTTTATCTGTCTAAAGTGAGGTGTATTTATACAGATCTACTTGGACCCCTGACATAGGTTGTTCCCAAACAATAGATAACACAGCATGCTTTGGACAGTAATTAATATAAACAATTCCCTCAAAAGCGTGAAGAGGGAAAGTACCTAATGTGAACACCTACAGTTTGTTTGTCTTTGTCGCTTGATTTGGCGCATTAGCACAGTGGCACTGATAACATAAACTTAAACAAATGGCCTAACTATAAACACGGCAGCCATCTTAGAAGAATTAATTAAATAAATGGGCTAAGACAGAGCAAGCTAAGTAGGTTAAAAGTCACTAGGTGACGGGGGCACGAGTCTGCAAGCCAAAGGCTAAGCTAACTTCTGTTATCCCATTAAAACAAACTAGGATTCACTACGGACTCAGTGAGCTGAGCATTAGGGAGCCAGTTTGTAGTGTCACCCAGAACCAAAACACACCATGGCCAGTGAGGGGAATGCAAAGGATGCTGGAGGCAGAAAAAGGAAACTGAAGTTCAATAAGCAGGAACTGGAGGTACTCATTGAAGAGGTGGAAAGAACCATGACAAGCTCTTTGGGAAAAAACATGTCCCAGAGTGAGTACCGTAAAATATGAACCGACATCCTGGCAAAGATCAGCGCAGTGGTCGTGACGCAGCACTCCATTGAGGAGATACGTAAGCGCTGGTATGATTTACGTACACGTGCGAAGGAGAGGGTAGTGACCAGGCTTAAGAAGGCAAGGATCACTGGCAGATTACCATCCACCCAGACACCATCCATTCCCTTGGGGGACATGGTGGAGGCAACTCTGCAGCCTGAAACTATTGTTGGGGTCACTGACATAGACACCTCAGCCACATCAGGCACCTCGCAAACATAAGGACAAAAATGATTTGAATTACCATTTATGCAGGCAAAATTGTCCCCTAGAGGAAATCAATGTTAACACTCAGTGATAAAAACAGTCCATGCCACTCATTCCATGCAAACCAACAATGCCTTAAGGGAGTGGTAGCCCATACTCCAACAGTAAACCAAGATCAAACATTGCAACATTGTGAATCCCCACACAGCTAGACAAGTCAAATGACAAGCAGAAACACCATGCCAGGGAACCTGTTTACTTCAAAATTAAACTCTGAACTGAGACATGCAAAAGGAATTTGTAACTGAAATACTGCTCATTGATGTTGCAGATCTCCCTGCACCATGTGCAGCAGAAACAGAACCTAGGGGAAATGAGGAAAGCCAGCCACTCTTTGAGGTCGCTAGCATTGTGTCCATACCACCCACAAAACATGCACAACCCAGACGCAGGACAACAGTGGAATGACTCCCTGCGTTCGACCTGGAGTGTGATGACATGACACAAGACTTGCATACACCACCTTCAGAGAATAGATGCACTCACAGATGCCAGTCCTTTTTCCAGCACCAACACACTCCCCTCAGGAGACATAGAGCAGATGTCAGGCAGAGCTCAGAGGAAAGTGAGGGCCCATCTATGTTTGAAGGTGTGGAGGCATCAATGTTGAAGGTGCAGCACCTACAATGTAAGCAAATGAAATCAATGCACAGACAGTGGGTGTCTCTGAATCACAACATGTGCCAGCTGAATGCAACAGTGTTGGAAGGACAGAAAGCAACAGCAGACAATTTAAGGGAGATGACGAATGCCATTAAGGCACTGTACAGTAATGCAGCAGGACCATGTCACCCACCATAGGTGTCCTCACCAATTGATGAGTATTTTGGATGGGTTTAGTAGATCTGTCTATCGCCTCACAAATGCAACTGCTTTACTGTCACGACGTGCCGTGGGCATGCAAGTGGAAATGGTACATTGTAGTGAAGACGTTGCACGGGGATTGGTGTAGGTTACCGATGCACTGGAGAGGTTGCGGGCAGCCCGGATCGCTTGACCAGTAACCTGGGTGGTGGGAATAGTGCTGAGCTCTCTAGCCTCAGTAGTGTGACTGCCCCTGTGATGTAGAATAGGTGCCACAGTTCCAGACACAGTGCTGTCTCAGAAGCCTCAACAAGAGATTCCGCTGAGCCCACTGACCGTTTCAGTGGAGTGCATGGACGCAAAAAGTAATGGGGACATGTTCCGGGGTTTGTTGTTTTGTGACATTGCAATACCTATGTCATGTTTATGGGAAGCATTTGATTTGAGTACAGATTGTGCTTTTGGACTACCTATGTTGTATGTCTATATATTTGACCTGAAGTTAAGGCAATAAATGCAATACCTGTAGCAATCAGGAACAATAAGCGGCCTCTTCTTTACTTATATCAAAAATAATTGTGAGTAATTTCAGCATGTCTTTGTCTGCCTTTTACACCTTTAATACATCTGCTGGATGACGGGGTGGTAATGGGTCATCTTCCTCATCAGACTCCGTATCTGAGGGTTCCGGAGGTATGCCTCTCAATGTTGCAATGTTGTGCAACATAACACATGTAGCCACAATCTTGCTGCAGGTCTCAGGACTGTATTGTGGTGCCCCACCACTTTTGTGCAGGCATTGAAAGTGACTCTTCAGCAGGCCACATGTCCTCTCAATCATACTTTGCGTCCTCCTATATGCAGCATTGTATTGCAGCTCACTTTGCGTAGCTGGATTGAGGTGTGGTGAGAGGATAAAGGACTGCACTGCATATGCACTGTCTCCTACAATAACAGGAGTGAATATTGAGTCATTGTCATATCTAACTGCATCTATACACTATGCTAGATTGTTCTGTGATTAATTACCAAGTAGGTATTCTTCTCCAAACTCTCCACAAAGGAGAGGTGTGTGGATTCTACTATGCCTGAATATATAGAGTCATGTGTGCTACTAGGGAACCTGGCCACTAAATCTGTGATGATGTGTGAGGCAGATAACCTGTATGTTCATGGAATTGCTACATTTCAGAATTCTGTATATATATTTATTGGACTTTGTGTCCCGTCAACGCAGCCAATGATGTGTGGGATTTGGGTATCTGATAGAAATGCAAGTCCTGTGGGGTGTTGGGGAATTTGTTGTGCTCATTCATTTTGGTTAACATTACATTCAGGAATGCATGGAAGAAATGAGAGAACTCACTTTGGGACACACCTCCAGGTGCTGCTATTACCCCCTTATAGCTTCCTGAGGCTATGAGGTGCAGGGAACATAACACCTGCACATGAGTGGGTATTTTATTTATTCTGTGTGTGTGTCACTGCATTTGTGTTTGAAAATATGCTATTAGGTCTAAAATCATGGCTGAATTTAACCTATACTTGTCATAAATCTCCTCCTCTGTTTGGTCAAACAATGTTATGTTCACTCTGAAAATACACTACTGTCTCTCCCTCCCTCTCCTCAAACCCACCAGGATCCTCATCCTCCTCGCCATGATGTAGAGTGCAGCCATTGTTCAAAATGCTGAATCACTCTGGGCCTCTTTCTGTAGGTTGCACCTGATTACCACCTGATTTGAGTTTGTGGTAAATTGCACATGCAAAATCCCCGTTTGTGCAACCATTTGCAATTTGTGAATGGTTGATACATTGAATTTGTGATTACCTATTTGTGAATCGCAATTTGGGATTCGCAAAATTGAGTCACAGTTTTTGGAATCGCTAATTTTGTGATTCCTTAAAATTGGCATGTGAATGCCTTTCATACATTGTGGAAGGCGATTTTGCATTCACAAGCACCTGATTTTTGCAATTTGAACCGTTTACAAATGCAAAAACTTTTGATATATCTGGCCCCAGATTCAGAGACGTTTTAAATCTGGCCCAGGGCCCCAGCCTTTCAAGGGGTCCCCTTGAGCCAGCTCTGTTCTGCAAAGAGTCTTTCCCTGATGACCTTGAGTAATTCTTAAACACATTGTTTTAAATACTGTTTTGCTTTGATGTATTTTTATTGTGAGTGATGTATGAGAGCCTGTTACAGACATTTTACGGAGAAATGCTGTGTTTATGTTTTATGCGCAACCATAAAAAGTGTCTTTCAGAACAAAACGGGACCTCACATATGAGAAGTGGAAGGGCATCACAGAGATTATTTGCAGTAATATTGGTGGCTGCTGCTGTGTTAAGTAGTGAAAACACAATCACTATCCCAGAATAATAGATGTAAACACATTAAAAATGTAGACGAGTGTGTACTGTCAGTTACCTGGCAAAAAAGGGCATGAGGGACCTGAAATTGGATCATAATTTCAAAGCTGTTCTGAACAGGGCCCCCAAAATCCGTTTGGCCAGGCCCCCAAAATCTTTAATATATGTCCTAGTGCAGGTTATTATCAGTCAGTCTTATTTGTAACACTGTTACTGTCGGTATATAAATCTGAATTGCTAATGAGATAGACACGAGCACCTGTTGTGGCTCGGATTTTGCCAACGCCTTAAAGTGCTCTGACCTGAATGCACACACGAATAGATTTTCACTTCATTTGAAGCGGCGTAGAGATATCCGGATCTACTTTACATTTTCCTCTTAGAAAGTCTGCCCTAGGATATGAGCAGCTGAAACATTTGCTGTGATACTTTTCTCAGTAGTTTTCAGTGCAGGAAAGCACCCTCTAAAGAGGGTGTTAACCCCTGTTAACTCTTTCCGTGCAGGTATGTGGAGATCCAGTGTAAGAGGAATTGGCAATTAACAGGCGTTAAACCTCAACAGCATGTGGGTAGTAAGGTCATTAGTTCAGATCCTACCAGTCTCATTTGCAAACAGACAATCAAATCAACGGTCCCATTCTGTTTAATGTTCCTCCTTCATATTTGTACTCAAATTAGAACGTAAACAAACAGTATTACTTAATCCCACAAAGGAAGATTTCAGAATTCCATAGCTCCATAGACGGTGTCCACATTAAACAAATTTGCAAAGGAGGAAAAAAGGCAACTCTGGGTGCACCATGTTGGATCCAAACAAGAGGTGTGCACCAGGACTAAATATTGAATGTACTGATTTCATTCTACGTAAGCAATGGTTAATTCAAAAGAAAATGAGAAATGGAGAAAGTACATTTCTATACCATATAATATGGGTTTAGGATTGAGGCAATGTTATTTTGTTCCATTCAGTTGAAGAGAAAACATAGCAAGCAATCTGTTGAATTTATTTATAAAGCAGTTTACTCATACACTATTTTGTCTCTGCTAAAATCTCCATTAAAGACATAAAGGCCCTCATTATGACTTCGGCGGTCTAAAACCTAGACCGCCGAAGTCCCGCCAGCCACTAGACCACCAAAGATGGTGGTCATTCGACTGCCATATTATGACTGCTGGCGGCTCTCTGCCAGAATTTGGGCGGAGAGCCTCCAGCAGCCATACTAGTGGTCGGCGGTGCAGTGCTATGCTTGCACCGCCACGTCATCACAACACCGCCACACCTGTGTTGTGGCGACAGAGCACTGACAGCGGAGCAGGTCCCAAAGATCCCGTCCCCTCCCTGACGACCACTGTGAAAAGGTAAGTGCCCATCCGATAGGGGAGGGGGGATGATGAATGGAGTGTGTGTGCATGGAAGTGTGCGTTTGCATGTTGGATGGGGTGGAGTGGTCCCTAGGGGCTGAGGGAGGACTGTGGCTGTGTGGAGGGGTGGGGAGACTCGCATACTGGTGACAGGAATGTAGATTCCTGTTGCCAGTATCCTTTACGCCAGGGATTTCCTGACGGTGTTGCTGCTGGGGAATCCCTGGTGGAAAGGAGGCTCCTAATACCGTCGGCAGTCTATGGTGGACCTCCGAGGCGAAGGTGGTCCACCTTCACCCCGGCAGTCTGACCGCCCTGGTGGAACAGGCAGTGAACTGGCTGCTTTGCAGCTTGTTCACCACCGTTGTCATAATCTGGCGGTCCAGCACCGCTACGCCATCAGCGGTGTTACCGCCACCGCCAGCATGGCGGAGCTGGACCGCCAATGTTGTAATGAGGGCCAAAATGATTTACAAGCCATACATGTCATACTTGGCTAGCAGTTGCTCCCTTACATATTTTACAATTATTTCCTCATTCAAAAGAACTGTAAGTAATATAGAAATGAGCAAAATCTGTTTTTTATCCATTACTGCACAAGCAACAAAATATTGCAAACTGAAATGTTCATGTTTTTTTGCTGTAGAAACAGAAAAGTTCCCCGCATGGCAATAGATGTGCACCCCTGCCCTGAGTGCCCAAGGCTACTGGCCTTACCTGGAGTTAAATGACATGCGTTTAGAGGTGGCATGATACCAGTATTGTATTCAATAGACTCAGTAATGTGACCAGGCCTTTTTCCCTGTGTCATTGGTATGGAGCCTACTGGCCCACTTGTACAGAGGCTGTACACTTAACTCATCCTTGGCTTACAAGTATTGTGTGTAGCATCAGACAGCACTTGATATTTGCATGTGTGTGCTGAGTTGCATGTGTGTGCCTGCGGATGGTACATAACATGGAAGTCGGTGAGTTCCATTTTGGAAGCCCAGGGCTTGGAGAGGTGAGGACTATATTCCCCAGACAGGAGATGTGTATTGTTGATATTCCTAAGGGCTGGAGTGGGGGGCACACAATGAAGAGATGAGCAGAGCATCCTCTGTGCACATTAAATAGCTCCTTGATTCCAGGAAGAGTTATCAGACAGTGGAGCCTAGGCTCATTGTCAGGGAGATGATGGAACTGATAAGGATGACACTACCTGGGAATCTGGAATGAGAGGAAGGCTTAGTCCTTTGAACCTTTATGGGGCTTATTTCAGTGGAGGATGACAGCCAGATGTGGTCCTCAGTTATTTCCGTGGACTGTGTTGTGAGTAATGTAAGATTGGAGCCATTCCTGCTGTGGGACAATGTCATCTGACAAATGGCAATTCAGAGAAGCGAGCACTTCAAAGGAGCTGATGCTCCCCACAAAAATTTCAAAGGCCAGACACTAAATAATATATGTTCTGTATTGGGCTACAAAGGTGGGAACATGAGCCCCATACTTTGTTGAAAAGCACTGTCTCATCAAGAGAGGGACAACTGCAAAGCCATCTTCCTGATGGAACCAGGACTGGGGACCAAGCTCTGACAGTTTCCCATCTGGGTGAGGGGCCATCACCCAGGAGTCAAGAATAATTGCCCTATGCTTGGAGCATCAGCCTTCTGCATGGCTGCCGAGACAAGTGTGCCCTGTAAGGAGGAGGAAAGAGCACAGTGGGAGCGAGGCACATAGCGGATGTTGGTGAATGGATTCTGATGAACGAAGTGTGAGGTGCCCAGCTCCCATCAGGATCATTGTTGCAAGAGCTCTCCTCTCTCTTGTGGAAGTCGGCAGCCTCTGTCAGGCTCCTGTGATGTTGGGGACCTTGCCCATGAAACTGAAACTGCGGGTGGTCACCTGTGTCTGTGACACCTGCATGCCTGGGGGGAGGGGGCTTTGAGATTGTTGGGGTCATAGTCAGGAGGATCTGACCTGATTTTGGCTGTTTCCTGTATCTGTGACAGCCATTACCCAGAAAAGGGCCACTAAGACCACTGGAGCCACTGCTGTGGTGGAGTATTCCCAGCGGCAAGTGAGGGTCTGGGGAACAAGTCCAGAAGTCAAATACAATAGCGCTGCTGCTTCACCCACTTACAGTCTGGAACTGTGAAGAAAATGGACCCACTGTATCCAGAAACCCTGGCTATCTGAGACTGCCTTGGGGCACCAACTCCCGCAACTGCTGGAAGGGTGCTGTTCATCCTCCTGATTGTGGAACGTGGGGGGGAGAGACTTCTCAGCACCTGGATCCTTCTGAAGCCCAATGTTGGGGTAAGGTTGAAGTAAGGCCACAGCCTTGTTTGAGACCTATGCAAGCTCTGAGGTTAAGAGATCTGGAAAGGAAAGGAAATGGAGACAAAGAGGAGCAATTATAACATATTAAAATATTTTTCCTGCAAAATGTGTGCTCCAGTCCCTAATCACTTAGCTAATGCCACAGATCCTGTCCATGTTGTTATCGTTAGCGTTAGATACTTTCCTTCCCTAGTTTCTATTATTTTTTTAAAAGGAACTTGGATTGTTTTTATCTGGGAGGTGTGATGTTTCACTGTTTACTTACTTGTATAAGTGCCGTATTTTGTATTCATATGTCCTTTTTTATAATGCCATTCTGGATCATTTTATTTACCTGACATCCGGATTTTGCTTGATACAAAGTTAATATGCAAGATTTCCTTCCTCGTCTAGTTCATTAGAGTTTTTCTGTTACAGTAGCTCTATGTTTCCAGTAAATTGAACAAAGTGATCAGTCAGGAAACAGAAGCAGATGTTCTGCCTGTGAAATATTCAGAGGGACATTTACTGGCAGGTTGCGCTTTGACACCGGTCTTAAGAATGACGGAGCCCTTCACTTACCTTTTTTCCAATTATGAAATCGTGGGAGCAAGCACAATGAGTAATGCAACACAACTTTACACAATTCTAGATTCCTGCTATGGAATTTAGTTGTGCATAGAAGAAATATGTAGCTTTTCGAACATAAATTCTTCAGAACCTTAACAAACAGATATATTATTTACTTAGCACATACTAAAAACACATGAAAGGTATTTGATGCTTCGAATGGATAATCCATTATTTCTTAGTAACAGATATTTTTTTACCCAGTAAATATCAGAAGGTTTGACCTGCTACAATATATCAGGAGATTCATTGATATCGCAGCAAGGGCCAGATTTACAAAGCTTTACAAAGTGCCTGATTCACAGTTTTGGGTCGTTTGCGAGCGCAAAAATGCTTTTTCCAATGAACAAAGGGCAAATTGCGATTCTGTAACTTTTTACCTAATCACAATTTGTGTTTGCCATCAAATACCGAATACCGATCTGATATTTGGGTGGGCCGTCATTTCCAAATACCAGACCAAAATGCTATGTATTAATGTTTTGCAACTGATTTCTGTGGGCAAAACATTATTCTTTTACCTAGTGGTAACCCATTCGCAAATGGAAAGGAGTCCTTGGACCATTGTATGCATTTAAAAAAATGGAACTTAAACACTTAGGGGGTCATTCTAACCCTGGCGGTAAAAACCGACAGGGCGAATGACTGCGGTAGCACCGCCAACAGGCTGGCGGTGCACCGCTGGGCATTCTGACCGCGGCGGTTCAGCCGCGGCCAGAAACGGAAAGTCGGCGGTGTACCGCCGACTTTCCGCTGCCCTTGAGAATCCTCCATGGCGGCGGAGCACGCTCCGCCGCCATGGGGATTCTGACACCCCCTACCGCCATCCTGTTCCTGGCGGGTCTCCCGCCAGGAACAGGATGGCGGTAGGGGGTGCCGCGGGGCCCCTGGGGGCCCCTGCAGTGCCCATGCCAATGGCATGGGCACTGCAGGGGCCCCCGTAAGAGGGCCCCACAAAGTATTTCAGTGTCTGCTATGCAGACACTGAAATACGCGACGGGTGCCACTGCACCCGTCGCACCTTCCCACTCCGCCGGCTCAATTCTGAGCCGGCGTCCTCGTGGGAAGGCTGTTTCCCACTGGGCTGGCGGGCGGCCTTTTGGCGGTCGCCCGCTAGCCCAGTGGGAAACCCAGAATGACCGCCGCGGTCTTTCGACTGTGGTACGGTCTTCTGGCGGTTCCCGCTTGGCGGGCGGCTCCCGCCGCCCGCCAATATCAGAATCACCCCCTTAATTTTCTTTTAAAAAATGTATCAGGTTTTCCTTTTTGGAAAATGGGATGCATTTAAAAAAAATGCTTTATTAAAAAGCAATTGCATGGTGTTCTGCTGAACCCAGCAGGCCACAATGTCTGTGATGGGTGTGATTTCTAGTGGGTCGCAAGTTACGACCTACCTCATTTATATTCAAGAGATACTTCGATTTGTGCCCCAAAATCAATCAATATTTTAAAATAAACATTCCCATACGTTAGGAGTAGCAATTTCCTAATTGTGTTTTGGAGATAATTGCAATTAGAAAATTGCTATTCTTAATGTGCACATCTGGCCCCGAGTGTTTGCCAGATGGCTAAAATAAGCCAAATGCAAATGCATAAGTGTGATATATGTGTTATATATGTGTTAACGGATGTTACCGCGCGTATTGGGTCACTCTTAAAGATAGCCTATTCCAGCTGAGGCACCAGTGAAGAGGGGTGATAAGTAAGGGTTGGATCCATGCAGCAGTCTGGTGGGGCCAAAACAGATCGCCCATCCCTGCATTTCCTGAGCTCTTTACAGGTCGTGGCACACACCAAAAAGCTAATAGTGTCATGACTGTTCCCAAAAAATCTAGTGTATTGCATTCACAATTGTCACATCACCGTGTCCTTAGACCAGGCACTTCCTCAACCACAGAAAATAGCTAGGCGAGCAGGAACAAACTGTAATTAATTTCTATAAGCATGGGTGAAATATCTTTCATGCGGGACTGTTCTGAACTACAAATGTTTGGGGCACAATGCTGTTTATGCCACAGTGTTGATCCAGTTAAAAAAAAAAACACAGCCTAGCCAGAACTTAGGTTTTAAATTACCTCTCAAAAGCTTTCATTAAAGTTATACATAATAGGTTTCATCGCTTCCTAAAGTTCAGTGACAGCATTATAATTCGGGGTTAGCAGATAGCCAAAAATAAAATGGGGCTTGAGTGCATTTTAGTTCTGGATATTTGCTCACACTCAAAAACTTCAATATGCAGTCAGTGCTTTGCTTTATTTGGAAGTTTGTATTTATTGGTATGTATATAGCACTCACTTAACTATGGAACAATTGTACATTATAAATTACGTGGGGTGTTGGCAAACGATTGTGTACATAAAGTGGGAATCACATTGCACATATTTCTATTGTTTTTTTTTTTAATATACAGCTTGTCTGGCAGCATACATTTTGTCTCTACATCCGCTTCACATTTTAAATGGCCCTCTACTGTAGACAAAGAAAGAGTATTCTATTAAGAGCTAAGTAAACAGTAGAAATGAATTACGATAATGAATGAAAACAATGAGAACTTAGCAACATCTGAGACTAATAAATTAGAACCCTAAGGGGCATATTTATTCTGTTTGCGCCGGAATTGCGTCGGTTTTTTTTACGCAAATCCGACGCAAAGCTAACTCCATATTTATACTTTGGCGTTAGACCCGTCTAGCGCCAAAGATCTTGGAGTTTACGTCATTTTTTAGCGTGGACACCTACCTTGCGTTAATGATATGCAAGGTAGGCGTTCCCGTCTAAAAAATGACTCCAAGGCATGTGCGCCTTATTTAAACTCCCGTGCAAAAATGGCGCACGGGAGTGGGCGGGTCAAAAAAAATGACGTCCAGCCGCCTTTGCGTCATTTTTTAACACCTGGTCAGGGCAGGCGTAAAGGGACCTGTGAGCTCGGAAGGAGCCCAGAGGTGCCCTCCCGTGCCCCCAGGGACACCCCCTGCCACCCTTGCCCACCCCAGGAGGACGCCCAAGGATGGAGGGACCCATCCCAGGGAACTTAAGGTAAGTTCAGGTAAGTATTTTTTTATTTATTTTTTTGTGGCATAGGGGGGCCTGATTTGTGCCCCCCTACATGCCACTATGCCCAATGACCATGCCCAGGGGACATAAGTCCCCTGGGCATTGCCATTGGGCAAGGGGGCATGACTCCTGTCTGTGCTAAGACAGGAGTCATTTCAATGGGGGTTGGGAGTAAAAAAAAAAGGCGCAAATCGGGTTGAGGCCAATATTTTGCCTCAGCCCTGACTTGCCCCATTTTTTGACGCCCAAGCTCCATTTTCCCCTACGCCGGCGCTGCCTGGTGTGGGTAATTTTTTTTGACGCACACCAGTCAGCTGCGCCGGCTAACGTCATTCCATAAATAAGGCGCCCGCATGGCACTTTGGAATGGCGTTAGCCGGCGTTAACATTTTTGACGCACAACTGCGTTGGCGCAGTTGTGCGTCAAAAAGTATAAATATGGCCATAAATCTCTTTACAGCTCTCATGTCTGACATTTGTAAAAAAAAAACATTAAGGCGGTCATCACAACCCTGGCGGTCGGTGTTAAAGCGGCGGTAAGACTGCCAACAGGCCTGCGGTAAAATTTTTGCAATTACGACCGTCGAGGAAGCCGCCAACAAAGACAGCCACTTTAACACTCCGACCGCCACGGCGGTACAAACAAACAGCGCGGCGGTCACCGCCAACAGACAGGCGGAGGACAAAGTACAGCCCACAGTATCACAACCTAACAATCCGCCACCTTTTCCAGGGCGGATTCACCGCGCATAAAAACACGTCGGAAACAGGATTCCGAAGGGAAAACCCTCACCTCTACACACCCCACAAGGAACTAGGACACCATGGAGCCGGAACTCTAAATTCTCCCTGCGACAGTCTTCCTGCTCCTCTACCAGGAGCACGAACGTCGGCGGCGAAGACAACAGTGAGTACTGCACCTACGACACAGGGGAAGGAAAAAACAGGGACACACACACTCAACACCCCCACCCCCACCCCCACCCTCACCCACGACAACACACACACTAATAATACATCATGATACATTATAGTTACACCCCCTAAACCCTCGGAAGAATGCAAAGACAAAACAAAATGAGTGTAAGCATTGTAATATATTAAAAGAAAGTAGGCAAAAATATATATATACACCATAAACAAAATATACACCAAGCATAGTTGTCCAGGTAGTGCTCCAATTAAGTCCGTGGAACACTGGGCCCACACGGTATGGGCGAGGCCCACACAAGATCCCCGACCATGACGGAGAGAGCACTGCAGGGGCATCAGAGAGCAAGAAAACAGGCACCTCAGGGGGAGGGAAAGGGGGGGGCACCTCAGCCGGTTGAGTGGACGACGCCAAATCCACAAGAGGGCCACATGCCCACTGTTACATCCTGGGGAGTGCAAAGCCACAGTCTCTCAAGTCTATACAGTGGGTGGGTTGCCCACTGTTCCATCTTGGGGAGTGCAAGAGTGCAAAGCCACAGTCTCTCAAGTCTATATAGTGGGTGGGTTGCCCACTGTTCAATCCTGGGGAGTGCAAAGCCACAGTCTCTTAAGTCTCTACAGTGGGTGGGTTGCCCACTGTTCAATCCTGGGGAGTGAAAAGCCACAGTCTCTCAAGTCTATACAGTGGGTGGGTTGCCCACTGTTCCATCCTGCGGAGTGCAAAGCCACAGTCTCTCAAGTCTATACAGTGGGTGGGTTGCCCACTGTTCCATCCTGGGGAGTGCAAAGCCACAGTCTCTCAAGTCTATACAGTGGGTGGGTTGCCAACTGTTCAATCCTGGGGAGTGCAAAGCCACAGTCTCTCAAGTCTATACAGTGGGTGGGTTGCCAACTGTTCCATCCTGGGGAGTGCAAAACCACAGTCTCTCAAGTCTATACAGTGGGTGGGTTGCCCACTGTTCAATCCTGGGGAGTGCAAAGCCACAGTCTCTCAAGTCTCTACAGTGGGTGGGTTGCCCACTGTTCAATCCTGGGGAGTGCAAAGCCACCGTATCTCAAGTCTCTACAGTGGGTGATTTGCCCACTGTACAATCCTGGGGAGTGAAAAGCCACAGTCTCTCAAGTCTATACAGTGGGTGGTTTGCCCACTGTTCAATCCTGGGGAGTGCAAAGCCACAGTCTCTCAAGTCTCTACAGTGGGTGGTTTGCCCACTGTTCCATCCTGGAGAGTGCAAAGCCACAGTCTCACAAGTCTCTCCAGTGGGTGGTTTGCCCACTGTTCAATCCTGGGGAGTGCAAAGGCACAGTCTCTCAAGTGGAGAACAGTCTCCACTGGTTCTGGAGGGGGCATTGTGCCCAGAGTGCTTCATCCTGCTAAGGACAGAGGTAGTGGATGGATCGCTCACTGGTTCTGGAGGGGGCATTGTGCCCAGAGTGCTTCATCCTGCTAAGGACAGAGGTAGTGGATGGATCTCTCCACTGGTTCTGTAGGGGGCATGGTGCCCAGAGTGCTTCATCCTGCTAAGGAAAGAGGTAGTGGATGGATCTCTCCACTGGTTCTGGGGGGGACATGGTGCCCAGAGAACTTCATCCTGCTAAGGACAGAGGTAGTGGATGGATCTCTCCACGGGTTCTGGAGGGGGCATGGTGCCCAGAGTGCTTCATCCTGCTAAGGACAGAGGTAGTGGATGGATCTCTCCACTGGTTCTGGAGGGGGCATGGTGCCCAGAGTGCTTCATTCTGCCCATGACGGACTCAGTAAAGTCAGTGCCCTTGGCGCTCATGGGCCAGTGGTGCTTGAGCGGTGCTTGAGACGGTGGTGCCCTGTTCAGCGGTGCTTGAGATGGCGGTGCCCTGTTCAGCAGTGCTTGGGGCGGCGGGCTCCTTTGCAGTGACTCAGCTGCTGGCGCTCCTTCATGGCCCAGCGGGGCTTGTGCTGGCGGTCCTCTCTGTCCCAGCGGGGCTTGTGCTGGCGGTCCTCTCTAGCCCAGCGGGGCTTGTGCTGGCGGTCCTCTCTAGCCCAGCGGGGCTTGTGCTGGCGGTCCTCACTGTCCCAGTGGGGCTTGTGCTGGCGGTCCTCTCTAGCCCAGCGGGGCTTGTGCTGGCGGTCCTCTCTAGCCCAGCAGGGCTGGTGCTGGCGGTCCTCACTGTCCCAGCGGGGCTTGTTCTGGCCGTCCTCTCTAGCCCAGCGGGGCTTGTGCTGGCGGTCCTCTCTAGCCCAGCGGGGCTTGTGCAGGCGGTCCTCACTGTCCCAGCGGGGCTTGTGCTTGCGGTCCTCTCTAGCCCAGTGGGGCTTGTGCTGGCGGTCCTCTCTAGCCCAGCGGGGCTTGTGCTGGCGGTCCTCTCTGTCCCAGCGGGGCTTGTGCTGGCGGTCCTCTCTGTGTCAGCGGGGAAGACGGCTGTGGCTTCCTGGTCATAGGGGATGACGGCTGTGGCCTCCTGGTCAGCGGGGATGATGGCTGTGGCCTCCTGGGCAGCGGGGATGATGGCGGTCTCCTCCGCCGTGCCGATCTTACCAGACTTTCCTGGTTTCTTGTGGCCCTTCCCCACCTTGGAAGGTGTCGCAGCTGACTCCACACTCCCACCGGGACCCCTGGGAGCGGCTTTGGTGGCTGGAGTCTTCCCCCTCTCCCGCCGGCCACTGGCCAACTTCTGATGCTTCACAGGTCGGGTAATGTCTGTGCTGTGGCTCCGTGCCACACTGGCTGCCCTGGTGGCCGGTACACTCCAGATTCCGGTGACTACAGGCACCACTGATCCCGGAGATGTTGTGGCTGAGGTGCTAGTTCGGGACCTAGGAGACAGAAGGGGTGGGGGAGGTGTGGGAAAGAGGTCAAGGTTGGACACGAAAAGTTTTTGGGAGACACTGGGACCGGTAGCTGGAGGGGGTTTGGGAGTGGAGGAAGAGGTTGTGGTTGTAGGAGGTGTTCGTTTGCTGATTTTGGGTGAAGGTGCATGCTCTGGAGGCTGTTGTGAGGTGGATGGCTGTTGGGTGGGTGTGTGCCTGTGTTTGTGTATCTTGGGAGGGGGCGTCACAGACACACTGTGTGAATGGTAGTGGGGTGGTGACTGCACGTGAGCGGCGTGTGGTGGTGAGTGTGCTGGTAGTAGTGGCTGTAGAGGTAGTGCATGCATGTGTGAGTGTAGGTAGATGAGACTGGGAGAAAGGAGGGAGACGAGGAGGAGGGGGACACAGTGGAGGCAGTGGATGTTGGTGTGTCTGCATGTGTGTGATGCTTGCGTGAGTGCCTGTGGGATGTGTGGTGCTTATGTTTTCCTGAGCTTCCCTTGTGTGTTGACGCGTGTGCATGCTGGTCTAGAGGTGTGCTTGGGAGAGGCTGGGGTACAGGGGATTGGGTCTGGGTGGAGGAAGTTGGAGGGGGAGGCTAGACACAGGGACAATGGCTGCGATCAGTGCTTAGGCCAGAGTCTGAAAAGCTCGCTGAAGGGCCGCCTGACCAGAATGAATGCCCTCCAGGAATGCATTTGTTTTTTGCAACTGCCTTTCTACACCCTGGATGGCATTCAAAATGGTAGACTGCCCAACAGGAATGCATTTGTTTTTTGCAACTGCCTTTCTACACCCTGGATGGCATTCAAAATGGTAGACTGCCCAACAGTGAGGGACCTGAGGAGGTCAATGGCCTCCTCACTGAGGGCAGCAGGGGTGACAGGGGCAGGGCCTGAGGTGCCTGGGGCGAAGGTGATGCCCACCCTCCCGGGTGAGCGGGCATGGGGCAAACACTGAGGGGCTGCTGGGAGGGCGGTGCTGGAAGGGGGGGGTGATGGCTGTACCTGTAGATGGGGGGGCACAGATGTTGCCGCCACCACAAGGGAGCTCCCATCAGAGGACGAGTCTGTGTCGCTGGTCTCAGCTCCTGTTCCAGCTGTGGAGCTCCCCTCGCCCTGCGTCCCACTGGTGGAGTCCGATTCCGTAGTGTGGCCCTCCATGGCCATGTGGGATGCAGCCCCCTCATGGTCCGGTGCCACTGCTCCTCCGCCTGATGATGCTAATGCACACAAGAACAGGGAGACCACATAAAGGGGGGGACGGCAGAAGAAAGACATGTTGAGTGCATGCATTACCGCTACCGTTGGCGGACACGAGAGACACAAAAGCCCCCTGCACTACGCCGCGCTCTTGGGCTCCACTGTTCAATTCCAGGGAAATGGCCTACTAGGCTATGGACGACATCTGCACACATGGATGACACAGGGCCATGACTAGGTGTACTTGGCACTCTACAGAGGTGCGGTGGGGTGCCACATGGCCTGGTTTACGGAGGGACCTTGCCTACGGAACTCACCCTGGTCTAGGGAAACCCACAGCCCACCTCCCCCACCCAGACACCTCCACTGCGCACTAAATCAGCAGAATGAGAGTGTACTCACCCCCTTGTGGCTGCTGTGATGCCCTCAAGCGCCCATCCAACTCCGGGTACGCCACCGCCAGGATCCTGAACATCAGAGGGTCATGGTGCGACGGGCACCCCTCCCACGTTGGAAGGCCATCCCCAGCTAAGCCTCCGCCATCTTCTTGCTCCAGCGGCGAATGTCCTCCCACCTTTTCCGGGAGTGGGTGCTCCGTCTGTGGTAGACCCCCAGGGTCCGGACGTCCTTGGCGATGGCACGCCAAATATATTTTTTCTGGTGGGCGCTGACCTACATGATTTGTACAGGGGGAAGAGACACTTATTACCAACTGCACCGTCACAGTCATTGGCCCCCATCCCTACCCTTGCCATGTGGCACATGCACTCACTGTCGGTTCATGCACGCTGCACTCTCCCCCCTTCATTCTTCCATCACACAGGCGTAGCCCATACAGCATGCTCCCAGTGTACTTACCTGTTTGTCTGGAGGACCGTAGAGTAGCGTGTACTGGGGGAGGACCCCATTCATGAGTTTCTCCAACTCCTCCGATGTGAAGGCAGGGGCCCTTTCCCCAGATACTCGAGCCATTGTCTCTTCCATACCGAAGTCACAGCAGCAATTGCAGTGTAGGTCCTCTCCTGTCGAAGATCAGGTATCGAGTGATTGAACAGATAGAAAATGGCGGTCACGTCCGCGGCGGTGCGTACCGTCACCGCCGGCATGCATCGTCATTGGCTCCTGGGACCCATAGGGTCCAATGTTAACCAATGCAGCATTGCGCCGCGGTCTTCGACCGCCTACCGCGACGGTGTACAACGCCAGAGCAGTTACCTCACATCCCATTGTCCCACTTTAGAGGTCAGGCAGTCGCCATTTCAAGGGCCCACACTGCGTCACACATACCTAGGCCTAGACCCAACACACATACAGGCCACTTTTTAGATTATGATTGGTGTTCTGTGTAAGCTGTGGGTACGTACCTCTGAGTTGTTTGACTCTGTGCTCGCTGTAGTCCTTCATAGGCACCGTCCGCTGGGACATGTGAGGAGATGGTGGCATCCTCCGGTGTACCGACCGTTGGTGGACCTGTCGACAATGGAGGAAAGACATGTGATCATCACATACAGGCCACAATGCAGGAACTGTGTACCCAGTTGGAGCCAGACCTGATGTCAGCTATCCGCCATCCCACAGGAATCCCCCCTCAAGTGCAGGTGCTGTCAGTGCTCCATTTCTTAGCAAGTGGGTCATTTCAAACAACAGTGGCCATTACATCAAGGATGTCCCAGCCTATGTTTTCCAACGTGTTGTCCAGAGTGTTGTCTACCCTGCTGAAACACATGCAGAGCTACATCGTTTTCCCTCAGGTGGAGGATTTGCCTACAGTGAAAGGTGATTTCTATGCCCTTGGACATATCCCCAACATCATAGGTGCCATTGATGAGACACATGTGGCTTTGGTTCCCCCCACAGGAGTGAACAGGTGTACAGAAACCGGAAGAGTTATCATTCTATGAATGTACAGATGGTATGTTTGTCAGACCAGTACATCTCTCATGTGAATACCAAGTTCCCTGGCTCACTGCATGACGCCTACATCCTGCGGAATAGCAGCATCCCTTATGTGATGGGTCAACTCCAGAGGCACCGTGTGTGGCTATTAGGTGAGCACCTGGAAGCAAGACAGTAGGAATGGTTTCTGGGTTTGAGGATATCCCTACAGGTTAGTATATGTCTAACAGTTGTCCCTCACCATTTGCAGGTGACTCTGGTTACCCCAACCTGTCATGGCTACTGACCCCAGTGAGGAATCCCAGGACAAGGGCAGAGGAACGCTACAATGAGGCCCATGGGCGAACCAGGAGGGTGATCGAGCGGACCTTCGGCCTCCTGAAGGCCAGGTTCAGGTGCCTCCATATGACAGATGGATCCCTATTCCACTCACCAAAGAAGATGTGCCAGATCATCATGGCCTGCTGTATGCTTCACAACTTAGCTTTGCGATGACAGGTGCCTTTTCTGCAGGAGGATGGTCCAGATGGCGGTGTTGTTGCAGCTGTGGAGCCTGTGGACAGTGGAGACGAGGAAGCAGAAGAAGAAGACATGGACAACAGGGACTCAGTGATCCAGCAATATTTCCAGTGAAACACAGGTAAGAATACAGACCTACCTACTACATGTACTTAAACACTACTACCTCTCTACTGTCTGTCGTTTTCACCCAGTGTATGGTCACTGAGTTGTCACTTTCCCTTACGATTTCACAGATGTGGGTCCCACAGTGTGACATCTGCTTTGATTCCTCATGGACTAGAGCTGTGTGACATAGGTATGTTGACATTACAAATGAAAGAGCTTTTTGCCACAGTGACTGCTAATACAGTATTCCGAAATCACAGACTGACTCCAGATTGTTTTGTAATTCAAGGGTGTTTATTTAAGTGCTCAATATTGGAGGGGGTAGCAAAATGTTGAGGGTTGATGGTGGAGGAATGTCCATGGCAGAGTCCAGTCTATTAGTCACACAGGTGCCTTGCCCTACTGGGCATTGGAAGTGGAGCTGGGGCAGTTTAAGGATGGACAGGGTGACAAAGTGGGACAGTAGGATGACAAATCAGGGTGGTCTCATTTCTTGGCGTGGGTCTTGGCATCGTTCTTTGTCTTTGTCCTGGATCTCAGGGACCGCTTGCGAGGTGGTTCTCCCTCTGCAGGGGGTGGGGTGCTGGTGTGGTGGTCCTTTGGCGGTGCCTCCTGTCCACTAGCACCAGCAGAGGTGGTGGGCAGTTCATCGTCCATGCTAGTGTCAGGGGCCCCTTGTAATGTTACAGTGTCCCTCCTGGTGTTGAGTACTTCCTTCAGCACCCCTACGATGGCACCCAGGGTGGAATTGATGGCTCTGAGTCCCTCCCTGAAGCCTGAATACTGTTCCTCCTGCAGGCGCTGGGTCTCCTGAAACTCGGCCATTACCGTTGCCATTGTCTCCTGGGAGTGGTGGTAGGCTCCCATGATGTTGGAGAGGGCCTTGTGGAGAGTGGGTTCCCTGGGCCTGTCCACCCCCTGTTACACAGCAGCCCTCCCAGTTCCCCTGTGTTCCTGGGCCTCCGTCCCCTGGACATTGTGCCCACTACCACTGCCCCCAGGTCTCTGTTGTTGTTGGGGTGGTGGGTTATCGTCGGTTCCCTGTAGTGGTGGACACACTGCTGATTGACGTGTCCTGGGGACGGAGGTATGGGCCCGCTGGGTGGGTGCTGTGCTGGTGTTTCCAGAGGGGGAAAGGTCTGTGGTGGCCTGTGACTGGGTGAGGGGAACCGACTGTCCAGAGGTCCCCGATGGGCCGGGCTGGTCATCTAGATCCAGTTGGACAGAGGTGCTGTCATCACTGTGGGCCTCTTCTGTTGGTGGTGTGGACATTTGTGGACCCTCCTGTCCGGTGACATTGGGTAGGGGTCCTGCAGGGGTATAAATGGATGCTTAGTATATATGTGTGTGGCATGGTGTGAAATGGGTGGGTGACCATGTACCCCAGTGCTTGCATTCCTGTGTGGGACCTTGTGTGATGGTGGTTTAGGGGGGTGTATGGGTATGTGCAGTGGGCATGCTTTAGTGATGGGTGTCCATGCTTTGTTGTTGGATGCAGGGCTTGGTGTTAGGACATGTGGTTTGTGATGTTTGGACATTTGTGAGGAGTTAGAGTGATGGGGTGAGGGTGAGGGTGGGGGTATGTGCTGGCATGCAGGTAGGGTGGGGGATGTAATAGTTAAGATTTGACTTACCAGAGTCCATTCCTCCACCTACTCCTGCAAGGCCCTCAGGATGCAGAATCGCCAAGACCTGCTCCTCCCATGTTGTTAGTTGTGGGGGAGGAGGTGGGGGTCCGCCGCCAGTCCGCTGAACTGCCAGGTGGTGTCTTGAGACTACGGAAGCACCTTCCCCCGTAGGTCGTTCCACCTCTTCCTGATGTCCTCCCGATTTCTTGGGTGCTGTCCCACTGCGTTGACCCTGTCCACAATTCTTCGCCATAGCTCCATCTTCCTAGCTATAGAGGTGTGCTGCACCTGTGCTCCGAATAGCTGTGGCTCTACCCGGACGATTTCCTCCACCATGACCCTGAGCTCCTCCTCCGAGAACCTGGAGTGTCTTTGCCGTGCCATGGGGTGGTGTAGGTGATGTGTGGGGTGGTGTGTGTGGTGATAAGTGTGCTGATATGTAGTGGTGTGTAGTGTGAGGTGCGTAGAAGTTATGTGGGTGATGGTGTTGTGTGCCTGTGGATGCTAGTATTGTTGATGGTGGTGTCTCTCTCTGGCCTTCTCTCAGTAATTGTTGTCGTAGAGGTTTGTGGGTGATGTGGGTGTGTGTTTTATATTATATGGGTGTGTGGGAGTGTTGTGTGTATGTGTATCAGGTGTGTGTATTTCAAATTGTCCAATGTGGTAGTGTTTTGTATATGTGTGTGCATTTTGAGCGCGGCGGTGTTTACTGCCAATGGAATACCGCGGTTGAAAGACCGCCGTGTGGATTCGTGGTTCGTGATAGTGTGGGCGTATTTCTGTTGGCGTGACGGTGGAGGATTTGTTTTTGCCAGTTTATCACTGACCTTTGGTGTGGCAGACTTGTGTGGGTGTCTGAATTTTGGCGGATTCCGTACTGCGGGTCAAAATAGCTGTGGTGGATTTCCGCTGCCGCAGCAGTGTGTTGGGGATCTTCGGCACGGCGGTAAGCGGCTTTTACCTCCAATGTTGTAATGACCGCCTAAGTCCTAAAGCCACTGTTGTGCTGCATGGTTTCGGCTGGTCCTAGTGTCTTCACACTTGGTGGGAAGACAGATCTGGTCCTCCAGAGCATTAGTACCTTCTCCTGGTCATCTGCGGCATTGGTCGGGCCAGGGAGCTGCAAGGCGGTGGAGCGGATGCTGCTTGTTAGTGCCTGTGGTCTGCAGGGAAGTAGCTGCTGTTCTCCAAGGGAGACTGGCAGCAATTTTTGAAGTGCTGGCAGGCTACCTGAGTCTTTGGTAGTTCTCCAGCTGGCAGTTAGATCTATCGCGATTGTCGAGAGAGTTGCGAGCAGATAAGGTTTGTGCTAAAAGTTCACAGTTCTTCTGTTGTTCTCGCCAGGCAGCAACTCTTCTTCATCCTTCTTCTCTTGAGCTACTGAATCTGAGTTTGTAGGGTTTGGGGGTGCCACCTACTCAATATAGGGGTGTTAAGGGGAATGCCAGGTCACAGCCAATGGGTTGCCTACCTTTAGGGTGACTACACCCATTATATGACCACTGCTGATGGTAAGTGAGCATGACCCTGAAATTAGATGCTAATTCTATCTAAAACATGATGGAGGAATATGAAAAGTGGTGTCCACATCAGCTAGCCCACTTTAGAGGTAGGACTGGCATGATGTGGGCACACCTCCTAATCTTACTAATTATCCCACCTGTCTTGCTGCTAAGAAGCGGGTTCAGGACAAGGGAGTGGTCATCTCTGCCGTCTGGAGAGATCTGGGTTGCATAACAAAGACAGCTTGGCCTTTGAAGCTTCCCACCCTAGAATGCACATCCTGCATGGAGAAGGTGTCAACACCTCTGACCAGAGCAGGCTTTATTCTTGTCCTTTGAGAGCATAGGCTTTCACTTCAGGAGGTCAGAAATGTGTGTACGGTGGCTGAACTGATTGAGTCCAGCAGTCTAGCAGTCAGTAGTTTTTTCAGGGGGCACCTCTAAAGGGTCCTCTGGGTGCATGTAGCAATACATCCATCACTAGATTCAGTGAGGGTTTATGATACAACATGTTTGATACCAAAAATCTCTATGTTCAGAGAAGCCATCATGTAGCTGGGGAACTTGTATTGACCAGTGTCCAGCACAAGTAATTAGAATGGCTTCCCTGCACACTTAGTATGTCTAAAAATTGACAAAGACATAGTAGGGGCATATTTGCTCATGCATATATGGCCTCACTTGTAACATAGTGCACCCTGCCTTATGGCTGGAAGGCCTGCTGTAGGGGTGACTTACAGATATTACAAGCTGTGTTTTATGGGACATGGTACACAAGTGTGTGTCAGATAGTGTTTTCAATTTTGGGAGCACCTTGTCACGCAATCTGCATTAGCAGTCTGCATAATTTGGTGCAGGGTCCCTCAGAGTGGCACAAGTTGTGCTGCAGCTCTGAAGGGCCTTCTCAAGTACCCATGCCCTAGGTACCAGTGGTACCTTTTACCAGGGACTTACAGAGGTGCTAAAGGGCCTGGTCACTTGGGGATCAGGTGACCAAGTGTCTTGTTTTGGGGAAGGAACAATGGCAATGGAGACCTGGTTAGCAGGAACCCTGAGCACTTCAGTCAAAGTTGGATCTAGAAACCAGGCAAAAAGTGGGGGGTACTGCAACCAGAACCCAGCTCCCTACAGGTACAGATAAAAAAGGCATACAACCCTGAGTAGAACTTTTCTGCCACCTCCATCGGCCAATTATAGCTCCCTTGCTGAACACAGATTCACTCTTTTACCTTGTTTCCTGTTGAACCATCTACTGCTTAATGTGGGAGCAGGACTGGACCTCACAATTTGGACACCCCAAAATATACCTCATTCTGTCCTCACAGAGTGTACTGGATCAGAGATGGAGTTAAATCTCAATATGATGAGACAATGTGTCCCAGCGTTACACCAACTCCATAAATATCAAATTAGCAGAGTACAACAGCTCATTAGTAAGGGGGTCCACTCAATAAGTAAGTTCTTGGTCAATGAAAAATAAAAGGGTTTCATTACAAAATTTCATAAAAGAAAAATTGATGCAAAGGCAATGCCATGAAGACTCTCAGATATATGTAAAATCAGAACATGTTCTAAGAGACTCAATGAGCAATAAAACATTGAAAAATTAGAATCACTAGCAGCATGGGAAAATCAGAAACCTTTCTGGTCCATCCCCAAAATCAAGGGGTTCTTAAACACAATTCTTGCATAGTAAATTACCAATACTGCAAACTCATCGCGGTGTGAGCAAACATTTAGGATGTCATTATGACCCCGGCGGTGAGTGTTAATGTGGCGGTATGACCACCAACAGGCTGGCCGTACATTATGAGATTGGCGGTTTGGCTGCAGCCAACCCGCCACTTCTCCACTCATACCACCATGGCGGTATCAGCCGCTGGGCTAGAGATGTGTATTTCCAGCCCTGCGGCCGGCATAGTACCGCTGGCGGCATTATGAGCCTGCCTGCAACCATGGTTTTTGTGGCATTAGCAGTGCCACGAAAACCATGGTGGTAGTCCCTACAAGTGACAGGGAATTCCTTCCCTGTCACTGGTAGGAGGCTCCCCCCCAATACTCACCTGACACCCCCTCCATCCAAGCACCCTCCCACCCCCTCCGATCCTCAGACACCCCCCACCCCATACATGCACACACCCAATCACTCACACTGGCAAGCACGCATTCATACACACACTGGCATACATGCATTCATAGAAGCATACATCCAGACATGCTCACACACATTCTTACAACGATCACACTGACATGCAGACACGCACTCACTTCACCATTCTTACATGCATTCACTCACACGCATACAACCACACAAACAACACAATACACACAGATGCATTCACCCACTCACTCACACATTCATGCACACACTCAGACACGCACACACAACACCCTCCACCCTCCTACCCCCCTCCTTTGTCGGAAGCCCGACTTACCTTGAGCAAGGGGGTCTTCTGGCAGGAAACGGGAAGGGGCAGTGCTACCACCAGCATCACCCCACCAGCAGAACGCCGCCAGGCCGTATGAATTATCATAATACGGCTGGAGGCAAGCTTCTGGCGTGGTGGTGCTGGTGGTTGCAGCACCAGCTTTCCACCTTCCACCACCATGAACACTGCTGTATTTCCGCCCTTCTTGTGGCGGAAGTCAGGCAGTGCTCATAATATGGCAGACGGATGGTAGCTGCGGTGGCGGTATTTGGGCAGCCGACAGCACGGTGGTAGGAGGTTTTTACTGCTGATGTCATAATGACCACCATAGTTTGTTTAGCAAATCAGTACACAATAATAATACACGTCATTACCTTAACACATAAGTACTATCACAATTCTATAAAAAAAAATATTCAATATTCTCTATGCTAATGTCATCCATAGATGTTCGAACAAATATAAAACATTTAACATTAAGACTTTCTCTCAGTGAAAAGATCCAGTGAAGGAATGAATGAGATGGATACGTTTTCTAATCCTACATCCATGTCATAGAATGTTCATATAAGCAATACAGCAATCAACATAATCTAAAATGACCTCAGTTTGAACATTTGCTGTGGAGCTTGTGGAAAGAGGGTGTGCATGAGAGGAGGAGCAGGAGTGAGCAACAGAAATTACATCTATCTAGTCTATAATGGCCGATTACAGAGAAATGTGGCACAACTAAATCACATTAATAAACGCATTTCTTCACATCATCGGAATTTAGGGCCAGATGTAGGAAAGGATTTGCGAGTCGCAAACGGCAAAAACTGCCGTTTGCGAGTCGCAAATCGCATTTTCCTATGCAGAAATGCATTCTGCGAGTCGGGACCGACTCGCAAAATGCATTTCAGAATCGCAAATAGGAAGGGGTGTTCCCTTCCTATTTGCGATTCCTAGTGGTATGCAATACCATTTGCGACTGCATATGCGGTCGCAAATGGTGTCGCAGTTACCATCCACTTCAAGTGGATGGTAACCCACTCGCAAATTGGAAGGGGTCCCCATGGGACCCCTTCCTCTTTGTGAATGGACCCCAAATTATTTTTTCAGGGCAGGTAGTGGTCCAAGGGACCACTACCTACCCTGAAAAAATACCGAAACTAAAGGTTTCGGATTTTTTTTAAGTGCAGCTCGTTTTCCTTTAAGGAAAACGGGCTACACTTAAAAAAAAAAAAAACTGCTTTATTTAAAAGCAGTCACGAACATGGAGGTCTGCTGACTACAGCAGGCCTCCATGTTTGCGAGTGCCCATAGTCGGTATGGGGCCGCAATTTGCGACCCACCTCATTAATATTAATGAGGTGGGTCATTGCGACCCCATACCGACTCGCAGACGGTGTCTGAGACACCGTTCTGCATAACATTTTGCGAGTTGCAAATAGCGAGTCGCTATGACTCGCTATTTGCAAGTCGCAAAATGTTTCTTTGCTACATCTGGCCCTTAGTTTCAAATGTAATTATGTTAATTGAGTCTATGTATGTAAAATTACGTGTAAAGAGACACAATAGTCACCATTATGTTTTTTCTCAAACTTTCTCTATTGACTTTGGTACATTGACAGCAGTTCAATTGAGGAAGACCTTAATTATACATCATGAGTGCTAGTAATGTACACAGGGCCTCATTTACAAGGTGTAAAGGCAGAGCAGCACTGCAAGGAATCTTGCTGCTCTGTCCTGCATCAAAGGAAACAGCAGGAATGTTGCACATCTATGAAATATGGCCCATTCCTGTCCTTCCCTCTGGGGCTGGTGCACAATGGGCTGCCATGCGCCAACACAAGCACCATTGCACCATGGTGCAAGAGTGTCTGCGTTGTAGGGGTAATTGTTTTTGTGCAGGAGAGGACACCTTCCTGCAATCAATCAAGGGACGTTTTTTTCCTCAGAATGCAGCAAACATAGAAAGATGAAAAAACAAAGGGAAATAAAGTTATTTATTCTCATTATACCTCCGCTGGGAAGGCGTAGGCTTTTGACACATTCCCAGGTTTATGAAATCCCAAAATCATGGAATGTTTCAAATGCCATGGGAATGACGCAGGGACACCCACCTTAACACCCATGGCACACCTTCCTTTCACAGTGTGAGGCAACGCAGTGACTTGCGTGCATTGCCTCACTTCATATCTACAAGGACAAGAGTGGTTTTACGTGGCCTTGTAGACATGGATCTGCAGTGTGCGCCGTCGAACCGTCATAAAGGTGATGTTACAGCAGTGTCGAGGGTCTTGTAAATAAGCCCCAGTTTCCACAAGATACATATCTCTCAGTTATAGGCAAGCGACCTACTATCACTGTGAGTTCAGCTGTAGAGCCCGATGAAGGTATTTCCCAATTCAAACCCTTCACCCCAAAATCCCAATAACTAACTAGCATAAGTGTAGATGTTGATGCAGCAAGTGATGTATGAGGAACTTCTCCACGATCACTTGTAAGAGAAAATCATTTAATTAGTTTCCAGAAAGTTTTAGAGATCAGTTTCTTCTGATAATTTCTTCGATTGTCCATTAATTGTGTTTGCAAGTGTCTTTCACGATTTGATATGGATTGGTTAATCAAGTGTCATTTTACATCTTATGTCTATGGTATGAAAACGAGATTTGACTATAGGTTTGGATTAGGGTTAAAGCTAGGGGAGGGTTAAGGATAGGTGTAGTTTGAGAATAAGTATAAAGAATAAAGTTACACCAATGGCTTCAGTAATAGATACAACCAAGAAATGTTAAAATGTGATGGTACATGGAAAGAGTTAATGTGAGAGTCCGAGTATTAATTCAAATAGGGGCTATATTTAGGTTCAGGTGCAGGGTTAAATATATAGTAACATAAAGAATAGGCCTGAGTGCAATTAAAGTTAAGACTGTGTAATTCACCTAATTTTGAGAGTTTGGTTACACTTATTGTGCACAAATCATGAAATTACAGCATTCTGAAACTTTACGTAATTATGTGCCATTTGTGGTAAACATTTTCCATGAACATGCATTTGGTAGTAAATATTTGCAGTGAACACATAGGAACATCAGAACACGAGCTGCAATTGCTTGTGATACTTTTCTTCAAAAGAGTCCTTGCACCAACAATTGACAACAGGACACATTTTACGATAGAAATGACAGATTTACATTTTGCATAATTATGTATAAAAAAATTTGTGAAAGTAAATTACGCAAATTTCACACACCCTTAGTAAAGAGTTATTATTGGTATTACAATGAGAATAAAGAACCAGTATGTGTGAGCTTGTTGGAGAGTGAAGGTTGCACAACAGCATTCTTCTTGTATAGATAATTGCTTTAGCAGTTGTACATTAGAATATCCCTTGAAGTGGATTGTTTTGAAGGTTTCTCTGTCATAAGTTATCTTGGAATTATTACTAATGAAAGCTAGTGCAGGTTAGCTAATGGATGTGTACTCAATTATTGCTATGCATGCAGAACTATTTCTGGTTATGTAACTTAGAGGACGTCTATTTTGTCCTCTTGGAGCAATTATATAGGTGGTGGTGGAGGAGGAGGGAATGGTGGTTTAACTGTTTTGTTGCAAGACACAATGTTGACAGTGGGCAGCACTGCAGCAAGTGTGTCTGTGATTCTCTCTTTGGTGAGTTCCTGAGTGAACTCAGGAAAAACTCCACTCTAGCCTGTGGATTATGTAATATATGCATTACGACACAGGTACTTTATAATGTAACTGATCTATATAGAGTTGGGCACATATTTCAGCATCTCCCAGGCCTGCTTCACTTCCTTTTCAGAAGTGTGATATGATTGCGCATTAAATGCAGAAAGAACAGATGGCATATGGAATGCTGAACAATGTCAAACATTCCCCCCAATCACAGATCTGGGCCTAAATCCATTTTTTTTTCTCACTATACCATTCTAGTTTGGACCCAGCCATATGCAAATCAGTCTTGACTCTGCTTCCCATGGGAACAGTCCAGTTTACTCACTGGACTGGAAACAAGCATCCTGGAACCGGTTTCAGGATAAGTCTGGGCATACCCATGCCTCTTGGGGCAACAAATGCACAAAAGAACCAATGATGATTGGAATGTTGAACAATGTGAAACATTCACACCTAGTCACAAATCTAGGCATAAATCCATAGTTTTTTTGCTCACCACGCCATTCTAGTTTGGACCTAGCCATGTGCAAATCTGTCTTCCATGCTCTCTATGGGAACAGTACAGCCCGAATTGCCAGACCAGGTCCTCACTGGACTAGAACCAAGCATCCTGGGTCTGGTTTTGGGGTGTCACCCTTCATCTGCCAGGTTAGTAGAAATCTGGTGGCACGGCAAGCATGGGACCCATGTCTAGGCCACTGGGTTCAAGGTGACATTGCTGATGAGGGGTTGATACCCTGAAAACAGACCCAGGATGCTTGTTTCCAGTCCAGGGAGGACTGTTCCCAGTGCTTAATTTGTAAATAAAAGTATGCCGGTGCTCAGAGCTTTCCTCTGAAACCCATGACTGCCGCATTTGAATGTGCGAGTACAGAATACTGAGGCAGCATAATCATGAAGCGATCTCGGGCCTCTTTAATCAATTTAGAGGCACTTGCTGCCCTTTCAGGTCTCTTTTCCAGCTTTCTGCTTTCGCCCTTTGTGACGCTTTTTTGTTTTTCTCTTTCTCCATCTTTCCCATGTGTCTTTTGCTTGCAGTAAATGCTTGAGGAAGAAAAATAAGTGCTGGTCCACAAAAATAAGCTACGGTGCTCCTCACCGGAAACCACCGGCTAAAATTAGGCACTGACTAATCCCATGGGGAGCAGGATCAAGACTGATTTGCATATGGCTGGGTCCAAACTGGAGTGGCATGGTGGGCAAAAAAAAGATGGATGCAGGGCCAGATCTCTGACTGGGAATGAATGCTTGATATTGTTCAGCGTTCTGTCCATCATCTGTTCTTTTGACCATTGTGCAAACAGAACGATAAGTGAAATAAATATGTTATCTTGTGCTACATGTATCAAGCTTTCCTTTTGCGACTCACAAATTGTGAGTCAGAGCAACCCGCAATTTGAGAGTCGCAAAACAGTATGTAGGATAGTGTCCTTGACACTATTTGCAACTCGCAAGGGGGTCGCAAATGCCCACCTCATGATTATTCATGAGGTAGGTCACAATTTGCGACCCCCTTGGGAATGGCAGCCCTCACAGGGATGGTGGCCTGCTGGAGACAGCAGACCACCATGTCTGTGACTGCTTTTAAATAAAGCATTTTTTAAATATTTTTTTTTCGTAATGCAGCCCGTTTTCCTTAAAGGAAAACAAGATGCTTTACAAAAACAAAAAATGAAAATTTTTTGTTTCAATTTTTCAGAGCAGGCAGTGGTACTACGGACCACTGCCTGCTCTGAAAAAATGTTTTCAATGACATTCACAAAGTTTGCAAATGTATTAGCACCAGTGTGACACTGGTGCTAACTGCGATTGTTTTGCGACCGCATTCGCGGTCACAAAACAATCATACATGAGACTGCAAGTCGCTATTAGGAAGGGAACACCCCTTCCTAACTGCGATTCGCAATCCCATTTTGCGATTCGGTAAAAAGTTTACCGAATCGCACAATTGGGTTTGTACATGGGAAAGTGCTTTTTGCACGTCGCAAACAGCCAGATTAGCTGTTTGCGACGTGCAAAAAGCTTCGTACATGTGGCCCCTGGTGCTGTATTTGGGGTTTGCATTTCAAAGTACTGCTGGGCACCATGTGAGAATTAAGACATACAAAAAGGGTATCTCTGAAATAGCTATTTCATTCTTCCTGCAGCTTGCGGAGCTCAAAAAATCCCCGGCGTGTAATTGCAGTCGTAATTGTCATGTATTTCCAGACTTTCTCTATTTTTTTTATGACATGATCACAATTAAAAAAGGGAAATAATGTCACTTATTGGTGAATACGTTTTATTCTATGTTAGCCATAGAGTGAACCTGCAATGCTCCGCAATCATTACAAGGGAACTTTTTATCCAAAACACTATTTGTACTTCACTCACTGTCCTCTTCCTCAATTAGGTTACTTACAGAAAGGAGCTTTAATCGGAAAGGATACGATGATTTCTCAATGACTATGAAACTGATGAAATGATTAATAACACTCCCCCTTCTGCTTTACCAATTTATTTGACAACATTGTAAAACCCAGAACTGGAATTTCTACATTCACGCCATGCCAAGTTGAAGTTAATGGGGAAGATTAATTAAACATTTACATGCACATCACTTTCTTTATTTCCTTTCATTAATACACTAAGCAAGAAAAGATTGCATGTGGTAAAAATTATCGTGAAGGTAAGTATACATATAGATTACTAATCTCTGCGTACCATGAAAAAGAACTAAGAAAAAGAAATATATATATATATATATATATATACATATACATATATATATATATATATATTTATAGTCCATCTACATATAGGCGGATTTAAGTATAGTAAATCTTTACTCAAATACATATTCTTACCTTCACTACATTTTGGTAGCAGATTGCTTATAACTCAGTATTGTGGCAGTATGCCCACATTATATAACTGAGAATATTTCTGCTTTAAAAGGTATTTGGGTTTTGGGGAATTCAGGGCCCCCCTCCAGGACCTGGTCGTTGATGCCAAAGGGGCATATTTACAAGCCCATAGCACCACCCAAGTGTCACTTTTTTATGACGCTGCGATGGTGCTGTACACTGTGACAGAGCTTAATTTGTAAATAAAAAGGTGCCGGTGCCCAAAGCCCTCCTCAAACACACGGCTGCTGCAAATAAATGTGTGAACACGGAATACTCAAGCAGCGTAATCCTGAAGCCATCTCAGGCCTCTTCAATCCATATAAAGCCCCTCCCTGCCCCTTCAGCTCACTCTTGCAGCTTTCTACTTTCTCCCTTTGTG
Source organism: Pleurodeles waltl (assembly GCF_031143425.1). Lineage (NCBI taxonomy): Eukaryota > Metazoa > Chordata > Amphibia > Caudata > Salamandridae > Pleurodeles > Pleurodeles waltl. The sequence goes on along the minus strand of NC_090442.1, from coordinate 926,480,311 downwards.
ACGCTTTTTCATTTTTCCCTTCATCTGTCTTTCCCATATGTGTCTTGTGCTCGCAGCAAATGCTTGAGGCAGAAGAATAAGCCCCGGCCCTAAAAAATAAGTGCTGGTGCTGCACACCGGAAACAACAAGCACAAATTAACCACTCCCCAGTGCAGTATTTACAAGGCAGTGTTAAGCCACTTTTTGTGGCTTAATGCCACGTTGTAAATACTGCCCCTTCACACGTAGCACTTAGCATAGAAGGGGCGTGCAATGGTTGTTGCTGCCGGCGTACCATAGCAACATGCATTGCATTTTGACGCGGCCGCAGATTTACAAAATGTCATAAATTTGCGGCAGCGCAATGAGGAGATATGCTTTAATTTCTCCTCGTTTTTTGCTCTTTCTATGTGTGCTGCGTTCTACAAAACACATAGAAACAGAAAATCGCCATTGAAGATTGTATTTGTGCAGGAAGTTATCCCTTCCTGCACAAAAGCAGCCTCCCCTGCAACACAGCCATCCTTGCACTATCGTGCAAGGGTGGCTGCGTTGGCGCACAGCAGGAAAATTTAGCGCTGACACAGGGGTGCGCCGTATTCTTGTTAATTCAGCACATCCCTGCATTTCCAAACTGGCGCAGAGCTGCGCTGCTAATTTAGGCGCAGCACCATGCTGAACCAGTTTGTTGTAAATCTGGCCCAAAGTGTACAAAGGATCCAAGGGCGACACTCAGATTGGCGTCATAGGACTTTATTCCCCTGAAATATTTAAATGGTTCACCCCCTCTTTTTTGTAATAGTGTCACTGAAGCCAATGTTTTTATTGAGAGGTTAAGAGAACGACCTAAAGAAGGGGTAATGTAAAACTAAAATGCATTGATCTTTTTTAAAAATATGTGCGATTTATTTGCAATGTCTTTTGAGATTAAATATTTTAAGCAAGGTAGTTTGAGACCATTGGCTACTCGGCCTTTAGACACATTTCCTCCTGTGGAACTCATTTTAGACCAGGTGGAATGGGCGGATAAGCACAGCGAAGTTGAAAGTTACAAATGGAATTAGCTTAGAGTAGCCACATTCCTTAAATATATGGTAAAAATATGGAAAAGGAACCTTGGAACACTCGTGTGGGACTGCTAATGATGTACATATGTTCCCATCGCCGCATCCTGTGTACTTTACATGAAACCTCCTAATGAGCTATGTGTAGGACCCATCAGGCATACAAGATAAATGAGCAAAATGTAGATCTCAAATAAGCTAATGTGCTTTTAAATATGTATGACACAGATTAGTGAGATATTTCTTAATTGTTGGTAATGACTCGTATGCTAAGCACTGTGGAGCGCTGCAGTCAGGTGCCATGCAGTTGTTTACCACAGGAAAAGCCTCTGCCAAAGTTGAGCAGAACAGATAATTTGTGCGAGAGGTTCAATTTCATGAATTATGCCCAGAGATACAAACCCTTTTGTTCGAATTTCCGTGACTGCAGATCTGTAAATAAGTCCTTGTGGCAAATTTTACTAATGATTACGTGTGAATGGGAATCAAGGCAAGAGCCATACCACGGGACAATTTGGATTTTGCTGGCAATGGGGGCGAAGTGAATGAGCTTTGCTGTTGTGGGAATTTATATTACTGCAACAACAAAACAGCAGCCAATCACTTCCATCGGAATAGGCTCCTGGGATTTTACTTGGCATGTCTGACGCTGTCTGTGGGCCACACGGGGCTAATATACATTGCAGCAAAAAGCAATGGAGAACTGTGCCAGGTTCCGGAAGTCGCAAAGCTTTCATATGTGTATGGTTGCGCATTCATAGAAATATAAGGACCCATATCAACCCCTAGTGGTCTGACCATGTTGATCACGGCACCCGGGATTACTGTTATGAAGATACGCTGTGATATTTAAGTGCACAGAACTCATTTCTTTAAGTATAATTGGCCGATTTTTTTCCTGCAGACTGAGTGAGGGTTATGTGGGATGTGGAACTTGGGGCCAAATGCACATAGCTTTTTTAGATCGCAAACGGTCTGATTCACAGAATCGGGTCGTTTGAGACAGGAAAAAAGCATTTTAAAATGTACCAAGGACCTATTTGCAATTCGGTAACCCATTACCGAATCGCAAACAGGGTTTGCAATTTTTTAGGGCATCCCTTCCTAATACTGATTCGCAGTGATATGTGCCAACGTTTTGCAAATGACATGCAGTCTCAAAACATTTACATTTTACCTATTCCTTGAAGGAGGTGGAAATCCATTAGCAAATGGATTTGAGAATGATAGTAAAAATATTTTTTAACAGCAGGCAGTGGTCCCACGAACATACTAAAAAAAAGAAAATACAACTTTTCATTTTTTCTTTGAAATGCATCCCATTTTCCTTTAAGGAAAAAGGCTGCATTAAAAACACGATTGCTTTATATAAAAACAATCACAGACATGGTGGTCTGCTGATCCCAGCAGGCCACCCTGCCTGTTATTTTAGTGATTCCCAAAGAGTCGCAAAGCGAGACCTACCTCATGAATATTAATGATGTAAGTCTACTTGCGACCCACTGGGAATCGCAAAATGTGTCTAAGACATTAGTAAATGGGTGTTTGCGATGATCAAATAGCAAATCACAAAAATTCACTATTTGGTAATCCCAAAGCCAAACCTATGTAAGTCTGGCCACTAGTCTTTACTACATAAAACCAGGGGCCAGATTTAAGAAAAGTGGTGCTGCAACTAGTGCAGCACCACTTTCAGTGCGCCCCGTAGTGCCCCCTACCACCATCATGTGTGCGATGTATTTAAAATATGGTGCACCATGGCGCAGGCTAGGGGGCAATAGTGTCAACATTTTTGATGCTATTGATGTGTTGTTCATGATTAGCTCCAAAATGTTGGTCCTAACCATGATCAGTACATAGGGGCCCATTGTAACCAATGGTGTGCCCTCTTTTAACACTTGCTCTGAGCAGGCGTTAGAAATGCCGAAAAATAAAATTGGCACAAAGAAATCGTTTAGATTTCTTTGTACCATTTTTTCAGCACCCCTAATGGGGGAATGCGCCCTTGCATACATTATGTCTGGCGCAGGTATAATGTGGCGCAAGGGGTTACAAAGTGTCACAATGCATGCATTGCGCCACTTTGTAAATCTGGCGCAGCAATTTTGGCCTCGTTGGACCGCATTAGCATAAAAAAATGATGCTTATGTGGCACGAGGAGGCGCTAGGCCTTCTTAAATCTGGGCCCCATGTTTCTAGCCACCACACAGTGCCACCTATATCCACTTCTATGTATTAGTTATGGAAAGGAAGATCACTAGAATTATCTAGTTTACCATACCTTCACGGCAAATTATAGATCGATTATGATTTTTGTCTCAAACAATTTTTCATGTTACAGGGCAATCATTATACATAAATCTACAGATTTTTCCATGAATATTGAATAACTCCTTTGTTAGAAATGGGGTCTTTGGTTGACAGTCAGGTTACCCCCTGTTCAAGCAAGGACTCTCACTCTAGTCAGGGTAAAAGAGAATCACGCTCAGTTAACCCCTGCTTACCCCCTTGGTAGCTTGGCAGAGCAGTAGGCTTAACTTCAGAGTGCTAGGTGTAAAGTATTTGTACCAACACACACAGTAACTTAATGAAAAACACTACAAAATGACACAACACCAGTTTAGAAAAATAGGAAATATTTATCTAAACAAAACAAGACCAAAACGACAAAAATCCGACATACACAAGTCAAGTTAAGAATTTTTAAAGATTAAACGTAAAAATAGCACTTAGAAACAAAAAATGCTTCGATGAGATGTTAACACGGCGTCGTGACGGAGTCGTTCCCAACAAGCCGACACCAGCGACGCCGGACACGGAGTCGTGTAGACCCCCAAGTACAGTACCTTTGGTGAAGAGTGAAAACAAGCCGATGAGCGAAGTCGGGAATCGCAGAGTCTGTGCGAAATGTTGAATCCGTGCATTTCGAGCGGCGTCGGTCACGACGTGGTGCGGCGACTTCCACGGAGTCGCGTACTTCAGCGGGGCTGCTGCGGCGTCAGGCCTGCGAAGAGCGTCGCGTTCCAGCGAAGGTCACGGCGTCAGGTGCAGGCGGCGTTACCGGATTCAGCAGCGGCGTCGGTCCAAAGTCGTCCAAAGTCGATTTCCTTGGATTCTACCAGCTTTCCTTTCAAGGGCCCAGGGACTGGATAGGGCATCACTTGTCGGGGCAGGAGTCTCTCCAGAGACTCCAGGTGCTGGCAGAGAGAAGTCTTTGCTGTCCCTGAGACTTCAAACAACAGGAGGCAAGCTCTTAACTCAAGCCCTTGGAGATTTCTTCACAAGATGGAAGGCACACAAAGTCCAGTCTTTGCCCTCTTACTCTGGCAGAAGCAGCACTGCAGGAAAGCTCCACAAAGCACAGTCACAGGCAGAGCAGCACTTCTTCCTCAGCTATCAGCTCATCTCCAGGCAGAGGTTCCTCTTGGTTCCAGAAGTGTTTCTAAAGTCTGTAGATTTGGGTGCCCTTCTTATACCCATTTTAGTCTTTGAAGTCACCTTTCTTCAAAGGGGACTCACACCTACTTGTGAAATCCTGCCTTGCCCAGGCAAGGCCTCAGACACACACCAGGGGGTTGGAGTCTGCATTGTCAGAGGCAGGCACAGTCCTTTCAGATGAGAGTGACCACTCCACCCCTCCCTCCTAGCAGAGATGGCTAATCAGGAAATGCAGGTTACAACCCAGCTCCCTTTGTGTCACTGTCTAGTGTGAGGTGAAAAACAACCCAACTGTCAAACTGACCCAGACAGGGAATCCACAAACAAGGCAGAGTCACAGAATGGTTAAAGCAAGGAAATGGTCGCTTTCTAAAAGTGGCATTTTCAAACGCACAATCTCAAAATCAACTTTACTAAAAGATGTATTTTTAAATTGTGAGTTCAGGGACCCCAAACTCCACATGTCCATCTACTCTCTAGGGGAATCTACACTTTAATCAAATTTAAAGGTAGCCCCCATATTATCCTATGAGAGAGACAGGCCTTGCAACAGTGAAAAACGAAGTTGGCAGTATTTCACTGTCAGGACATATAAACCACATTACTACATGTCCTGCCTTATCCATACACTGCACCCTGCCCTTGGGGCTACCTAGGGCCTACCTTAGGGGTGCCATACATGTAAGAAAAGGGAAGGTTTAGGCCTGGCAAGTGGGTACACTTTCCAAGTCGAATTTACAGTGTAAAAATACACACACAGACACTGCGGTGGCAGATCTGGGACATGATTACAGGGTTACTTGTGTGGGTGGCACAACCAGTGCTGCAGGCCCCTATAGTAACATTTGATTTACAGGCCCTGGGCACCTCTAGTGCACTTTACTAGGGACTTAACAGTAAAACAAATATGCCAATCATGGAGAACCAATTACGTACACATTTTAAACAGGAGCACTTGCACTTTAGCACTGGTTAGCAGTGGTAAAGTGCCCAGAGTAACAAAAACAGTAAAATCAGAGTCCAGCACACATCAACAACCTGGGGAACAGAGGCAAAAAGTTAAGGGAGACCACGCCAAGGATGAAAAGTCTAACATCCTTAAAATAGCCAACCCAACATAAATATAGAAGCCATGAACCATATAAGTCCATCAAAAAACAATCTCAGGTTAGGTGCAAATAAGAAAAGGTGAGAAATACTGAGGTGGCCATCTTGGCCCTTTCTGCAGGGTCACCCGCAAACATTTTGCTTTCACCATTCTGTTTTCTAGACACTTCTTTGTTGGCTTTTATGATTCTGAACACTTTACTACTGCTAATCAGTGCTCAAGTGCTTGTGTTTTCTCCTTAAAACATGGTAGAATTGACGTACACCCAATTGGCCTATTTAATTTACTTGTAAGACCCCGGTAAAGTGGTACGACATGTACCAAGGGCCTAGAAATTAAATGATACTAGTGGGCATGAAGCATTTATTGTGCCACCCGCTTAAGTAGCCCTTTAAACGTGTCTCACGATTGCCATTGAACCCAGTGAGTGTAACTTTAAACTGCCATTTCGACATGGCAAAATAAGCCTTTTGCCAAGCCTAAACCTTCCTTTTTAATACATATAAGGCACCCCTAGTATAGGTCCTTAACAGCTCAGAGGGCAGGGTGCAGTGTATTTAAAAAGTAAGACATGTACTTTTAAGTTTTACATGTCCTGGTAGGAAAAACTCCTAAAGTCGTTTTCATTGCTGCAAGTCATACCTCTCCCAGAGAATACAGTTGGAGTTACTGTATTACATTTAATAAGCTGTAACATCCGATTGGGAACAGGTAGACGAGTCGAGTTTGGTGTCTAAGGAATTGTAATTAAATTACCTCATTTAAAGTCTTATTTTTAATCTTATAGTTGACATTTTCGTGCCCTAACCAATTGGTGCCTGCAGCCTGTTTCTGGGTCACATGACTTGGTGGAACTAGCAGTTGGTCTTTGTGCATTGCTCCCAGACAGTGAGACAAAAGGAATATAGGTGTTGGAAGGATGAACCACTCTTAGTTAATGAGGGGGAGGGGTTGTCATCTACCACACTTGCACGTCACAGAGGCACTGCCTGAGCACTCTCACAAAGGGACTGTCTGTTGACTATTGTGATCCCAGGCAAGCTGGGTCCAGGACTGGGAGGATTGGAATGCAGGCCACCTCGGGGGGGGGGTGGAAGCCTTTAGAAGCTTCTCCCCCTTCAAAGTGGGCACCAGATATAAATATTGGACAATAAGACCCATCCCTTTAGTATACTTATAGACCTATGTAACCTGCTAGGAAGAAGGGTTACTGTGATGCTGAAAGGACCGCCACACTGCTGTACTGCTGCTCTGAAGGACTGCCAACCTGTTGTGCTGACCTGCTGCCCTCTTGCTTAGGTAAAAAGCCTGGACTTGCATCTGTTGAACCCAGGACACCGGAGTAACCCCAAGGACTAGATGACTGGCCTGCTGACTAGAAACTCATGGAAAGAAGGTCCTAACAACTTTGATCCCAGCACTGGGACTCTGCCATCAGTAAATCCTACCCTGCCAAGTGGTGGACCCTTGGAAGTGGGCCCGTAGGTGCTCTGCTAGCCCATCTGTGAATTGAGCAGAACTGATGCATCTCCTCTGCTGTGGAGCACTACCCCAAGTAGAACCAGTGCATTGCCTCAGCTGCATGGAATTTCCCAATGCAAGAACTTCGCATTGTAGACCGCAGCCCCCATTGGAACTGCCACCGCCCATCGCATCGCTGACGCATGCCCTCTCATCAATGGCCGCCTTGACAACGTTGTGGAACTCCACATCCCAAGACCCACAGATTCTTTGGAAGCAGCCGGTATGCAATGCAATGTTGATGCAGGACTTCTCAAGCCTGTTTGTCGACATCCTACTCGATGAGAATGCAGGACCTTGAATTGCATCCTTTCAGCTCCTCGGAACTGACTTCCTCGATGTAAGGCTCCGCAACTCTTCACAACTGGGATTGAAGGTACTCTTGCTGAGCGGGGCTATCCAGGTCCCTGTAGCCAGCCTGTGCGCAATCACAGTCATTCTGAGCTTCCTATCTAGTATGACCAGATATCCATCGGTGGCACTTTGTGCTTTTGGGCACTATATTCACTGAAATCTTTAAATCTACATGTCTCCAGTTCTACTGAATGATTTTTTTGTTGTTTTGGTTTTGTTTTATATATTAAAATGTAAAATGTATTCTTTTTTCTAAATTGGTGTAGGATTTTTCTTGTGCTGTGTTTTCACTTTTTTATTGTATGGAGTGCAGCATAAATGCTTTACACATTGCCTCTAAATAAAGCCTGACTGCTCTGTGTCAGGCTATTAGAAGGTTGAGCACAGGCTAATTTGGGGTTTGCTTGGGCCTCACCTTGGCAAGGACAGTGGTTCTTGTTTGAGTAGGGTTTCACCCTCCCGAGCCAGTAAATTAATAAGTTATAGTGAGAAAGTAGTAGTGTGAGTGTATTCCTTAATATAAGGCACTGCCTGGCCCTCCCTGTCCCAATTAACAGTGCCTGGTCCTCCAACCAGTTGTCTTCCTTGTTGACCTGGCTGTGACACTTCTGGGGGTTCTTAGCCTCGCTCTCCTGCCTCTCTTTTCCACCCAGCATGTCTCTTTTGCCTTTCGTTCAGCTTTCTTTTTGCCACTTTGACCTTTCCAACTCTCAGTTTTGCTCTCTCACTCATATTCAGCATTTCACCTTTCTGCCTGCTTATTTCCTCTCACCCTTTGCACTCTCTGTGTTGCTCAGCTCTTCGGCCTTTTTTTCTTAGCTCATTCATTTTCTTTTGGCTGCGTTTCCATCTCCATCCCGAACACTTACTTCCTCTCAGCTCTCTTGTCTCTTGCCCTTTTTCTCCTCTTTGCCCATTTTGTTACTCCTAGTCTTGCTCTGTCAGTCTTGTGCAGTTCTTTTCCTTTCTGTCCTTTTGCTTCTAGTCACACTTTGCACGCTCACTCTTGCTCATTCTATCAACTGTTTTCTCTCTGTTTTTTGCCTTTTTTCACCACTTTCTGCTCTTCCTTTTGTGCCCATTACCCTCTCTGCAGCCGCCCCACCTTTTCTCCTGTGCTGTGCTCTCACCTTCTTGGCTACCACTTCCAACTCTTTCTTTATTTCTCCAGCCAAGTCCACTGCCCCAGAACTCTTGTTCCCCCAGTCCTACTTTATTGTTGGTCTACATGCTACTCTGTCACAGCCCTGTTTGTCTCCTGTGTCACCTGCCACTTCACCGGCATGCCTCGACCTGTGCCTCCAGCCTCCCTCTCACCACCTGACACACATGATCAAACAACTCACATCACCCCCTCTGGCAGCTCTCAGTCTACTCTATCCTGCCGCCTCCACAACATGCACTCTCTAGACATGCCACTGACGTCTAGGACCTTCTGCATGATCTCTCATCAGACATGCTTTTTCTGACTGAAACCTGGCTCACCTAAAGTCAGCCCCTGGCATCGCTATGGCAGTCCCCCTAGCATACAAGATTGTAAGACAGAACAGAGCTTCACTCTGAGGAGAACTAGCCATCATCTTCAAAGACAACATCCCCTGCTCAACCACTTCCACAATTACTGGTAACAGCATAGAACATGTGACCTTTAAACTGCACATCCCCAACAAGTCCGCCATGGCTTCCTGACCATGATTAAACTTTGGGAAAACCATTGTGGACTTCAATACTACTCTGGCTTGCCTCTAGCTCTTTTATCCTCCTTGGTGACCTCAACTACCACCTAGAGGACCTAACTGACCCCAGCACTAACAACCTGCTGGAGGACCTAAACGCACTTTGTCTCACAGAGTGAAGGACGACACCAATGTCACTGGACACATCTTTTGACCTGATCTTCATCACCTTCAGCGGCATCATGGAGAACACGCCCATCCACCTCACCTGGATCATCCATGCCCTTATCCATTTTGACCTCATTATCACCCATTGACACAGAACAGCATCTTCAAAAGTCACCTACCAAAGTGGAACAGGAGCCCAGAAGAACTATAGACCACAGAGCTCCAAGTTCACCAACCAGAAAACCACCACAACCTCCCTCAAACCATCACTAGATTCAACACCTGGATCCCCTCCTGTGCCAATGCCCTTAACCCCCTCATAACCACTACTACACCAGGACCACGCTGCAAGCAAGTTGATCCACCAAAGAACTAAGACTTATCAAATGTCACTGCAATTAACTAGAATGGAGATTAAGACAGACCCATGCCGAAACCAACAAAAGCATCTACAAATCGGTCCTTAGGTTCTACCAACAGCAAATTAGATCCACTGAGTGATAAACACTGACCAAACATATACAAATTGGCATAAATAATACCATAGACAACTTTGCATTTCATCTTACCCACGGCCAATCCACATTCATCACCTATTCGCAGAAGACACTAGGATTCTTGCCTACACTACATCTTCATGAAATGATTGGTTCCCATCAACACAGCTCTAACCCCGACTCTCAACGACTCTGTTGACACAGCCACTTTTCCAGGTGCCTGGAAGCACACCACAATACTCCTCATTCTGAAGAAACCCTCATCAGACTTGAAGATGCCTGGAAACTACAGATTGATCTGCTTGCTGCCCTGCTAAAGTCATGGAAAATATAATCAACAAATGACTAGCTAACCTGCTAAGCAAGAACCACCTCCTTGACCTAATCTAATCCAGTTTCAGGTTTAACCACAGCAGAGAGACCACTCTAATTGCTGCCACAGAGAGCATTCGACTGATCAGGGGCAAGGGAGTCACTGCAGCCCCCATCCTATTCGATTTACCCACTGCTCAATACGGCCTCCCACCCGATCCTTATTTAATGCTTCCACAAAGCTGTCATATAAAGGCCCACTCTCCATTGGATCTGTTACTTCCACATCAGATGCATTCAATCGGTCATTCTGGCTCCCAATACCTCAAATGGTGCCAACCTTATCTGTAGATTGTCCAAGGATCATGTCTTAGCATCACACACTGTTCATCCTCTGCATGTGTCCTCTCACCATTATCCAAACCTACTGAATCAACATCATCTCCTATGTTGATAACACTCAGCTCATCCTTTTCTTCTCCAATGAAAGACCCAGCATCCGGACACACTTCAACAACCAGCATGTCTGAAGTTTCCAGTTGGATGAAGATCAACTGTCTGAAACTCAACACTGACAACACAGAAGTGGTAATCTTTGGCAAGGACACCTCACTTTGGATCTTCACCTGGTGGTCATCAGATCTTGGACCAACAACCTGTCTGACCAGCCAAGCCAAGAACCTAGGAATAGTGGTGGACAACCAACTCTCAAAGACCAGCCCAGTCAACAGACTCTTCCTGATCTACTCTCTCAAGACCCTCAAAACATTTTCAAGTGGCTCCTGATCAACACATGCACAACCATCACCCGGGCCCTTGTCACCAGTAAACTGGACTATGGCATGGCCCCCTATGTCTGCATCACCACCCACTGACCAGAACACCTCAGATCACACAAAATGTAGTTGTCAGACTCACAACCAGGATGCCACCTTGCTCACATATCACCTTGCACCTCAGAGACCTCCACTGGCTCCTCATCCACAAACATGCACTTGTCAAGCTCCTCATAGACACATACAAAGCCCTGCACAATCTAGGTTCCTCCTACCTCCAGATCAAATTCCACACCCTGAACAGAAACCTCTGCTCAGCCAGCCTCCTGCATGCACACTCCACCTCTGTCTAGAGAGCCAGAGCCTGCAGTCACACTTTCTCATACACCATCCCCAAGGCCTGGAATGACCTAATCTTGCCCATGAGAGCCACCACCTCAATCCTTGAATTCCCCAAGACAAGCCTCTTTACCTAGATCATAGGCTCTTCCTGCACAGTTCTCTAATTTTGCTCCACAGCCTAAATCCCCCACCCGGATGACATGCACTCTACAAATAATTATGGCATAACATAACATAAGGGTACACTTTTTTGATGTATGCGTTTCTTTGTTTAACTGTAATTTGTTTTATGTGGAGCCAGTCCCCCATCATTTGTTTTAACAACTTGCCTTTGGGTGCAAGCCCACATCACCACCTGCATTTGCTGCCCTTTGAGGCTAAACAGTTGCAAGTTCAATAAAAAGAAGACACAATTTGCAATACCTTGGCTAAAATACCATGAGAGAGCTGTCTGTAGTTGAAAAGTAGTGCTGCAATTCTGCAAGTGTAAATCCAGCTTGCTTAACTATGTTAAATCCAGTGCTCATAAGTAAAACTGAAACCATGCAAGCTTTTGTGGAAGCAGAAAAAACATTGGTGCAAAGAGTAAAAGAAGATCTGAGAAATTAGTGACAGAACCATGGGAGTGATAGCAGGTCCAAGCCTCAAAGAAGGGCCAGAGAAGACATTGAAGGTTAAGCAATGTGGATTTTTCAAAGTCCAATTATCCAGAAAAGTTAAAGACTGCTAACTGATATCTATAGTGGTTGGGGTGAGAGTGAATCAAAGATGCTGAAAGTCTGAAAAAGTGCGGAGCCCTCACCAATGTGCAATAGAACGATGGAATACCAACTCATCCAGACCATGACTGTTTTGAGACTGTGCAGATATGGCTAGTGTTCGAATGCTATAAAAATACTCTGATTCATGGTGGGAAATCTTCAAACCTCTAAACTGAGTGCAATCTCAAATTTCCATCAGAGGCAGTAGATGTTATTCCTCCTGGTAGAAAAGGTTGCTATGAGGCTTGGGCAGATTTTGTAAAGCTGCTCGCAGAATTGGAGGAATTTGGTAACTCCATTTTACGTTTTTTAACAGGAAGTTCCAGCCTTATTCCAGTGATTGCCCTGTGGTGCTATTTTTTCCCATTTCAACAACTTTATAACAAAGGGAACAACGCAAAGCTCTAGCAAGTGAGCTGGTGAGTGCAAGCGAGATTTAGCATCCCTTAAAGTGATTTCCAGTAGCTAAGAAACCTTCCAGCGTGATATTCTAATGCGAGCAGTTGCAGTCAGAGGGCTGCTTGTAGAATAGATTTTCTACTTGAGAGGCAGGAAAATCAACTCAAATAGCTGTGGCCTTGTGAAATGTGTGTTGCTGTTCCTGTTGACTTTTCAGCATGGGACACACTACCAGCGCTAAATTGCAGCAATTTGTATTTTTTCTATCTATTGTTGGAACTCTGCAGAATCTCGTGGAGTGTTTATGTAACTCAGAGGAACTCTGCTGAGTGAAATTCCACAAGTTCCACCCACCCCAAGTTGTTATATTGTAACAAAAGTCTGTCACAACTAGGCAACAGTCCCAACATCCAACCAGTGAACCCTCAAGAGTGGTAAACCAAAAGACAGGTGTTGTATCTTACAATTGAGTTGGCACTGAAGAATCTTCAGAGTGTTCTCCACCACAAAGCTTTTCTGAAGTTATCGTGATATTGAGGTAGTTCCTGGGAACATTGGTATGGTCAACCCAAACCCAATATTAAATAATCTTGATGCATGCAACTATAGAACTTATTTACCCCTCCTTCCTCAAATACTGAGAGATATCTTGTCAGCAGTGTATAACACTTTGAAAAAATACAAAATAAAATAAGAGTCAATAAAAACCGTCAATTCCCTTCAATAAAAACCTTAGAGTCCCTGGTCTATCCACCGCGGTAGACAAGGGAATTAAAGGAGTTTCAGACATTTTCTTACTTTGACATCATCACAATTAAGGAAAGGTCCTCAGGTACTAGTATCATATAGCAGTCAAGTCAGATTTGTTGATGAAGGGCCTGCTCTAGCCAAATGTGCACCAACAAGAGACGAAGATAAACCAAGTAGATCAGACCTGATGATTATGAGTGTAACAATCATTTGATCCATATGATGAAGACTAGGCACACCATATTATCATTCTATTGGCAGATAATTCGTGATGCGCTTCTCTTTTCTCACTGTTCAAAGTGCACAATTACATTTAAATATAAGTTTAAGCAAATAAAACATAATGTCAAACATGTGACATTAGTTCACCATGTAATGCATTCCTTCGGGAGTGGTGTCAAACCCTATCATCCTTTGCTTTATCCCCCAGCTTTGTGAGGCAACGTGGAAGTACACGGGCCATATTTATCAACATTTTTAATGCAACACAATGCATGACAACATCTTGCTGCAATGCGCTGTGAGAAAAGGAGGGGGCAGGAATGCAACATAACTATCAAAGATGTGCCACATTCCTATTCTCTCCTTGTGATGGCACACAAACTGGTGCCTAGCTCCAACTCAACCACCCTTGCACCTTGTTGCAAAGGTATCTGCTTGACAGGCAGGATTTTTTTTGTGCAGGAAGGGACACATTCCTAGACAAAAACATTCCTGCAGCACACCTAGAAAGAGGAAAAAATGAGAAATAAAGATATTTCTTCTCATTGTCACACATTCCCAGGTTTACTAGTATTGTTAAATCTGGGAATGGTTCAGAATCCTGGGGTGGATGCGAGGGAGGGCCCACGCTTCACCCATGGAACCCCTCCCTGGAGCAGGCTAACGCAAGGCAGTGGCTCGCATTACTTCTGGTTTACCAGGTTACACGGGGCCGTGCAAAGTGGCCTTGCGGAGCTTGGTAAATCTCATCCAGGTGTTGTGTCCTCCTTGCATTCCCTTGCAAGGCACAGGTGCGACGCAAATTGTTGTTGAATATCCCCCACCAATGTACATTTGCAAACATATACTTACTGACCAAGGCCCTCATTACGAGTGGGAAGATTTTTTCCGGTTTCTATGTGTACAGGTTTGCTCATGGATTGGAATCACAATTTTCACGGTTTGCAATGCATCAGTTTTCCACACTTGAATTTTGGAAGGTTAATCCTGTCGAAATTGAGAAAATGTCCGTTAAATACGGGTTCATGCTGATTTTGGTGTTCAAAGCACCAAAATCCCATGACATTCCCCATTACAAAGGGCTCGACTTGCTATAGCTGATAATTAGCCCATCATTTACATTCTGTCATATGGGGTTTTGAAAAGATACGATAATTATTATATCCCTAACTAAGTCACTCATAATTTGGACCTATTTACATGCATGATAACAATTCATGCATTCAGGAAATCAAAGAGTTCAGACAATTGTTTGACCCACAGAACGCCTATTTACAGTTTGAAATTTCCGGCAGGCCTGGGAGGGCCTTGCTTGTTTCATTTCAAAATGGCAGTTCCTGAGATATTCTTTAACACCTATTTCTGAAAAAAAACACGGGCATGAGCTACTCACCGCTGATATGTTTTGATACCTCTCCATTGTGGGTCCTCGCTCTTCTAAACAAAGCTCGTACTGCTCATTCACTTATTAGGGAACGCCATGACTGCTTGTCAGAGCAGGTCAGGCTTGCCTTTCGTTCCCATCTCTAGCACTGGCAGTCCCGAGAAACCCAGATTAGGAGACAGGGAAATGACTCTAATATTCACTTATAACCCTGCTTCACTTAGCATCAGATTGACAGCTCAAGTCCCAGGGTGATTTTGCTTCTAGTGTGGCCTGTCCAAATCTTCTGATGCGTTTCCAACAATGTCATTGCTTTCACATGCTCACTGAAATGTATGCTAATTTGGCAGTTAGTTGGAAAATAAACATTTCTCATTTTAAGAAAGTCACAACATAAATTAGTATTACTGCTTCACACGCGTAGCACTCAATTATAAAATCATTACATGGAACCATTTTGAATATGAAATCAGATAAGGAAATACCTTCACTATAGCACTTAAGAATTTAGAATATGACACATATGCAATATATGATTGCAAAGTTTGAAAATGTATATCGAGATTTAGGATGATCAATACTTCATAGAAATGTCTATTTTTAATACAGAAGCTATGTTAACAAAACATCTATTGTATTGAAGCATTTATATATTGCTTATTGCCCCTATGTGTGGCACTGAAGCCCTTGTTTACATGGGTAGCATGCTACACCATGTAGGGTGTGTAGTTGAAAGGATGTTGTCTTTGTTTTGATCCTATGTCAGATGTGTTTCCATGTTGTGCACGATGACCACCGAGGTGTAGTTATCGTGCTATGGGATGTAGAGCGTAGCAGTGTGATGGATGATGACGTGTGAGAGACAGATGTGCAGTTTTTGGTATTCAGAATGCTGGCAGCTTATAATAACTCCATAGGTCACTTTACGCTTTTTGTTATGATATAGTCTGCTTGGCTGGTTATTGCACTGTCCTGTTCATCTGAAATTTTGTCTATCGTGGTGGACCTCAGCTCTCATAATTGGAAGGAGAGAGACTGGAGGGATCTATTTGGATGGGAATTTGTATTTTCATCCCATGTCTGAGTGTTTTTGTGAGCTGCAAAAAAGTGTTCAGATTGTATAAATATTTGGCACCTGCAGAGTTGGGCTATACTAAAATCCTCTGAATTATCTAGCAATGTGTGACAGATCTCTTCAGCTATTCTATGACTGTTCAATTGGTAATATTTCCTTAGGCTGTACAATGCTGGTGATTGACAATCCTCAGAACAGATATACCTTATGGGAATTTAAGAGGTATAATTTACAATTTGCAACTGACTGCTGCGTATTATGGTTTTAGTATTATTGTGGGCCATGACTGTTATATATGCAACTGCATAACTGTCTAGTGCCACAGCGAACTACAGGTCCACAATTGTATCCCTCAATGCTTCCCAGTGCCAGTGGAGATCTTTGGTCAGTGCTGGGGAGGAGGTTTAACTGCCTCCCACAGAATCCCTGTGATGGCAGCAGAAACTCCTGTCCTCAGTGAATCAGGTGAGCCCTTCAGTGATGGCCACATGGCCCTTCTGCGAAGCTCGAGCCATGGAGGATGAATATGGGGTGGAGGGGGTCACTTTGGCCTCACTGTGTAGTGGATGTGTGCCTGAGGGAGCCCAATCTTGTAGAGTGTCGGATGAGGATCTAGAAGGACAGCGAGTAACACTTACCTTCCTGGCCAGGGCTCCACGTAGAACAGAGACCATTTGACTGGAGCCCCTGCACATAAATAGTACTTTTTGACAGCAGCAGGACCTTTAGGGGCCTGAACCATAGAGCAGAGCCAAAATGCTTGGAAGGGGCTGACAACAACAGACTCATGACTAAAGTAAAAGACAAGTAGCTCTCTGTAGAGTACAGTACCACAAAACCAAATGAGGAGTCCATTAAAACTTGGGCTGCATTGACAATGTCTACTCACCAGCACAAGTCCTTTTCACATGTGTGTTCCAGCTGCCCTGTTTGAGGACATTTTCTCATACAGAAGAAAAGGGACAGTCTCTGTGATGCTCAGTTTCTATATAGCACCTGATATGCCTGCTTAAATGTCTTTAGGCACATGTGGTGTTAGACCTGACAGCCTTAGGGTGGTCACCCCCAGCCTTTTGCCTGCCTCCCTCCACGTTTTGACACTGTTATGCTGGTTTTAGGACTCTGTGCACCTTACCACTGCAAACTAGTGCTAAAGTGCATTAGCTCTCTCCCTTACAACATGGTGACATTGGCTCATACCCAATTGGCATATTTAATTTACTTGTAAGCCCCTAGTAACATTAATTACATGTGCTCAGGGCCTGTAAATTAAATGCTACTAGTGGGCCTGCAGCACTGGTTGTGCTACCCACATAAGTAGGCCATAACCATGTCTCTGGCCTGTCATTGCAAGGCCTGTATTTGCAGTTCTACTGCCACTTCGACTTGGCATTTAAAAGTACTTGCCAAGCCTTAAACTCCACTTTTTCTACATATAACTCACCCCTAAGGTAGGCCGTAGGTAACCCAGAGGGCAGGGTTCTGTGTAGGTAAAAGGCAGGACATATATCTGTGTGTTTTAAATGCCCTGGTAGTGGTAAACTCCTAGATTTGTTTTCCACTGCTACGAGGCCTGCTCCTTTCATAGGCTAACATTAAAGCTACCTTCATAAACTGTTTGAGTGGTAGATTCTGAATAGAAAGGGTCACATTTAGTTTGGCCAGATTGGTAATACAAAATCCTGTGGACTGATGAGGTTAGATTTTATATTACTATTTCAGAACAGCTACTTTTAGAAAGTGAGCATTTCTCTTCACTTAAATCCTTGTGTGCCATACAGCCTGTCTCCAATCCATGTCTTGGCTGGGCCAGTTGACACCTCCCTTGTGCATTTCACCCAGACAACCACAAACACAGGATGCTCAGTCATACCTGCACACATCTGCATACTGAATGGGTCTTCCTGGGCTGGAAGGGTGGAAGGACTGACACATTTCAAAAGACAGCGTCCTGCCCTCACACAAAGGACTGCCAAATCCTGTACTGAGATCCTGGCATACAGGGTTGTAATGAAAGGGCACCTTGTGCACTTCAAAACCACTCTTTGAAGTCTACTCCACTTCAAAGGCACTTTGGGGTAAATAAACTGTGTCCCTGACCCTAGCAAATCAGACACTTCTTGGGACAGACACTCTGCACCAGAACCTGCAATCTGCCAAGAGAAGTTACGTGGCTGCCCTAAGGACTCACCTGGACTGCTTTGCTGTAAAGGACTGCTGCCTGCTGTTGCCCTGATGCCTTGCTGGCCTCTGGGTCTGCTGAGAAGTGCTCTCCAAGGGCTTGGATTGAGCTTGCCTCCTGTTCCTAAAGCCTCAGGGCCAAAAATACTTCATCTCTGCAAAGAAACGCCTTGTGCAGCGTAAATCGACACACAACCAGCCCAGCAGTGAGAAAATCACTGCATCGCCGAATGGGAACAATGCAGCCCGTCTCTCTGAGTGGAGACCAACGCAGCGTCAGCATTGTGACCGGAAATTCGATGCACAGCCCACCGGATCGACGCATCGCCGAGCCGGAAGGCTGCAGCCCGACTTACTGTGAGAGGAATCGATGCAGCACCACCTGTGCGGTAGAAACTCTGCCACATCGCCCACCGGATTGATGCAACAGCTGTGAATTCATCCCACACACCCAGGATTTCCACGCATCGTCCCTGGGCATCAAAAGACCCCGCATTGCAAAGAGCATTCAAGACTGTGCACCACAATTCGACGTAAACCCCTTGCCGTGTGGAAAAGAATCGACGCATCGTCTGTATGCGCCAGGAAAACTGACACACACCTAACTTTTTCCATGCATCTCCTCCTCTGCAGTCTTCGTGTATGCAATTTTGACGCAAACCAGGTACTTTGTGCTTGCAAGAGAAAATGGTTGCTTTTAAGAACTAAAAGACTCTTCTTATCATTACAAAAGTGATATTTCTGCTTGTGCTTATCTAATCTTGATCGTTTTTTAGCTTCATTTAATCAGATAAATATCTTATATTTTTCTAAACCTGTGTCATGTTTTTGTGTAGTGTTCTCAATGTGTTATTGCATGATTTATTGCACAAATACTTTACACATTGCCTTCTAAGTTAAGCCTGACTGCTCAGTGCCAAGCTACCAGAGGGTGGGCACAGGATATTTTGGATTAGGTGTGATTTACCCTGACTAGGATTGTGGGCCCTACTTGGACAAGGGTGTATACCTTTGCCAACTAGAGACCCCATTTCTAACACATGGAATTTGAGGAAAGGGGAACAGAGATGTTACCTTCCAACTCTAGCTAACTGGTCTATGAAAGCCACCACCTCCGAACAACTGGGCCCCACCTACGAGGTAACACTGCTGCTCAACCTTAAGTGTTACCTGTTCATCATCTGCCTTGTGTATTAATGCTCTGAATTGACTACAAGGTGACAATGACATAACTAAAAACGCAAGAGAAGTCATGTACTTTAAAGTACAACATAAATGGCAAAGCATCAAAGCAAAGGGTGGGTTGAAGACACCAGATTTGGGTTCTTTGTTTATAAACTGAAAACTGGGCATGAGGTTGTTTGGGGTTTTGGCCCACCAAAATGAATGTTGAATGGAAACCTAGGACCAGGTTTAGATGGATTACAAGGAATATGCTTAGAACTAACTAACATATAAAATACAATATTGTAGCTAGAAAGGTATGTCTGTGTGTGATGAAGGAGGTCTATATTATCAGTATTATTTGTGATCCACGTGGTGCACAGTTTTTTTGCAATGTTAATTACTAACATCACAGGGATTGTGGCATTGGATGGTAATGGGTATACAACACAGAATATATATCCATGTGGGCAGTTATACAAGTCAATACTTGATAAAAATTACATTTAGGCAAAAATGGACTTTTCTCTTGAAAATGACAGACCTTTATTTGGGTAATTGAGTTTATTTTTCCTACACGAAAGACACGTTTTACAGCAGAATGTGCATTTTTTTAGAAATTGACAATCTTACATTTGGGGGGAAAAGATCATATTTCCAATTATATTTATTTGTTTTAGAGATCTAAGTGCTAATTAGAAAGGCTGCCTGAAATTATAATGCATAAGATTAATAATATCGCCCATTTGCTGTTCAGACTTAAAAGTTATCTGTAATCTGAATGAAGCACCACTGCAAGAATCTGTAAACTCTGTAGTGCTTTCTGAAATTTCACTATCAGGGACTGATTTCGAGTTTCGCCTAATATTCTGACCCATGCATAAATTCCTGTTTATGCATGGGTTGAAATTATGTGTTGTTAGGTATTTAACACATCCGGTAACTATCGAATGCATTAAATATCTCAACCTTCATTAAATTTCGGTCAAACCTGCCAAAATTTAACAGCGAAAACATATGGTATTTACTGTATCATGCGGCCTTTTGTGCGTTAAACACCAAATACCATGTTTTATTCCCCATGAATCCATAAAAGGTGTTATTTATCTCATCCAATAAATAACCTACCCTGTAGTATCATTATTTATCAGGGGCGATAAATAACTCCTTAACTCGTAAGCAGGCACAGAGTGTAATTCTTTTTTCCTCACCCTGCACCTTTCTGGGAGAATCTCAGGAGTAGCATGTGATTGAGAATCCACTTTGGTGAGGTAGCATGAAAGTAGGAGATAAAGTGAAATGTGGCAATGGGCATGCATGCTACGATAAATTGTTGGCCAGATTAAGGTGCATTTTAAGAAGTGCATATATGACCTGCAGATTTTCAGACATTTTTCACTGAAATTGTTCTGAAAAATGCACAATTTTGCCACTTTTGGTTCAAAATTATCTTGTGGCCACGGAACCTGTAATACTTCTGTAAAGGGTCATGTTTACTTGACTCACGATAGGAATATTTCATGAATGTCCTTTCAGCGTATGTCTTTTTGGCAACTGTGTGTTAAAATTTTCCTATATAGAAGTTTGGCGACCTGTGTGTCTCGCTCATTATGTATTTATTGGTGAAGTGTAGGAACAGTCCAAGTATGCAAAAGATGTTTTATCATGCAAACTGAACTTTAAGGAAGCTATCCTCTTGTTGTGTTTATCCAGTCACTGAAGCACAATTTCTCTTCCACCCTTGGGATTGGATGACTGGTATCCTTCCACTGCTCACATTCCGCTAACTACTTTGGGGGGTCATTCTAATCTTGGCGGGCGGCGGAAGCCGCCCGCCAAGCGGGAACCGCCAGAAGACCGTACCGCGGCCATTCTGAGTTTCCCGCTGGGCTGGCAGGCGACCGCCAGAAGGCCGCCCGCCCAGCGGGAAACCCCCTTCCACGGGGATGCCGGCACCGGATGGAGCCGGCGGAGTGGAAAGGGTGCGACGGGTGCAGTTGCACCCGTCGTGATTTTCAATGTCTGCTATGCAGACACTGAAAATCTTTGTGGGGCCCTGTTAGGGGGCCCCTGCAGTGCCCATGCCATTGGTCAAAACCGCCAGAACCAGGCTGGCGGGAAGGGGGTCGGAATCCCCATGG
Source organism: Pleurodeles waltl (assembly GCF_031143425.1). Taxonomy (NCBI): domain Eukaryota; kingdom Metazoa; phylum Chordata; class Amphibia; order Caudata; family Salamandridae; genus Pleurodeles; species Pleurodeles waltl. The sequence goes on along the minus strand of NC_090442.1, from coordinate 926,458,998 downwards.
AGGATTATTCAGGCCAGGGGAAAACCGGCGGGAAACCGCCGGTTTCCCTTTTCTGACCGCGGCTTTACCGCCGCGGTCAGAATTGGCCTGGATGCACTGCCAACCTGTTGGCGGTGCATCCGCGGTCCCCGGCCCTGGCGGTCTATGACCGCCAGGGTCGGAATGACCCCCTTTGTGTCTTACTTTCATCACTTTATGAAAATGCCAGTCCTTTCTTGGTCCCTCCTTCATGTTCTGCTTCCCACCTCAAATCCCTGCACCCCACGCTCTGTTGTTCGCACCCGCTTCATTTGCTGTCACACCATCCTCCCACTTTAAGCTTTTTCTGCTTCTTTTCTTTTCTTTTATATCCACTTAATATGTTTATTGTTCCCCTGCTGCGCTTCCTATTACTCTCACTATTTGAGGCTTTCATTTGCTCACCTTCACCTCTGATGCTTTCCTTCCCCACCCTGTTCTGTTTGCATATTTTTTTTCTTTTTTTTCTTTGTTCGGAGGGTCTCTGCCTGCTGCAATCTTCTGATGGGTTGTTCCTTTTTCACCAATGTGTTTTCTTGCATATTTTTGTATTTTTTAAATGAGTAGTTTTTTGTTAAAATGCCCCGGTCGCAACCTATACATGTGAATGCTTGATGACCTTTATGCAGATTTATGTCATCATACTACGCTAAACTATTTTCTGGCTGATTGTGGCATGCATCAGCCAACAATCATGTTTTTTTTTTCCTTTTTGTCAAGATGAAACACATTGGCAAAGCCAAAACATCAGGTGTAATCTGCTAAAATAAAACTTAAATTTTAATCTGTTTGTCTGTTTGTGAAATAAAAAACCTTTCTTAAATATATGTACTTGTTTGATATTTACTTGTTTCTGTCGTTGTGTGTATTTTCTAAATGTCAAAAGCACAGACATTGCTTAGACCAGAGTCCTGGCTTTCAACACTGATTCAGTAGGAGTCCACAGAAGTCAAAATGGTAAGAACCACTGGCCTATGTAATTCAAGTGCTAGGTCCAGCTACAATTCAAACGCTGGAACGCAGAATGCAATGATAGGTCATATTATCTGGTTAGACCTGAATTACGGCCTGAGTTTGAAGTAAAGAGATATCTTTCTGTCAGAGAGAAAAGTATACATTTAAAGACGTACAGAAGCCAGGTATGAAGTTTCCTTAATTTGATTTGTTCAGGTCTAGAGATGAGATCGTTGTATTTGTATTAAGGCCAATAGGATAACTGCAGGTGTTCGTTTCTAATCAAGATAAGTGGTTAGTTCTCCAATATTAGCTCTTGTTTTTTTCTCAAGCCAGAGGGGTTCGGAAAGTTGGGTGGGATGCTGCTGGACTGCTGCCAAAAGAACACGAAAAGTCTGCAGCATTTGCATTTTTAACTTGTTTGAATTCTACATCCTGAATCAGAGACTAGGAGAATGAGATGTGAAAGATCTGGAATGACAAACCCTCATACTGTCATATTGGTATACCTGCAATTTCCATTGTGTGTGTGTGTGTTGTAGTTTCAAGCTATTGTATCAAAAACCTAAAAGTCCAGTTGTATTTGCCTTGGTCCGCTTTATAACCTTCCCTACTATCAAAGCGTGCGTGGAGTTAGAATAGTAAATACACACTACATTATGGTAAATGGCTGGTCCTCATAATTATAGGTATCTCATGTTTTGTGTGTGTGTGTGTGTCAGTGCATCTAGTAAGGACCTCGTATAGTAAGAGCAGAGTTTTGTGTATTTAGATAAAAAACAATTGGAAGGTTTCTGTATCTAACTAAAGATAAACATAGGCCCTCATTATGACATTGGCAGTAAGTCCCGCTTACCGCCATGCTGACTGCCGCCAACATACCCCGGCCGCAGCGGATAACCGCCAAGCATATTATGACACACACATATCAATCCGTCACAATCCAGCCACACACACAAGTCCGCCAGAGCAAAGGTCAGTGATAAACTGACGGTATCAAAACCCACACTGTTACACCAACAGAACTACGCCCACAACATTATGACCCACGAATCACTGCGGCGGACATTCAATGGCGCTTAAGCATTGGCGGTACATACCACTGCACTCAAAATACACACACACATACAAATCAACACCACATTGGACAATTCAAACTACACACACCTGACACACATACACACACCACACCCACACCACTATATCACACACACCCACATTACCCACAACCGTTTACAACTAAAAACAAGTGCCACAAGAGAGATAGCAAGACCACAGACAAGACCACAGCCAAACACCACCATCACCTATACACCATCCAAGCACCTTACATCACACACACAACACATCACCCCACACACCCACACCACTGACACTACACCCATGGCACCACAATGACACCCCAGGTTCTCAGAGGAGGAGCTAAGGGTCATGGTGGAGGAAATCATCCGGGTAGAGCCACAGCTATTCGGATCACAGGTGCAGCAGACATCCATTGCTAGGAAGATGGAGCTATGGCGTAGAATCATGGACAGGGTCAACGCCGTGGGACAGCACCCCAGAACAAGGGATTACATCAGGAAGAGGTGGAATGACCTACGGGGGAAGGTGTGTTCTGTGTCAGCAAGACACCAAATAGCTGTACAGAGGACTGCCGGTGGACCCCCACCTCCTCCCCCACAATTAACAACATGGGAGGAGCAGGTCTTGGCAATCATGCATCCTGAGGGCCTGTCAGGAGTAGGAGGAGGACTGGACTCTGGTAAGTCAACTTTTTACTACTTTCACCCCCCCACCTGCATGCCTTCAAATACCCCCACCCTCACCCTCACTCGCATCACTCCACCACCTCCCACACACCCCACCAGCACAACCCACCCATCCAAATACCAAGCCCTGCATGAAACACCAATGCATGGACACCCATCACAGAGCTGCATGGACAACTATCACCACTGCATGCACACTAGAGAGAATCACCTAGCCCACCAAATAACTACTCACACAAAGGCCAAGCTGCCAGGGCAACAACAACCATAGAGGACAACACAGCCATGCACATGACGTCACATGCAGAAACAATAACACTGCATTTACATCCCCACAGGTCCCCCAGTCAATGTCACTGGAGAGGAGGTGCCAGCAACATCCAGTCCCACCTGGAAGAGGCCCACAGTGATGACAGCAGCTCTGGATGCCTGGATCTGGATGACCAACCTGTCCCATCAGGAATCTCCGGATAGTCGGTTACCCAGGCACAGTCACAAACAACCACAGAATCTCCCCCCTAAGGAAACACCAGCACAGCACCCACCCAGCAGGCCCATACCTCTGTCCCCAGGACACGTTAATCAGCAGTGTGTCCACCACTACAGGGACCCCCAGGCCACCCCACAAACACAGGACGATCAGGGACCTGGGGTCAGTGGCAGTGGGCACACAGTCCAGGGGACAGAGGCACAGGACAACAGGGAAGCTGGGAGGACTGCTGTGCGACAGGGGGAGGACAGGCCCATGGAACCGACTCTCCAGGAGGCTCTCACTGTGATCCTGGGAGCATAACAACATTCAGATGGTACGCTGGGCCAGATACTGGACAGAATGCAGGAGAACATGCGGCTGCAGGAGGGACAGTACCTGGGGATCGGGGAGGACTTGAAGGACATCAACACCACCCTGGTCACCATTGCAGGGGAGCTGGCAGACATGGGCAACACTATGAGGGAAGCAGTGGCACACCACCGGGCCCCTGACACTAGCCAAACCGATGAACAGCCCTCCACCTCCGCTACCGCTAGTGGACAGGAGACCCCGCAAACATTCCCTGCGACCCAGGCAAACATTCCCTGCGACCCAGGCAGAAGCCAGAGACTATTGCCAAGACCCTTGCCAGGAAATAAGACTCTCCTGAATGTCACCCTTGTGTGCCACTCTATCACGCTGTCCACCTTGAACTGCCATTGCTCCCCTTCCTTTGCCCCCTTGGACAATGCACATGTGATCCACATAGACTGGACTCTATCCTGGACTTTCCTCCACCCTCACCCCAGCCCATTGCACATCCCCTCTACTTCTTAGCACTTAAATAAACACTCTTTGAAAAAATACAAGTATGGAGTGTGTCAAATGATTCAAGTTTGTATTTGTTTAACAAGGTTTAAACATTGCAATTCAACTGTACAGTAATGTATACATAGGAATGACATGTAGTTGGCTGCAGTCAACACACCAGGAGCGACAGTGGGGCACAAACATCTGAAAATAGAGACGCCAAAGGGTACAGTGGGTGGCCATAGAAGTTTGAAAATCAGCCTGCCTGTGACAATGTCAAACGCAACACTGTCAATTAAATGTTAAGTTACACTGTCTTACCTGTGTGTCATTGGAAGTGTTGACGGACTATTGAACTTCTGTTGTCCTCATTCTCATCCACTGCCTCCTCGTCTTCACTGTCCACAGGGTCCACTGCTGCCACATGACCATCTCCAGCCTCATACTCCAGCAGAAAAGGCACCTGATGACGTAAGGCAAGGTTGTGCAACATACAGCATGCCATGATGATCTGGCAGACATTCTTGGGTGATCAGCACAGGGAAGCACCTGTTAGATGGAGGCAACGAAACCTGGTCTTCAGGAGGCCGAATGTCCTCTCTATAATTCTTCTTGTTCGCCCATGTGCCTCATTGTAACGTTCCTCTGCCCTTGTCCTGGGATTCCTCAAAGGGGTCAGTAGCCATGAGAGGTTGGGGTAACCAGAGCCACCTGCAAATATCAAGGGACAAATATTAGTCCCACACTAACTCTTAGGGCCCACACTATACCCATACACCAACATCCACTGGGTGGAAACCAGGGCTCACCTATTAGCCACACCCTGTTCCTCTGGAGTTGAGCCATCACATATGGGATGCTGCTATTCCTCAGGATACATTCATCATGCACAGTCCCAGGATATTTTGCATTGACATGGGAGATGTACTGGTCCGCCAGGCACACTATCTGCACATTCATTGAGTGAAAGCTCTTTCAATTTCTGAACACCTGTTCATTTCTCCGAGGGGGGACAAATGCAATGTGTGTACCATCAATAGCCCCAATAATGTTGGGGATATGTCCCATTGCATAGAAATCAGCTTTTACTGTGGCCAAATCCTCCATCTGGGGGAAAATGATGTAGCTGCGCATGAGTTTAACCAGGGCAGACAACACTCTGGTCAGCACTATTGAGAACATTGGCTGAGACATTCCTGCTGCCAATCCCACTGTCACTTCGAAGGAGCCAGTCGCCAGGAAATAGAGCACAGATAGGACTTGCACAAGAGGAGGGATCCCTGTGGGGTTTCGGATACCAGAGATTAGGTCAGGCTCCAATTGGGCACACAGCTCTGTGATTGTGGCCCTGTCCAGTCTTTAGGTGAGGATAATGTGCCTGTCCTCCATTGTTGCCAAGTCCACCAGGGGTCTTTACACAGGGGATGTCTCCATCTCCTATTCATCCGCAGTGGTTGCAATCTATGGGGCAAAACGGTGAGCAGCTGGTCAGTATCTCATATTTCCAACCACTACACTTCATTGCATGTTGTGATTGTATCAGTATATTGTTGAGAGGTCCAAATGGTGCATATGTTTACTGTGACGCAATTAGGTGCCATGGCCTGCACCCCCCTCAAATGGTGGCCGCCTGTCCTGTATGGAGGGACAGGTGGAAATTAGGTAATTCCGCTGACGTTGTGCGCCGTTGCAGGAAGCGGTCGAGAACCGCCGTGCAACTCCTCTTTGGTTATCATTGGGCCCTATGGGGTATAGTGGCCAATGGTGATCTACGCCAGCGATGACGGTATGCACTGCTGCGGACGTGACTGCCATTTTCTATCTGTTCACTCACTTGCTACCTGACCTTCAACAGGAGAGGACCTACACTGCATGTGCTGCTGTGACCTGTGTCTGGAACCAACCATGGTTCGTGTCACTGGGGAAAGGGCTCCTGCTTCACCTCAGCAGAGTTGGAGCGACTGGTGGATGGGGCCCTACCCCAGTACCAACTGCTGTATGGGCTTACAGACCAACAGGTGAGTACACTGTGAGCACGATGCATGGGGTATGAATTCATGGAGTGCTGTGTGTGAAGGCCTTGTGTAGGGGGGGTTTGGTGGATGGGCCCTAGGAAGCGTACAGCATGTATGCTGGGCCATGTCTCTGCGTAAGGGGATGGGAAGGGCTTTTGTGGGCCATGAGTTTAACAGGCAGGACAGTGGGACTAATACCTTTTCCTGTGTCCATTTCCCTGCAGGTCAGCGCCCATCAGAAAAAGGGTATATGGCATGCCATCGCCAAGGACGTGAGGACCCTGGGGGTCTACGGCAGGCGGAGCACCCACTTTCAGAAACAGTGGGAGGTCCTAAGATGCTGGGCATGGAAGACGGCGGAGGCCCAGCTGGGGATGGCCTCCCAAAGAGGAAGGGGTGCCCATCAAACCGTGACCCCCCTGATGGCCTATCCAGAGCTGGATGGGCACTTGGGGGCATCACAGCATCCACAAGGGGGTGAGTACAGTGACCCAATCTACAACTTGCGCGTGGTGGGGTGTTTATCCGGGTGGGGGATGTGGGCCTGTGGGTGCCCCTAGGCCAGGCCTGACATTGCAGGGTAGGACCCATGTTCGGCAGGGTTCAGATGTAAAATTCCCCAACCAAGCTAGTAGGCACCCACTACTGGGCAGGGGTCTATGGGTCTCAGGTATGCTGCAATTGGCATTAGGTGGCCCTGTCCATGGGCTGGTGACTAGCATTGTGACTGGTAGTGCATTGCCTAGTGCATAAGACTGTTCCCTGTGCGTGTGTGTCGTGTACGCCAACAGTGGTGTTGTTGTCGCCATTGACCAAGTGTATCCTTTGTCTCTTCCCCCCTTTTTGTTTTGTCAACCTGTCCTTATGTGCATTTGCATTATCTGGCGGAGGAGCAGATGCACCGGTGACGGAGGGAGCTGCATCCCACAGGACCCAGGATGCTGAATCCATCGATGGTGAGGGCACCAGTGGGACGGAGGGTGAGGGGAGCACCACGGCGGAGACTGGAGGGGACCGTTCTGACAGTGATACCTCCTCCAATGGAAGCTCCCTGGTGGTGGCGAACACCTCTGTGCCCACCCCAACAACAGGTACAGCCGCCACCCCGTACCAGCACCGCCCTCCCAGCAGCTCTTCAGCGTGTTTCCCGTGCCCGCTCACCCAGGAGGGTGAGCGTCTCCTTCGCCCCAGGCATCTCAGGCCCTGCCCCAGTTAGCCCTGCTGCCCTGAGTGAGGAGGATATTGACCTCCTGCGAACCATCTCTGTTGGGCAGTCAACCATTGCGAATGCCATCCAGGGGCTGGCAGCCCAAATGCAACAGACAAATACATTCCTGGAGGGCATTCACACTGGCATGGAGGCCCAACAGAGATCAATCCAGGCTCTGGCCTCCTCTCTGATGGCAGCCATTGTCTCTGTTTCCATCCCCCCCTCCAACTTTCTCTACCCAATCCCATTCCTCTCAAAGCCAACCTATCCCAAGCACACAGGCAGACCAGCATGCACACAAGACAACACACAGGAGTAGTTCAGGCAAACACAAGCACCACACATCATCCCACAGGCACTCACACAAACACCATCTAGAATCAGACATACCAACATCCACTGCCTCCACTGTTCCCCTTCCTCCTCCTCGTCCACCTCCCTCCCTCCCAGTTGCATCTCCACTCACACCTGCATGCACTACATCCTCATCCACTACAACCAGCACGCCTATCACTGCACACCCCTCACTGGCAGTCACCAACCCCACATCCATGCACAGGTCCCCGTGTCCTCTCCCACTGTGTCTGTGCCCCCTCCTCCCAAAGTACACAAACGCAAGCAGTCAGACACCCAACAGCCATCCACCTCACAACAGCATCCAGCCCATGCACCTGCACCCAAACACAGCAGACAGACACCTCCTACAACCACTTCCTCTTCCTCCACTCCCAAACCGTCTCCCTCTTCCCACCCCAATGAAGCTTTTCCTCTCCACCCTTGACCTCTTCCCTACCACTCCCTCCCGTCCTTCACATCAGGCCAGGGTGTTCAGAATCCAGGTGAGCACCTCAGCCACCCAGTCCACGGCCACAGTAGTGTCCACAGCTACTCCAGGTGGGAGAGGATCTCGGGCACCAGGAAGACACACATAAAGGATGCCTGCACCAAGTGCTGCAAGGAAGGGCAAGGAGGCCTGGTGCTGGGATTCATTTGGAGTCCACACTATCAACCATGGTGGTTCAGCCATCCAAGGCTGCAAGGGAAGGGCTTGAGCCACCCCCCACCACTGCCAGCACTGCCACCAGCACCGCCACCAGCACCACTGCCAGCATCAGCAGCCCCAGTGGGCAGCCGTCCGAGGCTGCAGGGGATGGGCTGGAGCCTCCCCCCACCACTGCCAGCACTGCCACCAGCACCACTGCCAGCATCAGCAGCCCCAGGGGGCAGATGTCCGAGGCTTCGGGGATGGGCTGGAGCTTCCCCCCACCACTGCCAGCACCACCAGCAGCACCACCACTGAGCAGCCGTCATCACTTTCGGACAGTGTGTAGTCCTGTGTCCATGGGCTGTTGTGCGGCCTCCCACCAGCAAATCCTGTGGGTTTGACACCCAGGTGAGAGACAGTGATCTTGCACTCTCCAAGATCAGCATCACTGGGCACAATGCCCCCTCCAGAACCAGTGGAAAAGCCATCCACTCACCCCATCCTCCCCTGGATGAAGCTCACTGGGCACAATGCCCCCTCCAGAACCAGTGGAAGCAGCCATCCACTCACCCCATCCTCACCAGGATGAAGCTCACTGGGCACAATGCCCCCTCCAGAACCAGTGGAAGTAGTCACCCACTTGAGAGACTGCAGCCTTGCACTCCCCAGGACCAAGCAGTGGGCAAACCACCCACTTGAGAGACTGTGGCTTTGCACTCCCCAGGACCAAGCAGTGGACAAATCACCCATTTGAGAGACTGTGGCCTTGCACTCCCAAGGACAGCGCACAGGGCATGTAGCCCCCTCCAGAACCAGTGGTGTTGTACCATCTTCTGGCTGCGGTGCCCCCCCATACCCACTCCCCCTGAGGTGCCTGGCTATTTTCGACCTGATGACCCTGCAGTGTTCTCTCTGTGTTGTTGCAGGAGTGAGGTGGGGCCTTGGCCCATGTGTTGTGGCCCTGTGGCTCACGGACATTGAGGACTGAGCAGTGTCCCTACATTTGTAAATATGTATTGGATTTAGATGCACTTATTTATCGTATTACACTCACTTTCTTCAAATCATTTTTTCCTTGCATTATTCCTGAGGGGTACGGGTAAATACGTTGTGTTGCTGCATCTGGTTGTGTGTATGGTGTTGGGGGTGGGGGTGTTGCATGTGTGTGTCACTCTCTTTTTTCTCCCCCCCTCCCTTGTGTGCTAGGCGGAGGGACTCACCGTGGTCGCCTTCGCCGGCATTTGTGTTCATAATGTAGCAGAAGGTAGACAAGCATGGGGAAGACATGCAGCTCAGGCTCCATGGCATCGTGGTTCTTCCCTGAGTCTCCACAGGTGAGTCGTTTCCCTTCTGTGCAGTGTTTCCGCCAGGCTTTTGATGTCGTTGGTACCGTCCCAGAAAAGGTGGCGGATAGGTCGGTCATAATACAGTGGGTGTAACATTGTCTTCCTCCTTGCTGTTGGCGGTTACCGCCGTGGTGCTTGTTGATTCCGCCCTCGCGGTCGGTGTGTTAAAGTGGCTGTCTGTCTGAGCGGTTTCCGCCATGGTCATAATTCCATTTTTGTTCCCGCCGCCTCTTGGCAGTATTACGGCCGCTTTACCATGGACCGCCAGGGTTGTAATGAGGGCCATAATGTCCTAATTTGTGCTCTTTATTTTCTTCTGTTTAATAATGTCTACAATTTGAATTATGATAGATCAGAGATTATTACTGATGTTGCCTAGAATTTTAGCATTGCGTGAATAAAGAATACATGTATATAAATAAATATTAAACCAGTAGTGTTCTATGTGCCAATGTTTAAAATTTCAGTTTCTAACCTTCATCCCTAAATATTCTGCAAGCCTCTGACTGGCAAAACGTCTTTATCAAACGCACAACAGATGCAAGTATGGCAAGATACACTTGCAGGACTTAGTTTTCTCGTTGCTATGATAGATGTTACTCTTGACTAAGTAACCTATCCCTGGTGTTTATTTCTCCCATTATGGTTGTTCAGAATCAGAAGACATCACAGCACATTGACTTCCCTTGCCTCCCTACCTATTCAGCCTAGCATGTTATTTAAGTTGAGCAAAGCATTTATGAAAGGTGTTTTATATTTCCCTACACAAAGACTAGAATGTTAAAGCAAATGAACACTTGAAATTTGATTTAAGGTGATCAACAGCTAAGTGACAAAAGAAGTGATTGCATTTTTTTCAGCAAGTACTTAAGTGACACATCTGTTAACAGGTACAAGGGAAACTCTTAATCATCTTCACTTGTAATAGCACAGACTCAAGACTCTGGTACTGGCACAGTGATGAGGCACAAACACACTGGCTCAGTAGTATGCATCGCCATCACTACTATGGAGAGCTATAAAACCATCTAAATGTTTCTGCTTTCTAATGTCTCAAATTACACACCTTTTTTAAAGTAGTTCTTTCAGTGGTACAGTGTAAGTCACAAACACAGACATAAATATAAATAATACTCATACTGTTGGATGGAAAGTCCTCTGCATGGTAAGAGATGTGTACCCTTGCCCTGAGTGCCCAACATACTGCAGTCTGAAATCTTAATGCTAGTTTTTTTTTTTGTCATAGGTGAACACAAATCATGCGTGTGCATCATGACATAGGCCTGTCTCATGGACTGCAATCTTGTTGGACGAGGAGGGGAACAAAAAGTGCTACCTTCATGGTGGTGGAATGCTAGCGCCTTCACCAGGAGTTAAGCAGCACCAGAGTAGTGGTTGCAGCATACTGTGTAGTGATCAATAGTACTGAACTGGATCTTTTTACCTATTTCACTGAAGTGATGCCTACAGGCTCACTCACCTTTAAAAAAAGTTCAGCTGCTGAGTGCTTAACTCACCAGTGGACTAAATCAGGTAGATGTAGAGTGATGCATAGCATAGGAGGGGTGACTATGCATTCGTTGTATGTGTGCCTGAGAAGGGTGCAGTACAAGGATGAAGCAGTACTGTGCAGTATGTGTGTGATTAGTACATGTTCTGGGTATATGTATACCTGAGAGGAGTACAGAACAGGAGAGATGAAGTGCTGTGCAGTGCATGTACAAGGCTGTGTGCTGGGTCTATGTATGTTTGACTGAAGTACAATATATGAAGAGTGAAGTGCTGTGCAGTGCGCCTATAGTAAGTGTGTGCTGACAGAGTGTGTGTTAGTAAAGACCACATTCTGGTTAAATATAAAATGTTTCAGTGCTGAACAATGCACGTAAACTGAGTGTGTGTGCTGGATTCATGGGTACGTGTAAGGATACAATGTATGGAGGAACAGTACTGGACTGAAAGTGTTCTGTGAAAATACACTAAGGGGGTCATTCCGACCCTGGAGGTCATGGACCGCCAGGGCCGGGGTTGGAGGATGCACCGCCAACAGGCTGGCGGTGCATCAAGGGCAATTCTGACCGCGGCGGTAAAGCCGCGGTCAGAAAAGGGAAACCGGCGGTTTCCCGCAGGTTTTCCCCTGCCCCTGTGAATCCTCCATGGCGGCGCTGCAAGCAGCGCCGCCATGGGGATTCCGACCCCCTTCCCGCCAGCCTGGTTCTGGAGGTTTTCACCGCCAGAATCAGGCTGGCGGGAACGGGTGTCGTGGGGCCCCTGGGGGCCCCTGCAGTGCCCATGCCAATGGCATGGGCACTGCAGGGGCCCCCTAACAGGGCCCCACATTGATTTTCAGTGTCTGCCTAGCAGACACTGAAAATCGCGACGGGTGCAACTGCACCCGTCGCACACCAGCAACTCCGCTGGCTCCATTCGGAGCCGGCTTCCTCGTTGCTGGTGCTTTCCCGCTGGGCGGGCGGGCCGCCTTTTGGCAGTCGCCCACCAGCCCAGCGGGAAAGTCAGAATGACCGCCGCGGTCTTTTGACCGCAGTACGGTCTTCTGGCGGTTCCCGCCAGGCGGGCGGCTACCGCCGCCGGCGGGGGTCAGAATGACCCCCTAAGTGAGTGTGCATGTAATTATACATTGTAAGGATGACCCTGGGTTCTATTTTGGGAAGCCCAGACCTCCCTAGTAAAGACATGAGGAGAAAATAAATCCCCTCAGTCAGATTTGTGTATTGCTGCATTCATGTGAGCTGGGGGAGGGGGGTTACTGAAGGGAAGGAAGAGGCTCCCTTTACATCTCAAAGGAATGCTCTTTGATTCAGTGATAAATCACATGGAAGGGATCCAAACGCATTCCAGAAAGAGGATGATTAAGAGTAAGTTTATGGGCCTGGGATTAACCCTTTGATGCATATATCACTGTGGCTGACATCCCGTTGTAAACTCTGGTCACTCCCATGAATTATGTTGTGGACAATCAGCTTCAGAGTTGGGCCTGTTGTGGCAGACCTTTTTCATGAAGGAAGATAAAGAGGAGAAGTACTTCAAAGGAAACAGAACCCCAACATAAAACATCAAAGACCCAGACCCTAAGTTTCATTTGGTATCTGGAAGAGGACTACAAAAGGGGATGTTGAGTCCCTAAAATGTGTCATCTGCCATGCTGCCAGAGGGGCTGTATGAGAAGGGGAAGCTCTTCAAGACTTCTTCCTGTGACCAGGACTGGGGGCCATGGCCTACTAGTCACCCTGCTGGGTGAGGGGACATCTCCCATAGAAACCAAGAGCAACTTCCCTGGAGCCTGGAGACTGGAGCACCAGCACCTGCCTGCTTGCCAAGAACAGTTGCCCTGGAAGAGGAGTGCGTAGGTTGGAGCGAGGTCCAGTGGGAAGCCATACCCTGAGGACTCCCTGTGTGAGGTGTGAGGATCCTGCTGTGCACCAATCACACCGTAGCCCATGTCTAAGACTGTTTTCAGCAACCTCTCTATGACAGGATGGGGCTACCGTAGACTATGCCAAGTATCAAGCACTGTGTGAAGGGTGCCAGGCTCACACAGACTTGTGCCAGTGACCACGTATGCCAAAGTGAGCTACCAGTGACTTAATTGGGCCTGAGTGTGAGACTTTCATCTGCCATGTGTGGGTTGATCACACCAAAGAGCTTGCACCCGATAGTGAGCAACATGGCATCCCAAGGGGTTGCCAATATTTCTGTGGCCAACTGTTCAGTTTGTGGCCCAGATGAAAGGATTAGTAGAGTGATCAGCAGGTCTAACCCACCACCTGCACCTGACTGTTTCCCTGTGGATCGTAGGGCACCCCTGAGTATGTTGTTCCCTCGCTGGAGCTCCAGTCAGGAACTGGAGAACTTCCCTCCCTCTTTTTCTAAGGGAAGTGCAACTTTCCCTTTGTGCTCACTGAGCAGGAGAAGCTGCTCAACAGGAAGAGTCTGTGCTACCAGCTGCTGCTTTGTCCATCATGAACAGCCCGACCTCGCTGTATTGGCTCCAGGCTTGGGAGCCCCCAAAGAGAGGGCTTTTGCTGCACTGCTGAACACTGTCAGACAGAGTGGGTAAGACTAACCCCGGGCTTTGGGGCCCTGGGGGATTCAATGCTGAAGTGCTGCAGCATTACAGTATATAGACGCTTTTGACTGGAATCCTGAAGAATGAAAAGAGAACTCTTGAGTCTGGCCTAATAGTTTTAATTCCTTGATGCAGCCTCCAGTGAATGGGGTAATAACCTTGAACACACTGCATGAAGGAGGGTGATACAGGGATTTCTCTGACAACTACTAGAGCCCCCACCTCAAGGGGGATTGTGTCTGAATGTTGTATTTTTTTTTGTATGTGTACAGTTAGCAATAAAATACTACTTTTTCTTATAAAAGGCGGTATTTAGCTGGAAATTGGGTTATTGATCACACTGACTGCACTTTGAATTATGAGTCAGGTTCATTGACCTGAATCTATTCTCCCCTTCCACCCCCAGGGAGCCTCAACTGCTCGATCACAGCTACCACTGAGAGTCAAGTGCCAAAAGGGTACTTGGCCAGGTTGAGCAGGAACAATAGTAGATCATGTCCTGGGACATCATGAGTAAAAGGCTTCAACCACCACAGTTGGGTCCAGTAAGCCCTGCTTGCCCCGTGGCCCTCTGAAAGGGGTTCTAACTCCTGCATTCCTAAGTAATGAAGGTAGTTGGCCCTGATCATGTGTAGAGGTACTTTGAATCTGAATTAATGCATGGGCCAAATCCCCCAAAAAATTACATGTATATACATTGAGCATGTTGAGGGCAGGGTGCAGAAGATGCTGCTGACTACTCAGTGCGACACATCTTACACTGTGTGTGCTCTTTCGTTTGTTCACCAGGAAACATGCAAGATAGAAAGGTAAGGCAAAGCTGGAAAAAAATCTGATTATGCAACCTAGATTAACAAGTGTCAGCAAAGTCAACAGGTCTCGCCTTTTAAAGGCAATAGATGAATCATTTGGCTTTGCATGGGAGCAGGTTGAAGCATGGGAGTAGGCAGAAGAATGGTGGAGGAGCTGGTGGGAAAAGGGGAGCCAGCCAACACAACTCACATGGACTTAAGAGCTGGGGAAAAGCCCAGAAGATGAAGAGAAGACATTAGGGGGGTCATTACAACATTGGCGGTAAAAGCCGCTTACCGCCGTGCAGAAAACCGCCAATACACCGCCGCGGAATTCCGCCACAGCTATTATGACCCACAGCTCGGAATCCGCCGAAATTCAGATACCCACACAAGTCCGCCACACCAAAGGTCAGTGATAAACTGGAGAAAACAAAACCTCCACCGTCACACCAACAGAAACACGCCCATGCTATCACGACCCACGAATCCACGCGGCGGTCCTTCAACCGCGGTATTCCATTGGCGGTACACACCGCCGCGCTCAAAATACACACACATCTCAAAAACACCGCCACATTGGACAATTCGAATTACACACACCTGAGACACATACAAACATCACTCCCACACACTCAATACAATATAAAACACACACCCACATCACCCACAAACCACTATGACCAAAAATTAGAGACGAAAGCGACAGAGAGATAGCACAGCAACAGACAAACCCACCACACAGAGGCACACAACACCATCACCCATACAACATCCACGCACAAAACACCCCACATCACCACACTCATCAACACATACACCACCCCACACATCACCTACACCACCCCATGTCACGCCAAAGACACCCCAGGTTTTCCGAGGAGGAGCTCAGGGTCATGGTGGAGGAAATCCTACGGGTAGAGCCACAGCTATTTGGAGCACAGGTGCTGCACACCTCCATAGCCAGGAAGATGGAGCTATGGCGAAGAATCTTCGACAGGGTCAACACTGTGGGACAGCACCCAAGAAATCGGGAGGACATCAGGAAGAGGTGGAATGACCTACAGGGGAAGGTGCATTCAGTGGTCTCCAGGCACAACATCGCGATTCAGCGGACTGGCGGCGGACCCCAACCTCCTCCCCCACAACTAACAACATGGGAGGAGCAGGTCTTGACCATCATGCATCCAGAGGGCCACGGAGGAGTCGGTGGAGGAATGGACACTGGTAAGTCAAATCTTAACTATCATATCCCCCACCCTACCTGCATGCTATCACACACCCCCACCCTCACCCCCTCTCCTATCACTCCAACTCCTCACTAATGTACTAATAACACAAACTAAACATCCCAACACCAAGCCCTGCATGACACAACTAAGCATGGACACCCAGCACTAAAGCATGCTCACTGCACATACCCATAACAACCCCCCAACCATCATCATACAAGCCCCCACACAGGAATGCTTGCACTGGGGTACACGCACACCCACCCATTGCACACCATGACACACACACATGCAATATTCATGCTCTTATACCCCTGCAGGACCACTACGTAACGTCACCACACAGGAGGGTCCAGACATCTCCACCCCACCCACAGAAGAGGCCCACAGTGACGACAGCAGCTCTGGCCAACTGGATCCAGATGACCAGCCCCGACCATCGTGGGCCTCGGGACAGTCGGTTCCCCATGCACAGGCACAGCCCAACACTGACCTTCCACCCTCTGGTAACACCAGCACAGCACCCACCCAGTGGGCCCATACCTCCGTCCCAAGGACATGTCAATCAGCGGTGTGTCCACCACTACAGGGAACCCAGGGTAACCCACCACCCCAACAACAACAGGGACCTGGGGGCAGTGGTAGTGGGCACACAGTCCAGGGGACGGAGGCCCAGGAACACAGGGGAACTGGGAGGGCTGCTGTGCGACAGGGGGCGGACAGGCCAAGGGAACCCACTCTCCACGAGGCCCTCTCCTCCATCATGGGAGCATACCACCACTCCCAGGAGACGATGGCTACGGTCCTGGCGAAGTTTCAGGAGACCCAGCGCATGCAGGAGGAACAGTATTTGGGCTTCAGGGAGGAGCTCAGAACCATCAGCTCCGCCCTGGGCACCATCGCAGGGGTGCTGAAGGACATACAAAAGACCATGAGGGACACCGTGGCGCTCCAAGGGGCCCCTGACACTAGCCTGGACGATGAACTGCCCACCACCTCCGCCGGCGCTAGTGGACAGGACGCCCCACCACAGGACCACCACACCAGCACCCCACCCCCTGCAGACGGAGAACCACCCCGCAAGCGGTCCCTGAGATCCAGGAACAGGACAGAGCAAGATGGCAAGACCCCCACCAGGAAATGAGACCACCCTGATTGTCCTCCCACTGTCTCACTTTGTCACCCTGTCCAGATTGGAACTGCCCCAGCTCCACTCCCTATGCCCATATGGGCAGTGCACCTGTGTGACTAATAGACTGGACTCTGCCATGGACATTCCTCCACCATCACCCATCACCATTTTGCCACCCCCTCCAATAATTAGCACCTCAATAAACACCCTTGAACCACAAAACAATCTGGAGTCAGTCTGTGATTTTGAAAATGTGTATTAGCAATGGCAGTGACAAAATGCGTTTTCAAATGTAATGCCAACATACCTATGTCACACATCACAAGTCCATGAAGGATGCAAGCAGATGACACACGTTAGTAACCACACCTGTGAAACCGTAATGGAAATGTACAACTCAGTTACCATATACTGGTTGAAATCGACAGACAGGATAGAGGTAGAAGTGTGAAAGTGAATGTAATAGTAAAAAAAATCTTCTCACATGTGTGTCACTGGAAATATTGCTGTATGACTGACTCCCTGTTGTCTATGTCTTCTTCCTCAGCTTCCTCCTCATCACTGTCCACAGGCTCCACAGGCTCCACAGCTGCCACAACACCATCATCTGGACCATCCTCCTGCAGAAAAGGCACCTGGCATCGCAAAGCAAGATTGTGAAGCATTGAGCAGGCAATGATGATCTGGCACACCTTCCTGGGTGAGTAGAATAGGGAACCCCCTATCATATGCAGGCACCTGAACCTGGCCTTCAGGAGGCCGAAGGTGCGTTCGATCACCCTCCTAGTCCGCCCATGGGCCTCATTGTAGCGTTCCTCTGCCCTGGTCCTGGGATTCCTCACTGGGGTCAATAGCCATGACAGGTTGGGGTAACCAGAGTCCCCTAATAGCCACACACAGTGCCTCTGGAGTTGACCCATCACATACGGGATGCTGCTATTCTGCAGGATGTAGGCGTCATGCACAGAGCCAGGGAACATAGCATTTACCTGCAAGATGTACTGGTCTGCCAAACATACCATCTGTACATTCATGGAATGATAACTCTTCCGGTTCCAGTACACCTGTTCACTCCTGCGTGGGGGGACCAGAGCTACATGGGTGCCATCAATAGCACCTATGATGTTGGGGATTTGTCCCAGGGCATAGAAGTCACCTTTCACTGTAGCCAAATCCTCTACCTGAGGGAAAACGATGTAGCTCCTTACGTGTTTCAGCAGGGCAGACAACACTCTGGACAACACGTTGGAAAACATAGGCTGGAACATCCCTGATGCCATGGCCACAGTTATTTGAAATGAGCCACTTGCAAGGTAATGGAGCACTGATAGCACCTGCACTTCAGGGGGTATTCCTGTGGGATGGCGGATTGGTGAGATCAGGTCTGGCTCCAACTGGGTACACAGTTCCTGGATTGTGGCACAGTCAAACATGTAGGTGATGATCAAATGTCGCTCCTCGATTGTTAACAGGTTCACCAGCGGTCGGTACACCGGAGGATTCCGCCATCTCCTCAAATGTCCCAGCTGACGGTGCCTAAGAAGGACAACAGCGACCACAGAGTCAACAAATTCTCAGGTATGTACCCACAGCTACACAGAACACGACACCAAATACTAAACTCCTCCTGTATGTGTGTTGAGTGTAGGCCTAGGTATGTGTGACGCAGGAGTAAATGAAGCCATGTGGGCCCCTGAAATGGTGGCTGCCTGACCTCTAAACTGGGACAATGGGATGTGAGGTAACTGCGCTGGCGTTGTACACTGTCGTGGTAGGCGGTTGTAGACCGCGGCGCAATGCTGCATTGGTTAACATTGGACCCTATGGGTCCCAGGAGCCAATGATGAATTGCGCCGGCGGTGATGATACGCACCGCCGCGGACGTCACCGCCACGGACGTGACCGCCATTTTCTATCTGTTCAATCACTCGATACCTGATCTTCGTCAGGAGAGGACCTACACTGCAAGTGCTGCTGTGACCTCGGTCTGGAAGAGACAATGGCTGCTGCGTCTGGGGAAAGGGCCCCTGCCTTCACTGCTCAGGAGTTGGAGAAGCTCGTGGACGGGGTCCTCCCCTAGTACACGCTACTCTACGGTCCTCTAGACCAACAGATAAGTACAAAGGGAGCACGTTGTATGGGCTATGCTGGGTGGAGAGGGCTGGATGTCAGTAGGAAGGGGGCAGAGTTCTGCGACCATTAAGGACTGTGAATGCATGTGCCACCTGGCAAGGGTAGGGATGGGGGCCATTCACTTCGACGGTGCAGTTGGTAATGACTTCTCTTCTTCCCCTGTACATGTCATGTAGGTCAGCGCCCACCAGAAGAAGGACATTTGGCGTGCCATCGCCAAGGATGTCCGGGCCCTGAGGGTCCACCAGAGACGGGGCACCCACTGCTGTAAAAGATGGGAGGACATTCGCCGCTGGAGCAAGCAGACGGCGGAGGCTCAGCTGGGGATGGCCTCCCAACGTGGGAGGGGTGCCTGTTGCACCATGACCCCCCTGATGTTCCGGATCCTGGCGGTGGCCTACCCTGAGTTGGATGGGCGCTTGAGGGCATCACAGCAGACACAAGGGGTGAGTACACTCACATTCTGCGGACTTAGTGCGCAGTGGAGGGGTCTGGGTGGGGGAGGAGGGCTGTGGGTTTCCCTAGGCCAGGGCGAGTTCTGTAGGCTAGGCCCATTCATAAGGCATGGCCCTGTGGCCCCCCACCCCACCTCTGTAGAGTGCCAAGTACAGGTATAGATGCCCCTGTGTCATCTATGTGGACAGATGACACTTATAGCCATGTAGGCCATATCCCAGAAATTGCATCTGTAGAGGCTAAGAGCACGGCGTAGTGCAGGGGACTGCTGTGTCTGTATTGTCCGCCAACGGTAGCGGTAAGCCATGAACTCAACCTGTCTTTCTTCTGTTTCCCCAACCCTTTTTGTGCTCTCCCTGTTCTTCTGTGCATCAGCATCATCAGGCGGAGGTACAGTGGCACCGGAGCACGAGGGAGCTGCATCCTACATGGCCATGGAGGGCCAAACCACGGACTCCGAATACACCAGTGGGACAGAGGGCGAGGGGAGCTTCACGTCGGTCACCGGATCAGCAACCAGCAACACGGACTCGTCCTCTGATGGGAGCTCCCTTGTGGTGGCGGCACCATCTGTGCCCCCCACTTCTACAGGCACAGCCGCCACCCCCCCTACCAGCACCGCCCTCACAGCAGCCCCTCAGCCTTCGCTCCGTGCCCGCTCACCCAGGAGGGTGGGCATCACCTTCGCCCCAGGCACCTCAGGCCCTGCCCCAGCCACCCCTGCTGCCCTCAGTGAGGAGGCCATTGACCTCCTCAGGTCACTCACTGTTGGGCAGTCTACCATTGTGAATGCCATCCAGGGTGTAGAAAGGGAGTTGCAACACAGTAATGCATTCCTGGAGGGCATTCATTCTGGTCAGGCTGCCCTTCATCGAACCCTGCTATCTCTGGCCTTAGCACTGATGGTAGCCATTGTCCCTGTGTCTAGCCTCCCCCCTCCAACTTCCTCCACCCAGACCCAATCCCCTGTATCCTAGCCTATCCCAAGCACACCATCAGACCAGCATGCACACACCTCAACACCCAAAAGTGGCTCTGGCAAACATAGGCACCACACATCCCACAGGCACTCACACAAGCATCACCCACATACAGACACAGCAGCATCCACTGCCTCCACTGTGTCCCCCTCCTCGTCGTCTTCCTCCTCCCTCCCAGTGTCGTCTACACTCTCACCTGCATGCACTACATCAACAGGCACTAGGACTCGCACCAGAACACCCAGCACCACACCCCGCTCACCTGCACTCACCACCCCCACTACCATTTACACGTCCCCTGTGTCCATTCCCATTGTGTCTGTGACACCCCCTCCCAAAGTACACAAACGCGGGCACCCACACACCCAACATCCATCCACCTCACGACAGCCTCCAGTACATGCACCTGCACCCAAATCACTGAAAGTTACACCTCCTACAACCACCTCCTCTTCCTCCACTACCAGACCCCCTCCAGCTACCCATCCCAGTGTTCATCAGAGACTCTTCCTGAGCAACGTTGACCTCTTTCCCACCACCCCCCCTCCAATTCACAGGTCCCGTAGTAGCACCTCAGCCCAAAAAAGTCTGGTACCAGTGGTGCGTGTTAAAGGTCTGTGGAGTGCACCTGCCACCAGGGCAGCCAGTGTGACACGGAGCCAAAGCACTGCCAGTCCACCCCCTGTAAAGCACCTTAAGTTGGAAAGTGCCCGACGGGAGAGGGTGAAGACTCCTGCCGGCAAATCAGCTCACAAGAGTCCCGGGGGGAGTGCCGAGTCAGCTGTGACTCCTCCCAAGGTGGTGAAGGGGCAGAAGAGGTCTCCAAGGTCTGGTAAGAGCAGCACGGCGGAGAAGGCTGCCATCCTCCCCGCCGGCCGGGACGCCACCGCCAGCAGTATCATCACTGGTCCGGAGACCACCGCCAGAGTCCGTGCCCTGGAGGGCAGCAGTATCGTCACTGGTCCGGAGACCACTGCCAGAGTCAGTGCCCTGGAGGGCAGCAGTATCGTCACTGGTCCGGAGACCACCGACAGCGTCAGTGCCCTGGAGGGCCCCGGCAGCCACAGCCCCGCTGGGCACTTAGGGACCGTCATGCCACACACCGCTGCACAGGTCAGAGACAGCTAAGTCAAGCACCGCTGAACAGGGCAAAGACCGCCATGGCAATGCACCACTAAACAGGTCAGAGACAGCAAAGGCAAGCACCGCTGAACAGGGCAAAGACCGCCATGGCAATGCACCACTGAACAGGTCAGAGACAGCAAAGGCAAGCACCGCTGAACAGGGCAAAGACCGCCATGGTGAAGACCGCTGAACAGGGCAAAGACCGCCAAATCAAGCATCGTTAGCCCATGTGCAGCTGGGACAGTGACGGAACTGGGACCGTCACAGGGAATGTGATGCACTCTGGGCACCAGTTCCCCTCCAGAACCAGTGGAGACCTGCATCCACTCCATCTGTCCTGCACAGGATGAAGCACTCTGGGCACCAGTCCCCCTCCAGAACCAGTGGAGACCTGCATCCACTCCGTCTGTCCTGCACAGGATGAAGCACTCTGGGCACCAGTCCCCCTCCAGAACCAGTGGAGACCTGCATCCACTCTGTCTCTCCTGCACAGGATGAAGCACTCTGGGCACCAGTCACCCTCCTGAACCAGTGGAGACTCTGATCCACTTGAGAGACTGTGGCTTTGCACTCCTCAGGATAAAGCAGTGGGCAAACCACCCACTGAAAAGACTTGTGAGACTGTGGCCTTGCACTCCCCAGGATGGTACAGTGGGCAACCCACCCACTGTAGAGACTCGAGAGACTATGGCTTTGCACTCCCCCGGATACATCAATGGGCATGGAGCCCCGCCGTGGATCTGGCGTGGTGCAGTCATCCGGCTGAGGTGCCCCCCCTTGCCTTCCCCCTGAGGTGCCTGTTGTATTTCTATCTGTTGCCCCTGCAGTGTTCTCTCCGTTTGTGGACAGGTATCTAGTGTGGGCCTCGCCCATGCATTGTGGGCCCAGTGGTCCACGGACATTGATATGTGCAGACTGTGGCTTTGCACTCCCCAGGATAAAGCAGTGGGCAAACCACCCACTGAAAAGACTTGTGAGACTGTGGCTTTGCACTCCCCAGGATGGTACAGTGGGCCACCCACCCACTGTAGAGACTTGAGAGACTGTGGCTGTGCACTCCCCAGGATGGTACAGTGGGCAGCCCACCCACTGAAAAGACTTGTGAGACTGTGGCTTTGCACTCCCCAGGATGGTACAGTGGGCAACCCACCCACTGTAGAGACTTGAGAGACTGTGGCTTTGCACTCCCCAGAATGGTACAGTGGGCAACCCACCCACTGTAGAGACTTGAGAGACTGTGGCTTTGCACTCCCCAGGATAAAGCAGTGGGCAAACCACCCACTGAAAAGACTTGTGAGACTGTGGCTTTGCACTCCCCAGGATGGTACAATGGGCAACCCACCCACCTTAGAGACTTGAGAGACTGTGGCTTTGCACTCCCCAGGATGGTACAGTGGGCAACCCACCCACTGAAAAGACTTGTGAGACTGTGGCTTTGCACTCCCCAGGATGGTACAGTGGGCAACCCACCCACTGTAGAGACTTGAGAGACTGTGGCTTTGCACTCCCCAGGATAAAGCAGTGGGAAAACCACCCACTGAAAAGACTTGTGAGACTGTGGCTTTGCACTCCCCAGGATGGTACAGTGGGCAACCCACCCACTGTAGAGACTTGAGAGACTGTGGCTTTGCACTCCCCAGGATGGTACAGTGGGCAACCCACCCACTGTAGAGACTTGAGAGACTGTGGCTTTGCACTCCCCAGGATGGTACAGTGGGCAACCCACCCACTGTAGAGACTTGAGAGACTGTGGCTTTGCCCTCCCCAGGATAAAGCAATGGGCAAACCACCCACTGAAAAGACTTGAGAGACTGTGGCTTTGCACTCCCCAGGACGGTACAGTGGGCAACCCACCCACTGTAGAGACTTGAGAGACTGTGGCTTTGCACTCCCCAGGATAAAGCAGTGGGCAAACCACCCACTGAAAAGACTTGAGAGACTGTGGCTTTGTACTCCCCAGGATGGTACAGTGGACAACCCACCCACTGTAGAGACTTGAGAGACTATGGCTTTGCACTCCCCCGGATACATCAATGGGAATGGAGCCCCGCCGTGGATCTGGCGTGGTGCAGTCATCCGGCTGAGGTGCCCCCCCTTCCCTTCCCCCTGAGGTGCCTGTTGTATTTCTATCTGTTGCCCCTGCAGTGTTCTCTCCGTTTGTGGACAGGTATCTAGTGTGGGCCTCGCCCATGCATTGTGGGCCCAGTGGTCCACGGACATTGATATGTGCATACCTGCAGTACTAATCGTGATGTAGGATTTTTATAATGTTGATATATATCTGTATATCATTGGTTACTGTATTTTGATACATTACAAAGTTTGAACTGATTTCCTTTTGTCTTTGCATTCATCCGGGGGGGTTGTGGGTTGTTACTGTGCTGTTTGGAAATGCATTGGTGTGTGTGTTGTAGTGGGTGAGGGTCGGGTTGGGGGTGGGGGTGTTGCATGTGTGTGTCCGTGACTTTTGCGTCCCCCCTCCCCTATGTCGTAGGTGCTGTACTCACCGTTGTCTTCGGCGCCTACGTTGCTGGTGTTCGTAGAGGAGCAGGAAGACAAGAACAGGGAGTATTTGTAGTTCCGGCTCCATGGTGGCCTCCTTCCTCGTGGAGTGTGTAGAGGTGAGCGTTTTCCCTTTGAAATGGCTGTTTCCGCTGTGTTTTTATCCACGGTGAATCCGCCCCGGAAAAGGTGGCAGATTGGCGGGTTGTGATACTGTGGGCGGTACATTGTCTTCCGCCTGTCTGTTGGCGGTGACCGCCGCACTGCTTGTCTGTACCGCCGTGGCGGTCGGAGTGTTAAAGTGGCTGTCTATGTTGGTGGTTTCCGCCACGGTCATAATTCCCTTTTTTTTTCCGCCGGCCTGTTTGCGGTATTACCGCAGCTTTAACACCGTCCGCCAGGGTTGTAATGACCCCCTAAATGTCAAGCTGTACATGGTGGGGTAGGGAAAGCAACAGGCAAGCTGAGGATTGGGAGAGCAACAAAAATTGTGTGAGGGGTGTAACAACATGAAAGAGGAACCAGACAAGAGAGTTGACAGGGAGACTGCAAGAAAATACATGCTCTTCCTTGGATGCTGGAAGCAAAAGAAAAAGGTAGTTCCTTGAATGTCAGCAGTGGAAGTATACAATTCATCCAATCAAAAGAATGTCAAAGTGCCTGTATTACATGGAAGGGTGAAACACATGGAGGAATCCCACTAAGTAAGAAAGAGGCAAATTCGACTGCAAAGAAGGCAAACCAATGAAATGCAATGGGCTGATTCAAAAGCCCACTGTAAGTATTAGTATTGTACACAATAGGTCTTTTTCCAACAAACAGTTACAGGTATCTGTATGGGACCTAAAGAGAGAGCTCAAACTGTCCTGGAAAAAAACATTCTTGCTTAGTTGAAAAACTTAAATTAAATTGTTAATTTCTTCAAACAAAGCACTGTAGAACAAGCAGGTGCTTGAGGAGGGAAAAACCTATAGTTTTGAGGTAGACCCTGAAATTTATTCTTGTGACATGGCACATTGAGTTCTCCTGTCATTGCTACTAACCCCAGAAATTCTCACACAGTTACTTGGAAACCACAGATTTGCTAGCTTATGTCAACTACTTCACTTTTCATTTTCAATTTATGTGGCAACAAAAGTCCAGTTAGGAATTTACAACGCTAATAGCTCTATCTCAAGCAAACGCGAGACCCATTGCATTGCAAATGCTTATTCTATATTCTTCTCCTCCTACAGATTATAATATGTAGCCAACACCTGATATAGGCCCTCATTATGACCTTAGCGGTCAGGTGACCGACACGCCGGCAATGGCGGTAGTACCATCACCAGGCCAGCGATAATGACCGCCAAATAATGACCATAGCGGTGATCCTTCCCATAGACAGCCAATGTACCACACCAACCACCAGTGTGGTACGATCACTGAACATGGTGGTAGCAATCTCCAAGCAGGTGGAAGACAAGGATCTGACCACCATGTTATCACATAGCACACCGCCAGGATTTCCGGGACGGTAGCAACGCCACCAAAAGCCTGGCGGAAACACATCATATAAAAGGAGACACTCACCTCCAGGGACACTGAGGAGTCAGCGACCACCATGGAACCTGAACTCCAAGTCTTCCCGATGCTAAACCACGCCATGTCTTTCCAAGAGCACCAACGCCAATGAAGATGACGACGGTGAGTGCAGCCACCTAGCAACAAGTGAGGGATGGAGGAAGGGGAGAGTGACACACACACACACAACTCACACCATACACACACACCACACACCCATAACTATCTGCAGAGTAAATCAACAGTAACAGAACCCAGGAGAAAAGAAAGCCAGGACACATACCTCTGTTCCAACCACTGTAATCCAGTAGGATGAAGAGCCCAAATCCAAACAAAATAGAAAAACATATTTACAGGCAGGGCCATTGGCCAGTTCAAAGTCTGTAATGCCCATAGGGCAAAGTCCAAGCCCCAACTTGACTCCTGACAACATCGGGACTCAACTGTACAGGGGCATCATGTTAGAAATAGGCAGGTACCTCATTGGTTGGGGGTGAGGGGGTGGGGGTTTTCCTTTTGGGAGGGGGCTCCTTGGTTTTTGGTTTGTGAGGGGGCTCCTTGGGTTTGGCTTTGGGAGGAGTCTCCTTGGTTTTGGCTTTTGGTTTGGGAGGGGGCAGCACTTTAGCCTTCCGTTTTGGGGGCAGAGGAGTGGGCTTGAGTCAGGGGGCCGGAGTCCACTCATGTCTGTGGGTCTGCTGTTGTGGTGACTTTGGGGAAGGCTGTACAGGTGGCAGGTTCAGGGACTGTTGATGCAGTGCATGCTGGTGTGAATGCGGATGTGACTGTGAGGGAGGAGGAGGAGGGGAAGACAGTGGAGGCAGTGGATGATGTTGTCTGTGCATCTAGGTGTTGGCTGTGTGAGTGCTTGTGGACTGAAGTGTGATGCCTGTGTTTGTCTGTGCGAGTCTTGTCCGTTGTTTTATGTGCATGCTTGTCAGAATGTGTGCATGGGATGGGCTTCGGGTGAGGAGACTGGGACTGTGAAGTGGTAGTTGGAGGGGGGGGAGAAGAAACAGGGTCACTGGCTGCTATCAGGGAGGAGGCCAGAGCTTGAAATGATCTCTGTAGGGCCGCCAAGCTACCATAAATGCCCTCCCTGAAGGCATTGCATTACTGCGTCCGGGATGCCAGCCCCTGAATGTGTTCACTATGGTTGACTGCCCTACAGAGATGGATCTCAGGAGGTCACTAGCCTCCTCACTGAGAGCAGCAGGGCTGACTGGGGCAGGGCCTGAGGTACCTGGGACGAAGGTGACGCTCACCCTCCTGGGTGAGCAGGCACAGGGAACTCAGTGGGGGCTTACTGGGAGGGCAGTGCTGGTATGGGGGGTGGCGGTTGAACCTGTAGCTGGGGTGGTCCCAGAGGGGTCCACCACCACCAGGGAGCTCCATTTGGAGGAGGTTTCAGAGTAAGTTGAATCAGCTCCTGCCCCCCCCCCCCCCATAGTGCTCCTCTTGCCCTCCATTCCACTGGTCTCTTTGGCGTCGGTGGACTCTGCCTCCTGGGTCCTGTGGGCTGCAGCTCCCTCACTCGCTGGTGCCCCTGCTCCTTTGCCAGATGATGCTAATGCACACATGGACAGGATGACAAAAGGAAAGGGGGAGAAAGGGAGGACAGGGTCAATCACAGCAACAACAGCACAGATGGCATACACATCACCATCACACACAGGGACTAAGAATTCACAGTATGGAACACATTGGTATACCATTGCCTAGCTACCACAGCAGGTAGGAGACAGACACTGCCATTTTCACATCAATTGGAACCAACTAAGCCCTGTCTGACATGGAAAGCCTGCTACCTAGCCATCTTAAATATGAATTACACCCAAAATACCTAAGCTGGACCACGCTGCAATGTCTAAGCTGCCATTTTGGGGCATTCACTGACTAGAACCTTGCACCAAGATCCCATGCCAGGCAACATATATGGTTGTCACACACACTGTACTACCTCCCTTGTGGCTGCTGTGATGCCCTCAAGTGCCCATCCAGCTCTAGGTAGGCCACTGCCAGTATGGGGGCCATCAGGGGGGTCAGGTTCTGACGGGCACCCCTCCCTCGTTAATAGGCCATCCCCAGCTGGGCCTCCGCGATCTTCTGGGCCCAGCATCTCAGGTCCTCCCACCGTTTCCTGCAGTGGGTGCTCCGCCGGCTATGGCCTCCCAGGGTCCGCACGTCCAAACCCCTTCTTCTGATGGGTGCTGACCTGCAGAAGGAACACAGAGAGAAGGACACCATTAACCATACCATCCAGCCTGTCAAACAAATGGCTCACACACTGCATTTGCCCCTCATCAAGCTCACACCTGACCTGTACCACTGCACAGTCACTACCACCAGCTATATCCCTCCAAATGACACACTGCCAGCACACACACATCTCCATGCAGCCATGTTGCATGCAACGTACCCATGGTGTACTCACCTGTTTGCATGGAGGCTCATCCAACTGCCCATACAGGGGTAGGACCCCATCCACGAGCCTCTCCAACTCATTGGATGTGAAGGCTGTGGCCCTTTCCTCTGTTGCACGGGCCACTGCAGGTTCCAGAGACATGTCACAGCAGCAAATGCAGTGGAGATGTTGTCCTGTGGATAGTCAGGAATCAAGTGAAGTGAATTGGTAGAAAGAAAATGGCGGTCACGGCCACGGCGGTGAAAACCCTCGGCATTGATCATCATTGGTTCCTATACTCCATAGAGGCCCATGTTAGATAATGAACGTTGTCGAACGTACACACCTAGACAATTCCAGTTTCCAACATAAAAACATGCTCTGTGTACATTGATGTAGTGTGTCCATAGTTCCTGTTGCCACTCCCTTCTTACTTTTGGGTCCCTTAGGTACCAACCACTGCGGAGGAATAGGAAGAGGAGGCAAGCACCCATGTACAGACCCCTTGTGAACTTGGCTACACTGGAGGACAGGCACATCATACTCAGCTGTCATCTGGACACAGCCACAATCATAGAGCTGTGTGCACAATTGGAGCCTGATCTGCTACCTGCTATCCGTTGTACCACAGTAATCCCCCCTCTTGTGCAGGTACTATCAGTGCTCCATTTCCTGGCAACTGGCTCTTTCCAGGTGACTGTGGGCTTGGCTGCAGGAATGTCACAGCCAATGTTCTCTATTGTGCTTGCAAGCATTTTGGCACCCTTGATCAAACACATGTGCAGCTACATCGCATTCCCCCCTGGTAGATGAATTGCCCACTTTGAAGGCTGGATTCTATGCAATGGGACATATACCACATGTTATTGGGGCCATTGACAGGATCCATATTGCCTTAATCCCCCCCTCACCCCGGGTCAATGAACAAGGGTACAGTAATAGTAGGAGTTTACACTCACTCAATGTCCAGATGTTGTGCCTTGCTGACCAGTACATCTCCCACGTCACTGCCAAGTACCTGGGTCGGTGCATGATGCCTTTGTCCTGAAGAATAGCAGCATCCCACAGCTGATGGTACAACTAAAGAGGCATAGAGTGTCGCTTATAGGTGAGCCTGAGTCCCCACCAAATGTATGTCAGTGCATGCCTTCAGGAGTCATACCCCCGCCATTGTGCAACGCTAATGTGTGCCCCTCACTTCTTGCAGGTGATTCCGGCTACCCAAACCTGTTGTGGCTTCTGACCCCTGTTAGGAATCCGAGAACAGGGGCTGAGAATATGTACAATGATGCTCATGAGCATACCAGGAGGATTGTTGAAAGGATCTTCGGTCTCCTGAAGACCAGGTTCAGGTGCCTCCATCTGACAGGTGAATCCCTATGCTACCCCCCTGAGAAGGTGTGCAGGATTGTTGTTGTGTGCTGCATGCTGCGCAACTTGGCCCTCAGACACCATGTGCCCTCTCTGCAGGAGGGAGGAGGGTGGTGACAATGCACCTGTGGCAGCAGTGCACAATGAGGACAGTGAGGAGGAGGAGGAGGATGTGGACAAAAGGACACATATGATACAGCAGTACTTCCAATGACACTCAGTGCGACTGTTGAACTAAACATTTCTCCATCTAAGTGTTGTGCTCTGTGGCAGTAGCATAATGCCAGTCACTGCCTTTGCATCCCAACTAACTGTCACCTACAGCTTCCCATATTGCAGATATTGGTGTGGTTACAAAAGTGTGATGCTGTGATGTGTACAGAATGCTAGGACACATATGTAAGATGGATCAACATATTACTGGACATTTGCACAGGACTATGCAGTTCAAAACAGTTCAATACATTTTAAATATACTTCAGATAAAGCACTATTACTCAAATTGTGTCCAAGGGTGTTTATTATTATTCTGGTATACAGTGCAAAGAGCAATAGAGTGGGGTGATGGGTGGGAAAAGTCCAGTGTAGTGGGCCAGTCTGTTTGTTGCACAGGTCCAGTGTCCAAGGGGGTCATAGGAAGGGGAGCAATGGCAGTTCAAAGTGGACAAGGTGACACAGTGGGACACAAGGGGGATATTCAGGAGGGGCTCATTTCCTGGCTGTGGTCTTGGTCTTGGTAACTGTCTCTGGTGTCTGTCTGGGTCACAGGGAACATTTGCAGGGTGGTTCACCTTTTGCAGGGGTAGGGGCGTTGATGGCTTCTGGGTCCTGTGGCAGGGCCTCCTGTCCACTAGCTGAGGCAGATGTGGAGGACTGGTTTGTACACTGGCTAGTGGAAGTGGCCCAGTGGTGTGCTGTGTACTCCCTCATGATGTTGGCCATGTCACCCAGCACCCCTGCAATGGAGACCATGGTGATATTCAAGGCCTGTAATTCTTGCTTGATCTCCTGGTGGTGTTCCCCCATGCAGCCGCTGGTTCTCCTACATGATGTTTAACACCTGACCCATCTTGTCCTGGGATTGTTGGTATGCCCCCAGGACATTAGTGCGTGCCTCCCGGGCAGTCGGTTTCCTAGGCTTGTCCTCCCCCTGGTTCACAGCTGTCCTCTGACTGTCCCTGGTCCCCTGTGCCTGTGTCCCCTGAACGGTGTGCCCACTCCCACTGACCCCAGGACCCTCGTTGTCTTGCCTGTGCGGTGTGGACTCAGGTCCCTGTACAGGTGGGCACACTGCTGATTGACGTGTCAAGGGGACAAAGGGCTGGAGACGTTGGATGACTGCTGTGGTGTTGGATTCTGAGGGGGTACGGGGTACCCGACTGACCAGTGGTCCCAGATAGGCCAGGTAGTTAATTTAGATCTAGAGCTCCTGAGTTACTGTCATCACTGGAGGAATCTTCTGGTGGGGGACTGGGTTGCCGTGGCACCTCCTCGCCGCTGACATTGTCTGGGGCACCTGTGGGGATGTAAGTGGTGTATTATGCTACATATCTGGGACATATTATGGATCACTAGCTTCCCCAATGTTATTGCTGTTGCCCTACCACCTTTGGTTGTGTATGGTGATGGATTGTGGGATTGTTAGTTCCCCATCATGTTTATGCATTGATAGTGGGTGTACATGGAGAGCTGGAAGGAATGTACATTCAGTGGGTACGGCATGCAGGGCTTGGCATTTAATTATGGTAATTGTGGTGGTGCACTGTGTGGGATGGAGTGGGGTGATGGGTGTCAGGGTGAGGGGTTGTGGTGGCATGCAGGTATGGGGGTGATAGGTAGTAAATATTGACTCTTCAGTTTCCAGTCCTCTGGCTACTCCATTGAGTCCCTCAGGATGCAAGATTGCCAAGACTTGCTCCTCCCATGCTGTCAGCTGTGGAGGAGGAGATCAGGGTCCACCACCAGTCCTCTATGATGGTGAGCTGGTGCCTTCCTGCAGTGGAATACACCTTCCCCCATAGGTCGTTCCATCTCTTCCTTATGTCGTCCCTTGTGCGTGGATGTAGTCCCACAGCATTCACCCTGTCCATGATCCTCCGCCATAGCTCCATCTTCCTGGCAACAGAAATCTGCAGGAACTTTGCTCCAAACAGCTATGGCTCTATCCTGACTATTTCCTCAACTATGACCCACAACTCCTTATCGGTGAAACGGGGGTGCCTTTGTGGGGACATGGGTGTTGTGTGGTGTGTGTATATTGTGCAGCGGGTGATGTGTGAAGTGGTGGGGTGTGTGGTGCGGGCCGGATGAATAGGTAGTTGTGAAATGCGTGTGCAGTTTTTTTAGGATTGGCGTAGAAAACTGTAGCCATCTTTTCGTGTTTGAAAAGGATTGTGGGTGATGTGGGGTGAGTTTTATAGTGCTGTTGGTGGGTGTGTGGGGTGTGTGTATTTGTGTCAGGTGTGGGTTTTTTGTTCTGGCCAATGTTGTCTTGTTTTTTTATTTGTGTGGCCATTTCCGCCGCAGCGGTGTGAACCGCTGATGGCTTACCACCGTTGAATGTCCGCTATGGTGATTCGTGGGTCACTATTTGGAGGGTGTTGTATTGGTGGTGTAACAGTATGGGTGGTAGTACCGACAGTTTTTCACGTTCAGTGTGTCTGGCGGATTTGTGTTTGTGTCTGTTTTCTGTCATTCTTGTATGTATGTGTCATCATCTGGCAGACAGATGTCTGTCTACGCAGCGGTATGCTGGCAGCAGTCAGCGCGGCTGTATTTGGTGTTTACCACCAATGTCATAATGAGGGTCATATTGTGGTGGAGAAACCACTGCCAAATTTCAAAGATAAACTTACCAAACCCTCCACCCCCATCATCTGTAGGTGAGATGTGGACATCTGAAGCCGCAATGAACTCTTTAAACTGTAAATAGGAGACCTTTGTCTCCTTATTATATTCAGTAAAAGGAGTTCTCATCAGGAGGTAGGCAGACACCTTTCGGAATCGATGACAATCAGTACTCACGCACTACTGAATCATAAAAATGTCAACATTCATTCAGTCTTCCCATTCATAAATCTGTAAAGGGTGAATTTAAAAAAAAGGAAGGATGGAACCACTCTACTGGAGCCACAGATTCCCTCCACGCCTCTGATCTCGTCCCGATCGGTGGTTAGGCTGCATGGAAATCATGCCAATAAAGGAGGACCGGGGTCAAAAGTTCAGGATGCATTCAGAAGCTTCAGCATTTACTTCAGCAGCTCTGCACACTCGAAGAATCGGGAGTATGAACATTAGACATGGTTAGCTGTTCAAAAAAATGAATAGAAGAACCATTAATGTACCAATGCCTTTAAAATGTGAAAAAGGAACTTTTACTAAGAGAAATGATTTCTCGTTTCTTGCAGAAGCTATGCTCTGCAACATATGAAGAGGCCGCTTCTAAAGCAGCTAGTGACTCCCTTCAAAGGCAGGTGGCTTCCTATGAAAATGTATCACAGGAATGAAGCTAAAACAGGCTAAGTGGGGACGGTCTTCTGGCCAGAAGATTGCAGCTTTCACACCATCGTCCTATTGGTCACCGTGGACTACCGAAAAAATGAAAAGAAGATCAGGGGAGTCAAGGTTACCTAACTGCCTGGCCAGTAGGTAGGCCTGGTTGGAATATAAAATACTCCGGAGTGATTCCGGTAATTTCACATCACTGTTTGACTGGAATTATTGATAACAATGCAATTATGCACGTTTGCGCAATTATGAGTAATTTCGATAAACTACTGCAAGAGCCCTTTTAGCATGCGTTAGTGGCTGCTCACTATTTATCTTCTGTCACATTTAGAGCTATTTCTTAGTTATAACCTCACGTTTATTTTGGACACAAAGGTGCATTTTGCGATACTAAAATAGTGCTAAATGCAGAATTACTCTTTTTGTATAGCTCTGCATAACTTTGTGGATTTTTTGGGTAATTCCTCATTATTACGCTACATGGAATTATGCCAGTTATGTGCCCACACATGCCAGTAGGCTGCAATAGCAGTGAAATTAGTTCCCAGTGCTCACTCTCTTGCCAGCAACAGAGCTGCTGGGAGTGCAGAACGTGTCAGACTTGACCAAACTAAATAGTGAAGCAAGCTCAGACAATAGGGTAGGGTGTATAACCAATGGCAAGTGTCTTGTTTATGGACATCAAACGCACAGCTTCACTTCTCTTTAAAGAGAGAGCCAAAAGCAATCTGAACCAGTTTTACATTGATAGGACATACCTTCTACAGAGTTACCCTTTATTTTCTTTGAGAGTTTCTCAAGGTTTTGTGAGTCAGGAGAGTAGGGGGGGTAATGAAGGTGGCCTCCAAAGTACCATTTGGAAAGTTCAGGCTCATTCCGAATAATTACTCACAAGTCCCATATACCCGCTGATACCAGGAAATATTAACCATCTTTTGCAACTCAGTGTGGAATTTGCATACTTTATGTCTAATGATATAATTAACTTGAAATTCATTATTTTTCCCCATGCCTCATTTATTTTAAAACTTAAAAATCGTATGGTTTATTCTGGAAATAGAAAATATAATCCTGGGTGCTAGAGAGCCATTAGGGGGTGAAGTTTTAAAGATATGAAGTTGAGGGCTTCCCCCTTAAATTAGAAAATATACTGCCATCAATGAAGTGACTAGTAATTGGCATACAAAAATAAGCCTCTGGGTGGTGAACCATGTTCACTTAACTGCCTATGCGTGTGAATGAGCATACTAATAAGATTGACATGTAGTACGCCTTGACTGGGCAAGGCGTTGAAACCAAAATATCTGAGATACTTTAAAAAGAAAAAGCATCTCATACCCATATCCATATGGCTGGAGATCATCTGTGGAGTACAGACTGCTTAGACTAATTACTTTATTTACAACATTGAGCAAGTAATATTGCATTGACTCCGATAGTTGTAATCAATCTTTCTTATTGTAGTAGTGTGGGGTTGTAGCGTAAACCAGTGTGGTGTACGTGACACCATACCCTGATATGTCCGATCTCAGCGGCGATGAAGGGAACAAAAGAAGCAGAAAGTAAACAGGGCTTTAAAATGTATGTTAGGATTCTGTAGTTTTCACTACCTTCGTCAGTCCATCAGCTGCCACTGGGGACTGTTGAGTTGGTAATGGCAGGCCAAACGGTAATCTCTATGGTATCATGATGGGTCAATCGGTTTGTAATATCAACTCCACTATGAGGCTATAACACCAACTCCACTAGCATTGGACTTTTGCTAAAGTTAGGTCTGAAGCTTCATGAGGGTTTGAAGTGCTTTCAACATTATAAAAACAAACCACAAAGGACAAAGCCATGCAGAGTTAAGGGAAAATACGGTTCTCTTTTTGCAGCTCTGCATCCCTAACATTCAGAAAAATAGGCATTCTAGAATGCTACTCTTTTTGATGATGTCAGCTAGTGTTTTACCGTGCATTGTGACATAATTCGCCTGATGTCACTTTTAAAAAATACGAATAAACCACAAAATACATACAAACATGTTTATTTCAAACAAGGCTTCTTGGTACCACTTCATAATACTTTTTCAAAGTATACAATTCAATTGTACCTCATCAATTTGTCAGTTACATATAGATATGAAATTTGAGTGTTTCTTTGGATTTAAAACTGTCATTTTACTTAATATTAGAAGACCTATGCTCAGACGTGGGTCCCGTGCACACTGTGCCATTGAAACCAAGCAATAGAGTTACTTTTCTTCCATTTCAGGGAAGACATGATTTTGCTGTTCCTTGCCTAGGTTTTTGTGAACCGGTGCCGTGGACGAGTCCACCTCGTCCTGCTATGGGGGCCCGGGGGGAGAGCTAGCGCTCCCCCCGATGGCCAGATGGCCAGGCACACCCCTCCCCCAGGCAGGGATGGAAGGGGAATCGCTTCCAGCATCGGATCGGAGGAGAAATGCAAAGATCCAATCACGTGAAGGGGGTCAGAGAAGCTTGGAAGGAGAGGAAAGACCTCAGGCTTCTCTGAGCATTTCTGCTGCCCGATCGCGATGCCCGATGGCCAGGCACACCCCTCCCCCAGGCAGGGATGGAAGGGGAATCGCTTCCCCTTCCACCCCCGCCCCCACTGTGACCCCCCTGTGGCGTCTGATGACGTCAGTGCGTTTTCGCTTGCTGACCTCATCAGAGGCCTTCCCTCTGGTGCTGGAAGCTCAGCTTCCAGCATC
Organism: Pleurodeles waltl; assembly: GCF_031143425.1. NCBI lineage: Eukaryota > Metazoa > Chordata > Amphibia > Caudata > Salamandridae > Pleurodeles > Pleurodeles waltl. The sequence continues at coordinate 926,423,426 of NC_090442.1, read as the reverse complement.
CGATCGGAGGAGAAATGCAAAGATCCGATCACGTGGAGGGGGTCAGAGAAGCCTGGAAGGAGAGGAAAGACCTTTCCTCTCCTTTCAGGCTTCTCTGAGCATTTCTGCTGCCCGATCGCAATGCAGGCATTTTTCCTAAATTTTTGTGATGGAACCTTCCGGAATCTACAGTAATCCACAAAATTCCTACCACCCAGCATTGTCTCATCTATACCGATAACATTTCTGCTGCACTTGTCAGCCTAAAAATTAATTTTTTCAAACTGCCCTTTTGGACCCACTTTGGTTCCCCCTCAATTTCAACGTGTTTTTGCCTCTTCCCTGTCATAAACACTTGGCCCACCTACACAAGTGAGGTACCATTTTTAACGGGAGACTTGGGGGAACGCTGGGTGGAAGGAAATTTGTGGCTCCTCTCAGATTCCAGAACTTTCTGTCACCGAAATGTGAGGAAAAAAGTGTTTTTTTAGCCACATTTTGAGGTTTGCAAACGATTCCGGGTAAGAGTACCTGGTGAGAGCTCGACAAGTCACCCCATCTTGGATTCCCCTAGGTCTCTAGTTTTAAAAAATGCACAGGTTTGGTAGGTTTCCCTAGGTGGCGGCTGAGCTAGAGACCAAAATCCACAGGTAGGCACTTTGCAAAAAAAACACCTCTGTTTACTTTGAGAAAATGTGATGTGTCCACTTTGTGTTTTTGGGCATTTCCTGTTGCAGGCACTAGGCCTACCCACACAAGTGAGGTACCATTTGTATCGGGAGACTTGGGGGAATGCTGGGTGGAAGGAAATTTGTGGTTCCTCTCAGAATCCAGAACTCTCTTTCACCGAACTGTGAGGAAAAAGTGTTTTTTTTAGCCAAATTTTGAGGTTTGCAAAGGATTCTGGGTAACAGAACCTGGTGAGAGGCCCACAAGTCACCTCGTCCTGGATTCCCTTAGGTCTCTAGTTTTCAAAAATGCACCGGTTTGGTAGGTTTCCCTAGGTGCCGGCTGAGCTAAAAGCCAAAATCCACAGATAGGCACTTTGCAAAAACCACCTCTGTTTTCTGTGGAAAAATGTGATGTGTCCACGTTGTGTTTTGGGGCATTTCCTGTCCCGGGCACGAGGCCTACCCACACAAGTGAGGTACCATTTTTATCGGGAGACATGGGGGAACATAGAATAGCAAAACAAGTGTTATTGCCCCTTGTTTTTCTCTACATTTTTTCCTTCCAAATATAAGACAGTGTGTAAAAAAGACGTCTATTTGAGAAATGCCCTGTAATTCACATGCTAGTATGGGAACTCCAGAATTCAGAGATGTGCAAATAACCACTGCTCCTCAACACCTTCTCTTGTGCCCATTTTGGAAATACAAAGGTTTTCTTGATACCTATTTTTGACTCTTTCTATTTCAGCAAATGAATTGCTGTATACCCTGTATAGAATGAAAACCCACTGCAAGGTGCAGCTCATTTATTGGCTCTGGGTGCCTAGGGTTCTTGATGAACCTACAAGCCCTATATATCCCCACAACCAGAAGAGTCCAGCGGACGTAACAGTATATTGCTTTCAAAAATTTGACATTGCAGGAAAAAGTTACAGAGTAAAACGTAGAGAAAAATGGCTGTTTTTTTCATCTCAGTTTCAGTATTTGTTTATTTCAGTTATTTTCTGCAGAAAACCCTTGTAGGATCTACACAAGTTACCCATTGCTGAATTTAGAATTTTGTCTACTTTTCAGAAATGTTTAGGTTTCTGGGATCCAGCATTGGTTTCATACCCATTTCTGTCACTGACTGGAAGGAGGCTGAAAGCACAAAAAATCGTAAAAATGGGGTATGTCCCAGTAAAATGCCAAAATTGTGTTGAAAAATTGGGTTTTCTGATTCAAGTCTGCCTGTTCCTGAAAGCTGGGAACCTGGTGATTTTAGCACTCCAAACCCTTTGTTGATGCCATTTTCAGGGGAAAAAACACAAGCCTTCTTCTGCAGCCCTTTTTTCCCATTTTGTTTTTTTTTAAATCGAACTTTTCACTATATTTTGGCTAATTTCTTGGCCTCCTTGAGGGGAACCCACAAAGTCTGGGTACCTCTAGAATCCCTAGCATGTTGGAAAAAAAGGACGCAAATTTGGCGTGGGTAGCTTATGTGGACAAAAAGTTATGAGGGCCTAAGCGAGAACTATTCCAAATAGGCAAAAAAAGGCCTGGCACAGGAGGGGGAAAAGGACTGGCAGCGAAGGGGTTAACAATGTTGAAGGAGAGAGGTGAGAGTATCTCTGTGAACAAATGTTTTTGAAGATGATGCAGAAAGTCGTCACTCTAGGTGGTGGCCTTAAAGGAATAGTGGTTATTGATTATGCCATTAACGATTGAGGTCAAATAGTGTAATTTTTGAGTTATTCGGGGTGGATTAGGAGCAGGCTAGTTAGCAGTTTTGGGTTAAAAAAAACTTTTAGATCTTATTATTCTTTTCAATGAAGATTGGATTAATGGCTTTGTACTTGTCAATAGAATGTGGGACCGGGATGTCGAGCAGAGTAATGACACAGTTTTTGACTGTCATGAAGAGTGTTTTGCTTCAACTAGAAGCTTTGTAGATAGTTTTGTAGAAAGAGACTTTGCCTGTGGTGATAATGGCTCTGCATTTGGAGTGTAGTTTCTGGAGTAAATTGAGCTTGCCAGGGCCATGGTTTGTTTACTTGTCTGCATATAGAGCACGTGTTGAGCTTTCTAGAGTGCTGGGGGTTGGGCTTAGAGGGCCATGTTTTCATTGTTGCATTGGTGTCTGTTAGACTTTTCATCCTTGGCGTGGTCTCCCTTAACTTTTTGCCTCTGTTCCCCAGGTTGTTGATGTGTGCTGGACTCTGATTTTGCTGTTTTTGTTGCTCTGGGCACTTTACCACTGCTAACCAGTGCTAAAGTGCAAGTGCTCCTGTTTAAATTGTATATAAGTGGTTCATCCATGATTGGCATATTTGAATTACTAGTAAGTCCCTAGTAATGTGCACTAGAGGTGCCAGGGCCTGTAAATCAAATGCTACTAGTGGGCCTGCAGCACTGGTTGTGCCACCCACATAAGTAGCTCTGTAATCATGTCTCAGACCTGCCCCTGCAGTGTCTGTATGTGTATTTTTACACTGTAAATTCGACTTGGCAAGTGTACCCACTTGCCAGGCCTAAACCTTCCCTTTACTTACATGTAAGGCACCCCTAAGGTAGGCCCTAGGTAGCCCCAAGGGCAGGGTGCAGTGTATGGATAAGGTAGGACATATAGTAGTGTGGTTTATATGTCCTGACAGTGAAATACTGCCAATTTCGTTTTCACTGTTGCAAGGTCTGTCTCTCTCTCATAGGATAATATGGGGGCTACCTTTAAATATGATTAAAGTGTAGATTCCCCTAGAGAGTAGATGGACAGGTGGAGTTTGGGACCCCTGAACTCACAATTTAGAAATACATCTTTTAGTAAAGTTGATTTTAAGATTGTGAGTTTGGAAATGCCACTTTTAGAAAGTGAGCATTTTCTTGCTTAAACCATTCTGTGACTCTGCCTTGTTTGTGGATTCCCTGTCTGGGTCAGTTTGACAGTTGGGTTGTTTTTCACCTCACACCAGACAGTGACACAAAGGGAGCTGGGGTGTGATCTGCATTTCCTGATTAGCCATCTCTGCTAGGAGGGAGGGGTGGAGTGGTCACTCTCATCTGAAAGGACTGTGCCTGCCTCTGACAATGCTGTCTCCAGCCCCCTGGTGTGTGTCTGAGGCCTTGCCTGGGCAAGGCAGGATTTCACAAGAAGGTGTGAGTCCCCTTTGAAGAAAGGTGACTTCAAAGACTAAAATGGGTATAAGAAGGGCCCCCAAACTTACAAACTTTAGAAACACTTCTGGAATCAAGAGGAACCTCTGCCTGGAGAAGAGCTGATCGCTGAGGAACAAGTGCTGCCCTGCCTGTGACTGTGCTTTGTGGAGCTTTCCTGCAGTGCTGCTTCTGCCTGAGTAAGAGGGCAAAGACTGGACTTTGTGTGCCTTCCATCTTGAAGAAGAAATCTCCAAGGGCTTGATGTAGAGCTTGCCTCCTGTTGTTGAAGTCTCAGGGATAGCAAAGACTTCTTCCTGCCAGCACCTGGAGTCTCTGGAGAGACCCCTACTCTGCTCTGTGGTGCCCTTCCAGTTCCTGGGACCCTGAAAGGAGAGGCTGGCAGCCTAAGGACAAAAATACACGCACCGAGTGCCGTGCGGAGAAAAGATCGACGCGAATCCGATCGCGGCTGAGAAAACGACGCGACGCCGGCTCCGCAGCTGAGAAACGACGCCGCAGGAAACGCGACCGGAGAATCGACGCCCGGAGCAGGAGAAACGACGCGCAGCATCGCTGACGAAGGCTGAGAGATCGCAACCAGCGCCGCGGGACTTTCGGACCGTCGCGTGGCTGGCCTTTTCGACGCGCCTCGCCGTGCCGAGCTGTTTTCGACGCATATACCCGTGCCGGGTTATTTTCGACGCACACCGCCCGTGCGGGGTTATTTTTGCCGCAAACCAGGTACATTTTCACGCTAGCAGCGCTAGTGTGTTGTTACAACTACCTAAAGACTCTTTTTATTTTAAACCTTTAAAAAATCATAACTTGACTTGTGTATGTTGGATTTTTGTCGTTTTGGTCTTGTTTTGTCTAGATAAATATTTCCTATTTTTCTAAACTGGTGTTGTGTCATTTTGTAGTGTTTTCATTAAGTTACTGTGTGTGTTGGTACAAATACTTTACGCCCAGCACTCTGAGGTTAAGCCTACTGCTCTGCCAAGCTACCAAGGGGGTAAGCAGGGGTTAGCTGAGGGTGATTCTCTTTTATCCTAACTAGAGTGAGGGTCCTTGCTTGAACAGGGGGTAACCTGACTGTCAACCAAAGACCCCATTTCTAACATTGGTGATCAGCGGTCGGGATTTGGACTTGTATTTGTGCTTGACATACAGTAATTAAGTGTACACTACTGTTTGATCTCAGACCATTACGTGACCACATACTACTAGTCTTGTGATTTGTGTTTTTTCTACTTGGACTGTTTTTTCTCTGCATTCAGTTTCTTTTTTTTTTCGCTGATCCCGTGATTGACTTTTCTGGAACTTCATTTGAGAACTTGCTTTTCTGTTTTTGGAACTGTGCATATTTTTTTAACCTCTTATCATGTCTCAGCCTGGAGATGTCCTAGCTGAAGCTGCTTTTGACTTGGAGAAATTGGAGAGCTACAAAGTGGCTCAGTTGAAGCAGTTTTGTAGTAATGTTGGCTGTCCCATTAAGAGCTCATCCAAGAAGGATGAGCTGCAAAAGGCGCTGAGGGCCTGGGTGACAGCCAAAGCAGCTGAGGGGCACACAGATGAGGAGCCAGAGGGGGAAGAGGAGTTGCAAGTCACTCACACTGATGTAGTGGGTGGGCCTGCTATGTCTCAGGGGAGAATCTCTAGGGCAAGTAGCAGTGTATCCTCCAAGGGTCTGACACCTGAAGAGTTACAGGACAGACAGGCAGAAAGGGAGTACCAATTGGAGCAGAGAAGGCTAGCCCTTGAGGAGAAGAAGATAACAATGGCTCATGAGCTTAGCTTGAAAGAGATAGATCATAGAAGCCAGTCCAGTAGGGATGGTGGCAGCAATTCTACAGTGCAGCCTGAGAGAAGGGTACACATCCCAAAAGACCTTGTGAGGGATTATAAGAGGGAGGATGATATCTACTTGTGGTTCAAGGGTTATGAGTCAGCTCTCCACATGAACCTGGTCCCTGAAGCTCATTGGGGGGCAGCCCTGTGGAAGCATTTTGAGGCAGAGGGGAGGGACACACTGACGGCCTTAGGGGATGCTCAGAGTCTCACCTACCCTGCCATGAAGGAGGCCTTACTTACCAGGTATGGTCTCACCCCTGAGCAGTACAAAGAGAAGTTTAGATCCTACAAGAGAAAGGAATCCCAAACATGGTTGGAATGTGTTGATTCTTGTTGCAGGTCACTGGATGGTTGGGTGAAGGGCAGTAAGGTAAACACGTATGAGGGGCTTTACAATTTAATTGCTTGGGAGCACTTGTACAGTTTATGTTTTCCAGAGCTGCGCCAGCACCTCATTGACAGCAAGCTGACTGACCCCAGGAAGCTTGCACAGGAAGCGGACCGCTGGGAGAGCACCAGGGTCCAAAAGAGGTATGGGGGAGACCACGCCAAGGGTGGGCAGGGTCCCTCTCAGAAGAAAGGGGGGGGTAAGGGCAAACAGGATGAGTTCTCTAAAGGGCCCCAAACTGATTCCCAGGGTAAGGATTCCCAACCCCCCAGTGAAAAGAAGACATGGTTCTCCAAAGGGAAGCCAATGGCAGGTGGTCCCCTACGTAAGTGCTATTCATGTGACCAGGTGGGTCATGTGAGGGGGGACCCCAAATGCCCCAAAAGTACACCGGCACCCACTGGTGCGCCGTCCCAGGGTTTGGCCAGTGTAGCGCTTGGGGAGGAGTTGGTTTCAGGTGGGTGGGAACCAGCAGAAATGACCCTTGTCTCACTAGGGGACAGTGAGATGGTCCAGAGAAACCTAGTGCCTGATAACACTAAGAAGTACAGGCAATGGGTGACCATCAATGGACAGAGGGTGGAGGCTCTAAGAGACACAGGAGCCAGTGTGACTACAGTGAGGAGTCACCTGGTGTCTGAAGAGCAGATTGATCCCCGGGTACTTCACCAAGTAGTTGCAGTAGACAATTCTGAGCGCCTCTGCAGAGTGGCGCAGGTTCCCTTTGAATGGGGGGGGGTCTCAGGTTCCTGGAAAGTAGCTGTGAGTCCAACCATGCCTGTTGATTGTTTGCTAGGCAACGACCTGGAAGATTCCCCTTGGAAGGAGGTGGAACACAGGTCTCACTTGGAGATGTTGGGTCTGCCTGGGTGGGTATGCGTATCCACCCGGTCTATGGCAGCCAATCAGGGTAGTCAAGAGCCCCTGGAGCCTGAAACAGTGGCCCAGGGGACCGCCAAGAAGAGGAAAGGCAGGAGGCGCGGGAAACCCGCCCCAGAAGTTCCCACGGTCCGGGAGGAGGCAGAGCCTGAGGGTGATGCCCCGGAACCTACAGGGGAACAGGTGGCTGAACTGGGGGAGGTCCCTGAGCTGTCGCAGTGGCAGCAGGAAGGGGGACCCACCAGGGAAGTATTCTGCACAGCGCAGAAGGAATGCCCTACTCTTGAGGGACTGCGGCAGCAGGCTGCAGCCCAGGCGGCTGGCGGGGCGCCAGGTACTCACCTGATTTATTGGGAGGATGGCCTCCTGTATAGTGAGCCTAAGGTTCCTGAGCCGGGGTCAGCTCGTATGCTGGTGGTACCCCAGGGCTTCAGGACCTTCCTACTGGGTTTGGCTCATGATGTGCCTTTGGCAGGACATCTAGGGCAGGACAAGACCTATAAGAGGCTTGTCTCCCACTTTTACTGGCCCTTGATGAACAAGCAGTCAGCTGCTTATTGTAGATCTTGTCAGACTTGTCAGGCAAGTGGCAAGAGTGGGGGGAAATGCAAAGCTCCCCTCCAACCTTTACCGGTAGTCAGTACTCCCTTTGAAAGGGTAGGAATTGACATTGTGGGGCCTCTGGATCCCAAGACAGCCATGGGCAACAGGTTCATCCTGGTCTTGGTGGACCATGCCACACGGTACCCAGAAGCTATTCCTCTAAGGACGGTCACCGCCCCCGTGGTGGGACGTGCCTTGATGGGGGTTTTTACCCGCATGGGGTTCCCCAAGGAGGTAGTATCTGATAGGGGTACAAACTTCATATCCACTTATATGAAGTCTCTGTGGAAGGTGTGTGGGGTAACCTACAAGTTCACCACCCCTTACCACCCCCAAAGTAATGGTCTGGTTGAGAGGTTCAACCGCACCTTGAAAGGCATGATTCAGGGCCTGTCAGAGCCCTTGAGGCGTAAGTGGGACGTCCTCTTGCCATGCCTTCTGTTCGCTTACAGGGAGGTGCCTCAAAAGGGACTTGGCTTTAGCCCCTTTGAGCTCATCTATGGCCACCCTGTGAGGGGACCGCTCAGTCTGGTGAAGGAGGCTTTGGAGAAAGCTCCTAGTAAACCACCCCAGGATGTATTTAGCTACATGCTGGCACTAAGAAACCAGACTGCCCGCTTCAGGAGTCTCGCTCAGGAGAACCTGGAAGCAAGCCAGGAGGACATGAAACGGTGGTACGACCAGAATGCCACTCTGGTTGAGTTTCAGCCTGGACAAAAGGTGTGGGTCATGGCACCAGTGGAGCCTAGGGCTCTCCAAGATAAGTGGACTGGGCCTTTTGAGGTGGTGGAAAGAAAGAGCGAGGTCACCTATCTGGTAGACTTGCAATCCCCCAGGAACCCCTTGAGGGTCCTACATGTCAACCGCCTCAAACCACACTTTGAGCGAACTGAGCTATCCATGCTCCTAGCGACAGATGACGGGGTGGAGGAAGAGAGTGAGCCTCTTCCTGACCTCCTGTCTGCAGGAGAGAAAGATGGGTCTGTGGAGGGAGTGATCCTCTCCCCCTCCCTGACTGAGGAACAGCAGAGGGACTGTCGCCACGTGCTGGGACAGTTCGCCTCACTGTTTTCCCTGATCCCAGGAGTCACACACCTGTGCACACATGATGTGGACACTGGGGACAGTACACCTGTTAAACATAAGGTTTACAGAGTGACTGACAGGGTGAGGGCTTGCATTAAGGAGGAAGTCTCCAAAATGTTAACCCTAAGGGTTATTGAGCACTCCAGCAGTCCTTGGGCCAGCCCAGTGGTCTTGGTCCCAAAGGCTACTGCTCCTGGTGCCACTCCAGAACTTAGGTTCTGTGTGGACTACCGGGGTCTCAATGCGGTCAGCAAGACTGACGCACACCCCATCCCCCGAGCTGATGAGCTCATTGATCGGTTAGGAGCTGCCAAGTACCTCAGTACGTTTGATTTAACATCTGGGTACTGGCAGATTGCCTTAACTGAAGGGGCAAAGGAGAGGTCAGCATTCTCTACCCCCGATGGGCACTTCCACTTCAATGTGATGCCCTTTGGGATGAAGAATGCCCCTGCCACCTTTCAGAGGTTGGTCAACCAGGTGTTGGCAGGACTGGATGAGTTCAGTGCCGCCTACCTGGATGACATTGCTGTGTTTAGTTCCACATGGGAGGAACACCTGCAACACCTCTGGAGAGTGTTAGAGGCCCTGCAGAAGGCAGGCCTCACTATTAAGGCGAGCAAGTGCCAAATAGGGCAGGGTTCTGTTGTGTACTTAGGACACCAGGTGGGGAGTGGCCAGGTGGCACCCCTACAGCCTAAGATTGACACGATTCTGGCTTGGGAGCCTCCCAAGACCCAGACTGAAGTGAGAGCCTTTTTAGGTCTCACAGGATACTATCGGAGGTTCGTTAAGGGATATGGTACCATTGTTACCCCCTTAACTGAGTTGACTTCTAAGAAGCAACCCAAGAAAGTGATCTGGACAGAGGCTTGCCAGAACGCTTTTGATGCCCTGAAGGCGGCCATGTGCACAGCACCTGTGCTGAAGGCACCTGACTACTCCACGGAGTTTGTTGTACAGACAGACGCCTCAGAGCATGGTATTGGAGCAGTACTCTCACAGCTGAATGAAGAGGGCCTAGATCAACCCGTAGCCTTCATTAGCAGGAGGTTACTACCCAGGGAACGTAGGTGGAGTGCCATAGAACGTGAAGCGTTTGCTGTGGTCTGGGCACTGAAGAAGCTAAGACCCTACTTGTTTGGGACTCACTTCCGAGTTCAGACCGACCACAGACCCCTCAGATGGTTAATGCAGATGAGGGGTGAGAACCCAAAACTGTTGAGGTGGTCCATTTCCCTACAGGGGATGGACTTTACGGTGGAACATCGACCCGGTACAGAGCACGCCAATGCTGATGGTCTGTCCAGGTTCTTCCGCCTTAGTGATGAGAACTCCCATGAGGTTGGGTAGTTACTCCCCACTTTTAGCTGGGGGGGACACGTGTTAGACTTTTCATCCTTGGCGTGGTCTCCCTTAACTTTTTGCCTCTGTTCCCCAGGTTGTTGATGTGTGCTGGACTCTGATTTTGCTGTTTTTGTTGCTCTGGGCACTTTACCACTGCTAACCAGTGCTAAAGTGCAAGTGCTCCTGTTTAAATTGTATATAAGTGGTTCATCCATGATTGGCATATTTGAATTACTAGTAAGTCCCTAGTAATGTGCACTAGAGGTGCCAGGGCCTGTAAATCAAATGCTACTAGTGGGCCTGCAGCACTGGTTGTGCCACCCACATAAGTAGCTCTGTAATCATGTCTCAGACCTGCCCCTGCAGTGTCTGTATGTGTATTTTTACACTGTAAATTCGACTTGGCAAGTGTACCCACTTGCCAGGCCTAAACCTTCCCTTTACTTACATGTAAGGCACCCCTAAGGTAGGCCCTAGGTAGCCCCAAGGGCAGGGTGCAGTGTATGGATAAGGTAGGACATATAGTAGTGTGGTTTATATGTCCTGACAGTGAAATACTGCCAATTTCGTTTTCACTGTTGCAAGGTCTGTCTCTCTCTCATAGGATAATATGGGGGCTACCTTTAAATATGATTAAAGTGTAGATTCCCCTAGAGAGTAGATGGACAGGTGGAGTTTGGGACCCCTGAACTCACAATTTAGAAATACATCTTTTAGTAAAGTTGATTTTAAGATTGTGAGTTTGGAAATGCCACTTTTAGAAAGTGAGCATTTTCTTGCTTAAACCATTCTGTGACTCTGCCTTGTTTGTGGATTCCCTGTCTGGGTCAGTTTGACAGTTGGGTTGTTTTTCACCTCACACCAGACAGTGACACAAAGGGAGCTGGGGTGTGATCTGCATTTCCTGATTAGCCATCTCTGCTAGGAGGGAGGGGTGGAGTGGTCACTCTCATCTGAAAGGACTGTGCCTGCCTCTGACAATGCTGTCTCCAGCCCCCTGGTGTGTGTCTGAGGCCTTGCCTGGGCAAGGCAGGATTTCACAAGAAGGTGTGAGTCCCCTTTGAAGAAAGGTGACTTCAAAGACTAAAATGGGTATAAGAAGGGCCCCCAAACTTACAAACTTTAGAAACACTTCTGGAATCAAGAGGAACCTCTGCCTGGAGAAGAGCTGATCGCTGAGGAACAAGTGCTGCCCTGCCTGTGACTGTGCTTTGTGGAGCTTTCCTGCAGTGCTGCTTCTGCCTGAGTAAGAGGGCAAAGACTGGACTTTGTGTGCCTTCCATCTTGAAGAAGAAATCTCCAAGGGCTTGATGTAGAGCTTGCCTCCTGTTGTTGAAGTCTCAGGGATAGCAAAGACTTCTTCCTGCCAGCACCTGGAGTCTCTGGAGAGACCCCTACTCTGCTCTGTGGTGCCCTTCCAGTTCCTGGGACCCTGAAAGGAGAGGCTGGCAGCCTAAGGACAAAAATACACGCACCGAGTGCCGTGCGGAGAAAAGATCGACGCGAATCCGATCGCGGCTGAGAAAACGACGCGACGCCGGCTCCGCAGCTGAGAAACGACGCCGCAGGAAACGCGACCGGAGAATCGACGCCCGGAGCAGGAGAAACGACGCGCAGCATCGCTGACGAAGGCTGAGAGATCGCAACCAGCGCCGCGGGACTTTCGGACCGTCGCGTGGCTGGCCTTTTCGACGCGCCTCGCCGTGCCGAGCTGTTTTCGACGCATATACCCGTGCCGGGTTATTTTCGACGCACACCGCCCGTGCGGGGTTATTTTTGCCGCAAACCAGGTACATTTTCACGCTAGCAGCGCTAGTGTGTTGTTACAACTACCTAAAGACTCTTTTTATTTTAAACCTTTAAAAAATCATAACTTGACTTGTGTATGTTGGATTTTTGTCGTTTTGGTCTTGTTTTGTCTAGATAAATATTTCCTATTTTTCTAAACTGGTGTTGTGTCATTTTGTAGTGTTTTCATTAAGTTACTGTGTGTGTTGGTACAAATACTTTACGCCCAGCACTCTGAGGTTAAGCCTACTGCTCTGCCAAGCTACCAAGGGGGTAAGCAGGGGTTAGCTGAGGGTGATTCTCTTTTATCCTAACTAGAGTGAGGGTCCTTGCTTGAACAGGGGGTAACCTGACTGTCAACCAAAGACCCCATTTCTAACAGTGTCCATGTGGCATTTCAAGAAGGTAATGAATATCTTGAGAAGTGTGTTGGCATTCTTGTTTGCCAGCCAGTGAAGGAGAGCTTAGAGAGTTTTTTTAGAGGAGAGTCAATGGGGTGTGCTGGTCTACATCTGTTTTAACCAAGTAATATCAGAGAATTATTTGGGTGTGAATTTAAAATTGATTCTTTATTCTAAGTCACCACAGTCCTTTCAGTGCAAAAAATACAAAATGTTACAGTGAAAATTCTGCTCTGTCTGATACTATGTAGAACAACCAAATGCACCAAAACAATAACAGACACCTGCAATATGCGTCTCCAAATAACAACAATTCCAACTTTGTCAATGATGACAGGTGCTCAGAACTCCAGCTTCATTTTAAGAGACTGATAGAAATGGGGTTTCTGGTTGGCTAGGGTATGCACCTCAGCCAGGCAGGACCCACCCACTCTAGTCAGGGTCAAGGGAGATACACGTTCAAGATAACCCCTGCTCACCCCTTGGTAGCTTGGCACGAGCAGTCAGGCTTAACCCGGAGGCAATGTGTAAAGCGTTTGCACAACACACACACACATGTGACGCAATATCCCCACCACAAAGGAAACACAACACCAGATTATATGAAAATATACTGTATTGTACACAACGCAATTATCAGACCAAACATCACATATCAGTACTATCCTGCTTCCTTAGCAGTTGTCAGAACGTTACACATTAGTTACTCTGCAAATTAGCAGTAGTCACACATAACACACAGGTTACTCAGTATTCTGCAACATAAGCAGTAGTCAGGAAACACGTTATCACATTAGAACACTTGTCATAAGAATATCATAAAACGCCCATAGTAGGAACATTAGAAAAAATATGGCAAGTTAGGGAAACATATTAGCAAGTCATGCCCATACAGGAACATTTGCATATGCCTATGAAACACCATCAAAAACAGGTAGGCAACATATAAATCAGACGAAGTCTCTAGTAAGAACTGATGTTCTATATATTGTTCCTTTAACAGTACCTGGCTTGCTGAAGGCACCTCCAGTGCCTAGAAGATGAACAATGGGGCCCCCGGCGCTCCTGTGCACAAAATGGGGGCCTCTGACATCCTTTTGAGGAGAAGAGGGCGGCACGCACCTCCTCTAGACCATTGACAGGCCCCTCCAGGGACCTTGATTATTGGTGGCCATCCAGGAAGCGCTTTTCAAAGCGCTAAGGCCATACTTATAGCCCGGGATGCGGCGGTGATTCCAGCATGAAACAGGTGCCTCGAAGTGCCTGAGGGCACAGAAGAGCGCTCTCTCAGCGCAAAGGGGATATCAAGGCAGCACTCCTTGTGCAGGGAAAAGTTACAGGGGTCAGGGGCTACGGCACCCTGCCCCTGGGAACAATGAAGCAGGAAGGAGCACAAGGCTGGTGGGTCCAGCTACAGGCCAGCACAAGGGGTGCAGACGATGGCAGTTCCTCCTAGTGAACAGGCAGGTCACAGGTTAGCACAGCAGCAGCAGTCCAAAGCGGTTTCCTGGTGAGTCGATTCAGCAGCGTCTTGTGTCCAGGTTCAATTTCCAAGAGTGTTCAAATTGTGGGGAAAATTCCCCTGTACTTATAGTCAGTTCTTACAGTGTTTTACAATGGTAGGGAGAAGAGGTTCCAGCCAGTTACAACTGGTTCTGGGAGTGCCCCCTCTCTCCTTTCAGCACAGGCTCCAAACATCAGTGGGGGGTTAGCGACCCTATTGTGTGAGGCCAGGGCACAGCCTTTACAAATGTAGGTGTGCCCCGCCTCTTCCTTCTCTCAGCCCAGGAAGACTATTCAGTATGCAGATGCACCTCTGTGACACCTCCACCCTCCCTGTTTACAGGCTGTCTGAAAAGTATGCACAAAGCCCCAACTGTCACTTTGCCCAGACGTGGATTGGAGTCAAGCTGCAAAACACCAGAGTCATAAGCACAGATAAATGCGCACCTTCTAGAAGTGGCATTTCTGTGATAGTAATAAAAAATACACCCACACCAGTAAGCAGCATTTATTATCACCATCACAACCATACCAAACATGCCTACGCTACCCCTCATAAGTCAGACAATACCCTTACACATAAGGCAGGGCATTTCTAATGCAATCCTATGAGAAGGCAGCACTCACAGCAGTGAGACACCAGTTAGGCTGTTTGTCACTACCAGGACAGGCCACGCAACTTGGCACATGTCCTGCCTTTCTACATACATGCCACCCTGCCCATAGGGCTAGCTACGGCATACCTTAGGGGTGACTTACATGTAGTAAAAGGGGAGTTCTGGGCCTGGCAAGTAAATTTAGATGCCAGGTCCCTGTGGCAGAAAACTGCGCACACAGGCCCTGCGCTAGCAGGCCTGAGACAGGTTTGAAAGTCTACTTCGGTGGGTGGCGCAAGCAGCGCTGCAGGCTCAATAGTAGTATATAATTTACAGGCCCTGGGTATAGAGATACCACTGTACAAGGGACTTATAGGTAAATTAAATATGCCAATTAGGTATAAGCCAATCATACCAACTTTAGATGGGAGAGCACCTGCACTTTAGCACTGGTCAGCAGTGATGAATTGCTCAGAGTCCTAGAGCCAACAGCGAGAGGTCAGAAAAAGCAGGAGGAAGGAGGCAAAAAAGACTGGGGATGACCCTGCGTAAGGCAAAAAGTCCAACAGAGACGTAAAGATTTTTTTTTTTTTTAACTTACCCGCTCACCGCCGCTCCTCCATCCTCATAGCAGGCACAGGCTTCCAGCCTGCCCTGCGGCCAATCCTGTCTCTGCTCAGAGCAGCACTAGGATTGGCCAGAGCGATCAGACAGGCCGCTCCCAGGCAGGCTGGGAGCCTGTGCCTTTTCCCTCCAGCCCAGCAAGACAGTGCAGGGCTGGTGAGAGCACAGTGCGCATGTGTGTTTGGCCAACCCGAGATGACCGGCCAAACACACATGCGCACTGAAGGGAATGCACAGTGCACTCCCCTCGTCCCCATCATCCCCTATGGCTCCGCCCCTTTAACTACGAAAGAATAATAAACATAGTTAATAGCTGCTGCTAGTGGTGGGCAATGCTTGTGCCGCTGCTGCTTACAACCCATTTTTGTGTCATTGCTATTGTAATTCACCTGATCTGTTTCATTTTTGATCATTGAAACAACGGGTTGATGATCCACACCTTGATAGAATGTCCAACCTGCGACCTGAAACCAGGGTGACAGTTTGAGGGAAACCGCTTCTCTGCTGAGGTAAACAGCTGGGCCATGCTTTTGTACTTTTTATACATTCTTTCATATTGTGCTTGGAGATTAAGAACATGAACGTTGGGTACGTGCATTGCACTACACTTAAGAAGTTTAATTTGTGACTGAATAATCCTTTTATGAAATGATCTTCGCCTAAACTGATGCTTGCCTTCACAGCAGTAGGGTTTTTTCATGCTGATCTACCTTGTATAGCAAACCTGATATATTGGATAAAAAGACAGTTCTCCCCTGATGTTCATGCAGTTCCTGGCGCCTGTGCTGAGCCTGCTAGAAACGTGTTCCAAATGAGCATTTTTAAAGCTTTTAAAATGGCGCCTGCCCCTAAACACTGATGTCTGACAACTGCATGGGTATGCATACATTATCAAAGAAATCACTGAATAACAGTGCCATTCATTAGTAGCCTTGGTCATATATTCAAGCGGGTTACCTTCTCAGAAATCAAGACCTTCTGAGCATGTGGCAAACTGCTGCTGACCCTTATCACTGTATATGCTTTGTGTGCTCTCCAAAAATGATGGCATTTGAGACAGAATATGTGGTCTGGTTCCTTAGCTGTTCATTTTTAAACCTGGAGGCTCTAATTCTAATCACGGGGTCTGCGCTTGCCCAAAAAGTGTGTGATTCTGAGCAAGTCACTAAATTTCCTTTTTCGTTGCAACACTGTGAAATGCAATTGTGGTAGGTAAAACGTGGTAAGATCCCACCTAATGCACACGATTGCGAATCCTCTCCAGCCCCCACTTGATGTGAAGAGAGCTTTCCACTGAGTTTGCCAGCACAAGTAATAACATTTCCATGCTTGTTGGTACCATATATATATACATACTTAGCTTGATTTGGAATTACAACACTACCAATAACAAGGCCCCTAAGTGGCAGTCAGACCGTTTTTTCTTATAAATAGTACTGGAATTTTGTCATCGAAAAAGAAAGTGCTAATATTTTTAACCTACTTCCAATATTTTTCACTCATTAAAGCAGTGTTTAATTCGAGCTGATGCCTGCATTTGTTGCTCACTTTTTGGGGGTCTTAGACTTACTTTTTAATCACCAGGTCTTGATCGAAAACAAAAGAGAAAGAACCAGAAAAGAGGACAAGAACGCAGAAGAGAAAGAGGGAAAGACAGAGGCCAAGGGAGAAGGCAATGATGAAGAGGAACCTACGAGAGAGTGATATAGGGGCAGGGATACTGTGTTGATGGATGAAAAAGGAATGAGGTGAACTGAAAACTAGTCAGTCTTGGTATTCGGCTGCCTCAACATTCGACAGCAACATCGGTTGCCTTCTTGGAAAAAATAACACCAGCACTTATTCTTTTATAAATTAAGCGCCGCATTAAAGCAACAAATCAAAAAGCGTTATGAGGCTAATGGGCAAAGCTCAGCGACCCACAATTCCCAGGCGACGCTCTGCAAACCCAGCGTACTCGAGCGCTCCTAATCTTTGTGCCCGTATGTGCTAGGGTAAGAGAATCGTCCTGCTCTGCCAATAAAAGAAGCCTCATGTGCGCAGAGATTATTTTCTTACACAACTGCTGTGCACTCTAGTGTGCCACATCAGCAGGTGCAGGTAATGATGCATATATTCATCTGTGATGACACCGTGAGCCGGGGAGCCTGGGAAAACTAACAAGTGCCACTTCAGCAGAAACGCATTCCCTGCAGGTACGGCAGATTGCATCCATGCTCACATCTCCGAGGAGGTTCACGTACAGTGAACTAAAACATAGAGGTTTATTGCACCTGCATAACTGATTGCATACATTAAAATTCCTCACTTTGTGGGACTGAGGCCTAGCGTTTGGGGTCACAGAGTTATTGCTAGCTCTGCTCGGGGCTCTGTAACTGCTTTACTTCTGCCTGAATGTATCCGTTACTAACAACTATTTTGACTGTATGTGTATACGAAGGCTTTAAATACAGTTTACCCTATGGAAGTTGTCAACCACAGTTAAAGCGTTTAGCTATATTTATTAATCAGAATTTAGGAATTATTTAACCTTGCTAGAGAGCAATGAAGCTGCATATATGAACAGAGGGATTTAAGAATTATGAGTCCAATTCACAACAACAGTTGGAAGTTTACTCCTGTAGGCTTTCTCCTCCGTTTGGAATTGTTTCTGACTTGCAAAGACTTTATCAGGGATAATCTGGGAACAGTCAGGGTTTTCCAGGAATCGTTCTGGAACAGTTACTGAAATCCATGACCACTAGGTGTTTATTTACTTTTATTCATAAAATGTCTTGGCTGCTCTGGGCAGTGGGATTTTTGTTTTCTGTCAGGTCCATATCCCATCCACAGATGCGAACCTGCGAGAGAGGTGTCGGTGAAGTACTTCTAGAAGAGTAGGCCCCCGTGCACAGTTTTTCAGATACGCCTTTTGTTGACACACCTATGAATAGCATAATTACCTGATGAGTTTACTGTAACAAATCGGAGGCTCAGAATCTATTCAACTTTGATCCAAGGCATTGATGGCGATTTCTAATGAGCTGTTTATTTTTATGAATAGTGGCATCTGTCTATCATGGGTGCTGTGTCATCTCTTTGCAGTGTTCAACACCCTGATTCTATTGGTTTAGCTTCCTATATTAGCCTTCTGTTGTCAGCATGAAAGACATATAATTACCTTAGTTTTGAATCTTTTCTCAGTACAACAACTTGTACGTGTCCTTTCACATCTCTGTACAAATGGTAGAAATTGGTTGTTATCTTCTTACCAGACACATAATTAGGCAGTGTTGTCCTAAAATAGATTTCCAATACAATAAATGCGACCATCTTCCATCAGCTTCTGGTAAATCTGAAGAAAAGAAATGGGCCAAAGTAATTTCTTAACAGATATTAGCTCTTTTAATAATTTATGGTAATGATTATTTTTATTCATGGTATTTGCCTCCAGTTTTGCTAATTTCTATAACTGAGCCTGTGAGAGTCATTCAAGGATCATTTTTATCATCTACTCCTCAGATACAATGCTGGTCGAAGAGAGCCTAGTTTTGTCACCAAGATTATGTAAAGAGGTAAGTATATAGAAAAGTCAAGGCCACACTGAGTAGATGGACCTAAGGAGAACGTAGAGTACTCACTCTCCACCCTGAGTATCGGGAAACATGTTATTTCTGAGTAGTGCTCAATTTTTTAAAATAAGTATTTATTGATTTTACAAACTTTTAGCCGTTTATCCAATGCACAATTGGCAAGCAGTCAACCAATTTCCCTCAAGAGCATGCAATAGTCCAGGCCATTGTGCAGCCTTTACTTTGGTTCATTGTTCAGACAATGTGGTGTCATATGACCTGTGGGTGAAAGGAACTAGCTGGAACTAGCTTCGTATAAAAAAGGTGAGCAAGTATACTACAGTGCCTGAGGGACTCACCAGCCAAGATTATAGTGCTACAGGAATCACACTTGACCAGGTTAGAGTGCGTGGAGATGTTTAGCACACAGAACCGGGTTCAGCAGGTGGTGTGTTCAGACCAAACCTGTCACACTAAAGGAGTAACTATCTTGCTAAAAAGCAAACTGAGACCTCTATTAAGGAGTGTAAGACAGTCAAGAGGGGCAGATAGATAATGTCAAATCTGAGGCTAGCTGATAGTAGTTATAGTCTAGTGAGGCACTATGGCCCGAGTGTGGAGTATGTGGAACCCCTCAAGAACTTATGTTCAGAGCTATCAGAACGTTCCTACCCAGTAATAATGACAGGAGACTTCAGCGCTGTGATGGATAATATCCTAGATAAGTCTGTTAATAGCAGGTCTAATTTATCCTCCAAAATGCAAACATACATCAGATGCATGATGAGGCAGATGAGACTATGCAATATTTGGAGGTTAAGGGTTGGAGCAGAGCGGGATACATCTACTACAATAAAAAATACAGACACTTGTCAAGAACAGACTATTCTCTTGTGGATTAGTCAATAAGAGAAGACACTCTGGATATAAATAACTTAGCTGTGCGCCTGTCTGACCATGTGGCAGTCATCCTGGAAATGAAATTAAGGAGTGGGCACACGTCAATGAGGTGGACCCTAGATTGCACAATTCTGCTGGACTAAGAAGTTGTAGACAAACTGAAATTGGAGGTAGCTTGATTCTTAGACGTGAACATCGAATTAGCACCTCTGAACACAGTCTGGGATGCTTTTAAGGCCTTTATGAAGGGAATCGTAATTAGCATATCTGCCCAAAAGAACAGAGAACATAAAAAGAGGAATTAGAAAAAGAGGTGTTCCTCCTGAGGTGTCTATGGGTCCAGCACCAGTCAGAAATGAGATAAAGGAGGGACAGCTCAGGATCTCTTCAGTTTTGGATGCTAAAGTGAGGTCCAGATGGGAGGTGAGCAAGTTGGCTCATTTTGAGTACAGCTAGAACGCAGGGAAACTCCTAGCATGGAAAACTAAGGTGGACTCACTCAGGAATGCAGTGAGAGTTATTAGATGTGGGGAGACTGGTCAAATTTTAGCAAATAGACAGGATGTCGAAACGCATTCTTATAGACCTATTTCACTTCCTGATAGTGGTTACAAAATCTTTGCTAGTATTTTAGCCTAACGGTTTAGTAGGGTGGCTGGGGAGCTAATGCACAACAACCAGAAGGCCTTTATGAAAGGAAGATACCTGCATGAGTTAACACATGAGCTGATAGGGGCTATTGGTCTGGCCATTTTGGGCAAAGTTCCACTTACTGTCCTAAGGCTGGATCCCACCAAAACGTTCGGCAGGGTAAATATGTTGTTTCTGAATAGAATGCTAAAACATTACAATTTGGGGAACAAGTTTTGCAGGGCAGTTCATTTGATCTGAAAGAAAACATTCGGCTAGAATTCTGTTAAACGACAACTTAACCTCAGGATTTAAATTAACAAGGGGTCCTCGACAGGTGTGCCCTCTACCGCCACTGTTATTTAATCTGTATATAGAACCCTTGGCCTGAATGGATTGGAGAAGAGAGGGAAATAATGTCCTTCACTTATGAAGCCTGTGAAAAGAAAATTTCTCTCTACGTCGATGATCTCATGATTTACAGAGCAAATCTAAGATCCACGCAATCGATTGTGGAGCGGCTGATAACCGATTTTGGTGAAATTTCCAGCTATGCAGCAAATCCCTAAAAATCAGAGATAATGGTATGGAACTTGGAGGGAGAAAACCACCTAATAAAAAATGAGTTGAAATATCTGGTCCTGAAAGATTTTCAGGACCTAGATAAAATAACAGAATTGTATTCCAACATGGCATTGGCAGAAACTAGCAAATTACTATTGAGCTGGTTGCACCTGCTACTAACACTGATTGGAAGGGTAATTCTGAAAAAAATGACCAACCTGACAAAATTCACTTTCCTTTTTAATACTATCCCCCTAAATTTTAAGTAAGACTGGCTAGAGAAACTGCAAGAAAAAGTAAGCTCCTTTGTATGGGCCACAAAGGGAGTACGGATTTCCTGGAAGTAACTGTGCAGGAAATAAGATAAGGGAGGTAACTCTTTGCCAGATTTCCAGCTCTATGCATGGACTTTTAAGAAAAAAAATAGTAGGTGTTTGCTGACAATCTCAGAGAAAACAGGAGTTGGCCCCATGCTCAAGGCAATGTTGAAAGAGGTGAGAGGCAGATATTCCAAGGTCCTGTATAAATTCAGAAATATGACGTTCTTAAAAAAGGTGAGGTTAAAGGTCTTACAGGTGATGGCCTTGCTTTGGGCACAGATAAGACCAGCAATGAACCTCTTGTACTACAGTAAATATACTTCAGTTTGGGACTCACCGGGCTCCCCAAAGTATCTGAAAGACAGGTTAACAACCACACTCAGGGAGTTAAATATACTTGAATGGGGCCAGCTATTACAGAAGGGGAAACTCTGTAGTTGGGATGATCAGCAGAAAAGGACAGGGGGGTCCACCTCAGAATTTAAATATCTTCATCAGCGCAGCTGGGCATGATCCTTGGCGTAAAAGAAGAGTAGCACCAATGAACTTGAAGAGATTCTGTCCAAAGGAGAGACGTGTCACTATGGTACTGGCTGGTGTTGGATATTATGGATGGAGACTTCGATGTACATGAGGCTCTTTGGGGAGAGTACTTACCAAGGTGGCAGATGAAAAATCTATGGCAAGTATCAATGCATACACTTTACAGCAAGGTTACACCAGCCTTTTTGAGAAGGAATCATCTTTTTCTCCCTCCACAGATCATTTTGGTCACCAAGAAGAATTGCGAAACTAAGAGGGATGGTCTCAGAATCCTACCCAAAATGTGGATTAAGAGACTCTGATAATATCCATATCTTATGGCTTGCCCTATTATTCAACATTTCTGTGTCGATGTTGATAAGATCCTGAGTAACACGTGTCTAGTTCACATCAAGGTAATCCTCTAAAGGATTATTTTTGGGAGTACTCCAGCGTTCAGGAAACTCTGCAAGGATAACTGTAAATTGCTGTTTTACCTAATTCTATTAGTGAGAAGAGAAATATACAGACAATGACCATCTAAGTCAAGTCCCATCAAACCTGTTCTGGACATCTTTATATTGGACACAAATACTGCCTGTGTAAGAAGAGTAAGGATTTTGACACTGCTGATAACATGCATGGGGGCGATAACTAGGGGAACAATTAGAAGGAACAACACCATACCTAAAAGAAGCTATGGTTTTCCAACTGTCCTAGGATTACACCAGACTTGGATCTCTGATACACAGCTGGGCAAAACCTGATCCGTAAGAGTCATAACTTTCTTCCCCAGCTGAGCAGCCTAATTGTTCTCCAAATATAAGACAGATGGGCAGCAAAATGAGAGCTAAGGTGCACAGGCAGAAGTGATTGTGGTGAACGAGGGCAAAAAATATTACATCATGAGACACAATATCACTTACAGTTTCAGAAATCAAAGAAAACTGATAGGAGAAAAATTTATTTATCAGGTTTCTAGACTTAGGGAGTGATTGAGTGTTTGGTGGACATGGTTCTCTGGTGCAAACACAACCGAGTACACTGCCCGCCAATCTCTGGGTTCGCCCATCTCACAGACAGATGGGCTGACCATAAATATTCCATCTAAGGAGACTTTTTTGTCTATGTTGACTGAATACTTTCTTTTGCTGTCCATCAAAGTTAGGGCCATTGGAAGCAGGGCATTGCAAAGTTTTTAGCAAGAAATACCTGGCTGTGAGGGAAAGGAAAACATCCAAAATGAACCTCACACCCTGGAAACAGTTTCCATGGGGTGGGGGCCATAAGTTTTTTTAATTTTTCAAAAATAAACTGCCATGATGGGAGTTTGTTTTTGAAAAACAAAAAACTTTTGAAAAGTTTGAAGACTGGCTGTCATGGCTGATGGTATCATCCACCAAACATTTCCTACACTGAAGGGACCACCATGACAGAACTAGGAAGGCAGCAGCTCCTGGCAATGGAGAGAGATGTCAGATGTCAGTGGTGTCAGTAGACACCTGAAAATTTGGCAGGTAGAGGACCATCAGGATGATGGCGGTATTGTCATCCACCATTTCGATAGAGGTAACTAAATCAGCCCGTTAGGTACTGTCTTATGTCTTCTTGCAATCATGGTTATCGATTGGATTTTTGGTAGTTGACCTAAATGTATCTGATTCAATTTTAGCAACCGGTTTGGGCCGTTTAGCCACACGAATGACAATGGTACTTGAAAAGCCATTCAGTTTTTTTGGAACTAAATAATTTCCTGGTGGGGTGCTCCTTTTAGGGCTTCCTGGGCAGGTCACACTCTGCAGGTATATATTCGATGCAGCACACATTCTTTTTAAATCCAATCCAATTTGAAGACAATGCAGCCCTTATCTAATACGTCAGACACCTACTATTTTTACTATTGTATTTTATTTGAAGGAATTACTTTCACAAAGTCTGTGTTAGACGGACAATGCATCCATTTTCTGCTGTCTGCATGGTCCATCAGTCGTTATTGAAGTGTTTGCCTGCAAGGGCATTTCAACTGAAATTTCTGAGCAAAGCAGATTACGCCACCGTATTAATGTGTCTAACATTATTTTAATCTTCCTCTGTTGTGCTGTAGCCACTTCTCTGTACCTCGTCTTAAGCTCAGTGCCCCCATAAAGATAACAGTTTCAGAACAACATGTACATTAAAAGGAAATACAAGTGCTTTATAAAAAGAATGGAGTCTTTGTTAGAAACACTATTGATCACATCACCAGTGCCAGGAGTATGTCATAGACTTGGGATAGCTGTCTCTCTATGACTCCACACAAGCAAGTAAATCTGAGCTGTCAACACCCACTACTTTGGGACAGCTCTTATATCTCTCCTTAATGTACATCAATTAATCTTACCAAGAGCTGTGAAATTGGAGCCTTTTTAGTGCATCGTGTGGTAATAGCCTTTCTATAACCCTTATTTCAGACCTTGCCTCTGGGTGCCTGATCACGGGACCTAAGATGACAGCGAATTGCGTACGTGGAAAAAGTAGAAAGAAGAGTGGTACAAAAACAGTTCCCATTAAGAATAGTAACTGACCTTACTGTTGAGTACATACCAGCGACTACTTAATTAGCAGGAGCCGTGGGCTAGTTAAGAGTGTGGTTAAAATAATCAGAAAATTAGAAAAAAAATAATGGGCAATCTGAAATGATGAACAGTGGTAGGGAAAATGTTTGTAATAAATGCATGTTTCAGTGTTTTTCATTTTGACTTTTTTTTAGTTTTTTTTCATTTTACCTGGTTTCGTTTTTTTCTCAACTTTTGGTTTTTCATTTTTAATACTCTAAATTCAAATGATGAGGTAGCACCTTGTTTCAGAAAATTAATTATGTGTTGTGCGGATCATGCAGGTGAAAGGTCAGCAAGTGCACAGTCTGCAGTTGATGCTGAATTGAGAATGGCCGGGATTGCAGGCTGTGTTCCGTACACTATGTACACGGACATCATGTAACTGTTTATTGGGGGTGCATAACAATATCACATCCTTCGAATATATAATGTATGTGCAGCGGTAGGACCGTACCGTCCCTACACGGTGTTCCTGTTTCTGCACACAAATACATTTCGCAATTTTCACATTTTTCGATGTTACAATCGAGATACTTGATCAACTTTTCGCAAGAAGTAATTGACGGCCGCATTCGGTGTTCCTTGAGCCTCAATGATATGTTTTGCTTCTTGACGAATTTCAGTGAAGCTCCTATGAGAAAATAAGGTTATGGACAGTTGTCAAAATATACAGAGTGCCGGACCGAACCGGTTCTCAGAGAGTAAAGAAAGCAGTTATGCACAAAGTTGAGTGATAATCTGTGTTGGCAGCATAGAAGAGCCTGTGCCGCTGACGGCCTGTGATTTCATAAGCACAGAGGAAAATAAAAACCTTGCACAGCCTGAGTAAACAGGACGCATTTGGTTCTGTCCCACAGCCAGAGTTCATCACTACACGTGGGCGAGCCAGCAAATTAACAGGGAGACCCCAGACAAAACCGAACCAGGTCTGGGCTCAAGGAGCCCAAGTACGAGCCGAGCAAGTAAAACGTTTGGCAAGTAAGCCCTGCAACAGGCGTCTTTTAAAAATAGAAAAAACATAAGTTCCACATTGCCAAAATGTTATTCCTTGTAAAGTATGATCTTTTTACTTTAGTTTCATTGTTTAAGGAAAAGCCATTTGCTAGAAGTGGTAATTTCTGAAAATGAATTTAAAAACATTCATGCCACCACCTACCTGCCTTGCCCATATGACATGACAGTTTCAAACCAAGTCAAAAGTCAGGTGCCATCTGCCTCCTACATATAAGACATGACTTTACTCAGAAAATATCCTAAACTGATGTAGTTCAAGGTGCTGTCAACCGCGCCGATGAAGGAAAAGAAGGCACAGTAAAATTAAATAGTCATCCAAGATCACAGTTTGTTCAAATGAGGTGAGGAGCCAGGATTGACTCCTGGCTTCTTGGATTCACACTGCACAATTCAGAATTAGACTTTCATAACAGTGTTTGCACTATGAAAGCTTTGTGCTTTGGGCGAAGGTGGAAGCAGACCCTCCGCACTAAAGTGGCAAGGGAAGGGGTTTATGCAGGAAGGCTTGAACAAGGAGGTAGGAGCTTGGGTGGCAGGGTAAGCAGAGGCCATTTGAAGGCTCGGCTCATTTTGAGTTCGAGGTTCCTAGAGTGTCACTCAAAAAATAGAAACTTTAATCTGATATTGCCATCACAGGGTGGCCAAATTGAACTTGTGCCCGCCGATTTTGCACTGATGCCAGTACATTTTGCACCAGTCTTGAACTAACATTTGTCCGACCTGGCTGCACAAAGTAACGCTCTTGCACTGGTAAGTGCAAATGTCTTTTTTTGCTCCTGGGTTGGGGAAGGTCATTGAAACTGATTACCCACAGTGTAACGTGCACCATCACCATTGCAATTAATATAACCTTGAAATGTCAGTGTAAAATTACACCTGACCCAGTTTAATCTATGTAACCCAACCCCAATACAGTTACTTTTTTACTTAACTGCTGCTTCACATCTATAGCCTTTCTCTGGTGATGCATGTTGGTGCATCAAAAACAGTAGAGCATAGACACTTGATTAATCATGGCATGTATTTGTATTGTAAGGCTTCTGTAGTGTTCATCAGTTATTGCACACTTAACGTTTCGAATGAGAAAATGCTTTACATGCAAATGTCTAGAACTGTTTGTGAACATCCTTAGGTGCTGCAGAGAATAAAGAGTAAAGCAATGAAATCACCACCTTTTTAAGTGCAGTGAGCGAACACACCTGTCTGCAGGGAGATGTCTGGGGGTCCATGGGACCCCTTTGTCTCCTCCACAGGGCTGCCCCTAGTGGGAGCACTGAGAGTGCACCACTTTTTTTTGTGGCTCACTTACAGCGCACCTGCTTTTGGCTTCTTTGCTTTTGTGCCCATGCCCATAATACGGCATGGCACAGAGACAAAGAGATTACCTCATTTGCTTGGGACCACACCCCCAGGCAAACGAGGGAATACCCTCTCAAGATAGCACTAGTGTTATGTGTGCACCAGCACTATCAGTATTGCAGAAAGGGCCGCTCAAGAGTCTGCGGCCCCTGCTGTATTACCAAAGTGCCCTGGGAGCACGCAAATCAGGCGTACACTGGTGCCTATCACCAGTTTTCACAGACTGCATAATAAGGGTAACTCGCCAGTGAGGTCGTGCCAAGACTAGTGTTATTATCTAGAATTAAGTACCATAGTGTTTTATATTTCTAAACACTGTAAATGATAGATGTTACTATGACCCAATCTATGGTACTCAATTTATCGACCTCTTTGGAGATCACAAGGCTGAGTTTCCTTTGCCGGGATTCAAATTTGTGATTTGCTGGACCCAGGGGTGGCAGCAGTGTGCACTCACCTTTCTGAGCGATACTGGCCAGACACCATATTTAAAGACAAGCTCAGTGTTTATAATGCCTGTTGCTCCTGCATGAGAGGTGCTGGTAGTCCTCTAAACCTACGCAACAACTGCTGTTTTTTTAACCCTTTGGGTGCGGGTGTCGGCCACTGGCCGACGCCTGCACTACCTACCTTGTGCGGGTCACGACCAGTGGCCGACACCAGGGAGGGGGTTATAAATGCTCCGGTGCAGAGCACCGGAGGATTTTAATTTTAATTTTTTTCCCCGTGGGAGACGCCTAACAACTTTCGCATCTCCCCCTGCCCCCCTCCCACCCCTCTGTGACGTCAGCGCGCCCGTCACATTTTCCCCACCGTAGCAGCGAGAGAAGCAGGTAAGCGATCTCTCCCTACTCCGGTGGGGAAAAAAAGGCCAAAACGGCCTCCCCAGATGCCAGGGAGGCATACATGGAAAGGGGAGAGTCTCCCCTTTCCATCGATGCCTTCCTGGCACCGTTTCCTGGCCATGGATCGCTGCGCGGCTGCGATCCATGGCCTGGAAATGCCCCTAGGCACCAGGGATCTTCTTTGGGGGGGTCAGCCCCCGTGTAAGTGGGATGCCCCCCCGCGGGGGCATATATTGAAAATTAAATATGTTGGGGATGTTTTGGGGGGCAATCGCGCCCCCAGATTTAAAAAAAAACATTTTTTTTGTTAAAAAAAATAAAAAAATGGCGGGGTCGGCCCTCTGACCATGGGCCGACCCCTGGGGCAATAATTAGTTCTAGTTTTCCCTGGGGGTGCGATCGGGCTTCCCCAGGGAATATTTAAAAAAAAAAATAGAAAATGTTGGGGGTCAGT
Source organism: Pleurodeles waltl (assembly GCF_031143425.1). Lineage (NCBI taxonomy): Eukaryota > Metazoa > Chordata > Amphibia > Caudata > Salamandridae > Pleurodeles > Pleurodeles waltl. The sequence goes on along the minus strand of NC_090442.1, from coordinate 926,395,822 downwards.
CCTTAGGCTGACCCCCTATGGGGCCTTTTTTTTTTATACATGTGTGCTTTGCCAAGGGAAAGCACACATGTATGAAAAAAAAAAAGTGATGTAGAGAGTCAGTCTCTTTCTCTCTCTCTCTCTATATATATATATATATATATATATATATATATATATATATATATATACACATATATATATATATATATATATATATATATATATATATGACAAATCTATATAGATGTGTGTGTGTATGTATATATATATAAATATATAAGTCCACACTTCACCCACTTCACCCACTTGATCCAAATGTCTTTACTAAGCGAATGCCTTCACACAACGCGCTTCGCGTTGTGTGAAGGCATTCGCTTAGTAAAGACATTTGGATCACGCATTGGTGTCCGAGTATTCTCCAAATATTTGGAGGAAGTGTGGACTTATATATGTGGTTGCTGGAACCACACTTGGACCGCGCCGCAATTGAGCCTTGGGATTCCGGCAGTCTTGGGTGGTGTTTTATATATATATATATATATATATATATATATATATATATATATATATATATATGTGTTTTTTTTTCTTCATGTGTTGTTTTCCTGAAGCCACAATTGGCCCCCCAGGGAAACCACACATATATAAAAGATATATGTATATATATATTTATCTGTCTTTTGTCTAGTGGCAGTTTTGATGACATAAAGTAGCGCAGATGGTTTATTGTCCTGCTGCAAAGGATATACATTTATATGTATTTAGCTGACTGTCGCACTCGGTGCCACCAGCGCTAAAGGCTGTGATGATGGGTATGTGGTAAGGTGAAGTAATACTATCTTTTTTGTTTTTTTCCAGTGTCTGCAGAGAATCTGCCGAATTGGAGAAGAAGTGAAGGTAAGGTGACAACATTTCCTATTGGACACATACCCAGGAGCAATTTTGTGACTCTATCTGCCTTCTACGTAGGCTAGTACTCTAGAGGGACAGTTTAGCCAGTAGCAGAGATGGCGTCTCGTTGGATGACTGCTGCTCAAGCCCTAACTCGGGTTATAGAGGACAGCTCTGATGTAGGATCAGAGACTGAGACAGCAGATACTGAGACAGCATCTAAGGGAGAGGACAATGGGGTAGATTCTGGGAGTGATTTTTCAGTCGGTGGAGTCCCATCTGACGACACCTCTTCCAGTGATTCTGAAGGAGAGGATGACGACAGCCGTGCTGTCCCTTCGCAAGCACAGTGTGTGCAGCGGGACAACATCAGGTTAGTCAAACCCAGAGAGCAGGTGCAAGCGGCCACAAGCACAGAGAGAGTGCTCTCTTGGCAGCCCCCCTGTTTAGTTCAGCCCCAAATTCCACCTTTTACTGGTGACGCTGGATGTAAAGTCGATACAGCTAACTTTTTGCCAGTCGACTACGTCCATCTATTTTTGAATGTTGACTTCCTTCAGGAAATTGTGCAGCAAACAAATTGGCGTGCAGACCAATTTCTGAGGGAGCGTGGAGGCCCCCTAAGGCCCCGTTCTAGGGCACGCCAGTGGACTCCCACTTCGCTGGTGAAGTTGAATATATTTTTGGGCCTTACGCTCAAAATGGGGTTAATGCAGAAACCCACCTAACAGTCCTACTGGACGACTCGCTCGGTTTGGGTAACCCCCATCTTCGCACCATACATGAGCAGAGATCGTTTTTTGCTACTGCAGCACATGCTGCATTTCAATGACAATTCTGCTGCATTGCCCCGGGACCATCCAGACCATGACAGGTTGTTCAAAATTCGGCCTGTCGTGGAATATTTGTCTGCCAGGTTTCCAGAGATCTATACTCCTGGAAAGAATATAGCAGTCGATGAGTCCTTGATCCTGTACAAAGGACGGCTGCTTTTCAGACAGTACATTGCGAGCAAAAGAGCTCGCTATGGCATAAAGCTGTACATGCTGTGTGAGAGCTCTTCTGGCTATGCGTACAGCTTGAGAGTGTATACAGGGAAGGACTCTACCCTAAACCCTGTAGGCTGCCCTCCCACGTTAGGGGTCACAGGTAAGATTGTATGGGAACTTGTCCAGCCACTTCTTCACAAAGGTTATAACCTTTATGTGGACAATTTCTATACAGGAGTAGAGCTGTTCAGTGAGCTCTACAAAGCTGGCACTGTGGCCTGCGGTACAGTTCGTTGTAACCGCAAAGGATTCCCGCAGGAGCTTGTTTGCAAGAAGCTCCAGAAATCCCAGAGTACTGCATTGCGTTCTAATGAACTGCTTGCAGTCAAGTTCTTAGATAGGCGTGATGTATACGTGCTCACTACAATTCATGTTGAGAGCACTTCTACCATCATGGTTTGGGGTCAGATGGCCGAAGTCCACAAGCCCATCTGTATACTTGATTACAATAAGTACATGGGCGGAGTGGACAAGAACGACCAGGTTCTTCAACCATACAATGCGTGTCGTAAAACTCGCACTTGGTACAAGAAACTGTTTACCCACCTGATTCAGATGGCAACATATAATGCGTATGTTGTTTACTGTTAGACGACCACAGGAAGACTCATAACTTTCCTTGACTTCCAGTTGTCTGTAATTGAAAGCCTCACTGCTGTTACAGAAGCAGCAGCAGCCTCCACCTCATATGTTCTGGAGGATGTGGCAAGGCTGCAGGAGCGACACTTTGCTGATCGCATTCCTAAAACACCCAAAAAGGATTGTCCATGTCGTCGCTGTAAAGTGTGCTCGAAGCATGGAAAGCGGCAGGAGAGTCGGTATTACTGTCCCCAGTGTCCATCACAACCAGGCCTCTGTATCCCTACTTGCTTTACGTTGTATCATACTAAAGCAAAGTTCAAGGAAATTGACTGAGGTTGAGCTGCCGTTGGGTAATCCTTTCAGTGGCAGTGCATGGATACCGAACGTCCATGGGCCACTGCTTCGTTAGGCAAGGAGCCACAGAATTTTACTTCATCATGGACTTCCTTTTGGACTGCTTGAGAGCTAAATCCACCGTCAGAACGTGGTCGGTGTTCTGTTCAATTAACATGCATTATATTCCCCCTACTGCATATACTAGTGAACAGAACATATGCCACCTTGTCACGGAGTACCCGTTCTTCACCAGCATGGCTACCTTACTTTCAACGGTAGATATGCTCTCTCAGTTCGAGGAATCACTTTGTACGGCATACTTGGAAACCCCCAACTTGCATCCACAAACTAGTATAGGTTCACTGGGCAATTATACAGGATTAGCAAGGACTCTGATGAGAACAGAGACATGAATGGGTAAGGAAAGCTTATGGTAGGTGTGCCTTCACAGGGTTATTGCACAGGTAGAAGGCAGATAGTAAAGGTAGTACAGATGTACATCATCTACACCTATGGATTCAAACCCATTGGTGCCATCCCAGCACTGAAGGAGAATGACTTGTATAGGTCAGTGTTTGACCTGCTTTTCATGTTCATCCTCCATCAGAACTTAGTAGATGTTCAGTTTTCTGTATAAGTGCATTACAGTCACATCACTGCACATAATGTTGGCTGGGACATATGCTATGTTCTCATGGACTCCCCTATGTACCAAATACTACCCTTTTTCATAGCCTATGACCTTCTCTTTAGGGAACATCATGAGAAATCCCCAGCATGTCTCCCTTAGTTTCAAAGGTAGATATGCTCACTCAGTTCGAGGAATCGCTTTGTACGGCATACTCGGACACCCCCAACTTGCATCCACAAACTGGAAGGAGTTGGATTTAGCACAGAGAGTGCGTTAAAGGCGCATGAAAAACATGTCTTCCTGAGCCTCAGGTGGCTGTCACAGGAGTCATTAGTAAAGGTTCGTTACGCATGCATTTGGTAATGTTAAGGAAGAAGGAGGCAGTTGGCCTATGACCTTCTCTTTAGGTAACATCATGAGAAATCCCCAGCATGTCTCCCTTAGTTTCAAAGGTAGATATGCTCACTCAGTTCGAGGAATCGCTTTGTACGGCATACTCGGACACCCCCTACTTGCATCCACAAACTGGAAGGAGTTGGATTTAGCACAGAGAGTGCGTTAAAGGCGCATGAAAAACATGTCTTCCTGAGCCTCAGGTGGCTGTCACAGGAGACATTAGTAAAGGTTTGTTACGCATGCATTTGGTAATGTTAAGGAAAAAGGAGGCAGTTACTTGACAGGTGGTAAAATGTAGTCAAACTTATTCCGTTCTGTGGCGTGTGAACGTGATGGGCCCTTGTCTGGCAGTGGAAAGTTAATGTGAGTGCAGTGATTGGTTGGATTGGGACCGTGGCTGGCGAGTTGAAAGGGTTGTTTGTTGTGCGTGAATGCCGTGTGAATGGACCATAAAGAGGTTGGTGCCTGGACGCGGCTTTATGGCCCACCTTGAGAAGGCTTGGTTTCAATATTCAGATACTTTGATAAGTATTCATGCTTTGAAACCATAATTTCTGGAGGTGCTAAAACCAACCAGTGTGAGTGGTGGGTTAACTTTAACAAACTAGTACCAGGGGAGTCCAAGGGTGCAGGACTTGCGTGGCTCTCACAAGTTTTCCTTCACCCAGAATCCCCTTGAAATCACAAAATGTGCTTAAAAAACACATTTGCCTTGCGTTCCAATGAGCAGAAATCCAGGGATCTGCAGGGAGCCCCAAGTTCCACTAATTCTCCATCGAAAAACTGCCTCACTTTAGTGAGTGGGCAAGTGACCACAACAGGGACGTACCCAAAATGGATTGTGGAGACATTAAAATTACCTACCACAAAACACCCTCGTTTTTTAAGACAGTCACCTAAGTATTTGGTCCTGGGCTCTGCAGCCATATAGGGAAACCTACAAAACGCAGACATTTCTGAAAACTAGACAACCAAGGCAGCCAACGTAAATGTGGCGTGTTTGGATTTAACAAAGTTTTCTTACCCAGAATACCCTGCAAAAGTGAAATGTTGATTAAAACCACTATTTTTCATTTCTTTTTTATCACAGAAACTACAGGAATGTGCAGGGATCCTCAAAATTCCTACCACCCAGTGTTTCCCCACTTCTCCTGATAAAAACACAACCCCGCTTGTATGCCTGCTTCAGGAATGGATCACTCCAGGGTTAACAGTAGCCCTCATGCAAAGACTAACATTGACCCTTGTGTGATCCATTCCTGTCGCGGGCGCTAGGCCTACCCACACAAGTGAGGTATCATTTTTATCGGGAGACTTAGGGGAACGCTGAGTGGAAGGAAATTTGTGGCTCCTCTCAGATTCCAGAACTTTCTGTCACCAAAATGTGAGGAAAACGTGTTTTTTTAGCCAAATTTTGAGGTTTGCAAATGATTCTGGGTAACAGAACCTGGTCAGAGCCCCACAAGTCACCCCATCTTGGATTCCCCTAGGTCTCTAGTTTTCAAAAATGCACAGGTTAGGTAGGTTTGCCTAGGTGCCGGCTGAGCTAGAGGCCAAAATCTACAGGTAGGCACTTTGCAAAAAACACCTCTGTTTTCTGTCAAAAAATGGGATGTATCCATGTTGTGTTTTGGGGCATTTCCTGTCGCTGGCACTAGGCCTACCCACACAAGTGAGGAATAATTTTTATCGGGAGACTTGGGGGAACGCTGGGTGGAAGGAAATTTGTGGCTCCTCTCAGATTCCAGAACTTTCTGTCACCGAAATGTGAGGAAAACGTGTTTTTTTTAGCTAGATTTTGAGGTTTGCGAAGGATTCTGGGTAACAGAACCTGGTCAGAGCCCCACAAGTCACCCCATCTTGGATTCCCCTAGGTCTCTAGTTTTCAAAAATGCACAGGTTTGGTAGGTTTCCCTAGGTGCCAGCTGAGCTAGAGGCCAAAATCTACAGGTAGGCACTTTGCAAAAAACACCTCTGTTTTCTGTCAAAAAATGTGATGTGTCCACGTTGTGTTTTGGGGCCTTTCCTGTTGCGGGCGCTAGGCCTACCCACACAAGTGAGGTATCATTTTTATCGGGAGACTTGAGGGAACGCTGGGTGGAAGGAAATTTGTGGCTCCTCTCAGATTCCAGAACTTTCTGTCACCGAAATGTGAGGAAAACGTGTTTTTTTAGCCAAATTTTGAGGTTTGCAAAGGATTCTGGGTAACAGAACCTGGTCAGAGCCCCACAAGTCACCCCATCTTGGATTCCCCTAGGTCTATAGTTTTTGGTAGGTTTCCCTAGGTTCTAGCTGAGCTAGAGGCCAAAATCTACAGGTAGGCACTTTGCAAAAAGACCTCTGTTTTCTGTCAAAAAATGGGATGTGTCCACGTTGTGTTTTGGGGCATTTCCTGTCGCGGGCTCTAGGCCTACCCACACAAGTGAGGTATCATTTTTATAAGGAGACTTGGGGGAATGCTGGGTGGAAGGAAATTTGTGGCTCCTCTCAGATTCCAGAACTTTCTGTCACCGAAATGTGAGGAAAACATGTTTTTTTAGCCAAATTTTGAGGTTTGCAAAGGATTTTTGGTAACAGAACCTGGTCAGAGCCCCACAAGTCACCCTATCTTGGATTCCCCTAGGTCTCTAGTTTTAAAAAATGCACAGGTTTGGTAGGTTTCCCTAGGTGCCGGCTGAGCTAGAGGCCACAATCTACAGGTAGGCACTTTGCAAAATACACCTCTGTTTTCTGTCAAAAAATGGGATGTGTCCACGTTGTGTTTTGGGGCATTTCCTGTCGCAGGCGCTAGGCCTACCCACACAAGTGAGGTATCATTTTTATCGGGAGACTTGGGGGAACGCTGGATGGAAGGAAATGTGTGGCTCCTCTCAGATTCCAGAACTTTCTGTCACCGAAATGTGAGGAAAATGTGTTTTTTTAGCCAAATTTTGAGGTTTGCAAAGGATACTGGGTAACAGAACCTGGTCAGAGCCCCACAAGCCTCCCCATATTGGATTCCCCTAGGTCTCTAGTTTTAAAAAATGTACAGGTTTGGTAGGTTTCCCTAGGTGCCGGCTGAGGTAGAGGCCAAAATCTACTGGTAGGCACTTTACAAAAAACACCTCTGTTTTCTTTGAGAAAATGTGATGTGTCCACTTTGTGTTTTGGGGCATTTCCTGTCGCGGGCGCTAGGCCTACCCATACAAGTGAGGTACTATTTTTATCGGGAGACTTGGGGGAACATAGAATAGCAAAACAAGTGTTATTGCCCCTTGTCTTTCTCTACATTTTTTCCTTCCAAATATAAGAGAGTGTGTAAAAAAGACGTCTATTTGAGAAATGCCCTGCAATTCACATGCTAGTATGGGCACCCCGGAATTCAGAGATGTGCAAATAACCACTGCTCCTCAACACATTATCTTGAGCCCATTTTGGAAATACAAATGTTTTCTTGATACCTATTTTTCACTCTTCATATTTCAGCAAATGAATTGCAGTATACCCAGTATAGAATGAAAACCAACTGCAGGGTGCAGCTCATTTATTGGCTCTGGGTACCTAGGGTTCTTGATGAACCTACAATCCCTATATATCCCCGCAACTAGAAGAGTCCAGCAGACATAACGGTATATTGCTTTAAAAAATCTGACATCGCAGGAAAAAGTTACAGAGTAAAACAGAAAGAAAAATGTCTGTTGTTTTCAGCTCAATTTCAATATTTTTTTACTTCAGCTGTTATTTTCTGTAGGAAAACCTTGTAGGATCTACACAAATTAACCTTTGCTGAATTCAAAATTTTGTTTATTTTTCAGAAACAGTTAGCTTTCCGGGATCCAGCATTGGTTTCACACTCATTTCTGTCACTAAATGGAAGGAGGCTGAAAGCACAAAAAATAGTAAAAATGGGGTATGTCTCAGAAAAATGCCAAAATTGTGTTGAAAAATGTGGTTTCCAGATTCAAGTCTGCCTTTTCCTGAAAGCTGGGAAGCTGGTGATTTTAGCACCGCAAACCCTTTGTTGATGCCATTTTCAGGGGAAAAACCACGAGCCTTCTTCGGCAGCCCTTTTTCCAATTTTTTTGAAAAAAACAAAACTTTTGCTCTATTTTGGCTAATTTCTTGGTCTCCTCCAGGGGAAACCACAATCTCTGGGTACCTTTAGAATCCCTGGGATGTTGGAAAAAAAGGACGCAAATTTGGCAGGGATAGCTTACGTGGACAAAAAGTTATGAAGGCTTAAGCGCGAACTACCCCAAATAGCCAAAAAAGGGCTCAGCACTGGGGGGGGAAACGTCCCAGCAGACAAACATGAAACTATGCTGGTTTTAAAAGTTCGACAGAAGGTACCTATTTGTTGAATTGTGATTTTTTTCTAAATTCTGTGGGTCCTCATTATTGCGAGTGCACACTAAATCACTGCCCTAAAAAACACCTCACAAGTATATCACTCCTTTGGTTATCCTGCTTTACATCTTTTTATAGGCTACAGTTCTTGCGGTTTAGTTCAGTCAATGTTAAATCAGTGTCACATTCATGTTGGTGTGCTAACTTCACCCCCCCACCTAGTCAGTACACAGGATAAATCTAAGGAACAGTAGTTAGTAAAGTCATGTTGCAAGTGGGTTCCACCATTTAATCCACCCAGGTTTTTTGATTTCTCGTCACCCGTTTTTCCAACTTTTTATGGTGACCATGGTAATCACATAGTAAGTGGACTGCACATGTTTACCACCAGTGCCTGTCTTTTAAGATAAGGCCACTGCAATACAGCTAGATTACGAGCACTTGGCTGGTTACACTTGAACACAGGTGCTCACACATGTGCACACATGTATGGGTTACTCGTGAGGTTACCATTACGTGCAGCCTGGTAACTACTCATAGATAGCTTGGCACAGAGGAGACTTTGAAAAGTTAGATGTCCAGGGATAGGCCTTATAAGAGAGGGCACCCATAGGTAAGGCTAGTAGGGTCAACTGTTTTATCTGCAGTCTCACCGGATTATACACATAGGGGGAAATCTGCCGTAAAGTGCAGTTTTGCTTCCGTTAGACCTAAAAAGACCAGTAAGTCATCAAAGTGGAGTAAAACATGTGCACCAAGTTTGAATACATCGGTCCCAGGAACCTACATGTGCAGTTTATGGGTCACCCAAAATTCTCATAATTCTCTGGCTTAGCTCAAGATCAGATTCCAAGCCCTTTGTCACCCTGTTGGGCCACAATATTTACTCTTCTTCCCAGCAGAGGTAACAAAGGCCTCCCCACAAAAAGAGTAATTACAGGGTTTCACTCAGGTCCTGAGGAGTAAGGGGTGGAGAAGAAAAGCTGCATCTGTTAATTAGATAGTACATTATACCAGGGCCAGGTCATCCCAGGCCCACTGAGGAAAGGAAGAAGCTCAGACATCTGAAGCCAATACACGAGGGGCCCTCCCTTTGAAGTTTGGTAGGAAAGGTCCTGGCAGTGATGTTAACTAGTGGTGGAGCTGAGGCCCCCAGAGGAGGTGTGCATAGAGACCTCTTGACAGTGCTGTCTTGAATTGTCCCAGCATGTTGTGCAGGAAGGTTGGGACAAGGGTCCATGTGGGCAGTGGCAATGTTGCACCCCAGGATTGACATCTAGAACTTTTCACCCCCATGTAAAAATATACACGGGAGAGAGAGTCATTGGACACTGGAACTGAATGGCATCAATACCATGGAGTTATGGAAGGACAAGTGTCCTGATGCCCTAACGGACTAAAGATCTACAGCTGACCTCAAGACCAGTAGATCTTTCAAGAACCAATGAGGCAGGCTCATCTTCATCCCCTAAAGACTACTTGGTGGAGGATCTGGACTTCTATGCCCCTGCAGGAGGAGAGGGGCACCAGAGGCTAAGGAAAGGAGAAAAGATGGCACAGGGAGCCTGTGGAACCAACTCTCTGCACTGTATGCTGCTTTAGAGAACAGTAGGCCTGCTGCTGAGGCTCCAGGTGGCTAGGGCTCACCACCAGGAGTAAGATGAGCCCCAAATCGCTGAAATTGGCTCATCAGGGCCCAAGATATTCACTTTAAATAGATTTGACCTTAGACCTCCAAAGTGGGCGAAGGAGCATGTGGGTCTCCACTGCATTTTCATAAAGAACCTCCCGGGTGGTCAGGAAATGGGGGTCAGTGCCAGCTCTTGGATGCTGAATGCTTTGGGAGGATCTGTGTATGGAGCTATCTCCCCAGAGCTCTCCACAGCCTAGTGACCCTATCCCATGGGTTGATAATTTACAAAAGAGGGCCTGGGACTCAAACTCCAGGCCCCCTGAAGCAGAAAAGAGGAAGGGGGAGTGTCATTGCAGCCCCCAATAGCGGTGGCCTCACTTCTGTTTCCGGTGCCCATGTCTGGGGGGAGAAGAGCAGCCACCGCAGCCACAATGCCCTGCCTGCATGGAGTGGGCAGGGATAATGAGATTGCCGGCTTGTGCGCCAACAGAGACAAGGCCGGCCAGGTGAGGAGCTAGCATAGCAGAACAGACGTGGGCTCTTTACGCTGTCCCAACATGGGATTGAGATTGAGGTGTTCCAGATGGAACAAGGGACTCCCATTAAAAAAAAAAGATAAAAAGAAACCATGTAGCAGTAGTCCATGCAGCTGCAAAACAATGCAGATATGGATGTTCCCAGATTGAGAGCACCCCCATAAAGCACTGCGCAGGCTAATCTGCCTAGGATTTTCCTTCTATGGGGGGGCCCAAGATGCAGGGGCATCACCAGCTTTTTAACAGAGGGTTAAAGGAGAGCTGCAGCAGTTGCAACAGTCGCCGCCAAAGGATTTAAAAAGTGACCTTAAGTTTCTGGAGTCAAGGAATACATGATCTCTAAGCTTCCCAGTCTTGATTCTAAGCATTCCCAAGGCTGAAACTGTTATTCTACAGCCTCAGAGTTCAGTGGTCTCTGGTGGTTGATGTTATGGCTACCTGTTATGTGGCCTACAGGTATATAAGAAAGACAGACACATGTAATGTTGATTTCTTAATACTATTGATATGATATTGCTGGCAGTGATTTTTACTGAACATTATAATGTTTTATTAACAGTAATGAGTATATTTAAACATGGTTTTATATGTCAGTGTATAATGGTGATATTTCTAACATGTGGTTATTGGTCTTTTTAATTTAGTGACCTCTTGACAAAGCCAATAGGCTCATCTCATATGTTGCTGTTCTGATTCCTTGACAAAGCCTGTAGGCCTGATTTATTAAAGTGAGATCCCCTGGTTTAACTGTGATTTCAGAATGTCACCAAAGGTATTTCTATCTGCCTCATGAATATATTTATAAATTAATGTGTAGAATGTAGTTGGTGTGTGTCATAAATATACTTTTCCTTTTTCAAGAAAAAGCACTGATGGGCAATCATTTATTGAGTGTTATTAGCGCATGCCAGCGAACAGTGATTACTAGCCCACACCACGTCCCCTGAGTAAGCCTTGGACTGCTCTGTTTCACTACCCTGAGAGAGTCAAATGCTAAAATAGGGTGCTTGGTTCCCAGAATAGAGACAATTGTCAACCTATTACATGTGTAGGCTTTACATCCTGCACAATTACTAACCCAATTTCCTACAAGTCTAACTTAATGCTGAAAGGGATACCTTTTCACAGGTGCCTAGGTAATCACTTACTAATCCCCCTAATGTATTCCCATGGCTCTATTTTCAGCCAGTTATAATTCCCTCACATTATTGCATTTATGCCAAATTTTCACCAAATCTTGAAATGCCTTCTCACCAAAGGGGGGGTCAGGGACAAATAGCATAATGACTTTGAACTCAAACACTAAGATCAAAAGTATAAAACAGAGCAACTGAAGATGTATCTTGTTGTCATTATGACCCATGTCAAATTATACAGAGTTTCCACCTCCTTCGAGCCCTTAATGTTAAAGTATTTACCCTGTCCTTCTATGATCTTCTGTAAATATGGAGACTTAACCATTTGTAATCTATAATTGAATTAATTTTTGGCTGATTTATGTATCACATACACAAATTTATAGAATGTGAGGTGTTTATGCCAAAGCTTTTTTTAAGTATATAAAGTATTGTTCCAGTAGCACTACTTTACATACTCACAAAAACTATTCACGTACAGAGATCTCTACTAAGGCCTTTGCTATCTTTTATAACTGGAGTTCTCTTCAACCGATCCAGGGGAATCTGCATGTGGAGGACTCTATTGTTTTGGCCAAATGTGGGAGGAACAAGGGAAAGTGGCTGAACAATGGGGAATATCTACTGTTAAATGGATTTCTGAAAGGGAAAATGAAGGAGGGCCATATAGAGGCACATGCAATACTAAAACATAACTGCAAAAGAGTAAGCCACTTGTAAAGGTGTGAAATTGTCCAAAAGCAAACTATGTGAAATTTTAGCAAAATGATACGAAATTACATATAATTATGTGAAATTCAAATCTGTCATTTTGTGCTATATTTTAGAGAGAAATGTGTCCTCATGTCAAAATTTAAACAAAAGCACCATGAACAACAGCCACCAGCATTCTGTAGTTCCTTAGCGTTCATGGTAAATTTTTACTGTGACTGGAGAACTGATAGTAAATGGAATCACAAATGGTGTGTAATTATGTGAAGTGACGCAATGGAGTAGTCTCAGGAATTTTGAAACATAATGCAAAATTACCAAAATTACATCGGTGTAATTTAAATTTTATCCACGCCTAGACACTGGCTATTCACCAAGGTTATATCCACATCTACTGCTACTCACTGAAGAGGCTCAAACCTACTCGAGCCAAGCCTTGGTGTAAATCACACACCACATATGGTCAATCACATGTACTGAAGGGCAGTTCTTATAGAAATCAAAGCCAACGCTACATAAAGAAAAACATAAAAATAATAGGAAAAAATTTTTTTACGTGTGAAAAAGTTATTCGTTTTCAAATATGTATATTTCTAAAAATATATAATGACAGGGACGCAACAGTAAACATAGAATTATCAAAGAACACAGGGCATCATTATGACATTGGCGGTAAGTGCCGCTTACCGCCATGCCGACTGCCGCCAACATACCGCGGCGGTTTACCGCTAACTATATTATGACACACACATAGCAATCCATCACTATACAGCCACACGCACAAATCCGCCAGCCCAAAGGTCAGTGATAAACTGGTGGTATCAAAACCCACACTGTTACGCCAACAAAACTACGCCCACAACATTATGACCCACGAAGCACCGTGGCGGACATTCAATGGCGGTAAACCATTGGCGGTACATACTGCTGTGCTCAAAATACACACAACCTAACAAAACAACACTACATTGGATAATTCAAATAACTCACACCTGACACACATACACACACCACACCCACACCACTATAAAAAACACACCCACAATACCCACAACCCTTTACGACAAAAAAATATTGACAACTGCGGGAGAGAGAGACACCAAGAGCACCGACAGAACCAGAGCAACAGAACACCATCACCCATACACCATCCACGCACCTCACAGCATACACCCCAACACATCACCCCACACACCCTCACAGACACCACTCACACTACACCCATGGCACCACAAAGACACCCCAGGTTCTCAGAGGAGAAGCTAAGGGTCATGGTGGAGGATCTGGGTAGAGCCACAGCTATTCGGATCACAGGTGCAGCAGACCTCCATCGATAGAAAGCTAGAGCTATGGCGGAGGATCGTGGACAGGGTCAACGCCTTGGGTCAGCACCCCAGAACAAGGGATGACATCAGGAAGAGGTGGAACGACCTACGGGGGAAGGTGCGTTCTTTGCTAACAAGACACCGGATAGCAGTACAACAAACAACATGGGAGGAGCAAGTCTTGGCAATCATGCATCCTGAGGGCCTGGCAGGAGTAGCAGGAGGACTGGACTCTGGTAAGTCAAATCTTTACTACTATCACCCCACAACGTGCATACCATCAAATATCCCACCCTCACCATCACTCCCATCACTCCACCACCTCCCACATACCCCACCATCACAACCCACCCCTCCCAAAACCAAGCCCTGCATGCAACACCAATGCATGGACACTGATCACAGACCTGCATGGACAACTATCACTAAAGCATGCACACTAGAGACAGTCACCTAGCCCACCAAATCACTACTCACACAAGGCAAAGCTGCCGGGGCAATAACAACCATACAGGGCAACACACCTATGCACAAGGTGTCACATGCAGAAACAATAACACTGCATTTACATCCCCACAGGGCCCCCAGCCAACGTCACCGGAGAGGAGGTGCCAGCATCATCCAGTTCCCTCCCCAGAAGAGACCCACAGTGATGACAGCAGCTCTGCACGCCTGGATCTGGATGAACAACCTGGCCCATCAAGGACCTCTGTACAGTCAGTTACCCAGGCACAGTCCCATACCACCACAGAGCCTCCCCCCTCAGGAACCACCAGCCCAGGGAGCCGACTCTCCAGGAGGCACTCACCAACATCCTGGGAGCATACCACCATTCCCAGGAGACGATGGGCCAGATAGTGTACAAGTTGCAGGAGACCCAGCGTCTGCAGGATGGACAGTACTTGGGGATCAGGGAGGACCTGAGGGACATCCACACCACCCTGGTCACCATTGCAGGGGTGCTGGCAGACATGGCCAACACCAGGCGGGAGGCAGTGGCACACCAACGGGCCCCTGACACTAGCCACACCGATGAACAGCCCTCTACCTCCGCTGCCGCTAGTGGACAGGAGGCCCCAGCACAGGAACAACAGGCCACCAGCACCCCTACCCCTGCAGAAGGAGAACCACCCCACAAACGGTCCCTGCGATCCAGGCAGAAGCCAGAGAACATTGCCAAGACCCCCGCCAGGAAATAAGACTCTCCTGAATGTCACCCATGTGTCCCACTCTCTCACCCTGTCCACCTTGAACTGCCATTGCTCCACGTCCTATGCCCCCTTCCACAATGCACCTGTGCTACCAATAGACTGGACTGTACCCTGGACTTACCTCCATCATCATCCCAGCCCACTGCAATACCCCCTTCACTTATTAGCACTTAAATAAACACCTTGGATGGAGTCTGTCAAATGAATGAACTTTGTTTTTTGTTTAACAAGCTGTAAACATTGCAACTAAACTGTACAGTAATGAATACATAGTTATGACCTGTAGTGGGCTGCAGTCAACACACCAGGAGCCAGGGTGGGGCACAATTATCAGAAAATAGAGATGCCAAAGGGTACAGTAAGTGGCCTTAGAAGTGGGAAAATCAGCCTGCCATGTACAATGTCCAGCACAAAACTGTCAATGGAAGGTGAAGTTACAGTGTCTTACCTGTGTGTCACTGGAAGTACTGTCATATGATTGCTGTTCTGTTGTTCTCATCCTCATCCTCTTCCTCCTCTTCTTCACTGTCCACAGGGTCCACTGCTGCAACACGGCCATCTCCAGCCTCATCCTCCTGCAGAAAAGGCACCTGGTGTCTCAAGGCAAGGTTATGCAACATGCAGCATGCCACGATGATCTGGCAGACCTTCTTGGGTGAGTAGTACAGGGATCCACCTGTTAGATGGAGGCAACGAAAAACCTGGCTTTCAGCAGGCCAAAGGTCCTCTTGATAATCCTTCTTGTCTGCCCATGAGCTTCATTGTAATGTTCCTCTGCCCTTGTCCTGGCATTCCTCACTGGGGTCAGTAGCCATGAAAGGTTGGGTTAACCAGAGTCACCTGTAAATATCGAGGGATACATGTTAGACACACACTAAACCTTATGGCCAGCACCATACCCATACACCAACATCCACTGGGTGGGAACCAGGGCTCACCTATTAGCCACACCCGGTGCCTCTGGAGTTGAGCCATCACATATGGGATGCACCTATTCCTCAGGACGGGCGGGTGTCTCCATCTCCTATTCATCCGCAGCGGTTGTAATCTAGGGTGCAAAACAGGGAGCAGCTGGTCAGTATTCCACATTTCCAAACACTACACTGCATTGCATGTTGTGACTGATATAGTATATTGTTGAATAGGCCCAAATGGTGCCTATGTGTACTGTGACGCAGTTTGGTGCCATTGCCTGACCCCCCCCCCCCCCCCCCCGAAATGTCAGCCACCTGTCCTGTGTGGATGGACAGGTGGAAATTAGGTAATGCCACTAATGTTGTGCGCCGTTGCGGGAGGCGGTCGAGTACCGCCGTGCAACTCCTCATTGGTTGTCTTTGGGCCCTATGGGTTTCAGTGGCCAATGGTGATGTACGCCGGCGGTGATGGTGCGCACCGCCGTGGACGTGACCGCCATTTTCTATCTGTTCACTCATTTGCTACCTGACCTTCAACAGGAGAGGATCTACACTGCAAGTGCTGCTGTGACCTGTGTCTGTAACCAACAATGGCTTGTGTCAGTGGGGAAAGGGCCCCTGCCTTCACCGCTGCGGAGTTGGAGAGACTGGTGGATGGGGTCCTACCCCAGTACCGAATGCTGTATGGGGCTCCAGACCAACAGGTGAGCACACTGGGAGCATGATGCAAGGGGCATGGATGCATGGAGTGCTGTGTGTGAGGGCCTCATGTAGGGGGGGTTGGTGGAAGGGTTCTGGGCAGCGTGATGCATGTATGGTGGGCAATGTCTGTGCGTAAGGGGATGTGAGTGCTCTGGTGGGCCATGAGTGTAACAGGCCGGACGGTATGACTGATACCTTTTTCTATGTTTCTTTTCCTGCAGGTCAGCGCCCATTAGAAAAAGGGTATATGGCTAACCATCACCAAGGACGTGCAGACCCTGGGGGAGGGCGGAGCACCCACTGTTGCAAACGGTGGGAGGACCTGAGATGCTGGGCAAGGAAGACGGCGGAGGCGCAGCTGGGGATGGCCTTCCAACGAGGAAGGGGTTCCCGTCGAACCCTGACCCCCCTAATGGCCCGCATACTGGCGGTGGCCTATCCAGAGCTTTATGGGCACTTGGGGGCATCACAGCAGCAACAAGGGGGTGAGTACAGTTTCCCAATATGCTACTTGCACGTGGTGGGGTGGTCTCGGGGTGGGGGATGTGGGTCTGTGAGTGCCCCTACGCCAGGCCAGACATTGCAGGGTAGGTCCCATGTTGAGCAGGGTATGATGTACACCACCTCCTACCAAGCTAGAAGGCATCCACTACTGGGAGGGGTCTGTGGGTCTCAGGTATGCTGCTATTGGTGTTAGGTATTCCTGTTCGTGGCCTAGTGATTAGCTTTGTGACTGGTAGTACATTGCCTAGTGAGTAGGGCTGTTCCCTGTGTGTGTGTGTCGTGTACACCAACGGTGGTGTTGGAGCAGCCATTGATCAAGTGTATCCTTTGTCTCTCCCCCCCTTTTTGTTTAGTCACCCTGTCCTTCTGTGCATTAGCATCATCTGGTGGAGGAGCAAAGGCATTGGCGATGGAGGGAGCTGCATCCCACAGGGCCCAGAAGGCCGAATCCACCGACGGTGAGGGCACCAGTGGGATGGAGCTGCCAAGGGGAAGGGCAAAGAGGCACCACCAGGTGCCAAGGGGAAGGGCAAGAGGCCTGCATCTGCAGGCAGGAAGGACAGAAGGCCTGGTGCTAGGACTGATTCTGAGCCCCCACCACCAACCACGGCGGTTCAGCCGTCGGTGGCTGCAGGGGAAGGGCTGGAGCCTCCCCCCACCAGTGGCATCCTCGACACCAGCACCGCCACCAGCACTGCCACCAGCAGCAGCAGCCCAATAGGCAGCCATAAAAGGCTGCAGGGAAAGAGCTGGAGCCTTCCCCCACCACTGGCATCCCCGACACCAGCACCGCCACCAGCAGCAGCAGTCCCAGTGGGCAGCCACCTGAGGCTGCAGGGGAAGGGCTTGAGCCTCCCCCCACCACTGGCATCCCGACACCAGCACCGCCACCAGCACCGCCACCAGCAGCAGCAGCCCCAGTAGGCAGCTGTCAGAGGCTGCAGGGGAAGGGCTGGAGCCTCCCCCCACCACTGGCATCCCCGACACCAGCACCGCCACCAGCTCCGCCACCGGCAGCAGCAGTAGCCCCAGTGGGCAGCCGTCCGAGGCTGCAGGGGAAGGGCTGGAGCCTCCCCCCACCACTGGCATCCCCAACACCAGCACCCCCACCAGCAGCAGCAGCCCCAGTGGGCAGCTGTCCGAGGCTGCAGGGGAAGGACTGGAGCCTCCCCCAACCACTAGCATCCCCGACACCACCACCGGCAATGCCACTACTGAGCAGCTGTCACTCCAAGGGCTATAGTGCATCCTGGCACCTGCAAATCATGTAGGTGTGACACCCAGGTGAGAGGCTGTGACCTTGCACTCCCAAAGTCCTGCATCACAGGGCACAATGCCCCCTTCAGAACCAGTGGAAGAAGCCATCCACTCACCCCATCCTTCCCAGAATGAAGCACACTGGGCACAAGGTCCCCTCCAGAACCAGTGGAAGAAGCCACCCACTCACCCCCTCCTTCCCAGGATGAAGCACACTGGGCACAAGGCTCCCTCCGGAACCGGTGAAAGAAGCCATCCACTCACCCCATCCTTCCCAGGATGAAGCACACTGGGCACAAGGCCCCCTCCAGAACCAGTGGGCAAACTATCCACTTGAGAGACTGTGGCTTTGCACTCCCAAGGAGCAAGCAGTGGGCAAACCACCCACTTCAGAGACTGTGGCTTTGCACTCCCTAGGAGCAAGCAGTGGGCAAACCACCCACTTGAGAGACTGTGGCTTTGCACTCCCCAGAAGCAAACAGTCAGCAAACCACCCACTTGTGAGACTGTGACCTTGCACTCCCCAGGACATCGCACAGGGCATGTAGCCCCTCCAGGACCAGTGGTGTTGTACCATCTTCCGGCTGAGGTGCCCCCCCATTCCTCGTCCCCCTGAAGTGCCTGTGTATTTTTTGACCTGATGCCCCTGCAGTGTTCTCTCTGTGTTGTTGCAGGAGTCAAGTGGGGCTTTGGCCTATGTGATGTGGCCCTGTGGGCCACGGACATTGTGGACTGGGCAGTGTATCTCCATTTGTATATATGTATATACTGTTTTGATTTTGTAGCACGACTTTCCACTATTTTATCTTATTACACTCACTTTATTCAATTCCTGTAGTCCTTGCATTATTCCTGAGGGGTACGGGGTGAAAATGTAATGTTACTGCATCTGTTTGTGTGTATGGTGTTGGGGGTGGGGGTGTAGCGTGTTGGGTGTGTGTGTGTCACTCTCTTTTTTCTCCCCCCTCCCTTGTGTGGTATGCGTCAGTACTCACTGTGGTCGTCTTCGCTGACGTTGGTGTTCATAGTGAAGAAGAAGATAGACGAGCATGGGGAACATCTGCAACTCAGGCTCCATGGCATCATGGTTCTTCCTTGAGTCTCCAGAGGTGGGTCCTTCTGTGTACTGTTTCCTCCGTGCTTTTGATGTCGTTGGTACCACCCCGGAAAAGGTGGCGGATAGGCCTGTTGTAATAGTGTGGCCGGTACATTGTCTTCCGCCTGGCTGATGGCGGTGACCGCTGCGGTGATTGTTGCTACCGCCATGGCGGTCGGTGTGTTAAAGTGTCTGACTTTGTGACCAGTTTCTGCTGTGGTCATAATTCCATTTTTTTTACCACCGGCCTGTTGGCGGTCTTACCGGTGCTTTATCACCGACCGCCAGGGTTGAAATGAGGGCCATATACTGTAACAATCCTTCCGTCACATTCCATACACTTGCTGATGCAAAGGATCAGAAAATTCAGGACTCCACAACACCCATCGACAGGTGAAGTTCACCATAACATCAACTAATTGTACGCAAGCTATCCACATAAATTGACAAGATAGAACCAAAAACAATTTCTTACCTTGTTAGTGAATATCTGTCTTGCATTTCCCCTCATTTTGAGGAGCAGTTACTTGCCTTTCCAGGGTGCATATATAACTGCTACACTTTCCAATAGTCCTCTTTTAAAATTCAGTTGGTGGATGGGGATTTTGTTGACATGTGACTACTAGCTAGGTCTAAATAGCTCAGATTGGGATTGCATTATAACTCAGGAATGGCATCACAAATGTAGTCACTCATAACTTTACCCCATTACAATACACACACATCATAATAACATTAAATACATATAAGCATAGAATGTTGGCTACATTCTCAAAGTGACCATCTCCTAACAACTACCACATATCTTTGTTAGATGTGATACCAGGGATTCCCTCTCTCCATATCCTCACCCCCATTTACCACCCAACCAAATAGCTTGGAAAAATGGATAATATGGCACACATTAATAAGCCCACTTTGGCAACTTCAAGACATGCTTCAGATGTCTTGACCATACTTTGTTTCAGTACCCCCTCAGAAATAGTGTGCAGAGCAATTGTAATCTGTTGCATTTGCACAATATCAGCATACAACGGTGCTTACATTTATGCCTTAACGCTGAATCATTTCTCCATCCAGGTTCTCAGGGTGGGACAAAGAACAAAGGTCAGTGTCTGCAGGAATGTGACCAAGTAGTTTCCGCATATTTTACCTGAGATGCTACTTTGGTTGCTGCATCACAGTGATTGGACAGTGTTGAGTCAAAGTCCAATGGTGGACTATGTCACCTGCCACATATACCATCATAAGACACCACTGTTGTGCTATCTATGATCTCACATGCAAATGTGCATATTTCTATAAAAAATTAATACGCAAACATGCTTATTAAAACAATTGTTCCATCTTACAACTACAAACAGAGGCTATCCTGTTTTAGGTTTAAACCTGTAATAACTGATAAAACCACACTGAAAGGGAAACAGCCCTCATTTGTATAAATATATAAATAATGATAAACAACTGCCAAACCACAAACTAAAATGCCGTTCAAGGATAGGAAAGTCTGAGAGAATTTATCAATTTTTATTTCTTCCTGAAGGGGCCAACACAATGTAACTTGCATATACATGTTAGCAGTAAGAAAGGGTAGCCTATGATTATTCTGTTTGAGGTTTGTTATGTATGTTGAGGGATGTCACTAAAATATAGTTTATTCTGCCTTTCTCTCCAGCTTTGTGTGCTTGGGTTAACGGTGCAGGGATTGGAAGCAAGGTTAGGGCTGATTTAATTTTTTTAGACACTGTGGGGAACCGGGAATGTTAAACTCTTTTTTGATCTTTTAGCAGTATTTAATTCTTTCATTGATTGGTGATATGGTTAGCTCATAAGAATCTTGGCCAATATGTACTCTCAAATTTACCCATAGACTCAGAATAGGTACATCCTCTGATATCTCAGGTCATTTTTGTAACAAGTCAGAATTGAGAGGAGGTCAACTGCCAAAGAACCCGGGCTTTGAACATTCAGTAAAAGGTGTAGTGAAGAGGGCTGTCACCCTGTACATTGGATAAATCATGACACAAGACTTTCCACATACCAACAAAATTCATAGGGACAAAGGGGGATATTTATACTCTGTTTGCGCCGAATGTGCGTCAAAACTTTTGACGCACCATCGGCACAAACCGTGCACCATATTTAAAATTTGACGCCCGAGCCCGCGAACGCAAAAAAAACAACGCTTTGTGTTAATGACATGCAAGGTAGGCGTTCCCGTCCAAAAAATGACTTAAACAGCTGTGCACCTTATTTATGCTACTGCGCAAAAATGACGCACGGCCAGGAGGCGGTGTCGGAAAATGACGCACAACCCGATTTGCGTCAAAATATAACGCCTGGGTCAGGGCAGGCGTTAAAATGGGGGAAACACACCACTACTTAAGGAAAACACACAGAAGCAACAGCAGAGCTCCAAAAGGAAGACATGGAGGTGCTTTTCATCCAGCATGCACGCAGACGCAGAGCACAGGACCAACAACAGTGGCTTCCACAACACCAGCAGTGACCCCAAAGGCAACGCAGAAGGCAAGAGAGTATATTCCGCACCAGAACAACCCTTATGGGAATCCGCCAACAAGACATCATTCAGAGGTACAGGCTTCACTGGCAAGCCATTCAGCAGCTGCTGCGCAACATTGAGCCACAGTTGGCACCCAGCTTGCGGACACCCCGCACCATTCCACCAGAAACCAAGCTGCTAGCTGTACTACACATGTTGGGAAGTGGCTCCTTTCAAACCACTGGCGCCCTGGTTGCTGGGATCTCACAGCTATCATTCTTCGCCTTCCTAACCAAGGTACTGGATGCCATCATCTCACTCCCACCCGCCACATCAGCTTCCCCAACACACAGCAGAAGCAGCAGGAGACAAAACAGGGGTTTTACCAAAATAATGGCTTCCCACACGTCCTTGGTGCCATTGACTGCACACATGTACGCATTGTGCCACCTGCTGCAACCGAACATCTATACTGCAACAGGAATCACACACACTCCATCAATGTGCAGGCCATTGTCGATCATCGGGGATTGATCACCAACACCGTGGCAAAGTATCATGGGAGTGTACATGATTCATTCATCTTCCGTCACTGCACCATCAATCAACACTTCCAGGATGGACGATATGGAAATGGCCTACTTGTTGGTAAGTACAGAAACCTACTCATATACACACTGCACAGCAACCCTCTAGGACACACAACACATGCACCACAACATTGACACGTGGACAGGAACACACTTAGGTTGTGACACC
The DNA here is from genome assembly GCF_031143425.1 of Pleurodeles waltl. Lineage (NCBI taxonomy): Eukaryota > Metazoa > Chordata > Amphibia > Caudata > Salamandridae > Pleurodeles > Pleurodeles waltl. The sequence goes on along the minus strand of NC_090442.1, from coordinate 926,373,342 downwards.
GCTAGGCATGTTTGATATCCTCACCCAATGGGAGACACACCTAGGGACAAATGACCGTTCCAAATAACAACTGATGCCCCTCCACAGACACAAGGGAAAATGTAAAACAACACAATGACAAACATATGGCCCCAACTGGCAGTACATCTGGGAAGATTAAACTTTCAATATCACATCACTAACACTCAATCCAACACCCTTTAAACCAATACGTACTGTGTAAGGGGTGTGTAATGTGTTTTGCTGCAGGTCAAACACTATGACACACATAGCATGATGATGACTACAATGAAGGTCACGTGCAATCATTGAGTCTGTACCAATATCTCACATCACTCCTGCTCTCACATTGCCCACTACCAAGAAGCAAGTGGACTGTGCGAAGAACCCATCTTGATGGGACAATATTGAAAGTGCACATTCCTACACATACGCATTGCGACAAATTAACACTCACAACAGATGTACTGCCATACGGACCTTCTGAAACTCTAAATGACATCCTCACAACCAAGTTAGCTATCTGAACCTGAACATGTTCAGTAGTATAGCTACACGTTACAACCTGAGTCGACTTGGCAAGAGAAGAGGAATAGGCCTGCAGTGAACTTGTCACACATGTGAAATTAGTGCATAGTCAATTGTTAACACGTCAGTGCTTACAACGTACGGAGATGTTTGCACATTGTCACCTTGCAAAATGTAAGGGTCTCACTGATGCTTAAATTAATCTATTGCATATATCAAATTGTATGGGATGTCCAGGGTACATAGATGCAACCATGTTACCACCACTGTCGAATTGATTCTGTGTATGGAAGTATCATCTCACCCCCAGTTAAGACACAGGGACACCTATTTCACAAGTCACAATGCAAGGGAGTACACACTGTACTGCAACTCTACAATAATACTGCTGATATCCGGTCAACAGCCAAACACCCGTTCAGATAAGGAAACAACCCAATGCTGATGGTACATTCTAGAAGCCTAGGAATCCACACAATAACACAAACACCAATGAGTCACAGACAACACAAGAGAACAACTGCCATGCAAGGTGATATTTATGGTGCAAGGTACATCAACATGTTCTCACTCATTTTCTCTTTCAGCTGATCAGGGGTATGGGATCCAGCCATGGATTATGAGCCCATTTGCAAACCCAAGCACTGCAGCAGAGCATGCCTATAATGAGGCACATAGGACGACACGCACCATAGTCGAGAGGACCTTTGGCATCCTGAAGTCAAGATTCAGGTGCCTCGACATCACCGGAGGCAGCCTCCTATACTCACCTGAGATGGTGTGCAAAATAATTTTGACCTGTGCCATCCTGCACAATATATGTGTAAGGAACATTCCCCTATATGAACCCGACCCACAAATGCCTGAAGAGGAGGAAGAGGAGGATGCTGTCCATCAACATGAGGGAGACCATCCAAACACAGCTGCAGGATTGCGTTGGAGACAATATATTGCCCAAAATTTCTTTTAACTCTACTCGCCCATCACCACTGTCTTACCATATGTAAATAAACACCTATACTAATCACTGTATCATGGTCTGGATAATCATTTTTGGATAACATTATCTCTAACTTTCAGAATCAGAGTGTAGCCTAATGGAGCATTGCTGAAATACCAATTAGGACACAGAACATTCCTAAACTAGTTAGATGCGTATGAATGTACAGCCACATTCACTCACACTGTAAATGACATATATCCTGTTCATATCACATTTGAAGGGCAATAGCATAGGGCCACACCTATATCACAAATACATGTTGGCAACATGGTTCATCGCAGCATATGGCACACAACTAAGACACCGTCAGTCAATAATGGAAAAAAATGCCTCATACATGAGGCAGTGAATGTGCTATTGCATTGGTAACAGGAATGTATGATCAGACCCTTGACAGCAGTAAGTCATACATCACCTATCTTTGCAAGGACTATGTGTGACTAGATTTCCATAGAAGCAGCAAATTCATAGCACAAGTGCCCCAGGTGTGACTAGCATTGCTCACATGACATCCCCTGCACATGGCAGCCCATGTCCTAAGTCCTGACACACCCATGTTCCCGGTCTCACCCCACCCTTCGTCAGAGGTTCCTGGAATGGTAATATGTGTCCCCATATAATCCCTCCTCTACACACTCCCAGACTCACAATGTAAATCCAGTGTGCTACCCTCTTTAGTATGGTATGTCATAGTCATTGTACTTCTGTCTGCATGGACGTCAGGTTAAATAATGCACTGGCTTGTAGTCTCTAAGCCCTGCTTCCCATGTGAAAGGTACTGTTGGCCATTTGAACTTGAATCCCACCTACAGGACATGTGAGAGACTGATGCTGCACACACCTGTAAGCACCTCCACGGACACCAGCCATTTGAACATGCACTGCCCTTGCAGCTGCTTGGAACAGCATAAAAGCAGCCATTTCATCCACAACACTGTAATGCCTTGCCGTATAAATCAGCTGTGTAACACAGTGTCAACATCAGGGCAGTGCGCGCTCTACGGGTGACTGGAATGCAAAAACCCAGCACTTATGAGATAACGTAATTCATGCATTATGCTAATATGCTGTTGTTTAACCTTTTGCATTGCAGAGTTTAATCCTGAAGACTTATATTCAAGGTGCTTATAAATACTGTTCATTTGCAATGTACTGCTGCAGGCTTTCAGAGTGTGTTAGGGTGTGGTCCCTTTCCAGGGCCTTCTAGAAGCTTTTTCTGCAGCATGACTGGGTGTGGTTTGTGGGCTGGGCCAGACTCTATATAATAGTGCTCACTATTCAGAGGTCTCGGTGCAGAGCAGCAACAACTTCCTGAGCTCCTGTTCCGGAGGCCTACTTTGATCTTCCAGGCCTTGCCCTTCATTGTATTGGCGGTCCTTGATCAGGGCGGTAAGACGGAGGTCGGGCTGGGTTCCTGATCCCGTTTTCAAAGGCATTCAAGTTCTTTGGCCTAATTTTCATGTTGAGAGAATTTACCTTGTGCTTGTGAATGTGCTCTTGGTTTTTTCTGACATTTACATGGTGGCATTTGAATCGGCAAGACGCGCAATTCATTTCTTGTGTTTAACGCTTGATATTCACTGTGCGCTACCATTTCTTGGCAGTTACATGGTGGCATTCGAATCGACAAGACGCGTGATTCATTTCTTGTGTTTTAACTCTTGATATTCATTGTGCGCTACCATTTCTTGGCAGTTACATGGTGGCATTCGAATCGGCAAGACGATCGATTCATTTCTCGTGTTTAACTCTTGATATTCATTGTACGCTACCATTTCTTGGCAGTTACATGGTGGCATTCGAATTGTCAAGACACGCGATTCATTTCTCGTGCTTAACGCTTGATATTCACTGTGCGCTACCATTTCTTGGCAGTTACATGGTGGCATTCGAATCGACAAGACGCGCGATTCATTTCTTGTGTTTTAACTCTTGATATTCATTGTGCGCTACCATTTCTTGGCAGTTACATGGTGGCATTCGAATCGGCAAGACGATCGATTCATTTCTCGTGTTTAACTCTTGATATTCATTGTACGCTACCATTTCTTGGCAGTTACATGGTGGCATTCGAATTGTCAAGACGCGCGATTCATTTCTCATGCTTAACTCTTGATATTCATTGTGAGCTACCATTTCTTGGCAGTTACATGGTGGCATTCGAATCGGCAAGACACGCAATTCATTTCTCATGTTGAACTCTTGATACTCATTGTGCGCAACCATTTCATGGCATGTACATAGTGACATTCGAATCTGCAAGACTCGCAATTCATTCCTTTTGTTTAATTCTTGATACTCATTGTGCGCAACAATTTCATGGCATTTACAGGGTGACATTCGAATTGGCAAGACCCGCGATTCATTCCTTGTGTCTAACTCTTGATACTCATTGTGCGCAACCATTTCTTGGCATTTACAAGGTGGCATTTGAATTGGCAAAACGCGCGATTCATTCCCGCAATTCAAAAACTTGATGTTTCAGATCGCTTGCAGTGTGCGCGATCATTTTATTTCATGGCATTAGCATATTCTTGTTGAAATCAGCAATGTGTGCAATTCATGTTTCTGCATTTAAAACTAAGAGTTAAAATTCTAGATGTTACATTATATGTGCATAATAAGTCCCTTAATACAACTCCTATTGTTTTCCAGAAAAACGTTCAGATTATTTTCTTGTCCTCATGCAAAAAGACCATGTTTGATTTTTGAAAACAATATTCTAGAGGGTTCTTATGTTCCTAGTCAATGTGTAACTTTTCATTAAGAGATTCATTGAGAAGTTGTATTAATCATTCTTGATTCCTTCTCAGGTAACCAGACGTCTTGAGGCCTAGTTATTTAGTCCATGCTTAAGTTATCCATGGTTACAGTATGACAATGCTTAGAATCATAGTCTAGTAAAAAATAATGTGATATAATTTTTATATTGTGTGTGTTTAACCTTTTTGTTTCCTACAGGTCTCCCTCCCAGCTGTTCCCATCCTAATCCCCTTTCCCCCCGCTTGGACTCTCTCAGTCTCTGTGATTATTCCATCAGAGTCTGGGAGCTGTCTGGTGGTGGACATGTTGGGAACGTGCGCAGACCCCGAGGATCTGGTCTCCCTGACACACAGCACTTGGGTTAATGTGTTACTTTCCAACGCACAGGACAAACACACTTTTCCGTTTCCACTGTCTTGTTCCTCCTTTGACCACTCTCAATCTGACCACTGTGTATTTACCTTGTGAAATGTTTGGATCCTGATTGACCCTGCATCCTGTTAGCCTGACTGGCTCCTGTCTTAGCGTTACCCTAAAGGTTCCTTGGGCCTACATTGTATCATAGTTGCTTTCCAAACCCTCATATTCCTCCTGAGGTATTGTGTCAGGTGGTTCTACAATGCATACTCAAAGACATTGTGTGGTATAATCAGTTTATTTATTGCACCATGGGGGGAAACTTGTTTCCAAATAGCCCAATCATGGCCTACCCCTTGTCTGGGTCTCATGTATGCATGAGTGACAAATTGTGACAGTGTACCATGGCTGTATGCAAGGATTGGGTATGGTGCCTCCAGCACAACAAACAACGTCAGATAATGTGCATGAAATGTCTACACATGTTAGGACCCTGACAGTCCACACGCTGATTCACATTGCTCCCAACATATTGATGGGGCTTGTGTGGTGAATAGCTGTGAGAGTAATCAGCACAGAGGCACTGATGTTCCCCGATGCTGTGGGAATTTAAAGGCCAACCTGTGTACAAATTCTGTGAGGAAACCTGCCGGTATAAGAATCCTGAGACATTAACTTTGTCAGCACACCAAGGTTGCCCTGTTGACAGTCTCATAACATGTCTGCAGTGACAGGGTTGGACCATCCCTATGTGTGTTCTCAAATCCCCATTGGCTTTCCTTCTATTGATCTGCAAAGAATACTTTGTAGATACAGGAAATAGCTCCACAGACTCATGACTAGACCAGCACGTAACTGTGACAACATAGACCCCAATAATTATACAGGCTAAACATTGGCCCACACACATGAACCAGACACCTTTGTGCTTTTTACCACTGGAAATATGTGAACACGTGCTGCTTGGTCTGCTGGTCCTCCACTGCCACAGGAGAGACATGGCTCATTTATATGACTCTAACTGTGGCGTAACATTACAATTGTGTATTATATTTGGGACTCTCTGTCACAAACACGGTACTATGATGCCAAAGTCATTCCAGTTCTTACCCATCTTTTAGGGTTTGGATGTGCTATTTGGTGATAGGACATTTGTAGGCTGGCTTGCCATGTACTTACTCAGGGACTATCAGTGATCTGTATGATGATATGGGCTGTTACAGGTACATCAGATGTATTGTCTGATTTACTTCTTGAGCCATTTCACACAATGCAGTACCCAATGTTTGGTTTTCTATTTGTCTTAACAGCAGCTAATATGACTCCCATCCAGCTTCGAGAGTTTCAACACAGGGCAATGCCTTACTGTCACATTCTGGATGTGGAGTCTGGGTACCGCAACATGGCACGATGATATCGCCATGAGAGAGCCTCCGGAGTATGGAGGGCATTTGCACAAGGGGGCCCTTCCGTGTCCACCACAGCCACCACCACCACTACCACCCAGGTGGCACCAACAGCAGCTGGGACCTTTGCTGGACCATCTACAGCAACAGCACCAGGACCAGTCACAGCACCACCTGCACCTCAGCCTACGGACATGGCACCGACAAGGGCTCATACTTCATCGATTGGCACCCAGACCACCCCTGATGCAGCCATAGGCCCTGCAGCTTTTGCCCAGATGCAAAGGAACTTGGACCATATCCTACAAAAAATGACCAGACTACAGCAGGAGGTGGCACAAGTTAACGGGATGGTGCGTGCCATTAAAAAGACCCTGAGGAGGGCAAACTTGTAGGCTTCTACTCCAACATGATTCTCTCACCTCCCTCCTCTTTCCTGGTTCTTTAACTTAGTGGGTTTAGAGGGCTTAGTGTTAGGTTAGTATAGGCTGTTAGTTTAGTCAGTAGTAGTGGGTGGGGGGTTCAAACTTTTTTCAACTGTTTTTTATTATGTGTGTGGGTAGTTGGGTGGGGGCCAATTTTGGGGTTTTGGTGTTTAAAAAAAAAATATATATATATATATAAATATATATATATATACAAAGAAATACATACTCTCACCTCCCTCCTCTTTCCTGGATCTTTAACTTAGTGGGTTTAGAGGGCTTAGTGTTAGGTTAGTATAGGCTGTTAGTTTAGTCAGTAGTAGTGGGTGGGGGGTTCAAACTTTTTTCAACTGTTTTTTATTATGTGTGTGGGTAGTTGGGTGGGGGGCAATGTTGGGGTTTTGGTGTTTAAAAAAAATATATATATACAAAAAAATACATATTTGTTTAGTATAAGATAGTATGTGCTTAGGTTAGTATCTGTTGTCCTCCATGTGTCCCGTCTTATAAGGGAGGTGGGGGGTTGAAGTTTAGATCGTTTAGTTAAATGTGATAAGTAAGTTTAGCTTAGGTTAGTTAGGGACAGTTGTGGGTAATGTGTAGTTAGAGTAGAATAGGTTAGGTTATGTGTTTCCCCTGGTTTTAGCTTCTGTTTTTACGGTTTAATAAATATCTAGGTAACCCTTTATAGTAAGTGTCACATGCTTGTAAATCAGGGCCTTGCCATGAGTGAACAGTGTCTCTTTTGTATTAGCTTTTGTGTCCCATGCTGCAACCAGATCCCAACTGAGCTGTTACATTGGCAGCTACACCAAAGCTACTTAGCTAAGAGTCGGCCATCCATTGCACCCTCCACTCACGGTTACTATGGATCCCAAAGTGTGGTTATTTTGTGCTGTATGTTTTCAAAGTCGCATACTTTGCTACCACATTTGGTATTGGGGACACTGTGTAAAGTCTGCCTGCAGCCTGATGTCCCAGCAAATCCTTATAAGGTGAGTGGTAGTATGCTCTCATGTAGTATGGTATACATAACTCACGCCTATCATTTTTTACAATGTTCAGCACGGTTACTTATTTGTATGGAAACTCATACACATCCCTTCATGCTGTTTGGTGTGTGTTAGGTAAAATTTGGCGAATATGTCACATACGTAAGTTTTGACTTTCAGTGACAATCGAAGGGACTTTTTTCTGGCTTAGACATCCCTTGAGGAAGCGTTATTCTGTACAACACAGCATTTTGGTGGATAGTTTATATTTTGCTCAGAAATAACCCTCAGGGAGGGCAGATGATGGTACAATCCAGGCCATTGTGCATAGTTATCAGCCAAGAATCATTCAGGTCAGGTGTCTAGACAATCAATGCTCATTGACCTGAGGTTAACATCACTGATGGCCTTCACGGTTGATCTGTCACATTGCACAGAGACAAAGTTGTTGTGTAAGTGCTACTTATTTAAAAGTGCTTTAGTGCTATATGTACATTTTCCATGATTGTGAGTCCATTAGTGTGACATCTTCCATTGTGATGCTACACAAGTGCAAAAGGACATGTCATTGGACATGCTTGGGTGAAGTGTCAGACAGTGCAGAGGGTCAGGATTTGCCAATCAGTTAGTGAGAGACAATCACAGGGCAGGCTGACAAGATAAACAGTGGGTTAAAGAACAGTGCTTGAGTACAGTTGTTGCAAGACTGGCATGTTACAAAGCACAGGACCTTGGTAATAGGTGGCCATGTGGCAGGGACTAGTGCTACTGGGTACTCTTACGAGTGAAGGTGATCTGCTCCACGTCTTCATTTTCTGATGTGTGTGTTGTCTCCTCTGCCCTTGGTGGTGGTGGTTGTGAAGGGGCAACACACACCTCAGTGTTTGAAGACGTGGAGTCAGACATCCGGGTAGCTGCTAACTGTGGGGGTCTTAAGGGCAGTACTGCAGCAAGGAAGAGCTGCTGGTTCTTAGGAATAGCAGCCACATCACGGTGGTAGGTAGCCAGGTCGGCCCTGAGGGGTTCAATATTGCATTTGTGCACGCGTTGACAGGATTGTTGTTGTAGGTGTTGGGTCAACTCTATTACAGCTGTGCTGATTTCCTTCAACCTTTTTTCAACTTCTTGCATGATTGTTGTTCGCCCTTGCATAGCTGCTGCCTGTTCTTCAGTTGACACCATGCATGAACGTACCCCCTCTAGGCTGGCTGCCATAGTTTGCATCCCCACCAGCACCTCCTTGGCCAACTCCCGATGTACTCCAACTACAGTTTGCTCAAAGCTGGTGCCAGGGTCGCCAGAGTCCTCAGCTGTGTAGGAGCTGCCAGGTCGTACAATTGGGGTGGTGGGTGTGTCCTCCGTGATGGCTGCTGTATCTGTGCTCCTCCGTGTGACTGAAGGTGGGCTCTGGAGGGTTCCAAGGACATCTTGGAGAGTCTGCTGGCTGATGTTTGTCAGCTCGTCATCCATGTCATCAGGGAAGTCCAGGACAGGCATATCCGCAGGAGAGCCATCGTCCTCTGCAATGAGATACGGTACAATTAGTGTGTCTGTGTTGTGGGCTTTGTAATGTGACATGCCTGCCTTCCGATCATTGTAACATTGTGATCTTGGTTCCTGTTCATTGTTCCTGTCTTTCATATTAGCATTCTCCCAGGCCTATGCCCCACCTGCATGTCACATGTATTGTGGTCAGTTTGTGGACTTCTCAGCATCACATCCTCTAGGTGTTGGTTCTGGCCAAATTGTGAATTGCCACCTTCTTGTCCTACTCAACCCTCCGTCTACTTCCATTCTCATGGTGAGGCCTTTCACTGGCTGTGGGTGCTCTGATGGCAGAAGCACCACACTTAATAATCTGGACCTGCCCCAGCCTCTGATCTTTCACGTCCACCTATTTGTAGTTGAGATGTAGCATATACTTTGTCTAGCTTTGTAATGGCACGATATGGATGTCAGCATTGGTAAAGTGTACTGCTGATGTTGGGTAATGTGTGGTACATTGGATTGCACTGATAGTCGTAGCAGTGTTCTATTTCCGCCTCTGACTGTGCAGGTGTATTTCTGTAACTAGTTACATGTGTCCTCCCCCTCAATGCTGTTGTCTGAGCAGTATGACATTTGGGATGTTGCATGGTTTCATTGGAGCTATTGTGACCCAGGCACAGGGTGGACCCTGACATATGCAGCATGGGTATGACATTAGTGCTGTGTACCTCCTAATGTTAATGACAATGGCTGATGTTTGTAGCAACTTTAGACAATCACATTTGACAGGATTGGAACATTTGTCTAGATTTCAGGGAATTGATAACATTGTCATCCTGAACCCTCTGATTTGGGTGTGTTTGATCCATGGGGACGTTACTGCCAATAGCAACTTGGCCTGCACACACAGCAGAGGTGGTAGTGGCAACTGTTGTCAATGTTACATTCCACTTGCAGGTATGGCCGGAGGTTGTTAATTGGGCCCTTTTTAATGTAGGGAGAATACTGGCTGATGTGTGATGTGCTGACAGTTTTACATTGTACCCTGCCCTGCTGCCCTGGCTTTACCTTTGCAACATCCTTGGCATGGCAGTATACCCCCATGCAAAGGTCGTTGGTGTTGTGTAGTAGGGTGCCCCAGGTTTCCTCAGAACAGGCCATGCCCCCGTGCCGTGCCCCTTTACCCATTCCACTCCCTGAATATGATGACTTACATGCATTTTGTAGTAGGTATGTCCACCCCCCGCTTATAGTTAACATTTGTGCATTTTAATTCCCCATGCGACTTACCCTGCATGTGCATTGTCTCCTGGTAGTCTGTGCTGTCCTGTCCTTGAATCCCTGTGACGATCTCCTCAGGGATGACAGCTACCACCATCTCCTCCATGTGGTCCAGGGCCTCCTGGTGTGCTGGACTCCCACCTCCAGTCTGCAGTGCTGCCTTCCTGTTCCTGGCCATCTTTTCCTTGGTCCTGCGCTTGCAGTCATGCCAGCGTTTCTTGCACTCGATGACTGTTCTCTGTACTTCTGCCACACTGTTGATCTTGTCAACAATTTGTTGCCATATTGCCTCTCTCCTACCGATTGGCAACTTTGAGGTGACAAACAGTTGGTGCTGGTGTTCCGTCACCTCTTTAACAAAAATTTCCTGCTCCTCTGCACTCAAGCGACACTTTCTTTTCTTCTTCTCCCTGTCCTGGGTCTTCTCTGGGTCCTCCTGGCTAGTTCCTGGTCTGTTGTCATCTTCCTGGGGTCTGTGCAAGCATCTGGGATCCATTTTGGCTCTCCTATGCACATTTTGCATTGTTTGTGGCGCTTTTTGACGCAATTGTGTCAAAAACGGCGCATATCCGGTTTGCAGCATCAAAAACCAGCTCACAGTCATTTTCGCAACGTTAACGTAATTTTCCTTTATGACGTGACACAGTGGTTTGAGTAAAAAAAAATGACTCACACCTGTGGTTTGCGCCGCCGTGCGTCAAAGTATAAATTTGACGCCCGCACGGCGCAAAGAAAAAGGCGTTAGCCGGCAGTAATATTTTTTACACAAAACTGCGTCAGCGCAGTTTTGCGTCAAAAAGTATAAATATGGGCAAAAGTGTCCCATTGTTATACATGATACCTTCAGCGAACCCTGGCTCTGTTCTCATCTGCACTTTAATGTGAGGGTTTATAGAGGTCACTGTTACAGTGTTAACAACAACATTTCAAGTACCAGAATGTAATGTGATTTCTGTTAAAAAGTCAGGACTGACAAAGTAAAACATTTGCCGTGGGGACACTTGGCAGCTATGAATGTCCACACAACACCAGCACCACCTAACGTAGTAAGTGTGAGGTTTTGGTGTACTATGAGATATGGCTGTGGGGCCTTATTGTGACGCCAACCCAGCGAACCGCTAAATGAGACTACTTAACTGGGTCTTGTAAGGCATCAAATTAATAGTGGAATGGCATGCAACCTGATAAAGTTGCCACTCTGTGCTCCAGGGAGCCCAGCGGCCTCACAAAGGTTCTGGTACACATACAGTTATCTGACAGCCTTGCGAGAAGTACGAATGACTCCCCAACACAGAAACAAAGGCAGTTGCTGAGGCATGAGGTGTCACCTCCTCCACCAGGATGGCCACTCAAGGTGTTAGCCCAAAAGGCCAGCTGCTTCAAGGGTGAAGAGACCTCTGTGAGGGAAATAGCACCAACACCACTGAGCAGGATGCCTTTTGTTCCTGAAGTAGTAGAGACAGGGTCAAGAAGGGAAAACTTGCTTTTAACCCGATTCTACCATGGGCGTGTAGCCCTCTGGTAACCACACCTCTGGGATGAGCTACTAAGCTCCTAAGAACAAAAGAAGTGTTGTGCCATATTCTGGGAAAGCCACACATCACAGGAGCTTCATCACTAGGTAGGGGACCCAGAAGCACATTGGCTAGTGACCTCATGGTCCTCTCAGCACACTTTCCTGCGCACTCTGACCCTCAAACATGCTGAAATCGGAGAGAGGACCAAAGAAGATCTGCCCAGCTGCCCCTGAAGCTGCACAAAGAGAAGCTACAGAGTCAGAAGGACTGAACCTGCTGCACTTTGGGGTAGCAAGGTTTGGACTGTGCCTGCAGCTCCTGGCTTGGGAAAAAGTTGAATCCCAGCCCCAACCTACAGTAGTGACATAAGGGATCAGTCAACTGATCTCCTGAAATCAGCTCCAGCAACACAAGTGCTGAAGTAGCCTGAACTGATAAGTTGGTAGTCACTGCAGACGTTTTGCCATTCCCAGTGGTCAGGTTCCCAAGAGAACAAATCTGAGATAGCCAAAAGTTACATCCAAGTCTGCCTGTCCAGGGAGTGCTATCCAAGTTTTACCCCAACTGCACTGCAACTGACCAGTAGCCCAGCTTCGGGTGGCCTACTACTGCAGCATAGAGGACTTCGAGGGACCCTGATCTCTGTGGCCAAGTTCATCCCACTTCACTCATGGACCAAGGAGCATCCTCAAAGACAACACTGTCAACCACACCACAACTGGGTAATCCTTTCAGCATATTTTGCCTGTATCCCTCAGCATCAGGACCACTCCATTGAAGGCTATGGTGGTTGTCCTGTAAAGTTTTGATTATGCTTCAAAAATGTTCCGGTGACCAGGTAGCTGTCAAACGTGTCCACTCTGACCCCCTAGACCACAGCCCTGTCAGATTGGTTGCCCAACCTAGGCCAGGGTAGCCAAACTAACTGTTTAAAAAAATCAAAAGTTTTCAGTTTTTGTTGACCAATGTGTGTTTGCAGTTGCATTTAGAACTGATAATATCTTCTAAAATCTGTATCTCAGGAACCCTCTTGTGGATTTTGTTAATCAAAGTCTCTAACAATTCATAAAAATATAATCTACTTTCATAAATTTGTGTCTTCATCCTTTCACATGTCTTTTCTTCCTTATTTTGTTTTATTGGTGCTGTTAAATGCTTTACACATAGTTCCTTTGCCAAGCCTTACTGCTCGCAGCCACAGCCACCCAGGTTAAGTAACCAAGCCTGACTGGATCCAAAACAATATTTGTGAGTGTACTGCATGATAACCAGTAACCCTGTGTTCACCATTGGGGCTACTATCCTTATCCACAGCAAAATGACAGCTTAAAAGTGTTGCTTTTAAAACTGACAGTGAAAACACTGTCCTTCCAGTATGCAGTGGCTGTCTGGGTGCCATTTTATATTTTGTCACACACAGTGAGGCACAACCAGTTCTGTAGCCCTGGGTGGAAACTCTGCCTTACATCCCCTGGGTACCATATACTGGTGACTTATAAGTAAGTAAGTCCTTACCAATTGGGTGTATCCAAATCAACATGTGATTTCTAGAGGGTGAGAACACTGGCACTGAGGTATGGTTGTCAGGCCTCAGTGCACTATCAGAGTCAAAAACCAGCAGGAAGAGTCTACAAATGTGGTGGTTAACATGCGAAAAGAGGCATTCCATTACATAGCCCCCTTCCGCATGAAAGGTGATGCTCATCAAACCCTTATCCTGGTCATTCTCATCAGCTAAGTAGAAGACATCTGGAGTGGCATGGTCAGTCCCAGGTCTGTGTTCTACTGTAACGTCCATACCCTGTAGGGAAATGGACCACCTTAACAACTTGGAGTTCTCCTTTCATCTGCATCAACCATTGTGGCCAGTTTTAACTGTGAAGTGCATCCCAAACAATTAGGGCCTTAGCTTCTTCAGGGACCAAACCACAGCAAAGGCTTCCATCTCAATCGCACTCCAATGCTGCTCTCTGGGGAGGAGCCGCCTGCTGATAACGGCAACTGTTTGATCTTGACCCTGGCCATATAGCTGCAACAGAACTGTCCCTATCCTATGCTATGAAGCATCAGTTTGGACAAAATACTTTTTACCAGAGTCCGGTACTATTAGGACAGGTGCTGAGGAATGAGATTCCTTAAAGATGTCAAAGGACTTTTGACAGGAGTCAGTCCATATGAATTCCCTTGGCTGCCTATAGGAGGTTAACTCTGTTAAAGGTGCCACTATGGTACCACAACATTTTACAAACCTCTAATAGCACACTGTCAGGCCTAAGAAGGCTCTGACCTGAGTCTGAGTTTTTGGAGCTTTCCAGGCCAGAATTGTCTGGATTTTAGGCTGGAGAGGTTGTGCATGGTCCCTACCTAATTGGTGGCCAGGGTACACTACAGAACCTTTCCCTGTCTAGCACTGACTTGCCTTGATAGTCAGCCCTGCGTCTTGAAGGGCTTGATACACTTCCTTGAGTTGGAAAAGGTGATCCTCCCAGGAGGAACTAAAAACAGCCATATCACCTAGATATGCTGCACTGAAACTTTCCAATCCTGAATGTACTCTATTCACCAACCACTCAAAGGTAGCAGGTACATTTTGGCAACCCAAAGGACATCACTCTGAGCTAAAAGTGGCCTTCGGGGGTTAAAAAGGCAGACTTCTCCTTGGCTGTTGGTGTGAGAACCAATAACTTGATGTCAGGTCAAAGGTACTTGGATATCTTGCAGCCCCCAACTTGTCTATGAGCTCATCATCTCTAGGTATGTGGTGAGCATCAGTCTTGGTGACTGCATTTAGGCCACTGTAGTTGACACATAATCTTATCTCTGGTTTCCCTCCTTTTGGATTGATTTTGGGCACCAGAGCCAATGGCCTGGCCCATGGAATACTAGTCCACAACATGGGTACACCATGTTGTCAGACCTGGAGTCAGGGAAAACAGTAAGTTGCAACAGTCTTTCTGTTGCTGGCTTGTCAAAGTGGAAGAGAGAACTTCTCCCTCCACTGAACCATCTTTGACATTGGTTGACATCAAGCCTGGGAGAGGTTCAATTTCGACCTCTTCTCCATCATCTGTCACCATGAGCGTTGCTTCATCTGCTCTGTCATGTTGCAACTTGAGCTTATTCACTTATTGCACTCTATGAGGGATCCTTGGGGTACCAAGCATGTGACTTCCCCTTTCTTCTGCAAGATGGGATGAGGCCCAGTCCATTTGTCTTGGGAGGCTCTATGTGCCACCGGCTCTAACACCCACACCAATTGTCCAGGCTGGTATTCAAGCATAACAGACGTGTGCTACCCATTCTTAATAGTGGAACTTCACCCTTTCTTTGGAAGGTAAAGGCCCAGAGGGGAGACAGTTCCACGACTCTCCCAACCCAATGGCAAATAGGGATGATTTTAGTGAATGTATCCACATGATCCTTTTAGATGTGTCTAGCAAACAGACTCCCATGAAAGTGTTGGCATAGGAGGACAATTCAGGTGTCACCATGATTCTCCTCCAAAACAGCAATGGTCTAAGGATGGCTGTGGCAGCTAATGGTTTTCGACCCATATCCAAGTACAGGGGAAGAAGTGGAGTACTTGGAGGGAGGGATACAAGTTTTCTCAAGAATATATGTTCAATGTAGGCAAGGTCGTTAAGGTTCTCAAATGCCCATAATTCCACCCTGTAGAGTGCTGTTCTAATTGACTTCACATCATAGGTCTGGAGGGCTGCAGCTATAGGTCTGTTTGCAGTTAAATGGCGCTCCCTCAATAAAACCTTAACCAGTTGTCTGAACTTCAAGTATATAGAGTTGATATGTGCTTTCCAGGACATTATGGGGGTCATTACAACCTCGGCGGTCTTTTAACAAGACCGCCGAGGGACCGCCGTGCGGAAGACCGCCAGTAGTGGCGGTTTGCCCCTCGGCGTATTATGACCGTTGGCTGCCCTCCATCGTTTTTCCAACGGAGAGCCGCCAACAGCCATACTTGCGGGCGGCGGGGAAGTGGAGGTTGCTCCACCTTCACCGCCACGCCAACAGAACACCGCCCAGCTAATCACGTCCTGTGATTCTGCGCGGCGGTGTTCTGTTGGCGGTGTGGTGTCGGCGGAGCTGCCCCCATGGCTCCCGTCCCCTCCCGGCAGATCGACGGAACAGGTAAGTCGATCGTCCGTTAGGGGAGGGGGTGGGGGGTGTTGTGTGTTGTGTCGGTGCATGGGGGTGTGCGTCTGTGTATGTAGGGGGGTGTGTGAGTGCGTGTATGCTTGCGGGGGTGTTGTGTGTTTGGGAATTAGTGCGTGTATGTCTGTGGGTATGTCTGTATGGATGTGTGGGTGTATGTTTGAATGTGGGTGTACGTGTCTGACTGTGTGTGTGGATGTTGGCATGTATGTCGGTGTGTGCGCGTGTATGTGTGTTGGTGGTGCCTGCGTGCGTGTCGGGTGTGTATGTGTAAGGTAATGTCGGGGTGGGGAGGGCGGCCCTGCCACCTTGGGGGGGGTGGCAGGGGTGGTGGGGGGTGTAGGGGAGGGAGTCGGGGTGGGTGTGGGGTGTGGGGGAGACCCCTATCAGTGCCAGGGAAGGAATTCCCTGGCACTGATAGTGCTTACCGCAATGGATTTCATGGAGGTTCCTACCGCTGGAAATCCACGGCGGAAAGCCTGGTCAAAATACCGGCGGCGGTATTGTGACGGCCACCGGACGGAACGGAGAACCGGCGGATAACCATGGCGGTAACCGCCATGGTCATGATTCCGCAAAGTAAGACCGCCAGCCTGTCTTACAGCCGGTTTAACACCGACCGCCAGGGTTGTAATGAACCCCTTTGTCAGACAATTTTAGACTGGGATATTCAAAGGTATTGACTTGTTTTAATTTCGTACCGCCCACAGGGGGGTTCCCCCTATAAGATCTGTGTGGGTTAATCGCCATAAACTTGGTTTTTGTTTTGTTTATTTCTAGCCCTCTCAAGGTACAAATTTCTTCAAAACAATTCAGTAACACATGGAGTCCCCTTGGAGTTTTGGACACCAACAGGGTATAGTCAGTGAACAAAAGTCTGGCAATTTTATCCTTGTCTAAGGTTGGAGCATCCGAGGGCTGAGAGGTAAGGTATTCGATGACCTGGTTCAGGTATATATAAAAACGGGTTGGAACCAGTCCACATCACTGCGGTACACTTCTAGCAAAACCTATGGGATCGGTGAGCTGGCCCTGTCTACTCTACGTGCTGTTGAAAAATTGCCTTAGTGGAGGCGAACTACTAAAGCCAGAATCGCTGGAGGCATTCCCATATCACTGAGCACTTCCCAGGGACCAGATCGAAAGCAGATTTCAGATCTATGAAGGCTACATAAAGACTTCCCTTTCCAATCACTACTTCTTTCCAAAACAAGAGCATAAAACCAAAAACTTGATCGATAGTGCTCATTTTGGACCTAAAGGCAGCCTGGAATGGTGACAAGATATTATTATCAATGATCCAATCATGGATTTTTGATAGAAGAGCGCTGGAAAACACCTTCTGAACTGAGTCTGGAAGGCTTATGGGCCTATAGTTGCCAGGTGAACACCTATTGCCTTTCTTATAAATGGTATCATCTCTGCACCCCTCCATGACTCATGTATCGGTGCTGCCCTGGTGATTGCGTTGGATAACAGTAAAATATACAGATCTGCAGGAAAAGATCCCCAGGGATACCATCAGGACCAGCAGCTTTAGAGTGTACTATGGTATCAATAGAATTACATATGTCACCCAAGTTGAATAGGCCATCACAGCTGCTATTGCCCAACTGGGTAGGAGAGATAGAGACAGGGCTACTCCTAAGTAAGCTTTCCACATTAAATAGGAAGTTAAAATGATGAACCAATCCGAAGGCTGTATATTATTACCTGAGAGGGCAACCCCCCCCCCCCCCCATGGCTGTTGTTTTGACGAAAGACCAAAAAGATTTGGAGTCTTTGTGTTCCCAAGCTTCCCTTATAGACCACCATCTCTCCTCATCCCAATCCTGCCTAGCCTTGATCTGTGTCAACTTATACCTTTTCCGCAAGGTCCTAATGTGGGAAACATCTTTCAGTTTTATTGCCCTACATTCCCTAATAAACCACTGAGGTCCACCACCATGTATTGGCCGAAGCCAGGGGTTCCCAACCTTTTGACTAAAGTGGACACCCACTTTGTCACAACTGCAAGCCAAGGAACCCCACTGAATCATTATTTGGATCTGGGGACCCCCCCACTGACTTATTACTGAAAACTGTGGACCTAATCTATTAAATAATTAAATTAAATAATATTTAATTTTCTTATCAGTCACAGACCCCCTGAGTAGGCTTCGCAGACCCCCAGGGGTCCCCGGACCACAGGTTGGGAACCACTGGCAGAAATGAGAGGTTTGGCAAGGTGAACGACAGCTGTAATCTTTTAAAGAAACCAGTATGAATGTCTATGAACATGCCTCCTCATCCGACTTGTCAATTAATGCCACACAAGATGCCAGGTCTTAGCTAATGTGGCAGAGGATATCATCGTCAAGGACAACCTTACACCATCTTAAGTGGCCTCTGTTGTTTGAAGACTGGACCTCCCTGGTGAACTGAACAGGAAGGAGAGCAGTTTGTGCCCTTTCCCATGGGGACACTAGACTAAGGCAAAGGGGATTATGGTCACTGTCAGTTAGATTCCAGACTAATATGTCGTCCACCAAAAGCCAATGTCTAAGATCAATCAAGATATAGTCAGTGTGACTCTTCCCCCGAGGACCAATAAATGTACGAGCAGCATGCCTGTTGGACTTTGCCCTTCCATTGACTGCCCTAAGGCCTAGTCCAAGGGACAAGGCCTTCAGCTGCAGAGCGGTCTGAAACCACTTCTTCACGGGGGGAGCTCGAGCCTCAGTATGTGCCAAAAATCATCCTTTTCCAAGCAATCACCCATGTCGCTCAAACCAAGAAGTTCAAACGTAACATTGAAAATCCCCTGCTACTGTGAGGGCATGATTGCTAGGTCTCTCACACAGCAGATTCTCAAGAGATTACAGGGTAGTGGAGTAACTACCCCCCCTTGTTGTCCTGGCATAGATATTAAATACATCAATGGTGGTTCTTCCAGGCCCCTTAAGGCTAATACCTAAAATATCAGAGCTGTCCGTGGTCAACCATTTCACTGAGCACTGTAGAGCAATCTTCACCCAGATTAGTAGGCCCAGAGATGGACGGCCTGCTTTACTAGGGATAGCTGGAAGATGGTAAGTTGCATAGCCAGGTTTATAGGCTGGTTCAACAAGCCAGGTTTCCTGCAGAATACAAATGTCATAGGCGTCCATAAAGACATTGCAGTGGGGCAACAGTAGTTTGGACGTTAGCCCTGCCACATTCCAAGACACATTGTTTACTTTAGGTCGAACACTCTTGCCATTTGGTGAAAGAGAAGAATTGACAAGGTGGTCGGACCAGGGTACAGATGAACTGCAAGCATCATTGGAGGCAGATATAACTGTCTGAGGTAAAGTAATGGAAACCTCTTTGCTACTGAGGAACCACATATCATCTAAATAACCCTTGTCACAGCAACTACTGGCAGATCTCACAGGACCACTAGAGCTACCTGAGGAGGCCTGTGCCTTGATCAGCTGGGATCAATCTAACTTGTTGCAGGCAGAGCCATCATCTTGGGCACAATGAGGGGGAGGGTCTTGCCGAATGTGGGGCAAATTGAGCTTAAAATGAATAGTGGACCCTCCTGGGGGTTGTTTTTTTGGTCCAGATCCACTAGGTCTTCAACTAGTGCCCATTGGCTAAGAGACGTTCAATGCAGTTGAGAGGGGAACTTAAGGAGCTATGTTATCTGGCCCTCAGAATGTCTTTTCTGATTACCGAGAGACACCCTCTGCTATGGCAAATCCAATCTATGGCCTTGTTTGTCAATGAGAACCCCCTTTTATAGCACCACCTGCAAATCAAGTTTTGGTACATTGATCATAAAGATTTTACGGGGGGAAGAAATGATAAGACTATCATCGTTTCATCTATGAGAATATTGGCCGTCTCATAATACGGGAAGCGAGGTGCTAGGGCCTTTGCTCAGAGGATAACTAGAGGCAGTTCCAGCTGGTGTGCCCACAGATGCAAAACGACCCTCAGGGTGAACACCAACTGGAACTCTTGAGTTCATATTTTCAAGGGTAGGGCATGTGTGTACAATGGGGTAACCTGCGGGAGGGGGGAAAGAGTCGATAGTAGTAGAAGCTAAAACATTGGCTGTGACAGATTTAGCAGTGCCCTCCCAACATTTCCCCACCCTCTCTGCCACAAAATGCCTCACAATACCCACGAGGTCACCAATCGTAGACTTAAGGGCTGCTATTTCTGACCTTAGTACGTAAACGCAACTGGGTAAATCAGCAGTTGTAGAAGGTGGATGAGCCTGGTGGGTGAATGATTGTGCCTCCCCATCTTGGACTGAAACGGCTGAGGGACGCTGAGATGTGAAAATATCATAAGGGCTTTGAAGTGGTTGGAAGCAGTTGTTACAGGGGATGGGAAGATTGGGGGATATTATCACCAAACCATTTGGAGGATCGAAACTGGGGGATGGATTTGTGGAGCTGTAAGATGATTAATTAACTTTACGCCAAGCCCGGTCCCTAACTTTGCTAAACATTTTAGATATACTTTCCTGTTTGTTTGTCACCACATGAGGCACTGGGCTCCGGGTAGGACTCTTACAAGGTGCAGTAACAGCCGGTGGAACTAGAATTTCTTCACAGACCGACAGGAGATTGTCAATGCGGTCGAGCACATAGTTGTCACCCGTCTTCTTTATGTTTTTCCTGCACTTCTTCTCCCCAACTCCTGGTCCTCCTTTGGTCATCTTTCTTTTACAAATTGCTTCACGCAAATGCAACTTAGTTTGGGTACGCCAATGACTAAAGGCAATAGGCCAACATCCTAGGTAAAATAATGTTGCTACAAAACAAGGGATCGTGCAGTACCCGTGTCTATGAGCAAAGCCTGGGCCAGGGGTGGGCCTGTCCATGCACGTCCTGCGCATCTGGAGTGCAGCTGGAATTTATACACCCAATGGCGTCGCAACTCTCTGAGGCGGCTCCTGCCACTAAGCCCCCTGGGACAGAGAGTCCTGGACAGTGAATGCAGCGATGGTGATCCCGGCGCAGGAGGAGTGCAGCTGGAATTTGTGCGCCAGTCCCGTGGCAACTCCTGGGGGCAGCTCCTGCCGCTAAGCCCAGTGGAACAGAGAGTCCTGAACAGTGAATGCAGCGATGGTGATCCATAATCATGCCCTTCATGGTATTGTTAAATCTTTCAATAAGGACATTTCCTTGTGGATAGTATGGATAGTATGGATGGTATGGTGTGCTGAACTTATAAGTCACCTCACACCCGTCCCACATTGCTTGCAGGTAGGCAGATATGAGGTTTGTGCTTCTATGTGCAATAACCTCCTTAGCGAAACCCTCTATGGTGAAAAAAAGTAGTGTGCTAGCTACTGCAGGAGCAGCAACTATCCTAAGGGGAATGGCTTCAGGATATTTGGTGGCATGGTCCACAACCACCAGGATAGACCTATGCCCAGAGGCAGTAGGTGGGCCTGGGGGACAAACAATATCAAACCCCATCCTCTCTAAGGGAGTCCCCACCACAGGAAGTGGAATCAAGAGAGCCTTTGGCTTGTCACCAGCTTTGCCACTGGCTTGGCAGGTGATAAAGGAGCAGCAAAACTTTTTCACCTTCTCAGACATTTGGAGTCAATAAAAATGGTTGACGAACCTGTTCCAAGTTTTGGTCTGTCCCAAATGTCTAGATAAGGGGAGGGCATGGGCCTGGTTAAAGAGGAACTCTATGTACATTTGGGGGACCACCACTCTCCTTGTTGCCCCTTCTTTGTGGTCTCTTGTATTGCTGTATAGGATTCCCTCCTCCCAGTCTATCTTACGGGTACCACTGACATCTCCTTCCTCCTATTTGAAAGCCAACTGTTTCAAGCCTTCAACAGTGAGACAAGTCTTCTATCCCTGACTCAGGTCCTCCCTGGAGAGACCACCTGCTCCTTGAATTTCTGCCAAGTCAGACAAGTCTCTCAAGGCAACACACTCCTCTTCAGAGGCCAGACCCTCCCCCTGAGAATTAGGCTCCTCCTATATCTGTGGACGTTTTTCAAAAGCCTTGCCAGGCTTCCTGCCATTCTTATTGCTACAAGGGATATGGTTCACTGTTTAAGGATCCACAATCACTTACTTTTCCATTAAGGCCTTCTGTGCTCTAGTGAGACACAAATCCATTCAGGGAGTCCCAGCATTGCTGCATGAGTCCTACTCTCCACTTCTGCCCAGGCAGAAGTTTCAAGGTGATTGCCCAATAGACACTCCACTGAGATGGCAGGGAACACAGCTACTTTTCTAGGGTCCCTGACCCCCTCCCCATTCAAAGTCTTCCACAGCTATTGGATGGCACTTTGTCACATTGTCAGAGGTGACTATCTTGTGCATGTTATCTGGTAAGATCTGGCTTGGGGAAACCAGCTTGTCCATCAAAATGGTTATGTATCCCTCGAGGTCTGAACTACTGCCCCGTTTATTTTTGTCTACTGCCTGTACTTTAGGATACTGGTAGGCCAATGGGCCAAAGGTTTAACTTCCTCACCACCCAGAGAAACTAATGCGTCTTTAGTGTACCCTTTGCAGTTCCCGGGAAAGGCGTTCACACCCAATCCCTAAACTGGCTATCCTCTTTGGAGTGTCACCAGTTGGTGACTTTTTGGTGCATGCAGCATCATCCCTCTTGTGCCTAGACAACCAACAGTCAAAGCACACCCCAGCCTTTGGGGGTTAAAGTTATTTTCCTGATACCCCACCCCCCCTTTGACTGGCTATGCCACCCCCACTCCCCCAGATGTCTTTTGGGTACTCTTTGGGTTTCTGTCCTTTCTTTTTCAGTCCACCGCCTGAGGACCTTGGATATCCTAGTGCATATCCACTTATCAGCTATCTTCTCCAGATCTCTAAGGCTAGATAACTTGAAGTCTACCAGATGCTGGTGTAAGTTCTCTGAGAAACAATTGGTAAGTATGTGTTATTTAACCATTAAAGTGTTCAAGTCCTCATAGGTATCAACCTTGTTATCCTTAATCCAGCCATCCAGTTACTTCAAAGAGGCATCTACACAATCTACCCATTTCTGTGTTGCTCCCTTCTGTGTGCTTCTAAACAATTGTCTGTACTATTCTGTGGTGAGCCAAAGGGATGAATATGTACATACTTCAGGTGAGTGTAAGACTCATCCTCAAGTGTCAGTTCCCACAGCAAGGACCCCCAATTAAGTGCATCCACCCTTTTCATTCTAAGAGCTGTCTCCTAGGGTTCCAGCCACTTATTAATGTCATTCCACTCTACATATTTAGGCACAATTACTTGGGACAATCTAGGATCATAGATACCATCTTCAGGTACCTCTGCCTCTTTACTGCCGGCTGCCACAAATTCCTTGGGGTTTGATCCCCAGCTTGAAACTCTTCTCTTCTAGGGGCAACCTTCTTACTTCCAGGGCAAGCTTTCTCTCCTGAATCTCAAAGAGGGTAAGCTGGGCATCTAGGTTTCTTGGTCTTCTCACCACTGTGGAGCTCATTTTACTCCCAGACAGAGGTTTGTTCCTTGGTCTCATGGAGGGGACCACACTCTCAGTGTCCATCTTTGCGTCAGAATGGTTGCTGCCCTCTTCTTCATTGCCTTTGTTGGGGTGATCACTTCCTTCATTTTAGCCTGGTTCCTTCTGCCTTCTTCACAGGCTCTCAGTGGTTTCTCCAGTTCCTCATTCTTGGGAGAGTGACCTGAAATGTTTTTCCTCTCCTTTCACTGTGCTTCTAGCTCATTGATCCTCAATGTGGACAAGGTGGCCTAGTCGACTCCCTGGTTCCCCATCTTGAAGACCTTTGGCAAAAAGGTTTTGCAAGCTTTGTAAGCTGTGCAACTTTTTTACTTGGAAAGCAAATGCCTTATAACAGAACTTGGCAGTCTCAGAAAAACCTTTTCTCAATGTTCACTTGGATATTTTCTTTCAGTGGTCACTGACTTCTTAACTGTATGGTACAGCCAAACAAAAGTTCTGGATCCCACTGGTAGGCACCAATGTGAGGATCTGAGTGTACTATATGATATTTCTGTGGGGCCCTATCGTGCAGTACACTCACCAACACCATCTTGGGTCCAGTCAGGATTGTTTACTTAACCTCAAGCTCAGCCTTGGGTAGCTGTGGCTGCGAGCAATAAGGACTAGCAAAGGGACTGTGTGTAAAGCACCAATACAATGAAATAAGAAAGCTATGACACATGAAAGACAAAGACTCCAATTTATAAAAACAGATTACATTTTTAAGAATTTTTCCACAGGATGGTTCTGCGATACAGATTATAGAAGATATCAAGTTTAAATGCAATCGTAAAACAAGTATTGAACAACAAAAGTTATGAAAACGTTTGAAAAGTTTGAAACACTTAATTTGGCTACTCCAATCACAGCTGGGTGACCACTTCTAACAGGACAGAGGTCTAGGGGTCCAGAGTAGACACTTTTGACAGTTACCTGTCCACCAGAGCATTTTTTAAGCTAAATCAAAACTTTAAAAGACAAGCACCATAGACTTCAATAGAGTGGTCCTGATGCTGAGGGATACAAGCAAAAGATGTCAAAGGATGCTCCAGTTGTGGTACGGTAGACGGGGGGTTCTTTGTGGGTGCTCCTCGGTCCATGGGTGAAGTGGGATGAATTTGACCACAGAGATCAGGGTCCCTCAAAGTCCTCTACATTGCAGCAGCAGGCCAGCTGATGCTGGGTTACTAGTCAATCTGCACTGTATTGGGGGTGAAATCCTTAGGTGGGGGCTAGTGTCTCTTGGATAAGACGAATCTGGACTTGGATACCTCTCCCAGGTCATGCAGACTTAGATGCAACTTTTGCCAATCTCAGATTTGTCCTCTTGGGTACTCAGCGACTGGTAGCAGCAAAATGTCTCTGGTGGCTACAAACTTGTTGGGTCGGGCTATTTCAGCTCCTGGGTCCCTAGAGCTAGTTACAGGAGATCAGCCAGCTGATCCTTAGAGTCACTGGCGTTTGGGGCTGGGAGTCAACTTTTCCCCGAGCCAGCAGCCGCAGGCACTGTCCAAACTTTGCTAGGCCGAAGTGCAGTAGGTGCAGTTCTTCTGATGGTAGGTTGAGCCTCTCTTTGTGTGGTTTCAAGAGCAGCCTGGCAGTTCTTCTTCAGTCATTCCTCTGATTCCAGGATGATCTGAGGGGCAGAGTGCCAGGGGTGCCATAACTATTCCCAGGACCAGTGAGAGCAGGTCCTTCTGCCAGCTCTCATCTGCACGGTCTCTGACTCAGCTGCTAGCGCTCATCCTCTCCTGTACTCATGACCTGCCTCAACAGGCCATTCCCACCCCATGTGCTCATCGACCTGCTCCCTTCAGCCAGCCTCTTGAGCCTTCCTCTGTATCTCGCTATTCTGTCTCTCTAACATCCAGTTTCTTTGTGCCATTCTGCTTCTGTCTTGTGTTATTCTGTCTCTCTGTCATATAGTTTCCTATGCCAATCTGTTTCTGCTCTTGTGCTTTATGGTCTCTCTGTCACTCAGTTTCTTGTGCCATTCTGTTCTGTTCTTGTGCTATTCTGTCTCTCTGTCATTTAGTTTAGTTATTTTCCGCCATTCTGTTCCTGTTTTTGTGCCATTCTGTCCTGAGCGTCAGTCTGTTTCTTGCTGTGTACTGCTGCCCTCCTGCTGCGCCCTCTTCCCACCGCTCCTTTTCTCACCCGTTCTCACCAGGCCCGCCCAATGACTCCCATGCCCTCCCTTCCCAGGATCTACTTAATGGAGGCTGCAAAGACAAGCCTATCCTCACCCGTCTGTGCCTGGACCATGCTCAGTGCCAAAAACCCTGGCCCTATGACCAACCACTGCTACCCTTCCTCTGAAGCCCGAGCACTCACCACAGATGAGCCAACAACAACTGATACGCCTCCTTTGCTGGCATCACAAAAGTACCTTTCACCTGCTGTCACTGCCACTTCTCCTGCAACACAGAACCATCCGCCAATTCCGGATCTTCCGCCACAACCCACCGGAAGACTACGACCCACCGGAACCAATGCAGTGCATTATCCTCAATGCTCGATCCCACTGCAAACAGACCATGGAAATCTGGGAACCAATGACCACCCTCACCTCAATGTTATTTGCATCATTGGGACATAGTTAGGTCTTTGTGAGGCCACTGGGCTAGCTGGAGTGGCAACTTTCTAAAAGATTAATTTAATATCTTACATGTCCCAGTTAGGTAGTCCCATTGAGGAGTTAGCCAGGTTCGGGTGCCAACGGTACCCAGTGTTAGCCAATAGGGCTGCTAACTTTATCTACAACAAAACAACAATTCGGAAGCATTGCTATTAAAACATATCTAAAATAGATGTCTTACTTAACAAATAGAGCTTTCTGCCATAGGGCTCTATAGGCCTTCCTTAGGGGATACATGTATATAATGTTAAGGGTTAGGGTGAGTTTTGCCTTTGGAGTGAATGGTAAAGTTGAACTGGCAGTGAAAACATTGCCCTTCCAGTCTGCAGTGGCAGGCTGGGAGTCATTTTGTACTTTGTCACACACAGGGTGGCACAAACAATGCTGTGGCCCTGAGTGGACACTCTGCCTTACATGCCATGGGTACCATATACTAGTGATTTATAAGTAAATCAATCCTTGCTAACTGTGGGGTATCCAATTTGACATGTAATTTGTACAGGGTCAGAGCACTGGCACTGAGGTCTGGTGGGTAAGCCTCAGTGCACTGTCAGAGTCGAAAAACTAGCAGCATCATTCATAAAATGTGGGGCTGAACATGCAAAGGCATTTCCGTACAGTCAGGCATAGAGTGCAGAAAAAGCAGTCGTGATCATGCTTAACACTTTACGTTTCAGGTGCCTTAGAATGCAGGGCTACAAATTAATCTGGTGTATTTCACAATTGTACTTTACTGTTGGCAGGGTTCACCACCCTTACAATGTCATCATATTCAGTAAGGAGTAGATGAATAAACCCCAACTGCATCCAAGAATTTGTTTGTCCAAACATTTTAACATAGAACTCTTACTTTATTAATCCATTAATAGTCCTTTTAAACAGAAGGAGTCTTGACAGTGTGTGTGAGAGCTAATGAGATGTGAGGGAGGATAATGAGATGTGAGTGAGAGTGCACTACGCAGACTTTCTGTGTTTAAAACACCCTAACATAAATACATTGGCCACACTGCCAATGAGAACACACTACATGCTTTGCATTACTTTCCTTTTAATTCCATGTGTGCTTTATAATAGTCACTACAATAACAGCATGTGTTGTAAGCACTGGAAAACACAGTTTTTGTCTATTTTGGGGATTAGGCAGCTGAACAAACATTGATAAGCATAGATTTAAAAAGGTTTGAAAAACACTGATAAAATACCATTGAAATCCACAAAAAGCAAAAAATGAAAACAGGACAGACTATACATACATCATTCACCCACACATGGAATTTCCATCATTACACCCCACTTGTATTGTCTGGAGAATAACACATGTAGAAGTACATTTATACAACGTAACACTCACATAGATCTGGATAGGTAGAGAACTCCATAGTAGTGGTGGAAACCTCCATAGAAGGGCAGAATTGTTTGACAGACAAGATATACACAAATTAGAAGTAGTGCATTCATGATCCTCCCAAGGGCCATCTCTTAATCCTGATGCTTCTTTTTGTCTTCAAATCCCCCAAATGACTGAGGATTGGGAAGTGAGGGCCATCAGTTTCTCCCAGGAGGAAATGGAATGGAGGTTTGGGTCCTCAAAAAGTATCATTAGCTCTGTTAATGGCCTGACACCCAGCTGAGCCTTGCATTGTGGCCTGAGGTGAGATCTGGCAGGACATTGGCACACTCAGCAGGGCAGTGGGCATTTTCACTCAAACAGCCAGAGAGTGCCTCAAGCGACAGGAGGACCGCTGGCTCTGAATACAGATAAAGATATGAGATCTGCTGAGAGTATTCTCGCAGCCCTATACAGGCTACCCCAGAGAGCAGTTTGGTTGAATACCCATGCTCCATTGGAGGCTTATGAGCAGCAGCAAAGAGGTAAGATTTAGCATCTTAAAAATAATATTTTATGTATGGATCAAAGGTTTACTCTTATACACGTTTAAAGTCTCTTTTTATGTCCTTGTTGCTTTTATTATATGTGGTCCTTTAAAATGTGTAGTTGTAGTTGAATTAGTGTTATCAATGTTAATATTTGTTAATTAATTTATATTTTTTTATTCTTAATATTTTTTAATTAATTGCATGATATATTAGAACTCAGGAACTTGTTACTGAAAAAATGGCTTTGTTTTGACTAAAATGTTTAGGTAACCATTCCCCTAAAAGGCTTATGTATTAAAATGAGTGATTTAGCAATGTTATGTGCATATAATAACACATATGAGGTACATATTTTCATTCCAGTCATATGGCATAGACAATGTGAAACAAGTGCCTTGGCCATTTTGATAAAGTAACAGACTCATAATGATCATTACCGTGATATAAATATTATGTACATTGACAAGTATCAGCCATCATACATTCATATAATACTCATGCATGCTCTACCGATCAATCATCACCTCTTGACCTTCAAATCATGTGTGGTCCAGTTTGACAAAATAAAAGAATGTAATGGTCATATTCTCTTGGCAAGTCTAGTAATCCCATTTGATAAGATGACATGCCCATTTCAAAGTCATAGAAAAACTACAATATTTATTTGGGAATTAATATGGGACATTGAAATGGCTTCAGCAGCAGATTTTGTAACCTAAGTCAATCATTATAAAAACTGGCATGAGTTAATTCTAACCTGGCATGACAAAGTGGACGAGGTTATGGAATGTTATTTTATGTCACATTTTAGGGTCTAATATTGAAAGTTGTATTTTTTGTACATAAAGCCTGGGCATAAGCACTTGTGAGGTTTTTTTTCAAATCTTTTTTCATCTGGCAGCCAGCAACAAAGTGTGGAACAGCAGGACCAGAGATGAAGATGATAGAGGACCTCAACCCCTAGATGGGAACAGAAAGAGGAGACCTTCTTAACAGAAGAGGCGGGACAAGAAGATACATCTATGGCGTCTCACCATTGGTGCCTGAAGCTGCCTTCACCACTCAAGAAGATCCCACAAAAACCAGGCCTTGGACTGAACTCCTTGTTACCTCTCCTCCTACTTCAATTGCCTCTCCATACAATATGGAACCAAGGGTATGATTCACCTCTGACACAACTGAGCTTTCATGTAGTGTCCCACCTTCGTTCCTGATGTGTTAGTATAGCTTTCTTTCCAGCAGCCCATGAGGCAGCTGTTTGCTGATCAGCAGTCATTCTCTTGTGCCTTTAAAATGTGGTGGCAGAGGTGACGGTATACTAAAATGCGCCAGTTGACCAACACCAAGAGTTCTACTGCCTCTTGTCCTTCTGGTCTGCTGCTGTTTTTACTCATTATGGCCCTCATTATGACATTGGTGGTAAGTGCCGCTTACCGCCATGCTGACTGCCGCCAACATACCACGACCGCAGCGGTATACTGCTACCCGTATTATGACCCACATATAGAAATCCACCACTATACAGACACACTCACAAGTCCGCCAGACCAAAGGTCAGTGATAAAGTGGCGGTACCAAATCCCACATTATGGGTTGTGCCAACAGAACTACGCCCACAACATTATGACCCACAAATCACCATGAACCATTGGCGGTACATACCGCTGCGCTCAAAATACATACACACATACAAAACACCACCACATTGGACAATTCAAACTACACACACCTGACACACATACACACACCACACCCACACACCCACACCACTATAAAACACACACCTACATCACCCACAACCCTTTACCACCACAAACAATTTACAACAGAGAGAGACACACACCAGGAGCACCCACAGAACCAGAGCCACAGAACACCATCACCCATACTACATCCACGCACCTCACAGCACACACCCCAACACATCACCTCACACACACACACACACACCACACACACTACACTCATGGCACCACAAAGACACCCCATGTTCTCAGAGGAGGAGCTAAGGGTCATGGTGGAGGAAATCATCTGGGTAGAGCTACAGCTATTCGGATCACAGGTTTAGCAGACATCCATTGCAAGGAAGATGGAGCTATGGCAGAGGATCGTGGACAGGGTCAATGACGTGGGACAGCACCCCAGAACAAGGGATGACATCAGGAAGAGGTGGAACGACCTACGGGGAAGGTGCGTTCTGTGGTTGCAAGACATCATATAGCTGAACAGAGGACTGGCGATGGGCCCCCACAACTAACAACATGGGAGGAGCAAGTCTTGACAATACTGCATCCTGAGGGCCTGGCAGGAGTAGCAAGAGGACTGGACTCTGGTAAGTCAAATCTCTATTACTATCACCCCCCTACCTGCATGCCATCACATACCCCCACCACTACCCTCACCCCCGTCACCCCACCACCGCACATGCACTCCACCATCAGAACTCACCCATCCCAGTACCCCGCACTGCATGCAACAACAATGCATGGACACCACTCACAGCCCTGCATGGACACCCATCACCACAGCATGCACACTAGTGACAATCTCTTAGTCAACCAAATAACAACTCACACAAGCCGAAGCTGCCTTGGTAATAACAACCATAGAGTGAAACATACCCATGCACAAGATGTCACATGCAGAAACAATAACACTGCATTTACTTCCCCACCGGACCCCCACACAACGTCACCAGAGAGGAGGTGCCAGCAACATCCACTCCCCCCACAGAAAAGGCCCACAGTGATGACAGCAGCTCTGCAAGCCTGGATCAGGATGACCAACCTGGCCAATCAGGGACCTCTGGACAGTTGGTTACCCAGGCACAGTCCCATCCCACCACAGAGCCTCCCCCCTCAGGAAACACCACCACAGCACCCACCCAGCGGGCCCATACCACTGTCCCCAGGACACATCAATCAGCAGTGTGTCCACCACTACAGGGACCCCAGGCAACCCCACATACACAGGATGATCAGGGACCTGGGGTCAGTGGCAGTGAGCACACAGTTCAGGGGACAGAGGCTCAGGACAACAGGGAAGCTGGGAGGACTGCTATACAACAGGGGGAGAACAGGTCCAGGGAACCGACTCTCCACGAGGCACTTGCAGGGATACTGGGAGCATACCACCATTCCCAGGAGACCATGGGCCAGATACTGGACAAGTTGCAGGAGACCCAGTGGCTGCAGGAGGGACAGTACCTGGGGATCAGGGAGGACCTGAGGGACATTCACACCACCCTGGTCACCATTGCAGGGGTGCTGACAGACATGGCCAACACCATGAGGGAGACGGGCACCTGACACTAGCCACACCGATGAACAACCTTCCACATCTGCTGTCGCTAGTGGACAGGAGGCCCCGCCAGAGGACCAACAGGCCACCAGCACCCCTCTCCCTGTAGAAGGAGAACCACCCCGCAAACCGTCCTTGCGATCCAGGCAGAAGCCAGAGAACATTGCCAAGATCCCCAAAAGGAAATAAGACTATCTGATTGTCACCCTTGTGTCCCACTCTGTCACCCTGTCCACCTTCAACTGACATTGCTCCCCTTCCTATGCCCCCTTGGACAATGCACCTGTGATACCAATAGACTGGACTCTATACTGGACTTTCCTCCACCATCACCCAGCCCCTTGCACATCCCCATTTACTTCTCAGCACTGAAATAAGCACCCTTGGAAAAAACAAGTATGGAGTATGTCAAATGATTTAAGGATGTAGTTGTTTAACAATCTGTAGACATTGCAAATAAACAGTGCAGTGATGTATACATAGGTATGACTTGTAATGTGCTGCAATCAATACACCAGGAGCTACAGAAGGGCACAAATATCTGTAAATAGACATGCCAAAGGGTACAATAAGTGGCCTTTGTAGCGGGAACAGCAGCCAGCCACAGAAAATTCACTTCACAAAACAGCAATGGAAGGTGAGGTTACAGTGTCTTACCTGTGTGTCACTGGAAGTACTGTTGTATCATAGTTGTTCTGTTGTCCACATCCTCTTCCTCTACCTCCTCTTCGTCACTGTCCACAGGCTCAACTGCTGTCACACGACCATCTCCAGCCTCATCCTCCTGCAGAAAAGACACCTGGCGTCTCAAGGCAAGGTTGTGCAACATGCAACATGCCACTACTATCTGGTGGACCTTCTTGGGTGAGTAGCACAGGGATCCACCTGTCAGATGGAGGCACCTGAACCTGGCCTTCAGGAGGGCAAAGGTGCGCTCAATGATCTTCCTTGTTCGCCCATGTGCCTCATTGTAACGTTCCTCTGCCCTTGTCCTGGCATTCCTCACTGGGATCAGTAGCCATGAGAGGTTGGGATAACCAGAGTCACCTGCAAATATTGAGGGATACCTGTTAGCCAGACACTCATCCTTAGGTCCAACCCCACACCCATATACCAACCTACACTGGGTGGGCTCACATATTAGCCGCACCCGGTGCCTCTGGAGTTGAGCCATCACATATGGGATGCTGCTATTCCTCAAGATATAGGCATCATGCACAGACCCAGGATACTTTGCATTGACATGGGAGATATACTGGTCTGCCAGGCACACTATCTGCACATTCATAGAGTGAAAGCTCTTTCGATTTCTGTACACCTGTTCATTTCTCCAGGGGGGGACAAAGGCAATATATGTACTATCCATAGCACCAATAATGTTGGGGATATGTCCCATTTCATAGAAGTCAGCCTTCACTGTGGCCAAATCCTCCACCCGTGGGAAAATGATGTAGCTACGCATGTGTTTCATAAGGGCAGACAACACTCTAGTTAGTACTAATGAGAACATTGGCTGTGACATCCCTGCTGCCATGGCCACTGTCTCTTGGAAGGAGCCACTTGACAAGAAATTGAGCACTGATAGGATTTGCAGAAGTTGGGGGGATCCCTGTGGGGTGACGGATAGCTGAGACCAGGTCAGGCTCCAATTGGGCACACAGCTCTGTGATTGTGGCCCTATCAAGTCTGTAGGTGAGGATAATGTGCCTGTCCTCCATTGTTGCCAGGTCCACCAGGAGTCTGTACACGGGGTATCTCTCCATCTCCTATTCATCCTCAGCAGTTGAACTCTAGGGTGAAAAACGGTGAGCAGATGGTCATATTCAAACATATCCTCAGTGTAAAATGGCTTGCATGTTTTGACAGAAACAGTATGTTAACGTGTAGTCCCGTAAATGTGCCTATGTCTGCTGTGACGCAGTTAGGTGCCATGGCCTGTTCCCCCCTGAAATGGCAGCCGCCTGACCTGTGTGGAGGGACAAGTGGAAATGAGGTAATTCCGCTGACGTTGTGCGCCATTACGGGAGGTGGTCAAGGACCGCCGTGCAACACCTCATTGGTTATCATTGGGCCCTATGGGTTCCAGTAGCCAATGGTGATGTACGCCGGTGGTGACGGTACGCACCGCCGCAGACGTGACCGCCATTTTCTATCTGTTCACTCACTTGCTACCTGACCTTCAACAGGAGAGGACCTACACTGCAAGTGCTGTGACCTGTGTCTGGAAGCGACCATGGCTCGAGTGTCTGGGGAAAGGGCCCCTGCCTTCACTTCAGAGGAGTTGGAGAGACTAGTGGATGGGGCCCTGCCCCAGTACCATTTACTTTATGGTCCTCCAGACCAACAGGTGAGTACACTGTAAGAACAATGCATGGGGCATGAATGCATGGAGTGCTGTGTGTGTAAGCCTCGTGTAAGGGGGGGTGGCTGAGGGGCCCTGGGCAGAGTGCTGCATGTATGGTGGACAATGTCTTTATGTAAGGGGATGGGAGGGATATGGTGGGCCATGAGTGTAACAGGCCGGACGGTATGGCAGATCCCATTTCCTATGTCTCATTGTCTGCAAGTCATCGCCCATCAGAAAAAGGATATTTGGCGTGCCATCGCCAAGGACGTGCGGATCCTGGGGGACTTTGACAGGCGGAGCACCCACTGTCGCAAACAGTGGGAGGACCTGTGCTGCTGGGCAAGGAAGACGCCAGAGGCCCAGCTGGGGATTGCCTCCCAACGAAGAAGGGGTGCCCGTCGAACCCTGACCCCCCTGATATTCCACATCCTGGCGTTGGCCTATCCGGAGTTAGATGGGCACTTGAAGGCATCACAGCAGCCACAAGGGTGTGAGTACAGTTTCAGATTCTGAAAAGTGCGCATGGTGAGGTGCTACCAGGGTGGGGGATGAGGCCTGTGGGTGCCCCTAAGCCAGAACGAACATGGCAGGGAAGGTCCCATGTTGGGCAGGCTCTGATACACTCCAGCCCCAAATATGCTAGTGGGCATCTACTACTGGGCAAGGTCCTGTGGGTTTCAGGTGTGCTGCTAACGGTGTTAGGCATTGTACTTCATGGCCTGGTGACTAGCATTGTAACTGGTAGTGCATGGCCTAGTGCACAGGGCTGTTCCCTGTGTGTTGTGTATGCCAACGGTGGTCTTGTTGCTGGCATTGACCAAGTGTATTCTCTGTCTCTCTCCCCCCTCTTTGTTTTGTCACCCTGTCCTTGTGTGCATTAGCATCATCTGGCGGAGGAGCAGAGGCACTGGCGATGAAGGGAGCTGCATCCCACATGGCCCATGAGGCCGAATCCACCGACGGTGAGGGCACCAGTGGGACGGAGGGCGAGGGGAGCACCACGGCAGAGAATGGAGGGGACACTTCGGACAGCGATACCTCCTCTGATAGAAGCTCCCTGGTGGTGGGAGACACCTCTGTGGCCACCCCAACTACAGGTAAAGCCGAGACCCCTTGTACCAGCACTGCCCTCCCAGCAGCCCCTCAGCCTGTTTCCCATGCCCGCTCACCCTGGAGGGTGGGCATCTCCTTCGCCCCAGGCACATCAGGCCCTGCCCCAGTCAGCCCTGCTGCCCTCAGTGAGGAGTCTATTGACCTCCTGCGATCCATCTCTGTTGGGCAGTCAACCATAGTGAATGCCATCCAGGGTCTGGCAGGGCATTTGCAACAAACAAATGCATTCCTGGAGGGCATTCACTCAGGCGCGGCGGCCCAACAGAGATCATTCCAGGCTCTGGCCAACTCCCCGACAGCAGCCATTGTCCCTGACTCTAGCCTCCCCCTCCAACTTCCTCTATCAAGTCCCATTCCCCTCAACCCCAGCCTATCCCAAATACACCATCAGACCAGCAAACACCCAAATCAACACACAGAAGTGGCTCAGGCAAACACAAGCACCACACTTCAACCCACAGGCACTCACACAAGCACCATCCAGATGCAGACACACCAACATCCACTGCCTCCTCTGTGTCACCCTCCTCATACACCTCCCTCCCAGTAGCGTCTCCACTCACACCTGCATGCACTACATCCTCATCCACTACCACCATCACGCCTATCAGTACATGCCCCTCACTGGCAGTCACCATCCCCACACCCATGCACACGTCCCCTGTGTCCTCTCCCACTGTGTCTGTGCCTCCTCCTCCCAAAGTACACAAACGCAAGCACTCAGACACCCACAGCCATCCACCTCACGACAGCATCTAGCCCATGCACCTGCACCCAAACACATCAGACAGACACCTCCTACCACCACTCCCTCTTCCTCCACTCCCAAGCCTTCACCCTCTTCCAGACCCAGTGTCCCTAAAAAGCTTTTTCTCTCCACCCTTGACCTATTCCCCCCGCCCCCATCCTTCACTTCGGGCCAGGGTGGTCAGGAGCCAGGCTAGCACCTCAGCCACCCAGTCCACAGCCACTGTCGTTTCTGGAGCCACTGTAGTTGTGAGAGGCTCCTGTGTACTGTTTCCACCGTGCTTTTGATGGTGTTGGTACCGCCCCGGAAAAGGTGGGGGATTGGCTTGTTGCAATAGTGTGGGTGGAACCTTGTCTTCAGCCTGGCTGTTGGCGGTTACCGCCGCAGTGCTTGTTGCTACCGCCACGGCGGTCGGAGTGTTAAAGTGGCTGTCTGTAATTCCATTTTTTTTACTGCCGGCCTGTTGGCGGTATTACTGCTGTTTTATCACCGACCGCCAGGGTTGTAATGAGGGCCTATGTCTCTCACAAATACAGGAAAAGTTGTTCACTTTCAAGCAAGTGCATTTTAAGGCAATACTTTTGCTAAAGTTATATTTGCCACACGTTTATTTCAGCTGAGTGTATGACACTGGAAATCTAAAACAGTTTTGATTATTATGAAGCTTTTCACTGCTACATCTAGTTATCTACGAATGCAGCCCTTTTGTTTTTCATAGTAAAGAATAATATTGGAATGGGTTTGCACATATGAATGTTGAATTAAAAAATAGTAAACCCATTGTATAGCTTTGTTATTTTCTGGACCAGCATTAAACCAAATGTTTCTCTTTGATCAAATGTTTGTAATACTTTTACTCTTCCGTTTTACATGGTTCCTTTCCTATAAAAATATTTTGGTTTGCATATAGTATTAAACAACAAAAAGTTCAAAAGCCTGACAGGAAATCTAATGTCAGAGATGGAGGGCATGGTACCAATCCATGTTATGACAAAATACATTCGTTGCTGTGAAATAACCGATCCAGTCAATAGCAGACCATTGAATAACTAGAGTGTTGTATTTCCTGCAAAAGCTATGGCAGTCTTCTCTACTTTCATAAACAACTGCTTCGGGCAGATTACAAAGTCCACAGAATTTCCAATGGTGCTCTATAAGGGATTGCAACGTCAGTAGTTAAAATCACAGACCCTGCTGCGGAAAGCAGCCAAACCCTCTTTGTGAAACTACTTGTAAAAATAAATATTCATTGTGGCATTATCCAATTCCCTCAGTCATTTCTTACTTCTCAGGGGATTCTCTGATTTCCACCTGTTGAACCTGTTAATTTTGACCTTTGTAAACTACCAGTACACCAGTATTTGTAAATATGGGCAGCAGACTTAATGGGGCCAGCAATAGGGACTTCATAATGAAGCACCAATAGACATAAGGAATAGTTCATCAAAATGACAAACCACTTTCTTGAAGCAGAAACTACCGTACATTACATTCAGTGGGTTGTCATAGAAGAATTATCTGGAAAATCCACTTATATTTCGAGTATCTAATGAACGGGGGGCAACAGTGGATATATACACTAGTTTCACATAGAACAGGAATGAATAATGAAATACCATGGACCGTCATAGGTAATTGGGACCGTGATGAAATGATATAGAAATTATTATTTTTTTTGTTCACAATGCTTGGTGGATTCACGGTAACTGCCTCTTTCATAATTCTTATTTTGATTTCTGTGTCTACAATGTTTGCCCTTTCTGTGTCCCCACGGGACCTGCTAACAATGCTCTTTAGGGTAAGCTCTAGAATTCTAATATGGCAAAGTTTCCAATACCTAAATGTGCATGTCCTATGTTGTCTTTTATCACTTAGGGCCTGATTACGACCTTGGCGGATTGTTTACTCCACCAGAAACGTGACGGATATCCCTCATGTCCTATGGAACTTGTAAAACGGCTGGCGAGATATCCGTCACGTTTGTGATGGAGTATCCCATCCGCCAAGGTCATAATCAGGCCCTGTTAAGTTTTACAGGTGCATGATTGGATACTTGAATGAATGCCATTGTATGAATGATCAGTTTTGAGACAGGTCAGGCTTTACAGACTGGATCGCAGCCCTGTTGAAAGCTTTTGACCTTTTATAACATTCACTCAGGCTGAAACACGTAGAGCATTTTTGATGTGTTAATAAGAATAACCCCTTCACATCATAATTGCTTTTAACCTTGTTTTTGGGACCCACAGTAAAGAAAACCAGTCTAGCGATCCCAAGCGATAATTTTAAGCTCACAGGGTCACGTTCCCTTGCAGTACTAAATCTTAAGAGGCTCTCTGAGAAGGCCAAGCCCACCCTGACAGGCAACCACAAGATGTGGATGGGTCACCAAATGTCTCAATGTCTGCAAAACCTCAGTCAAACCCAACTAGTGGTGAGAAATCAGCTGACCCCACAGCCACCATATACAGCTAAAGGCTGCCTCTAGGTGAGACCTAAATATACTTTTCACTAAAGTGCATAAAGCTTTGAGTGTTTATGGTCCACATTTGAAATCATGGTGGGAGGATCTGAAAAACAAAAGCAATAGCCAAAATATCAGCACAACACACAAGTTATAGAAAATGACTCAACAACCTCATAGCTCAAAAAAAGCATTCTTGTGCATCTTCTTCATGTGTCTTTAACTATAGAAACCAACTGGCTAAATGTAGCCCCATTTACATCACTTTACTACGTGGGATGCAGTGTGTTAGGATCGAATTGGACATCTTTATGAGTTCCACCTTAAGAACAAAAGATACACAGAGACAACCCTAAAATATGTTTCTCAGTGCATTTTATCAAACAAATATATAATGTTACAACTTAATCCTACAACACACTGATAACGACATTTTGAGTGCTGCAGAAGAACCAGCTGCAAAAAGTGTACCTAATCTGCAAAAACAGTCTGCGATCAGTAAATTCCAATTTCCATGCTTCTTAGACTATATAATTTCTGTTAGCTAGTACCTGGAGAAAACTGCACTTAAAACATCAATGTACAATTCTCTTACGTTTACAAATATGCACATAAAAAACAACACATGGTAATACACAACATTATCTGAAAATGTGAAATTCCTCTCTGCAGAAAAAGGCAAAATGCTAGCATCTGTCAAAATAATCTAATGATTTTTCCAAAATTTCCAGAGCATCGTAGGAGTATTATTTTGGCTATCGACGAAAAATAACAAAAACGTACTTTTTTTGGAAGAATACTTGACATTAGGGCATACTAGAAAGGTGGCTTTGCCGACTTCATGAACTTTAAACAAGAACATAGATAATGGAAGTCTTCAGTCGATTTGTTTTTAACAATAACACTACAAAGCCTACATTTTTGTGAGATAATTCCTCTGCAACACATCTTTTGAGAAACATCATAAAAAACAAGACGGCAAGTTGTTGTGTGTGAGTCCGATGCACTACGCCCATTACACAGATGATGATGCGCCTGATTCATTGAATAAAAGAAGAAGACCAGCACCTGGCAACGAATTACTCCTTTCTAATTTTAATACTGACCCCTGTGACCAGATTAGGTGGGTTTCAATATTACATGTTTGCTAACAATATGAAACCCCTTGTTTTTTATAATTTGGTGTTGGTTGTTTTTTTTCAACAACAAGTAATACATCAATATATGAGTGTGCTATTGTTATGTAAGATTTGAGATGCGTGATGGAATATCAGGGAGTTTCCTGGCTTCCCTGAGAGTGAGATAAACCAAAAACAAATCCCTTCTCCAAAAATAAATGTGTCTTGATTAGCTGACAAAAAAGCAGAATTGTCTTCGATATTTCCACACAGTAATCGAAACTACAAATGTAACTGTAATAACAAATGCAAACTGAATACATTTTGTTATTATATTGAGCATAGATGTTCTTCATTGGCCATTTTTTCTATGCACCATAAACTGGATTCAAGCAAAACGCTTGAGGTTGTGTCACCCTAAACCCTGAAGCATCTTGGCTTTGTGCAGCAGGGCCAAACAATCATCTATTGATATCAACGCAGATATGGCCAAACGGCTGGAGGTTTGGAACAGGAGACCCGGGGTCGTGTCCTGGCCTTAGCTCAATATCCAGTAATTCTAGGCAAAATGCTTAATCTCGCCATGTCATCAAAATATAAAATGATAAATCTGACCTCGAGTAATGTAATCTGGTGCTCTAATGTCTTCGGGCAAGTTTGCAGTATATAGAATTGCTTGAAAAAGGATTCAGATTTACTTGTTCCCGCTGGTGTTTGAGTGTAACAATACTTACCTATTGTTACTATGTTTAGCTGGCACATTTGATCCCAAAAGTCTTGAGAATCACTAGGATTAGTTCATCGTTTTTCCATTTTAGTACACCTGGGCAAAATTTTAAATATGCTGTAGTAACAGGATTAATTTGTGTAATTTCATATTACTCTTGAGGTGCAAAATTACTGAAAACGAATCAGTTATGTCAGTTCACATAATTTGAAGTAATTTTGGGCTTTTCTAACGGTTCTGGGTGGCTACTGTTCTTGGCAGAATAGCAAAGGAGGTGGTTTTAGAAGGAGACGTTTTGCAGGTCTGTGGAATTCTATCTGGCAAAAAAGATGCAAATTAATTTTATCAGCAGTTATTTTTAAAACTGTGTCTAAGACTGGAAATTCCTGTTTTTTTGTAGAAAGCTAAGCCTGATGTTTCATGGATAGTACTCAGATATGGAATTCCATGTTGCTTTCATGGTGTCATCCGGGATGGGGGGAGGTGAACTCTTTGAGTTCTTTCAGAAAGGAAGGAGGTGAGCCAGTCAGGGCTTTGTGGCGAATTCCGGCGTCAAAAAGGCGTGTATGAAGGGTTTGGTTGCATGCGGTGTCGAAAGCTGCAGAGAGGTCTATTCATCTAGTGGCATTTGCACCATGTGAATCTTTGGTGCAAACTCAAGTTCAAGCTGCACTCTAGCAGAAAGACCTTTAGTCTCAGACTGAGGTATGATTCAAAAGATCAAATACATCAATGGCAGTGAAGCACACAAGGCCCCACAATGATGACAGAGTGGTGATCATCCAAATTAGCCATAAATTAGTAATCAACACAAAAATTCTTCAGTTGTATATAATCCAAACCAATTCAAAACATCAAATACAAAGACAAAGTTGTCACTAAGCAAATTCAAGCAGGCACACTTTCCAATGAAAGGAAGTTCTTTAATTTGCTAAGCTAAAGGAATTGGAAAATAAATAAGAAGTCAGGCAGAAGGTGTCCGCAAGTAAAATCTCTAAATGCAGAATCAAGTGAACCCTTTGGTTAAGGTAAGTGATGATAGATTTACTCAGACCCCTAACTCTTTGGGCAGTGGCAAAGAAAAGCATCTGCTCTCAAGAGAGAGGAAAGTGGTCTAGTCTGATTAACTCAGCAATGTATAATTAAATTGTGTATTCTATGGTACTTCACTCCCCACTGCTCCAATGGAGGGAACCAATCAAGATAGAACACTTCATGATGACATGGTTACAGCCTTCTTCTCACCTACCACACAATGAAGTCACTGCTGCACCACCTTCAGTGGATATCTTGTAGCTGGATGATACAGTTCGGTCATAGTGATCAAGTGTTCATTCACACAGGTGCAGGGTTCATTATTCAGATCTCCAAGAAACATATATAGATAAGCATCGACACAGAAATCAAAAACAACTGCATACTATTTAATTAATGTGGACTGTTGTAGCTTGGCTCCTGAAATTAGAGAAAGGAAAAATACACAGCAGACCGAAAAGCATTTTAAATTGATACAAGTCAGTTTTAAGAATGAGGCCTACATTAACTATGTGAAATCATACTATATATGCATATGTCTGGTGCAGATAAAGGATTAAGGGACATCTCCTGGTAAGAGATCTCGGTATTGTTAAATGTTCGAGTGGAACCAACAGGGCAGAAACCCATTTTCGGGCTTTACCTCATCTTGGAAAGAGGCATTGTGAAATTATCCTGTTATTATATTTGAAAATGCACTAAAGTGCTGCAATGCAGTGAGAAGTATGCATGTTGCACTTATAGCAACCATCTGAACACACAAATGATTTTTTGTAGAGTTTCTAGACAATGCAAACTCTGTCCTTGCAGCTTGCCCCTACTGCCACCATCTCATACCTGATATAATTCAACCTAAACGTGTAATACTGGCCTTCTCCCTTGTCAGTACAAATCCTTCACTGCATACTTAAATTTACATGGGACAGCATGCCGGAAGCAGCATGACCTTTCACGAATCTATTTTTACGGTATTGATGATTATGTCAGCCAAAGTATAGCAAGCAGTATTCCAAGTTGTAATTCCATGCCCTGGCACTCTAGAAACCAGACTGTATTGCTCACGGGTGAAAGGGCGTCCTATTGATTTAACAGCAGTGTCCCCTCGTCTTGCATATTTCTCTGCTACAGAGTTTATCAGTGATTAAAAAATAAAGCAGCTATTGGAGGATCTGATTTTGAGGCGGAAGCAGCACTCCCGTGCTTTCGAATGAATGATCTTGCTCTTTCTTTGCGGTAGCACTTTAAGTCTACATCCACATGGTATCTGTGAAGAATATCCACCATCACACGTTCAAGGACATGGAAAAGTCGTGATTTGAAATAATTCTGAAATCGGGACTTTTGCAAAAACACTGCACTATTTACAGAAGCCTCTGCAAAATCGGCAAACGTGGTTTGTCTCTGGTGTTATTGACCCAGCGCTACTGGCGGATGGTTTAAAGGAGAGAGACGTTTTCTACCTCTCTCCTTCACTGCCTGGCATGTGACCAACTTCCTGTAGAAGTGGAGCCTGAAGATCCACATATTCCACCATCAGGAGGCCAGGACTTCTGGAGCCTGGGACTCAGCTGGCATGTGATCATCCTGGCCTTCTTTGACAGCCATTCTCTTGGAAGCCTTCATTTTTTGTAGCCACCATGCTCCTGGCCCCTTTTCCTCCATGACTCCAGTTCTCTTCCATTCCCCTTAGCACTTTTTTCTAGGCTTCCCCTCCTCTAATGTCACCAATTCTTATTGCTGCACCTCGGCTTATTTGCACCCATTTTTATGGCCCCCTTCAACCAATCGCACCTCCTCCTTTGCTCCCATCAGGTGTTCTCTTGGCCCCTCCAAACTCGTGGAACACATTTTCATGTGTGTTCCTCCTGTCCGTGGCATATTTATTCTGCCCCTCCTCTTTCTTTGGCACTCATTTTTCTAGGGCCTCCACTCACTATGGCACCTGTTTCCCCCAGCTTGCTTTCCCCTATCTCTCCCATTCTCCTGCTCTCCCTCTGCCAAGCAGCACCCGGTGTCCTGTGATTAAATCCCTCATCAGCCTCTACATAAAACATATTTACCTTGGGTGAAATACCCCGTGCCTGACAAATCTTTTACTATAGCTCCGTACACCCTCCTACCACCATAAATTAAGAAAGAAGGAGGATGGAGTGGACTACAGTAGCAGGTACCTCCAGCATAACTTATT
Source organism: Pleurodeles waltl (assembly GCF_031143425.1). NCBI lineage: Eukaryota > Metazoa > Chordata > Amphibia > Caudata > Salamandridae > Pleurodeles > Pleurodeles waltl. The sequence goes on along the minus strand of NC_090442.1, from coordinate 926,330,368 downwards.
TCATGCAAAGACTTTGGCCCGTATTTATACTTCGTTTGCGCCGAATTTGCGTCGTTTTTTTCGACGCAAATTCGGCGCAAAACTAACACCATATTTATACTTTGGCGTTAGACGCGTCTAGCGCCAAAGTATGGGCAAATTGCGTAATTTTTTGGCGTGAACGCCTTCCTTGCGTTAATGAGATGCAAGGAAGGCGTTCCCGTCTAAAAACAGACGCACATAGCGGTGCGTGGTATTTATGCTCCAGGGCAAAAATCACTCCCGCGCGGCAGGCGGCGCAAAAAAATGGCGCAAAGCACGAATAGCGTGAAATTTTAACGCCTGGGTCAGGGCAGGCGTTAAAATGGGGCAAACACACCTGTACTTAATCAGAACACACAGAACAAACAACAGAGCAGCAGAGCAGCAGAGCAGCAGAGCAGCAACAGGGAGACATGGAGGTGCTTTTTCTTCAACGTGCACGTAGACGCAGAGCCCTGCAGCAACAACAGCAGCCACAACAACAACAGCAGGGACCCCAAAGACAGCGCAGAAGGCAGGAGAGGATATTCCGCCCAAGAACAACCCTGCATGGCCTCAGGGAACGAGACATCATCCAGAGGTACCGGTTGAACTGGCAGGCCATTCAGCAGCTGCTGACAAATATTGAACAGCAATTGGCCCCCACTTTAGTGACTCCACGCACTATCCCAACAGAAACAAAGCTGCTTGCCGTACTTCACATGCTGGCAAGTGGCTCCTTTCAGACAACCGGTGCCCTGGTTGGTGGAATCTCACAACCATCTTTCTCCGCATTCCTGCCTAAAGTACTGGATGCCATCATTGGACTGACACCCCGCCACATCTGCTTCCCTAACACACTGCAGAAGCAGCAGGAAACAAAACAGGGGTTCTACGCCATCAGTGGCTTTCCGCACGTCCTTGGTGCAATTGACTGCACACACGTACGCCTTGTGCCACCTGCTGCGAGTGAACACCTCTACCGCAACAGGAAGCACACACATTCCATCAACGTGCAGGCCATAGTCGATCACCAAGGACTGATCAGCAACATTGTGGCTAAATATCCTGGGAGTGTACATGACGCATTCATCTTCCGTCACTGCACCATCAACCAACACTTCCAGGATGGACGGTATGGCAATGGACTACTTGTTGGTAAGGACTAAAATCTACTTATATACTCACTGCACAGAAACCCTCTAGGATAAACAACACATACACCACAATAGCAACACCTAGACAGGGACACACTGAGGTACTCACATCACTAGCCATGTGTCACAAGTCACCATTGAACCTCTCACACATTTGAATTTACTCCACAGCTTAGTGTGAAGACATTCATGACTTGTGGTTGCCTAAATGTCACCTTGCAAATTGGAAGTCTCACAATAACCTGTACACTAATACAATGCATAACTTTTAAGGGATGGGATGGCCTGGCTATGTTCATATGGACGTTTCTAATACCCTTTCATGTTTCAACTCTGCATGGAACTATCATCACACCCCCAGTGAGGACACACGGACACCTGTGTCACAAGTCACAATGCAAGGGAGGGCACACTGTACTTGAGAAACCAATACATCCTGCTGACAAACAGTTAGACAACAAACACTTGCTCAGCCAATGAAAAAAAACAATGCCAAAGTTTCCACCAACAACCATAGTCACAGACAACACAACACAACTACTGCCATCAAAGATACGTACAACAGTGCCTCCTACGTCTAATTGATACCATTCTGTGTTTCTCTTTCAGCTGATCAGGGGTATGGCATCCAGCCTTGGATAATTACACCATATGGGAACCCAAATACTGCTGCTGAGCGGGCATACAATGACGCCCACAAGAGGACACGCAGCATTGTGGAGAGGACCTTTGGGATCCTAAAGTCAAGGTTCCGCTGTCTTGACATCACTGGCGGAAGCCTACTATACTCCCCAGAGATGGTATGCAAAATCATACTCACTTGTGCCATATTACACAATATTTGTGTTCAAAGGAACATTCCCCTCCTTGAACCGGACCCAGACATGCCTGAGGATGATGAGGAGGAGGATGCTGGCCTGCAACAGGAGGGGGAACAACCTAACACCGCAGCAGGAGTGCGTAGGCGCCAACAGCTTGTGAACAATTTTTTTACTTAAGTCATTATAATCACTTGTATTCCACACTTGTAAATAAACACAGATCACAAACACCACATCATGCTTTGGCCTATTCATTTCTGACCACCTTTAGTTTGAAATAGCTGAAGATGAATGTCGTCTCATTGATCAAGAATGCCATTAAAATTCATCACACCAAAAATAAACATCACAACTGTATGCACAGAGGGTAGGATGTGACATGTTACATTACCATACACAGAGCCCAACAAGAGTACAAATGTGACAATTACACATGCCGGATCCAAACAACTGAAACAGTCTGTCACCCAGCCCAAAATTGGAGATCATTTGAAAGTCACATCACACGTGTTCAGAGACAGGGTGGGACCATCCATGTGTACGTGAACATGTCATCAATGGCTTCTCTCAAGTGTATGATGTGAGCAATACACAATTGGAACAACATCAGCTGACACTAACTCAGGAGGAGACCTTGAAGTTACAGTGACAACATACACACAGACAGGTCATACTGGATCCACATTCCCACACACATGTACACATATGTCATACAACCAACCTAATATTTGAAAGTAGACCATCACAGTTGTGTCCCAGTTTGAACCGAGCAGGAAGATTGTAACATGACACTAAACCAGTTTATGCAGAAAGGGACACAGACAAGCAAAACAATCTTCACATTATCACATCGTGAACGCTGAGAGTCTTGCAAACTTAGGGGGTCATTCTGACCCTGGCGGTAATTACCGCCATGGCGGAGGTCGGCGGTAGCACCGCCAACAGGCTGGCGGTGCACCGATGGGCATCCTGACCGCGGCGGTTCAGCCGCGGCCAGAAACGGACTTCCCGCTGCCCTTGAGAATCCGCCATGGCGGCGGAGCGCGCTCCGCCGCCATGGGGATTCTGACACCCCCTACCGCCATCCTGTTCCTGGCGGGTCTTCCGCCAGGAACAGGATGGCGGTAGGGGGTGCCGCGGGGCCCCTGGGGGCCCCTGCAGTGCCCATGCCAATGGCATGGGCACTGCAGGGGCCCCCGTAAGAGGGACCCACAAAGAATTTCAGTGTCTGCTTTGCAGACACATAAATTTGCGACGAGTGCAACTGCACCCGTCGCACCTTCCCACTCCGCCGGCTCCATTCTGAGCCGGCGTCCTCGTGGGAAGGGTGTTTCCCGCTGGGCTGGCGGGCGGACTTTTGGCGGTTGCCCGCCAGCCCAGTGGGAAAGCCAGAATGACCGCTGCGGTCTTTCGGCGGGAACCGCTTGGCGGGCGGCGACCGCCGCCCGCCGCGGTCAGAATGACCCCCTTAGTCATATGAAAATGGTATGCAACTTAGCTCCAAATCATCAATACTGCAAACGTCAAATGGGCTAATGAGATGAATGAATGGTCAACAGTCATTCATACCATATGGCCTTACATTCGCCCGCTGCTGCAGGTTTGCCAGGATATGATAAAAATACTCCATGGATACAGTAGCTATTCTGGATGGTCAAATCCTAGGGTGCTGGGGGCCTAACTCCACCTCTACCCCCCCAAAACATACAGGAATCATGTACTTGTGAACTAAACACATGCATAAGGCACATATGTGGCCTCCATGTCACAAGTCCTACACAAATATGAAACACAAAATCATAATGGGACATGGTCAGCCCCCTAAAAACTGAAAGTGACTCTCCCACTCCCTGTTAGGCCTACAGATAAAAGCATCCCCATCATAAAGGTGGGGACATTTTGGAGACGGAATACATAATGGTATCAAAAATCTCATTTCAAAATAGCCATCAGCAATTACACCAAATATGTTGTCAAATATGGTCAATACATTAGTTAACGTATCCCAAACATCACAGTGTGAAGGCCGTCTATACATAAAAGTACGGACATTTGTCATATACAAACACAAATGTGTCTCACATCGCACCGTTTTACCATGACAAATCACCTTTCCAAAGCTAAACACATGAAGACATTTGGATAAATTTGCTCCATATTCTACGCATACAGCATGGCCGTCATAATTTGTTCATGTACATGAGTGCACACAATGCAGAGTCAGATACAAATGTATCCAAAAGTGTCTTGATATTTCACCTTCAAATTATTATTTACATCCACAATATTTTTGACTCTGCATCATGTGCACTACTGTACGTGTAATAAAAACCACGCCCATGATGTATGCGTGGTCAAAATGACGCTATATGCACAATATATTGCTAATTTCATGTACAGTATTAATTATTAATATTCATACCATTTTTTTTCACTCCGCATCATGTGCACCACTGTACGTGTAAAAAAAATGACGCCCATGATGTATGCGTGGTCAAAATGACGCTACATGGACAATATGTTGGTCATCTCATGTAAATTATTAATTATTAATATTCATATAATATTTTTTGACTCCGCATCATGTGCACCACTGTACGTGTAAAAAAAACGACGCCCATGATGTATGCGTGGTCAAAATGGCGCTATATGCACAATATATTGCTAATTTCATGTACAGTATTAATTATTAATATTCATACCATTTTTTTTCACTCCGCATCATGTGCACCACTGTACGTGTAAAAAAAATGACGCCCATGATGTATGCGTGGTCAAAATGACGCTATATGCACAATATATTGCTCATTTCATGTACAGTATTAATTATTAATATTCATACAATTTTTTTTCACTCCGCATCATGTGCACCACTGTACGTGTAAAAAAAATGACGCCCATGATGTATGCGTGGTCAAAATGACGCTACATGGACAATATGTTGGTCATCTCATGTACATTATTAATTATTAATATTCATATCATATTTTTTGACTCCGCATCATGTGCACCACTGTACGTGTAAAAAAAACGACGCCCATGATGTATGCGTGGTCAAAATGACGCTATATGCACAATATATTGCTAATTTCATGTACAGTATTAATTATTAATATTCATACCATTTTTTTTCACTCCGCATCATGTGCACCACTGTACGTGTAAAAAAAATGACGCCCATGATGTATGCGTGGTCAAAATGACGCTACATGGACAATATGTTGGTCATCTCATGTACATTATTAATTATTAATATTCATATCATATTTTTTGACTCCGCATCATGTGCACCACTGTACGTGTAAAAAAAACGACGCCCATGATGTATGCGTGGTGAAATTGACGCTACATGCACAATATGTTGGTCATCTCATGTACAATTTGAAATATTAATATTCATAGCATATTTTTACACTCCGCATCATGTGCACTGTAATGCGTCAAAAAAATATGACGCACATCTGTGTATGCGTGAAAATATGACGCATTACGCGAAAATAAAAACGGCGGCCATTTTATGCAGGAAGTGATGTAATAGGATATCCTGTTTACCAAATCTGTACTGGGAGTTGACTTTCACTTTCACTTTGCAGTCTCAGAGTTATCTAGACTGTGTGGTTGTGTGAAAGGTGTTGTCCTGTGTTTTACTGCTTTAGTGTCCTGTGTGCCTTGTATTTTGTCTTTGTGTCAATCTTTTATTGTTGTCAAACATTGTCTCAGTCTGTTTAGTGTTGTTTTGTCTATACCTGTGAGAGTTTGTATTGTCTGTGGGAGTCTGTTGTGGGTAGCATAGTTTGGGGGGTTAGTTGGGCTATTTTTCTCCTTCTTCTTTTTCTTTCACACCTCTACCTTTCCCAATTTCCCACTTTTTCTTTCATTTTTCTTTGGTACTTTTTTTACACCTCGCATCATGTCAGGTAGGCCTCGCCTGTCCAGGATGGGTGAGGACGAATTGGGGGGCTTCATATGGCTCGTAAGCCATTTCCTCCCACTGATGCTGGAGGCTGGGGGCCGTGTGATACAGGGGTATCACACGGAGGCGAGGAAAATCCGTTGGGAGAAGGTGCGCCATCACCTGGTCCGGGTCTACGGGAGTCTGAGGAATATCCATCAACTCAAGCACCGCTGGGCAGATCTGATCAGCAGGGAACAGGACCTGCTGGACCACCTGGGACTCCGGATTGGTGGCTATGTTGGTGAGTAATAATCAATTACATGGGAATAATAGGAATGTGTGCGTGAACATGTGATGATTGGTAGCCAATCTGCAAAATAAGTAGCTGACTGCGTGTTATACTAGGGAAACCTAGGCCCATGGGCATACACATAAATCCCCATTTTTGCTACACATGTACACCCAATAACAGCAGTAAAATGCAACATCTATTTGTATTTTGCTAAGTAGCCCCCTCTCTGCGTCACAAAATGATGCAAATGCTGCGCTACAAAGGTATACATATGTGTCCAAATGTGTATTTGTTGCCGGGTGTGTATGAAGACCTATGCTACCAGGCCGATGCCTCATTTTTGCAACACATACCAGATGGCTGTAGCTGCATGTAATGTAGTGTTGCATTTGAGTCTGAAAAGCAACACGTGAACTGCTCTATTTGTACTCTACTGGTCATAATGGCCAGTGAGTACGTCATGTAGAAACAACATACCTACATATGTAGACGCCATAGCTAGACCGAAAATTGCAAACACATGATGATGCAACACCTGTGTGTTGCCTTCACGTCACATGAAGTTAGTCATGTTGTCCACACATATGTCACATGTGTGTCTGGTTGCTGTGTGTTGAACCTGTCCACATAGCCTGTTTGATTGTGAGTGGTCATGCAGTCCTCATGGAACCAGTTGTGGAATGTTTCTCTCTGGGATGCACATGCTGAGATGTATGGATCACATGATTGTTGGGGCCTACTAATGGAGGAGTAACTTGGACGACACATGACTGTCCTGGCCACTGCATGAGTGTAGTAGGGTGTGTCACTGGAGCAGGAGACTCATCCAATGATAATCTAGAATACAAAGTCAGCCAGGCAGGATGAGCATGTGTGAAAGTGTATCATTACCATGTAATATTCACACACTGTCATTGTAACAGAAATTATTTGTCTGTTCACCCAGTCTGAGTATAATCTTCCTTTCATGCTTTACAGGTGGACCAGCCCCGTACACCGTTGGTGAGGTAGCCCATTTTGACGACCCCAATACCTACAGTGAGTGTTGCCTAAGTGCTATTTACATTGTTTGGAAATGAAGCATGATGGATTACTGTGTGTTCAGGACAATTCATGATATGATGTGCTGGCCGTTCATTGGCTTTGTTGTTTTGGTGTGATATCAAATTGGAATAATGTTTCGGTAAAGCAATACCTAGTCATCTCTCAGATTGAGGGGCAGTAGGTCATTCAATTAGTGCGACAATTGGGAATAGCATGACTCATTTTGAATACACTGGTCAATGTTAGACTTGGTCAGGAACTTGCCATTAACTGAGTCAGCATATCAGACTGACAGTCTCCCAGATAGCTTAGGCACATGGCTTTGATGACAAGTGCTTCTTCCTAGTTGAGGATGGACTGTGTACACTGTAGGTCGGATCTTCCGGGGGCATGTACTTCCACAAGGTGACCTCGAAGTGTGTGTGACTTGAGTGCAATGGCCTAGGTGTTCTGTTGAATCATGTGAATGGGTGTTCTACCTCCTCTGTGTGTGTTGTAAAACATGCCTCACTAATAGTATGTTATGTTTGGCTAAGTCATATCATTTTGACATGTGTGGACCTGGGATGTGACAAGGTTGGGCTGACTCCAACGTGTTGCTAGCCCTTCATAGGTGTTGTGTGTGAAGGCACATGCTTGTTGAACTTTCTGTACACTCCTGGTTGTGCATTGATCATGGGATTGTTGTTTGTTCTTCCCACACCACCCACAAAGACTGGGATGTTACTGTGAAACAGGGTACCTAGGACTGTAGCAAACAGTGTGTTACACGTACTTAACACCTTTTGTGACTTGAGTTTGTACCTAGGTCCAGATGTAGCAAAATGTCTCCACATTGCAAATAGCATAATTTGATGTTAGTGAGTTGCAAACGTCTGTTTCCTAATCCGAAATGTTTTTGGTGGTCATGTACATATTCGCAAAATGCTTTTCTAAAGTAAAAAAATAAAGGAGTTTACCAGCCCTACTTGCAAATCACAGTGTTAGGCAATCCCATTTGCTAACGAGTACGTGGTTGCAAAGTGAGTAGCTGTTATCATCCACTTGAAGTGGCTGCTAACCAACTTGCTGACTGGAAGGGGTCCTCATTGTGAACCTTCACCTTTGTGAGTGGACCAAAATACTCCTGCACAAAACAGCCAGTGGTCTAGGGGAGCAATAATTATTGTGTAAATTACGAACAATCAATTGTTGTGAATTTAAACAAATCGCAGCTCATTTTCCTTTCAGATAAAGGGCCTACACTTGGTGAAAAATAACTTGCTTCATTTAAAAGCAGTCACGTCTATGGAGTTCTGCTATTCCCAGCAGGCCTCCATCCCCGTGAGTGCCCATAGTTGCTAAGGTGGTGCAAGTTGGAACCCACATCATTGATGTTCATGAGGTGGGATTTAGGGACCCCATAGTGACTCGCAGACGGTGTCAGAGACACCGTTCAGCTTTGCAATTTGCTAGTTGATTTCCCATCAATTCCTACATCTGGCCCATAGTGTCGACATATGATTCATGGCCAGGGGTTCAATCTTAGCACACAACTATTTCGAAATGCCATTGAGTGAGGAGTGTGATTCTTATCACATAGAATGACATATGTAGTGAAGTCAGTATGCGGACGAGCTGGTGCCATAATGTATAATGGCTTAGGTATGAATTGTAGGAGTAGTTTAGGGTGATGTCATCCATCATGTAGAGACATGGATATGCTATATGTGATATGCCCTTCAGTATGCATGATTCACATGTACTTCCTCTGAGCCTTCCCGTGAAATATGTTGTAACAATTGCTGCAACCAATACATTGCTAGTAATGGTCAAATTACCCATTGTGGTATTCAACCCACTGTAAATTCTATGCTCAATATTTGCCTTTTCCCTTCACAGCTGCAAACCTGAGTGCCGCAGCTCGCAACCAGTTTGAGCGGCGGGCAATGAGGTACAGACACATCCTGCAGGTGCAGTGTGGGTATCGGAGGATGGCCCGCAGATACAATTCGGAACGGGCCTCCGGGGCGTGGTATGCCACACCACAGGCTCCCCCAACGGTGCCCCCAACAACCCCCGCCACTACATCCACCAGGTCTGGCCAAGTGGACCCAGCAACGGACCAGGCATCCTCATCCAGACCTGGACCCAGCCGTGTGGTGGGAGCAGGGCAGTCCCGTGCCCACACCACTCCACCAACACAATCCACCTCCACCGGCACCCAGACCTGCACTGACTCTCCGATCAACCCAGCGGACTTCCACGCATTGTCCAGGAAATTGGACAGGTTGATTGCAAAAGTTGACACCCTGACGGAGGACATGGCTGAGGTGAAAAAGAAGGTGCGCTCCATCCGGCGAACAGTACGGAGGGCAAATCCGTAGACATTTTGCCCTCCAGAACTTTTACCCCTCCCCTCTCACCTCTTTCCTATTTCATACTGTTAGTTGGGTTTGGGGGGTTAGTTATATGATAAGTGTAGGTAATTAGCTTAGTTAGTGTTAGGTAAGAGGGTGGGGGGTCCTTCTTCTTTATATCTTATCTTTTTGTGTGGGTGGGTGGGTGGGGGGCAATGTTGGGATTCCTGTTTAAAAAAAAATAAAAAAATAAAAATATAAAAACAAAAAAAATACAAAAAAATATATGTTTGTTTAGGATAGTGTAGTATGTGTGTAGGTTAGTAAGTGTTGTCCTGCATGTGTCTTGTCTCATAATGGTGGGTGGGGGGTTGATGTTTAGATCGTTTCGTTACATGTGTAGAGTAAGTTTAGCTTAGGTTAGTTAGGGACAGTTGTGGGTTAGTAGTAGTCAGGTTAGATTAGTGTAGGTTTATCTTTCCCTTAGTTGCCTCTTTTCTTACTTATTGGAAATAAAAATTTTGTTAACCCTTTACCTGATGCGTTAGGTGCTACCTTTTCATGGCCTTGACATCAGTGTAGCAGAAAGTTTTAGTATGACATTTGTGTCCTATGCTCGCTATCCCCAGGCTATTGAGGTTTAACATGCCAGCTACCCGTGTGCTAACTTGGTAAGTATCCACCGTGTGGGAGAGCCACCATTGGTAGTGTGCATAGATCATCAAGATTTGGGGTTGGTATGTATCCTACTTCACAAAGAGTGCTTCCAGAGTTGATTTTGTAGGTAAATAGATAGGTCGGACAGCATTGTGAAGTTCAGGGAGAGCTTTGTAGATGAGTATTTGTTCACACTCTTGTCTTGTTGCTGTCATTGCTGACCTACATCATGTGTGTACTGCTTGAGCATGACTTTCCTTCATGGTAGTATACACTGTAAGGGTGATTGATGCAGTGTAATTTGGTTATCATTCCTTTCATTTTACAGCATAATGTATTGTTTTAGTATCACAAGGTGCCTACATTTCTCATCCACCATTAGTTGTCTAGAATAGCTATGGATGGGGCCTCATTCTGTCCAACACAGCATGATTGTGTGTGCTTAGTCCCTACATCAGTTATTTTCCTCAGTCTAGTAAAGCTATGATGCAATCCTGGCCACTGCACAGATGTTTCAGTATACATGAAATCAGGACAGTAGTATAGAGAATCAACATGGTTGCCACACAGCCACTTTGGAGTTATGTACTGCACAGTTGAAGTGTGAAATGACACAGAGACACAATAGGTGTGCAAGTGATATTTATTTTTAGGTGGAGTAGTGCAAAAAGTCCATTAACAATGTTAGGTGAGTCCGTTCTGGTGCATTCTTAAATGGTGATCCTATTTACAGGGTGTGGATGATGCTCCTGACATGCTGGGGTGATGTCACAGACGGTGCAGAGGAACAGGAATTGCCAAATGGTAGGAGAGAAACATTTACAGCCAATGTGGACAAGTTAAACAGTAGATTGCCGAACAGTCATTGAGGGTAGTTGGAGTGAGGCTGGCATGTGTCAAAACGTAGGACCTTGGTCAGAGTGGGGCATGGTGCAGGGACTAGGGCTTCCGGGTACTCTTGCGAGTGAATGTTATATGTTCCATGTCTTCTTCTTCTGATGTGTGTGTTGCCTGGTGTGTCCTTGTTGTTGTTGGTTTTGAAGGGGCAACACACACCTCAGTGTCAGAAGACATGGAGGCAGACATCCCGGGGGCTGATCCCTGTCCAGTTATGAAGGGCAGTACTGCAGCAAGGAGAGCGTGCTGGTTTTTCAGAATGGCAGCCACATCCCGATGGTAGGCAGCCAGGTCTGCCCTGAGGGGTTCTATGTTGCATTCGTGCACACGCTGACTGGCTTGCTGTTGGAGTTGTTTGGTCAACTGGATGACAGCTGTGCAGATTGCCTTCTGTGTTACTAAAAGTTCCTCCAACAGCGATGTTCTGGCTTGCATTGCAGCTGCCTGATCAGCAGTTGACAGCATGCACGAACGCACCCCCTCAAGGCTGGCTGCCATAGTTTGCATCCCCACCCGCACCTCCTTGGCCAGCTCACGCTGGACCCCAACGACTGTTCTTTCGAAGCTGGTGCCAGTGTCGTCAGAGTCCTCAGCTGTGTTGGAGCTGGCAGGTCTTACAATTGGGGTGGCGGGTGGTTCTACTGTGGTGGCTGCTTCTTCTTGGCTCCTCCTTGTTACTGAAGGGGGGGTTTGGAGGCTTTTGAGGATCATGTCAATGGTCTCTTGTGTGAGGTTGATGTTCTCGTCATCCATGTCATCAGGGAACTCATGGACAGGCATATCGGCAGGAGATCCGTGTTCCTCTGCAAAGAAACAGGGTACAATTAGTGTGTCTGTGTTGAGATCATTTAGCACTAAGATACAAGCCTTTGGATGCCTTAACTTTGTACTCTGATTTTGTCTTGGTATCTGCTGTCTGTCATAGGGCATTGTTGTAGGCCTATGGCCCACCTGTGTGTCACATATATGATATGGAGCTATCAGACATGCCTGCCAGGTCATCTCTAGGTGTTGATTTGTAATTATTTCGGAATATGCATTTTTTTGTCCTACTCCTCCCTCGGTGTTTCACTATTGTTATGGAGGGACATTTGTTTGGGTGGGCTCTCATTATCCTACATGTGATTCTTGGCTTTCTAGGCAGCAGGATAGCTAATGGTGTGGGGGACTAAGTTTGACCCACTTGTAAATAACTCGGTCACCCAGATATTGTATTTGGCTCAGACAGACTAGCAGTGCCTCTGGTCTCCCACAACAGAGGAATGTTTAGAAGTCCAAGCCCATGACATCTTTGGGACTTCTCAGGGAAGTGGTGGTCACTCAGGTCCTACACATTTCTACTTTTCCGGTATGTTCCCATACACAAATGACACAGACAGTATTTGTTTGATATGAAGTTTCATTGTACAACTGACTTGTAGGAATTTAGGTGTGAGCCCCAATAACCAAAACAATACACACAGTTAGAACTGAAATAGTCCGCAGGAGAGTAATACATTGGTACACAGCTATCATGGTGCCTAACAGTTTCTACTCTCCCTCTGCTTGTTCTATATATAGCACTGCATGTTAAGTTTGGAGCTTGGCTGTCTGAATCACAGGGGAGACATCATCCCTCATATCAGAGGAATGGGCTGGGATCTGGTTGTGCATCAGCAGCAAGGCAGGCAGCATCTAGATGTGATTTTCTGTTTGTAAACTCCCCCATGCGTGTCTTGGGACGAGGAAGTGAATTTAAAAGACATATGTCATTGTGATGACAAAGTTTCCCTACGCAGGAATGGCAAACCTTAACCCCTACCACATCTATCATCAACGAACCAGACGGTATCCTTGACTGGGCCACAGAGTGAATATGTTCTGGCAAACTCCAGTGCAGAAGTAGGCAAAACAGGGTGATTTGACTAATTGCCAACACCTTAGGACTGACTATTTGCTACATTAACTGATAGGAAGGGCAATGAGATTCATTTAGTGCAAAGTGCTCTGAGTCACTTAGATGTGAGCAAATGAGTATAAGTACATTCAGGGTAAGATGCACAAAGGCCTCCAGCCTGAGGCTATTGCGCAAAGTATACGTTTCACTTGCCACGCTACACTTTGACTGACTGTGGGTGTTGTGACTGCCCTGCCAGCACACTTGCCTCACAGGCCCTGCACCATACACTTTTTATTCACATTGCATGATCTGTACATGTTAGGTGGCATGACCTATGTATGTCAATGTTAGGATGTGGTATGGATGTAAACATTGTTGATGTTTGTATCTGATGGGGTCTCATGTGTGTCTTACTGGATTGGCCTGTTTAGCGTATGAATGTCCTATTTTTTGGTTAGACTGTGCAGATGTGTTTCATTGACCAGTTGCCTGTGTCCCCTCGTCAATGTTGTTGTCTGAGCAGTATGACATTTGTGATGTAGCATTGTTAGGCAGGCACGTGAGGGACCCTGACGTATGCAGCATGTGTGTGTCGTTAGTGCTGTGTGGCTCCTATTGCTGTTTACTTAGGCTTATGTATGTGTCAGTTATGGACATTCGGCATTTAAGTGTACTGGTACCTTTGTCTTATTTCTAGGAGTAGTTGCAGATGTCATCCTCACCCCCTAATTTAGGAATGTATGTTCCAGGGTGGGGTTCCTGCCATTTGGTACTATAGCTGCCCAGAGATGAGAGGTGTTATTGTCAACTGTGGTGGCAGTTAAGTTGCAGTTGTTGTATTTGCTACTGCATTACAGGTAGGGACCTAGTTGATGGGGAATAGTTTGTGCAAAACAAGTGCCTGGATGTGGATTCAGGGTAGTGTCCTTCCCACCTGTCACTGGTTTCCCTTGGCTCTCTTGTTGTAATTACAGGATGTCCCCATGGGACTGTAGTGGTGGCAGTATTTTGTCGTGCCCCGGCTATGGTCAGTACTGGGCATTCCCCCCTGCCGTGCCCCTTTCCCCATGCCACTTCATATATGTGCTAAGTTACATGCATTGTGTAGTAGGTATCCCCCCCCTGCTTACAGTCCCCATTATTGCATTGTAATTCCCCATGCGACTTACCCTGCATGTGCGTAGTGTCGTGGTAGTCTGCGCTGTCCAGTCCTTGTATCCCTGTGACGATCTCCTCCGGGATGACGGCTGCGACCATCTCCTCCATGTGGTCCAGAGCCTCCTGTTGTGCTGGACTCCCCCCTCCAGTCTGCATTGCTGCCTTCCTGTTCCTGGCCATTTTCTCTTTGGTCCTACGTTTACAGTCATGCCAGCGTTTCTTACACTCGGTGACTGTCCGGCGTTCTTCAGCCACACTGTTTATCTTGTCCACAATTTCTTTCCAGATGGCCTCTCTCCTACTGAGTGGCAATTTTGAGGATATGAAAAGTTGGTGCTGGTGTTCCGTCACCTCTTTCACCAGGATTTCCTGCTCCTCTGCACTGAAGCGACACTTTCTTTTTTTCTTTAACATGTCCTGGTTCCTGTATGCTTCCTCCTGGCTGGGTCCTGGTCTGCTCTCATCCTCCTGGGGTCTGTTGGGGCATCTGGGATCCATTTTGGGGCTCCTCTCCTGCAAGTGCAGTTTTCGCGCTAAAATGTCACGCAATAGCGTGAAAAAAAACGGCGTTTTCACGATTGCGCTGTCGTAAATCGACCCACAGTGATTTGCGTCCCTTTTACGTGGGTTTCCCTTACGACAGACTGACGCTGTTTGCGTCACGAAATAATGACTCCCACCTGTTGGTTGCGCCGCCGTACGTCAAAGTATAAATTTGACGCCCGAATGGCGCATCCACATGGCGTTAGACGGCGCAAATTTTTTGGACGCAAAACTGCGATAGCGCAGCTTTGCGTCAAAAAGTATAAATATGGGCCTTTGAGTCTAGGAAGAGAGATGTCAGAATGATGCTTGATAGAGCCTAAATTTCAAAATAAAATCTGTACTCTGTCATTAGACATTCCCCGTCTCTGCTCTTTGCTGCTGAAAGGAACAATGCTGCATGTCTGCCTCTGCATCGGGCCAGGCATGTTTTTGCCTCATTCTAAAACAGTGTGCATTTTGCGTTTTGAGTCTGTAAACATAGCAAACCGACCCAAAATAAGCTGAGACCCACAATATGCTGGTGTTTGCACAATTACTGCAACTTAAAAAGTCTACCTGAATTCCGATAACATCCAACTCCACCTCAGAATAGAGGACTCTCTATGGACTCCCACTAAATGGAAAACTGCTTGTCAAAATACAAAGTTTGACTAAAAGAAAGCTGGCTCTGACTTTACACTTCATAGGGGATAGTCCTTTTTCCGGATAGACTGACTTCACCGCCAGTCCTTGCATCTGTCTTATCAGTCAAGACATGGAACCTTTTTTTTGCATTATAGAAGATGTGCAACTTTGAACTCTTATTTGACTTTAACATTTCTTTGGACCGCAACTAGAGGGAAATACACAGATATCCCGTCTGCCCTGTTACGATCTCATTATATCCTATGGGGATGATAATATGGTGGACAGATATCCGTCACGTTTGTGATGGAGTATTCTCTCCCCAGATCTAAATCAGGCCCAAAGTCTTAAAATGTTTTCCAATTTGTATTTTATGTGGAATCAGTGAAGCTGATCAGCCAGCCACAAATTGCCCTAGTCCTGTCAGTTGTTTATCCCTTCTTTGACTTCTACAGTAGATACAACATAGAAATGTATGACAAAACTGTGAAAAAAATATAGAAAAGACAAAAGCCATGGGATTCGCACCTTCTATTCCAACAACGTTACTCTTTCCCTTGCTCCTGTTTGAACAGCTGTTGACTCCCAGGACCTGAGATTCGGTCCAATGAAAGGATAAATAGACGTTCAATAAAGAGATACATTACCATCAATTTCATTTGTAATAGATTTCTTAGAAATGGGATTGTCACATTAAAACATTGGAAATATGACAACACTGAGAGCTGTTGTATTTGTTAGATTAGTATTGAATTCAAGAGATTCTAATAAGCTTCCAAAAAGCCTTTGTGGAAGTCTTTCTAGCAAAGGTGTGAGTACTTTTAATCATAGAAGTGAATGACGGATTGCATAAATTCTGCCAAATTGGGCAATGCCAGAAACAACTAAAAAAAGCAAGCAATGTTCTATTGGCTTGAGGTAATTTTTACTAAAAGCACCCATGTACAATAATGGTCTGTTTGTAATTGCTGACACCTCAACAAATCGAAGAAAGTTGCTACATGGCCTTTATGAACTGTTTACATATCAATGAAAGACAATAATTAAGGTAAGCATTCAAGACAGTTTATGACAAAATATAATTGGTAATAAATGATATTTATCAATCGGAGACAACATATTTAAATGATTGCAAACTGAAGTTGCTAAAACTGTAGTATGTATTATGTAACAATGAAAAATTTTGTTTTGAAATGGAGAATAGTTTAAAAAAAAGCTTGTACTAAACAGTGGCTTAACAAAGTACCATTGGTCCTTAACCCCTTAGCTGCTGGGCCTTTCCCCCCCCCAGTGCTGAGCCCTTTTTTGGCTATTTGGGGTAGTTCGCGCTTAGGGCTTCATAACTTTTTGTCCACATAAGCTAACCACGCCAAATTTGCGTCCTTTTTTTCCAACATCCTAGGGATTCTAATGGTACCCAGAGTTGGTGGTTTCACCTGGAGGAGACCAAGAAAATAGCCAAAATACAGTGAACATTTAGTTTTTTCCAAAAAAATGGGAAAAAAGGGCTGCCGAAGAAGGCTTGTGGTTTTTTCCCTGAAAATGCCATCAACAAAGGGTTTCTGGTGCTGAAATCACTATCTTCCCACCTTTCAGGAACGGGCAGACTTGAATCAGAAAACCAAATTTTTCAACACAAATTTGGCATTTTACTGGGACATACCCCATTTCTACTATATTTGGTGCTTTCAGCCTCCTTCCAGTTAGTGACAGGAATGGGTGTGAAACCAATGCTGGATCCCAGAATGCTAAACATTTCTGAAAACTAGACAAAATTCTGAATTCAGCAAGGGGTCATTTGTGTAGATCCTACAAGGTTTTCCTACAGAAAATAACAGCTGAAATAAAAAAATATTGAAATTGAGCTGAAAACAACAGCCATTTATCTTTATGTTTTACTCTGTAACTTTTTCCTGCGATGTCAGATTTCTGAAAGCAATATACCGTTTTGTCTGCTGGACTCTTCTGGTTGCGGGGATAAAAAGGGCTTGTAGGTTCATCAAGAACCCTAGGTACCCAGAGCCAATAAATGAGCTGCACCCTGCAGTTGGTTTTCATTCTATACTGGGTATACATCAATTCATTTGCTGAAATATGAAGAGTGAAAAAGAGGTATCAAGAAAACCTTTGCATTTCCAAAATGGGATCAAGATAGGGTTTTGAGGAGCAGTGGTTATTTGCACATCGCTGAATTCCGAGGTGCCCATACTAGCATGTGAATTGCAGGGCATTTCTCAAATAGACGTCTTTTTTACACACTCTCTTATATTTGGAAGGAAAAAATGTAGAGAAAGATAAGGGGCAATAACACTTGTTTTGCTATTCTGTGTTCCCCCAGTCTCCCGATAAAAATGATACCTCACTTGTGTGGGTAGGCCTAGTGCCCGCGACAGGAAATGCCCCAAAACACAACATGGACACATCCTATTTTTTTTATACAGTAGAAAACACAGCTGTTTTTTCCAAAGTGCCTACCTGTAGATTTTGGCCTCTAGCTCAGCCGGCACATAGGGAAACCTACCAAACCTGTGCATTTCTGAAAACTAGAGACCTAGGGGAATCCAAGGAGGGGTGACTTGCGGGGCTCGGACCAGGTTCTGTTACCCAGAATCCTTTGCAAACCTCAAAAAGTGGCTAAAAAAACAAGTTTTCCTCACATTTCGGTGACAGAAAGTTCTGGAATCTGAGAGGAGCCACAAATTTCCTTCCACCTGGCGTTCCCCCAAGTCTCCCTAAAAAAATGTTACCTCACTTGTGTGGGTAGGCCTAGCGCCCGCGACAGGAAACGCCCCAAAGCGCAACGTGGACACATCCAAATTTTTGGAAGAAAACAGAGGTGTTTTTTGAGAAGGGCCTACCTGTAGATTTTGGCCTCTAGCTCAGCCAGCACCTAGGGAAACCTACCAAACCTGTGCATTTCTGAAAACTAGAGACCTAGGGCAATCCAAGGAGGGGTGACTCGCGTGGCTCGGACCAGGTTCTGTTACACAGAATCCTTTGCAAACCTCAAAAAGTGGCTAAAAAAACAAGTTTTCCTCACATTTCGGTGACAAAAAGTTCTGGAATCTGAGAGGAGCCACAAATTTCCTTCCACCCGGCGTTCCCCCAAGTCTCCTGATAAAAATGATACCTCACTTGTGTGGGTAGGCCTAGCGCCCGCGACAGGAAACGCCCCAAAGCGCAACGTGGACACATCAAAATTTTTGGAAGAAAACAGAGGTGTTTTTTGAGAAGTGCCTACCTGTAGATTTTGGCCTCTAGCTCAGCCGGCACCTAGGGAAACCTACCAAACCTGTGCATTTCTGAAAACTAGAGACCTGGGGCAATCCAAGGAGGGGTGACTCGCGGGGCTCGGACCAGGTTCTGTTACCCAGAATCCTTTGCAAACCTCAAAAAGTGGCTAAAAAAACAAGTTTTCCTCACATTTCGGTGACAGAAAGTTCTGGAATCTGAGAGGAGCCACAAATTTCCTTCCACCCGGCGTTCTCCCAAGTCTCCCGATAAAAATGATACCTCACTTGTGTGGGTAGGCCTAGCGCCCGCGACAGGAAACGCCCCAAAGCGCAACGTGGACACATCAACATTTTTGGAAGAAAACAGAGGTGTTTTTTGAGAAGTGCCTACCTGTAGATTTTGGCCTCTAGCTCAGCCGGCACCTAGGGAAACCTACCAAACCTGTACATTTCTGAAAACTAGAGACCTAGGGCAATCCAAGGAGGGGTGACTCGCGGGGCTCGGACCAGGTTCTGTTACCCAGAATCCTTTGCAAACCTCAAAAAGTGGCTAAAAAAACAAGTTTTCCTCACATTTCGGTGACAGAAAGTTCTGGAATCTGAGAGGAGCCACAAATTTTCTTCCACTCGGCGTTCCCCCAAGTCTCCCGATAAAAATGATACCTCACTTGTGTGGGTAGGCCTAGCGCCCGCGACAGGAAACGCCCCAAAGCGCAACGTGGACACATCCAAATTTTTGGAAGAAAACAGAGGTGTTTTTTGAGAAGTGCCTACCTGTAGATTTTGGCCTCTAGCTCAGCCGGCACATAGGGAAACCTACCACACCTGTGCATTTCTGAAAACTAGAGACCTAGGGCAATCCAAGGAGGGGTGACTCGCGGGGCTCGGACCAGGTTCTGTTACCCAGAATCCTTTGCAAACCTCAAAAAGTGGCCAAAAAAACAAGTTTTCCTCACATTTCGGTGACAGAAAGTTCTGGAATCTTAGAGGAGCCACAAATTTCTTTCCACCCGGCGTTCCCCTAAGTCTCCCGATAAAAATGATACCTCACTTGTGTGGGTAGGCCTAGCGCCCGCGACAGGAAATGCCCCAAAACAGAACGTGGACACATCACATTTTTTCATAGAAAACAGTGCCTACCTGTGGATTTTGGCCTCTAGCTCAGCCGGCACCTGGGGAAACCTAGCAAACCAGCACATTTTTTAAAACTAGAAACCCAGGGGAATCCAAGATGAGGTGACTTGTGGGGCTCGGACCAGGTTCTGTTACCCAGAATCCTTTGCAAACCTCAAAATGTGGCTAAAATACCACGTTTTCCACACATTTCGGTGACAGAAAGTTCTGGAATCTGAGGGGAGCCACAAATTTCCTTCCACCCAGCGTTCCCCCAAGTCTCCCGATAAATATGATACCTCACTTGTGTGGTTAGGCCTGGTGCCTGCGACAGGAATAGATCACACAACGGTCAATGTTGGTCCTTACGTGAGGCAGCTGTTGACCCTGGGGTGATCCATTCCTGACACAGGCACTAGGTGTAGGCACTCAAGTGGGGTAGTGTTTTTATCAGGACAGGTGAGGAGTCACTGGGTGGTAGGAATGTTGTGGATCCCAGCATATTCCTATAGTTTGTGTGACAGAAATGCGAGAAAAATAGAGTTTTTTTTCAACATTTCAGCTTTGCAGGGTATTCTGGGTAAGAAAACTTTGGGGAATCCACACAAGTCACACCTCTGTGTACTCCCCCGAATGTCTAGTTTCCAGAAATGTTTGGGTTTAGTGTGTTTCTCTATATGGCCGCCGAATCCAGAACCAAAAACACAGGTGCCTGCCTTACAAAACCAGTTTGTTTTGCCATAGACAATTTTGATGTCTCCACAATATGATTTGGGTGGTGGAATTTGGGGCTGAACTAAATTGGTGAGCTCCCAAGAGAGCACTCTCTCTCTGCTTGCCGCCGCATTCACCTGCTCTCTGGGTTGGCCTAACCCACTATTACCCAGTTGCACGAACAGCTTGCGAAGGGACAGCAGGACTGTCCTCATCACCTCCCTCATAATGTACTGGAAGAGGAGTTTTCGAATGGGACTCCTCTGACTGAAAAATCACTCCCAGAGTCTGCGCCATTGTCCTATCCCTCAGATGCTGTCTCAGTATCTGATGTCTCAGTCTCTGATCCTATGTCAGAGCGGTCCTCTATAACCCGAGTGCAGGCAGCAGTCATCCATCAAGATGCCATCTCTGCTATTGGCTAAACTGTTGCTCTAAAACACTAGCCTACGTAGACAGTCACAAAATCGATGGTGTGTGTGAGATACGTGCAACAGTAGAGGCCACCTTACCTGCGCTTCTTCCCTCAATCAGCACGTACTTTCAAGACACTCAAAAAACACCTTGTCACATACCATTCGTCACAGTCTTTAGCACCTCCTGCGCCCAGAACAACAATCATTATTGGTGCTCCCACTCCCTCCTCCTCGGATTCCCTCATTACCACCCAGCAAAAGTGCCCTTCATCTCTCCATAGACTTTACTAATGTACTCAGCTATTTACATAAAATACAGATGTGCTCTTTGCAGTAGGCATATAAACCTTCTGCGCTTCTTTATGGCACTAAAACTGCCACTAGACAAGTCGGACCCTTTTCCCCCCAGGGAAACCACACACATATTGACAAAAGTGATGTATATATGACAGCCAACCACCTGAAACTCAACTCAAGCAAAACCGAAATAATCCTCTTTGGCCCTCACCAAAAAAACCTGGGACCCCCCATGGTGGCCCACCACGCTAGGCCCTGCACCCACCCCCGCCAACTACGCACGCAACCTTAGCATCATCCTAGACTCCTCCCTCTCTATGACCCAACAAATCAACGCTCTTACCTCCTCATGCTTCAACAAACTCCGTATACTGAAAAACATTCAAATGGATCCCCACAGAGACCAGAAAAACTGTCACTCACGCACTCATCAGCAGCAGGCTTGATTACAGAAACGCCCTCTACGCCGGCACCACTCTAAAACTCAAGTGCAAACTACACGCATCCAGAACTCAGCAGCACGACTTATCCTCGACCTCCACCGACACGAACACATCTCTCCACACCTCAAATCCCTCCACTGGCTCCCCATTGACAAAAGGATCACCTTCAAGATCCTCATCCTCACACACAAATCACTCCACAACACAGGCCCTGCCTACCTCAACGAGAGTCACCTTCCACACCCCCACACGAAACGTCCGTTCAGCTGACCTCTCTCTCGCCTCTGACCCCCGCATCAAACACACCACCACCGGGGGCAGATCCTTCTCCTACATTGCACCCAAAACATGGAACGCACTCACAACCCACATTCGCAAGACCCAAAACCTACTTCTTTTCAGGAATGGCCTCAAAACCTGGCTTTTCGAACAGTGAACCGCCTAGCCCCTTTCCCTCCCCCCCGTCCCCCCCCCCCCAGCACCTTGAGACCCTCACAGGTGAGTAGCGCGCTTTATAAATCTCTTTGATACAGATCTACATATATATATATATATATATATAAATATATATCTACATAGATATATCTATAGATATATCCATGTACCTAGATATATCTATCTACATAGATATATATATATAGATATATACATATATTTTTTTTTAGTTGTTGTATGGTTTCCTTGGGGGCCAAAATGGCCCCCAGGGAAACCCTACAACATCTAAAAAAAAAATTGCCCCCACAGGGGGTCACCCTGCCCACGGACGACCCCCTGTCATTTCAGGGGGCACCTACCTTTTTTTTTTTTTTAAGAAAATTATGCCGGGGGGGGGGGCGGCCCGTTTTCCGGGGGGGGGCCGCCCCCCAAAAGTGAAATCCCTGGTGTCTAGTGGGGTTTCCTGGCCCCTGATCGCAGCTGTGCTGCGATCGGGGGCCAGGAAACCGTTTCAGAAGGCCTCATAAGAAAGGGGAGACTCTCCCCTTTCTTACGAGGCCTTCTGAAACTGTTTCTGGCCCCCGGGGGCCAGAAACAGTTTCAGAAGGCCTCGTAAGAAAGGGGAGAGTCTCCCCTTTCTTACGAGGCCTTTTCAAAATGTTTCCTGACCCCCCCGATCGCAGCTGTGCTGCGATCGGGGGAGCCAGGAAACCTGAAAGTGTTTCCTGGCCCCCGATCGCAGCACAGCTGCGACCGGGGGCCAGGAAACACTTTCAGGAAGGCCTCGTAAGAAAGGGGAGACTCTCCCCTTTCTTACGAGGCCTTCCCAAACGTGTAAAAGGCCGTTTTCCCCATGAAAGCAGGAAGCGGCCGCAAGGGGGGGGGGCCGTTTTCCGGGGGGGCCGCCCCCCCAAAAGTGAAATCCCTGGTGTCTAGTGGGGTTTCCTGGCCCCCGATCGCAGCTGTGCTGCGATCGGGGGCCAGGAAACCGTTTCAGAAGGCCTCATAAGAAAGGGGAGACTCTCCCCTTTCTTACGAGGCCTTCTGAAACTGTTTCTGGCCCCCGATCGCAGCTGTGCTGCGATCGGGGGAGCCAGGAAACCTGAAAGTGTTTCCTGGCCCCCGATCGCAGCACAGCTGCGACCGGGGGCCAGGAAACGCTTTCAGGAAGGCCTCGTAAGAAAGGGGAGACTCTCCCCTTTCTTACGAGGCCTTCCCGAACGTTTAAAAGGCCATTTTCCCCATGAAAGCAGGAAGCGGCCGCAAGGCTGCTTCCTGCTTTCATGGGGAAAACACCTTTGCAAAGTAAGCGCGCCTCGCGGTGCGCTGACGTCACAAAGGGGCGGGTGGGGGGCGGGGGGAGACACGGTAGCTTCCGTGTCTCCCGGGGGGGGGGGGGGGGGGGGGAAATCCTCAGGTGCGACGCACCCGAGGATTTATTAATGCCCTTCCTGGTGTCGGCCACTGGTCGTGACCCGCACCAGGGAGGGTGTGTGGGCGTCGGCCAGTGGCCGAAGCCCGCACTTAAGAGGTTAAGGCAAACAAGCACAAGGGCCCCTCACACGCCTGGTGCCACTTCTGTGGCTCTACTGTTGATAGATATGCTTCTAGTATTGAAAGGATTCCCAGTTCAATACTGAAGAAAGAAAGAAATATATTGGAAGGAAGGTAAATCGAGTAGTGGTTTATGCTTTCTGTTTTATGCTGTGAGCGCCACCAATAGTTATTTTTTGTGTTTTATGTGTCATTGCTAATACTAATGGGCACACCGGAGTGCTCCCTAATGAAATTAATGGCCAAATATTTCCTTGCTTACCGCTATGTTTTTTACATTGTTTTACCTGAATTGCTAATATTTTGAGTGTTTTTTCTATATTTTCTCATTTGTTTCTGAGAACGATTTTTTTCTTCTTTGGGTGATGTTCCTTCCAGTTTCCATCTTTATCACGTCTACATGGTGTTTTCTTTGACATTACCTTTATAAACTGGTTCTAATATTGTTCTTTAATCTTTTCCTAATCTCTTAATAAGATGATTTCCTACACTATCCCGCATATCCTGCATTTATGCTCTTTCTCTTTTGTTGATGTCATATATTTTTTATCAATCAATTACTGATGTTTTTTTCTCTTTTGTTTCTGAGTACGTGTTTTTCTTCTGTGGGTGATTTTCCTTCCAGTGTCCGTATTCTATCCATGTCTACGTGCTATTTTCATTAACATAATGTTTATAAACTGGTTCTAACTTTTTTTCTTAATCGCTTAATCAGAAGATTTCCTACACTATATCGTACATCCTGCATTTATGTTTTCTCTTTCAACGATGTCCGATTTTTTTTGTCAATCTACTGCTGATGTTTTGTGTCTTCTTCACCCTGCTGACACATCAATTTATTTTCTTTTACCTCTGCTTCTTCTTCTGAAATTCTCCTTGATAATTGTTTGCTGAGTTGGGTTTCCATTGTGACAAGAGATCGGTCTTTATTTCTGATTTGAATTGTGTACACTGGTTTTGGAGTTGTGGAATTGTTATTTCCTTTTTTTTAATTTCAATCACTCTACGCTGTTCTTCAGTCCAGTTTGTTTGATACCTGTTTTTCCAGCATTGGATAGGCCCATTTTCCTTTTTTCCTTTCAATGAGTACTCAGCTTTCGGTTCTGTATATTCACTGAAATTAGGTGTTTCTCTTTACACTGCATACTATTTTCCATGCCATTCCCTTTGCCTCCTCCTCTGAGAAGCCCCTCTCCATCCTTCCGTGCTTTGTTTATTTTGGAAGATTAAATATATTCATACCTAAAACTCAGCAAGAAAAGTACATTCTTCACAAACAAGGGCCACGAATAAGTCAATAATTAGGCCAGTTACAAGGAGAAATCCTTATAGGTTTTGATATAGTACTAACCTGAGTGCAGAGAAAGGAGCTGAGGTTCCAGAGGAACATTCGAGCATACATAGTCACTCTTTTGTTCTGTTTAAGGATACTACAAAGGCTCTTCAGCTGAGAAATGTCTTTAAGGTACATTGCACAAGATGAATGATTAACTTCCTGGATCTTATATGAATAGGTTCTTTTTAGTACTGAATAATTCTGCTGTCCAGCAGACTTAGGGCCTGATTTAAGGAGAGGGGTGCTGCACCCAGTGCAGAGCCACTTTCTTTGTGCCCCTTAGCGGCCCCCCTAATGCCATCATGTGTGCACCATATCCATGGTGGTAGTTAGGAAACTAGAGTCAAATTTCGGACGCTAGTTCGGAGCTTTGCAGGACTAGAGTCAAAAATGTTGACGCTAATCCTGCAAAGCCCATTGAGGCCCATTGAAAACAATGGTGTGCCTTCTTTCAACGCCTGCTCTGAGCAGAAGTCCAAAGTGCCAAAAAAAAATGTTGCAAAGAAATCTTTTAACGCAGGCCTAATGTACTGCAGAGGGATACAACGTGGCACAATGCATGCATTGTGCCACTTTGTAAATTTAGCGTGGCAATTTTGGTCTCGTTGGGCCACTTTAGCGTAAAAAATTTACGCTAATGTGGCGCAAGGAGGTGCTACGGGCTCTTAAATCAGCCCCTTACTGATTACAACATACAATAGAGTGGCCCTTGGATCCACTCATTTCAACCACTGACTTTTTTAGACTAGCTTCTTTCATGCTTATGTTTCAGAATTCGCCAATCAAAACTTGGCTCGCCTGAGTTGAGTAGTCATCGCTCTACTATTGCCATTAACTGTTTTGATTTATCCTTCCACCTTCATTCCTTTGCTCACATTGAACTACATGCTAGACTACATTAAAACTAGAGCCTTATATAGGGCACGCCTTTCTCTCTAGATTTAGTGTAGTTACATTACCTGTCTTAGCACATTAGCTCAGATTTAATGGCTTTGCCATTGCTTGATTTTTATGCTTAAGAAGATGTACCCTTTTAGGCAGCAAGTTATACCCTCTCGAAGTAGCCAAGTCTGCCTGGCCATATCTGATGAATGAATGGCCTCTCCGCTCAGTGGCACCTCTATCTTCTGACAAATCACTCTTTCTATGAATGCGGATCCACACAGAGGTTACTGTGCTGTTCCAGAGCTGTCGACACAAAGGAAAATGACAACTCCATTATTTGTGTTGAGGGTTTGGTTTGTGTTTCTTTTAATATTTTAATATATGTATATATTTTGATTTGCATATTTGTTATTGTTTTGTGGTATTCGTATTACAAATATACTGTTCTTATACCATGTGTACATTTATTGGGAAGAGTTGGAAGGCTTGCAGCTTGCATACATCATTGGTCCTTATTTATCATGCCACATCAATTCATTTCTACCTGGGATCAGCTAGGCAAAGTTTTTGAGAAAACTTAGGGGCCTATTTACAAGGAGCTGGTGCATCGGTTTTGAGGCGCCAATATCTTTGCGTCGCTCGATGCCCCCCTAACAACACTATGGTAGCGCTGTATTTACAATACAGCACACCATGGCACGTTAGGAAAATAGTGTCAGAATTTTTTATACTATTGTGGCGCTTTGCTGGACTAGCACCAAAGATTTTATTGCTGGTCCAGCAATGCACAGGCAGGACCATGGGCTAATGCACTATCATCACCTGAGCAGGCGTTAAAAAATTATGCTAGAATGGCACAGTGAAATCTTGTATATTTAACTGCGTAATTGTTTTGGGCCTCCATGCAGGGGAATGCCCCCCTTGTATGCATTATACCTGGCGAAGGTATAAGGTGGCGCAAGGAGTTACAAAGTGGCTCAATGTTTGCATTGTGCCACTTTGTAAATATGGCTCAGGGTGAGGCACTGGTTAGCACCGCCTTAGCTTCAAAAGAATGATGCTAAGGCAATGCTAGGGGCTTGTAAATATGCTCCTTTGATTTTTATAGATAGTTGCATGAAAAAGGTAGTTCATAAGAGCTAGCCAGTGAAGCAGCAACCTTTAAACTTACAGTTTCCTTTCATTAAGCCATCTAATGTTCCTCTTTGTGTGGGACAACTCTGTCCACTTAAGGAAAAGTTGAAGATGTGTGAGGTCAAGGACCTTTGCTGTCATCGGCAGGCGAGGCTCGCGGGAGGGAAAAGGGGCGAGGTGGCGCAGCGTGTGGCAGGGAGGGTGGGGGGTAACAAAAAAAATAAAATAAAAATAAAAACGTACCTTTTTCCTGGGCCGCGCCACTCCATCCGATCTGCTCTCCTCCATCTCATTGCAGGCAAAGGCTCCCAGCCTACCCTGTGGCCAATCCTGATGCTGCTCAAAGCAGCATTGGCTGGACTGGCTGGGAGCGCCCAGCCAGGGCACTCCCAGGCAGACTGAGACCCTTTACCTGGTCTCTCCAACCCGGCAATGCAGTGCCGGGTTGGAGAGACCCTACTGCGCATGTATGTTTGGCCGACCCGATTCGGCCGGCCAAACATCCATGAGCACTCCCCCTCTGTCCCCGTCACACCCGTGGACCCACCCACTTTTATAGTA
Organism: Pleurodeles waltl; assembly: GCF_031143425.1. NCBI lineage: Eukaryota > Metazoa > Chordata > Amphibia > Caudata > Salamandridae > Pleurodeles > Pleurodeles waltl. Next base: position 926,302,938 of record NC_090442.1, on the reverse strand, counting down.
AAAACATTATAAACAGAGTTTATTATGTTTTTACTATAAAACTTTTGCAGCTCCTGATGCAGGGTGGGGGCAGCCCTCCTCCGCCTAGCAGAGGAGCTGCCTCTGGTCATCAGCCATTACACCACCATTGTGATAAGTATTAATTACTTTAGAACTGGCCAGCAAAGTAACTGTATTTATTAAAATAAATAAATAAAACCCTTTGGTGCGTAAAAGGCTTAAACGGGACTGTGGGACAAGAAGAATGGGCCTGAAAATGTGTACACACACGTAGCTTGTAATGAGCATGAAAGGGGAACATGCAGAAGAATTGAATCTGACCAGAAGCAAATAGATGCACGCGGCTATCATGGAATAGCTTTCCAGTAAAAATACTGAATACGCAGCAGCCCCATGGTTGTGGAATATCAAGAAACAGTACACACTAAAAGGATGAATATTTTCAATGTTTAATGAGCCAGGAAAGTCGCTTTGGTTTGCATGTATATGTAGATTACCTATACTTGCATACATTAAGTAAATACAAAACGATATGAGTTAAACAGTAGATTAATCGTAAAGTGAGCCGTCAACTCTAAGCTGCAGCACAGGATTGTGGACCTGGGCAACTTAAAGTGACAACAAACTTGACAATATACAAATAAAACTTAAGTGTTACACCTATGCCCACATCAATGCTGTTACATATAGATACAGACCTATTTGTGCAGTCACTCAGACACACCCCAAACACAGGGTACTCAGCCTCACTTGCATACATCTGCATTTTGAATGGGTGTTCCTGGGCTGGGAGGGTGGAGGGCCTGCTCTGAGACAAAGGACTTCCACACCCCCTACTGGGACCCTGGCAGACAGGATTGAACTGAAAGGGGACCTGGTGCACTTCTAAGCCACTCTTTGAAGTCTCTCCCACTTCAAAGACACATTTGGGTATAAAACAGGGCCTCTGCCCTACCAACTCAGACACTTGCTGGAGAAGAAACCTGAACCAGAACCTGCATCCTGCCAAGATGAACTGCCTGGCTGCTCAAAGGACTCGCCTGTCTGCTTTCTACAAAGGACTGCTGCCTTTCTGTTGGCCTGCTGCCTTGCTGAACTCTTGTCTGGCTGCCAAAGTGCTCTCCAAGGGCTTGGATAGAGCTTGCCTCCTGTTCCCTGAAGTCTCAGGACCAAAAAGACTTCTCTTTTTCATTTGGACTCCTCGTGCGCTGAAAAATTCGACGCACAGCTTGCTCCGCGGTGAGAAAATCGCCGCACGCTGACGCTGCCCGACGCGACTCCTACGGGGCGACCAGAACTTCGACACACGGCCTCGCATGGACAACGCCGCCCGGCTTCCAGAGAGGAAATCGACGCGACGCCCGCCGTGATAAAGAAAATTCCACACACAGCCTCCCGGAACGACGCGCAGCCGGATAACATGCCGAGGAATCCACACACAGACCCTGGGACATCTGGTAATCCCGCGAACCATAGAAGGAGTTGGCCCACGCACCAGAAAATGACGCACGTCTTCCCCAAGTGAAAAATAACGACGCAAGTCCGTGTGTGAAGGGGCGAAACCGACGCACACACCATTTTTCTTCCCGCAGAACGACGCACGTCTCCCCGCGTGAAAAATAATGACGCAAGTCCGTGTGTGAAGGGGCGAAACCGACGCACACACCATTTTTCCACGCATCTCCTCCTCTGCGGCCCTCTGCGGAGATTTTCCACTCCTAACCAGATACTTTGTGCTTGAAAGAGACTTTGTTTGCTTTTTAAAGAGTTAAGACACTTTATATCACTTTTCAGTGATATTCCTACAAATTCTTATTGCATCTTTTATTGTGTTGATCTACAAATATCCAGAAAAATATTCTATATTTTTCTAAACACTGTGTGGTGTACTTCTGTGGTGCTATATGGTGTTATTGTATGATTTATTGCACAAATACTTTACACATTGCCTTCTAAGTTAAGCCTGACTGCTTGTGCCAAGCTACCAGAGGGTGGGCACAGTATAATATGGATTGTGTGTGACTTACCCTGACTAGAGTGAGGGTTCTTGCTTGGACAGAGGGCAACCTGACTGCCAACCAAAAACCCCATTTCTAACAGCTTCCTCGTAAATATGGAGCAGAGGTTAGCGCCACTGGAGCATCACATAAAGTGGCGCTCCAGTGGCGCTAGGGGCTCTTAAATATGACCCTAAGTTTATATGCTTTTTCTACTAGATCAATCATATTTTATCTGTGGTGCTCTAATTTTAGCATTTTCTCTTATCTTCAAAGGAGTTCTGCAGCTGCCATTCCTCACAGAGCGCAAATGCAAATACAATTTGTATATGATACAAAGGAACCCAGAGGAAAACAATCATTGTAAAGTATGCACCAGAAGACCAAATTTAAAATATGTGGGAGAAATTAATGAAATTCGTGAATTTTTATACATTTTCATAAAATTTCTCAAATTTCACATTATATTATTGTATGTAACTTTTTGTAACTAAGGCCGCACCTTGCAAAAGTATTTTTGCGAGATACCGGTAGAAAGCTGGTTCGCACAAAAAATGTATGCTCGAATTTGTCTCCGGATGGTATCTCACAAGACTTTTCTATGTGAGATCCACATTCAGTTTAAAAAATAACCACATTTTGCTTCTCAAGCGTAATTTTAGAAAATTCACATGGAGTTTCATCAAATCTCATGAGAACGAATTGCGCAATTTCACACTCCTCTACTTATAATACAGTGCCAAAATAATATAGATCATAACTTTCATTTGCCAGAGACTATCTCATTGGAATATCTGGAAAGAATCTAAAATCAACACTGTTGATTTGATATTCCTTTGTGCTGCCAAAATATATTGTTCTGGCGTTCAAGTATTTTAGTTTGAAGCCAATATTGTTAGGGTACTGTCCAATGCACAATGGAGATGCAAAATATTACACAACTGGTCTGTTTAAATATTCCTGAGCGCCAACAGTAGAAATCTAGTGCTTGGTAATAGACAAAGGGTGTTGCTCACTGTCATTATGCTGAAACATATAACTCATTATCTTTTCATATATCAAGCAACAGTTTAACATTGCAGGAGCACAGGTGAGCTGCTACATATTTGCTCATATGCCAGGGTATTTCTAGTTATGTTGAGGTACTGCACAATACGCATGCATGTTGTTCAGTCATGCACGTTTGCTGCTCAAATGTCCCACTGATCTTTTCAGATATGACAGGCGCTGACATTGTGTGGGTTGCTTTAGCAAGTGTGAAGTTTCTCAGTGTTCCAGAGGTGCTTCTTTATATGCCAGTAGTGATGATCAGTATGCAGGGGTGCTGCTGAATACACTTGAGGAGGTATTTCATGTGTCCGCCTTGCTCCCTTATGTGCTGGGATTGCTAGTAAATATGCCAGGGGTGTTGCTCCTTACAAAAAAGTGTATGTGACATTGCTACTCACTTATCCCACTCCTCTTCTCTAATTCAAAAGGGTGCAGCTCAAGCATATATTGGTGCATGGCACAATCAATGGGCATGGGACACTATTTAATAAGCCTGACTGCTGCTCATAGTGCCAAGGTCACTTCTCAATTCTCCAGGGGTGCCAGCCCTTATGCCATATACTGGAATGTATGCCAGGGGTGCTTGTAAAGATACCAGCGAACAATAATCAGTGTGCTGCCTAGCAGAAAGCTCTTCAATGCCTTTTCAGGGTTAGTAAGCACTATGTAAACTCAATTGCAATACAATGCAATAAATGGTGTGTGCAGGGTTACTATAAAATGTATTAAAGGTGATAATCAGTGTGTCGTGGTTCTGCCATTATCAAATGTAGTGCTGGTTGCTATTCTGTTTCTTCTTTGATGCCAACTGAACCACATACCTGGGGCTCCACTCCTGACACTCTACTCAGGGGCTGGAGGTCAGGTAGTGGATTATTGCAACAAGATCAGTAACAGCCAGTCTGAAACTGAGGGCCTGATTTATAAAGGTCCTCCACACTCACCGCGAAGGCCCTGCAGTTGTGGCATGGGGCGTGCACTCATTATGGGGGTCCCACACTCATGGCGGGATCTCTGTGCTGCATTTTCTCATTGTGCAGGTACCGGCACGAGTAATGGCCCCTGTCACGAGTGTACGCCCCCCACCACAACTGCTGGGCCTCTGCCATGAGTGGGGAGGCCCTTTGTGAATCAGGGCCTTAGAAAGCAGAGAACACAATCACAAGTCTTTTCTTGTGGCCTCCTCTCCCACTGCGGCCAGCCTGTCTATTGCTTTGGGAGCATGACACCTGTAGTAACATGGCAGTTTATTAGCCATTCTGAACTTTTGTCCGCCCTTGCTCCTCATACAACCAAGAAAAGTTTAGTTAGGGTCTTTGGAGTGAGACATGGGACAAGCATTCTTCCATGGACAGCAGGTCATCCTGTTAAAGAGCTTGTACCTGCACTCAGCCTCTACAAGGGAGAGAATTCTGCTTGTGACCATAAACTGAGGACCTACCACTACTTAACACTAGTGGCCACCTTCATTCATTTTAACCTAATAATCATGCAAGAAGATGGCCTACTTGTATTAGCTTAACGTTAAATAAGGCGGGTGGTGAAGCAATGGAAAACACCTATCAGGACATTTCCCCATGTCAATAAAGTTGCCAGAGAAACGTTTAACATGATGATAACTCTATGATGGATTTACCTTTTCATAGACATCTCTCGCAGGAAACAAGAATCAGTGTCACATTGTGCTATTTATTGATATTGCATTGATTATGCTAATCTGTTCAACATAGGATTCCCTAGACACATAGCTAGTAGGTATAATAAATGTAGAAGCCAGACAAGTCTTGAAACTGAAGCAACTGGGATCACATTGTGGCTGCTTTGAAGGCATAATACTGTTTACAAGAAACAAGAGGAATCTCTTTGAAATCTCTCTGCATTGCTCATCTGGCGACCGATGTGATAGGATCAACATTCATGTGATCTAAACACAGACTGTACAGCCCAAGAAAAAACCTGGGACCCAAATGTCCCTGCCAGTGAAATTTCCCCCTTTTAAAAAAACACCTGCATTGGTGGGAGCTACTTACGGGCCTGCAAGCTTTGCTATACGCTTTCAAAATGAATAATGCCAACTGATGCGGGACATGAAAGTCATACCTCAAGCGACACTCTTACCGACCATGCACAACAAAGTGGTTATTTACTTGACTAGCCCAGAAAGGGGTGTGGTACCTCCACATGGGGTAAGAAAGTGATATAGACACGCTGCAATACATTAAAATGGAATAAAATGTCCTAATAGTCCCACTCAGCCCTATCAAAAGAGATTATGGGGGTCATTCTGACCCTGGCGGTAAAAACCGCCAGGGCTGACGACCGCGGGAGCACCGCCAACAGGCTGGCGGTGCTCCCATGGGCATTCTGACTGCGGCGGTACAGCCGCGGTCAGAAACGGAAAACCGGCGGTGCACCGCCAGTTTCCCGCTGCCCTGGGGAATCCTCAAGCTGCGCCGCCATGGGGATTCCGAGCCCCATACTGCCATCCTATTCCCGGCGGTTTTGGCCGCCAGGAAGAGAATGGCGGTATGGGGTGTCGTGGGGCCCCTGGGGGCCCCTGCAGCGCCCATGCCATTGGCATGGGCACGGGCACTGCAGGGGCACTGCAAGGGCCCCCGTAACAGGGCCCCACAAAGATTTTCAGTGTCTGCCATGCAGACACTGAAAATCGCGACGGGTGCAACTGCACCCGTCGCACCCCTTCCACTCCGCTGGCTCCATTCGGAGCCGGCATCCTCATGGAAGGGTGTTTCCCGCTGGGCTGGCGGGTGGCCTTCTGGCGGTCGCCCGCCAGCCCAGCGGGAAACCCAGAATAACCGCGGCGGTCTTTTGACCGCGCAGCGGTATTCTGCCGGCGGGACTTTGGCGGGCGGCCTCCGCCGCCCGACAAGGTCAGAATGAGGGCCTATGTGTACAATGTGGGTGAAGTCGACACTAGGGATGGTCTCAAGGTTTTGTAAGGCTTACCGAAATGGACAACCTAGATTAACTCGATGTTCCTTTTCTGTCACAACGTTTAGTTTATCTATTTATAGCGAACGGCACACCCCTTGAAAATAGGAACAGAACCTTTCTGGAATAAAACCTAATTCTTTCGATATGGAAGTACTGCCTACAGTATACGGCATGTAACTTGATATTCAAAGCAAAACTGGCCTTTAAGTTGAAGAGTCAGTCAATATGCGTAACCCACTTATATGTGTCATTAACGAATTGGCTTAGCTTTAAGTACTCTTAAAGAGTGCATCAAACTGGCCGCACTTGCTGCTTTGTACATTCTTTAGTTCCGTGCACGAGCTTACGAATCCTTTCTGGTACGAATGTCCTCGTGGCACCTCTTCCACATGTGAACTACCTACTCCCTCTACAACATCTGCATGGCTTTTGCATGAATATCCTCTGTTACGCAGCCAGATTTCCTATTATTTGGTCAAGAACGGGCCTTTCATCTTTCGTCTGTTAAAAAAATAATGATGAATTCTGTAGCATAGCAGAAAAAGACCACAGGGGGAAAGACGGAATTTGATATTATTCAAAATTGGAAACAGGCTCGTCTTCTGAGCATGCCTTGTTATTGTAGTGGCCTTGCAGCAACCTCCGATTGATGCCTGCTCGCTGAGTCTAAAGGGGTCAGCGCAGCAGGGTAGCCACCTTTCCTTTGAAATTCACTTTCACTGGCGTTGCGGCCACAACAGATGAAAATAAGATGTTGCTATTTGTGGTTAACCCCAAAGTCACACATTCCCTTCCTCATTGGGAGTTCTCGACTTTGGCAATGGAGTGTCATAAAAAGAGCGAAATTATGTAACAGACGCCCACATCCGGAAAAAAATAAAAAATCACGTGGTTTCCGGAAGTGCCTTTCCTCTACTGTATTCTGCATTCCTGGCAGAAGATTGTGAAAGGTTTCTTCATTTGTAGTTGCATAATTGTCTGTGATGCATTGTTTGTTCCAGCACAGTGTTGGAATCGGAGGAAGTCAGTAAAACCACAAATGTAATGGAACAAGGAGTGCCCTTTTGCTGATCTAATGAGCTAAATGAGCGTTTAAATCACCGAACAGAGTGCACCGAAGTAAATTACTGCGGCAATGTAGGAATTCCTGCTTGTCTGCGACCATCCTATCAGGTATTGGCTGATCTTTCCATGGGACGAAAGACTTTCTGATTTCTTTAATGCCGACTTGGATGAGCATCTGCAATGATGTTGATCTGGAATTTCATTTACTGGACAGCTACTGCAGGTTTCAGTGAACTTAAAATTATAAGGACTTTAGTAAATGCATGCCACACCTCCCTACAAAATACAGGGAAGCTATATGTATTTTGAAAAGCTGAAACAGATCGGTCTCGGAATCAATTTCAAACAGTGTGGATTTCCTTGAATATTGATCTCATGAGCTGGTGAAAGAAGGAAAAACACAGCACCACAGTGCCGGGTTGGAAAGAGGCCTCTGCGCATGTTTGCCGAGATGGCCGGCCAAACGTACATGCGCACTGAGAGGGAATGCTGAGCACTCCTCCTCCCTGCCTGTCATCCCCCATGGCCTGCCCCCTTTAAAAATAAAATGATAAATTTATTATCGTTTTATTTTTAAAGGTTTGCAGCTGCTGCTGGTGGAGGGGCGATGCTCCTCTGCCAGAGTGGAGGAGCCACCCCTGTCTACCACCAAGAACATTTGGCAAAAAAATTGGATTAAACATTTTGATGCACAAGTTTCACACAAAGTTTCCCAAAGTCTATACACTGTAAATAGGCACTTATTCAATAAACAGTCACTTTCATGGAAGCCTAGGCAATGAAGCCTGATGTTTCCCAAGCATTAGCCCCATTTTACTTTAAATGTGCAATGGGTGCCCCTTGTAAGGTCAATAATTAACTCCATCGCGTCAGGGCCAGCATTTTTCCACAGTTATTCCCAATGCAATGTGTGCCCTCTTATGCGAAGTGGCAGTATTTTGCCATCCATGACATCGATATACCATATGTGGCCAATATCTAAAAAATAAACTCTTGTATGTCAGCGCTAGTATTGTTTCCTGGATGCCTACCCCCGGTATGACATGACTGCCCTTTCTAATAACAAGACCTACCTGTACTGTGCCAGCATTTTGCCACATATGCATTATGCCAAAAAATATTTCTAATGTGTCAGCACCGGCACTTTGCCATAAATGACACTTTTACCATGACTTACTTATGGTATGCCAGTATTTTGCCATGGGTGCCAGTAAGTACCTCCAATAAGCTGGAACCAGAGTTGTGCCATGGGTGCTTCCATAAACCAAGAGTTATGGTATACCTGCTCTTATGAGCTCCCACATATCAGTGGAGGCTAGGGATTTTTGGCATTAAGGACAGTGGGCTCAGGATTAGTTGGCGAAGAGCCAATATCCCATTTCTTTTGACTGCCCTATTGGAACGTAATCGAGGAATGTAATAAAGGCCTGATTATGGATAATCTGCTGGCAGAGAACTTAATCTCGATCTGAGATCCTGACCACCATTGAGAAGTTGAATAGATCTGCGAGGGATTTGATAATGGTAGCCATAGATCTATAAGGAACCTGGGTGGTTTGACAGTTCGTGTAGAGCTGCAAAAAAGAGGTTGCTTTTGACATTTAGAATTGCACCCAAAGATATGTCAGTAGATAAAGTGGCTAGACTGGAATAGCAGCTTGCTCTTAAAAATAGAAAAAAATGGAGGTCAAAAAGGAGTTGTGGGAGAACATTGTTCAGACATGTAAAATGAAGGAAACCATGAGGTTTAGTAATATTTTGAATAATGGGGCTTATACAATTGTGACTACTGAGGGGCTAGGGTGTAATATTCCTACTGAATGCTGGTATGATCACTTCAGCCAGATTTATTCCTATGGGGAAAAACAGGGGGAAACTAAGATGATAACCGATCTTCATCCTCCATTGGAAATTAGATTTTATTTGAAAGAGGTTGTAGCTGCCGTTGAGGATAGCCCGTTTAAAAAGTCACCCTGTTCCGATGGGGTACCAATGGATATAGAACATTTCATTATGGGCCAATATTATTACCAGTGTTTTAAATGCAGCTTTTGTGCAAGGTATACCCAACTCTTGGCGAATAGCATCTATAGTTCCTATCTTCAAAAAAAGGTAACAGAACAGACCTCAAGTGCTACTGTCCCATTTCACCACTGGAATTTTTTAGAGGTTTGGCTTGACTCACCCAATAGTGGAGTTTTTACAGGTCCTGCACGAGGAAGTAAGTGCCTCAGTTATGTGTACCATGTAGAGTGAGTGCACTGAATTTCTTAGTTTTTTTTAGGAGAGTTCGCCAAGGATGTGTCTTAGCTCCTGCTTTATTTCTTTTATATATCTGTGGTCTGCCCTCCTTTCTAGTCTCCCAGGGTATTTACCAACTGTGAAAGACAACCACGAATCAGCTTTTCTCTATGCCAATGATGCAGTTTTGCTTTCTCAAACGTCTAATGGTTTATGAGGAGGTATTGATGCTTTTGTCAGATATATGAATGATCTAGATTTAAAGGTTAATGCATTCAAAACACACTGTATGGTGTGTGGCAAGCCCCAGCGTAAACCCAGACCAATGGTGATAAAAGGACAAACAATCAGCGGGGTTGAAGAGTTTTTCTATTTGGGAGTAACCTTGGATGACAGAGGTAATTTGTTTCCCTGTATTTTGAAGCGTTCTCTCTTTAAGGCTTCTGTGAGGGTTGTCTGAGGGCTTGCATCTAGAATAGGCAAGAAGCCGATTCTGCCCTTATTGGAGGTTTATACATTAAAGTGTCCACAAGTTTTAACCTTCAGGACCTCTATCTGGGGGTTCGGAGACTGCTTAAAAAAACCGCAGGAAGAGAACCACTTCTGTAGACTTTGACTTTGGGTTAGACCTAATAGTCCATATTTTTCACTGCATGAAGAACTGGGTCTAAACAATGTAGAAGATTGTGTTCAGCTTGCACCTTTACTCTTCTGGATTGTGATCCGGGGGAATATGCACACTGCACTTAATAGGGAGATCATCTTAGACTATTTGGCCTGTGATCTGTGTCTTAAGATACCCTGGTTAAATTATATTAGGAACATTGCCAATAGCTTGGGATGACCTTAATTGTTTTCACCCCCACACATAGATTAAAAGGGAGGCCAGATGGGGCAAGAAGGAGTTTCAGAGATTATCATCAGCTGCTAGGGAGTCAAGGAATTGGAGAAACCATCAGTGAGAGCTTTTTATGTATAAGACCTGTCAGAGTACTGAGCACTAGCGTTCATAGGCTCATAAAGTATGGAAAAGGCCACTTGTAACTAGGTTTCAGTTGGGCTTCATCGGGTGCAATCTCTGTTTCCTGTTGGGACAGTTTGACTGCAAATGTATACTTGTGCGCCCTTGTGATGACATTTCCCTCCAGACATTGATACACTTTAGCTTATTTTGTAAATGTTATGATCCTTTTAGATGAAGAGTTGTATCGCCTTTATTAAAAACGTAGAGTTTTTATGAGTGTAGGCCTGCATTTCACTATCTTTGCATGGCAGCTACTGCTACGGTTTGTCTTTCTGTGGGAGTTTTCTTTCAAATATAATATGCTGGCTTAACTCCATTAACTTTAGATGTGGTATATGTAACTTTTATAGCCTACTTATTGAATGTTTGCTGTATATTTTATGTGATGATTGCTCTTTGATGATTATTTTTAATAATCAAATAAAAAGGATTTGACTTTGAAACCAAGAATTACTTCCAACATGTTAGACTAGTGGCAGACTCACAAGGGTAATACAGTCAGACACTCACACTCACTAACTCATGCTCACAAACTCGCACTCATGCTGACTTGCTCACACTCCCTCATTCTCACTTCCGTACACTCCCTCACACTCTCTCTCACTCATTCACACTCATTCACTCTCACTAGAACTCACACTTACTAGTATTCACTTTCAGAGACTCATTCTCATGCCTGCTCACTGTTGATGTTTCAAGCATCAAATTAAGTACGTTGAAAATATGTGGCCAGATTTTAGTTGAAAAGCTAAGCTGCAGCAATGCAGGACAAAATCTATGTGAAGTATACAAGATCATAAAAACACAACAAAGTCTCAGTGAATATGGACACTGCTGGATTTGTAAAATAAAAAGATCATACATGCACAGGCACAACGATTTTCTTCGGATCTGCTGATAGTGCTGTGAAATATCAAGGCTGCAAAAAAAACCTAGGTTGCCTGGTCCTGATGAAACCTCTTCCACAATCATGTGTTTCCTGACTTTCTTATTTCACTCTTGCATGTTCTTTTTCAACCCAGATTCACTGTTTTCTCCCAATTCCAGCAATTTTTTTTACCTTTCTCAGGGTCAAAATCTGATGGTGAAACAAGTATCAAAGTAAAAAGGCAAATTCAGGGATATAACTGGAGTCCAGTGACCTTTCACCATTTTAGTATGTCTGTGATGGTGTGTGTGTGTGTATATGACAGTTAAAGTGACCCTACAGTTAGGTATGATCAGAAGATCTTAGCTTATGTTAAAAAAAACTAGGAATTCACCCAAAAGCTCAAAGATTAAAATGATTTAGTTTGGTATGCTAATAAGATATATGCATACATTAGAAAAACTAGAAATTCACTGAAAAAGAAAGGTTAAAGTGACATTATAGTTAGGTGGTGAAATGAGATAAAACCTAACATTTGACAACCAAAGAAACCCACTGAACCAGTTCTAATTTACTTTGCTAACTATCTCTTGTGGCCTTGCCATGCACTGCTTATGACTGTCACTGTGTAATGTATATATATATAGTTAATTAAATGAAATATTTGAGATGTGTGTAATGTGGTGACAAATTGTCTTGTGATCACTTTGCAAAGGTGGAGTGTTCAATATACATGATCTGTGGTGTGGTAAGGCTGTGTTATAGCATGGGGGTGTGTAGTAGTTTCCTCTGGATGCTGCCTGTTTCTGTCCTCAGTCCAAGGCTGTCTAATCTGAACTTGTGCATTTGTGGTGGAACCCAGAGCCGCTTTCTGAACACCCTGTTGAAAGCCTTCTTTTTGTATCAATCTATCAATCATTTGTAGAGCGCAACACTATCACCCCTAGGGGTATCTGGGTGCTGAGGTTGCTGCATCTGCGTCAAAAAGCCAGGTCTTGAGTTCCTTTCTGAAGTCTGCCAGGGAGGGTGCCATTCGGAGATGGAGATCAGTCCATGCTTTGGCGGTCATGTAGGGAATGTGCGGCCTCCGCTGCAGGTGCAATTAATGCAGGGACTTGTGCAAGGGAGAGTGAAAAGGAGCACAGGTGTCCCAAGGGAAGATGTACGTTCAGCCAGTAATTGATATAGGACCTTCCCAGTTTGTGGAGGACTTTGTAGGCATGTGTGAGTGTATTAAACTGGCATCTCTTCTGGACAGGGAGCCAGTGGAGTTTCTTGAGGAGAGGAGTGATGTCGGTACACTTGGGGAAGTCCATGATGAGCCTGGCTGCCATGTTCTGTATTGTCTGAAGTCTGCTGATGAGCTGGGAGGGGATGTCAATGTAGACTACAATGCTGGTGTTGAGGCGGCTGGTGATAAGGGCTTGTGAGACAGTTTTTCTGGTGTTTACTAAGATCCATCTGAAGATCTTGCAAAGCATGCAGAGGGTGTAGAAACAGGAGGAGCCGAGTGCATTGACTTTTTATTTCATGGTCAGTTGATTGTCTAAGATTTTGCCAAGATTGTGAGCATGGTCAGTCAGTGTGGGAGTGGGTCCGAGTTCTTCTGGCCACCATTTGCAGTCCCAAGTGGGGGTGTTCTTCCCAAAAAAACAGTGCCTCGGTTTTCTCGGAGTTCAATTTGAGGCAGCTGTTTCTCATCCAGTCGGCTAGGTCAGTCATGGCATTGTGGAAGTTGGTTTTGGTGTTGGGGAGTCTTTGGGGAGCAAGAGGACAAACTGGGTGTCACCTGCGTAGAAGATGATGTTGAGTGCATAGTGTCTGAAGATGTCTGCAGCGGGGGTCGTGTAGATGTTGAACAGCGTGGAGCTGAGTTTTGATCCTCGGGCCATGCTGCATATGATATTCTTGGGGGCAGAGGAGAACGAAGGTAGGCAGATGCTCTGGGTGTGTCCTGAGATGAATGAGGTGTTCCACTTGAGGGCGTGTTGTTGAATTCCGATTTTGTGGAGTCTGTCGATGAGGATGTGGTGGGTGATGATGTTAAATGCTGCTGATAGGTCAAAGAGAATCAGAGCCACTGTTTCTCATTGGTCGAGGAAGTTTCTGATGTCATCTGTTGCAGTGATGAGCATGGTCTCGGTCCCAAGGCTGCCCTGGAAACCTGATTGTGATGCATCGAGTAAGTGGTTCCGTTCTAGGTAGTCGGAGAGCTGTTGGTTGATGACCTTCTCGAGTACTTCGGCTGGATGTGAGAGCAGGAAGATTGGCCAGTAGTTCTTGAGACCCCTGGGGTCGGCTGAGGGCGTGCCTTTGGTGAAAGGCGGGGCATTCCATAGATGGTGTACTTGTGCCTTTATGGCTTTACCTCTGCATTATGTCTCTTTATATTCAGACTTAGTGTTGATCCACGGTGTGTTTGTACAGGAGGTCCACCTAGAGTGCAATGTAGGATGTGTTATGACAGGAAGTCTGTTTAAAAAAATAACTTGTTTAGTAAATGTAGTTTTTTCATTTTACACTGGTTTATTTTATGAAGCCAAAACAAACGTTTGGTTTGCTTGAGAAATATAAATAACATCATTCATAATCAGTGATTTACTGCCTCCGTATAACTTGCTAGTAATTATAATGTTAATACAACGCTGCCTCAATTCGCATGTTCTTTAATGATTAACAAATATTTAACATTAGAACACTCACGAGCGGTGTCCTCCACAGTATAACCTTTACCTGCTGATTGTGGGGTTTTTTCTTCAGCATTTATTTGCATATAAATGTCGAAGTGGAACTGTACATGAAGCAGGAAGTGTTTTTTCCTTTATGACGCTCTACAACCTTTCCTCTTTCTTCTGTAATCATGCACTTGTAATGTGTTCCTGTAACTCGAAAAAGGCCTGTTTACTCAGTAGAGTCTCTGCTATGAAAAAGTCAAAGGGAAGCAGAATGTCAGTATAAATTGCTACTTTTAAAATGTTTTGCTCAGGATACAGTTAAGAATGGATTGCATTTTCTACTACCAAGCATATATATAACATTTCCCACCTTATATTCTTATGCAGGCCCTAGACTCCTGAAATGGGAAGCCATTTTGTAGACCCATTAAAGTTTCAATATTTGATGTTGGCCCTGTATATTTCCAGCCAACTAACTGTGAATATGTACAAAGAAGCTGGTACACATTCTTCAGGTAAGTAGCTGTTTTAGCAGTAGTAGTAGAGAAGAGATGATTACAGACCTACCGGTCTAGATGCCTCACCAGGAGGTGGGTGGCTGCCTGCTCAGCCTCCTCCTGCATCTAATGTCAATATTCACACATGCACAGGATAACAGCCCTGCTATTCCACACAGAACTAACTTTCCAATCCTGGGAAAGGCTAAGCAATGAGGGATGCAGAAAAAACAGATCCCAACAAATAAATAGTTGCTTGATTCACTAGGACAACAGTACTCCACATGTGAATATTATGTTTCAGAACATGCGTAAATTTAGTTAAGAGGAGATTTATTTCACAATAAGAGGGGTAATGACTCCTCCCTCTTATATTGGCATGTCTCTTGGTGATGTGTTGCCATGTTTTGTACATGGCTGTACTACATCTCTAAAGTTCTACAGATCCACAGCATTTAACAGATATAAGTGCTCAGGAGAGGACAGTACAAATCAGAAGATTATGCAAACAATAATTCATTTTGCACAAAAAGAGTGAAGCATGGATTAAAGGTCAGAGTGCGTGGCTGTCTAGAAGTTGTCAGGGACCAATATTAACACAAGAAAAAGCAGAAATCTAAGGTTTGGAAAGGCTCCAAAATAGGTATCGGGAAATAGGGACGTTAGCACATCATTCTTAAATTGGTCCCCTTTTCTTAGTGTCAAAGTAAGTATAGCCCTGTAATCCCACATACTGGAATTACCAGGATGTCAAAATCTAAACCATGTCCAAATCTTACAAGGCATACTTTGAAATCATTTGGAATCAGCCATCAACAATGGTCAGTGTCTTGTGTCCATTAATGTCCAATTTGATCCCCTGTAGTTCATGGAGGTTTGGAATTATGTACTGATTTATGTACCTATTCTAATCCTTTTTTTTAAATCAATCTTCCTTCACCAACGACTGTTAAATCTATAGTGCATAGTTTATCGCCAGAGACATTATGGATTAGATCTGCAAAGAAAATATAAACATTACAGAGTAAACAAAATTAGCAGTTCATCCTTTTCATCATCATCATCATCTATCGTTTCAAATGTTTGCCAACATTACAGAAAAGGCTCTGTCTCAGGCGCAAAACCAACATGTGGTAGGAACATTGAAACATAAGATATTGGAATAATTTAAGGTGGGAGGAGGACGTTCTCACTTAAATCTAGAGGCCAGGAGCTATGGATAGTCGGAGTAAACACCCTTTTAGAAAATAGTTAATTGTATATTGGATTTTGCAATGAATTAGAGATCAGATTTTCTTGTTTTCTTCTGTGACTGTGTAAAAATACTCTAAAACCCTATACTCCACTTATGGGTAAGCACCTTCTGCTAAAACCTGATTGAACAAACTTATACCTTTAGTGGATTAAAGAGGCGACGGCAAAATGGACCCTTAGTCCCTCTATATTAACACACCCGTTGTGATCAGGTGAGCGGAGACATATCCATGAATTATTCAGTCAAATTGCACTGGTTAATGAGATTAACAGTAATTATCATACAGATTCAAAATAGATAAGAGTCTCATTTATCCGTGCTACAGTTCATCACAATAAGTAGAATCAGGAAAATGTAAATGTGTTTTCGAGGGAAAGAGGAATTAAAGGGAGTTTTGAAACTCTGAAAGACTCTTTGCTTCACCTGAAGTGCTTGATGCTAACTACAGGAATAAATACTTTTTTGCATCACTGTATCATGAGCGATATACTAAGTAAGGTAGCTCATACTGTGGCTCTTCACTTAAGAGGTGTGAGAAACAAATCATGGAGGAAATAGCGAAAATCTGTGGAAGTCAGATGGTCTCCTAGACTACCACCACTGCACGATTAATATCATGAGGGAAATTTTTATTTACACGTTTTATCCAGGTCTGAAGTTTTTTTCTCTAGGTACAATCTGCCAAGAAGAATAATTTGGTGTTCAATGTCCTTCTGAATGTCCAAAAATCATGCTAGAGTCAGTGGTGCTGCAAAGGTGATTCAAAAACAAGGAGCAATGAAAGTAAAGGAATCTACCTCTGCACTGTTTGTGCGGTGGGTGTGAGATGGCTGGTTCTTTCCTGGAGACAGACTCTTAGTGCATGTTCAGATGGTAGACTGAAAACATATCAATGAGAGAAAGAGCCACTTGACCATGGAGAACTTTGTGTCTCTAACATAGATGATCATTGTATGGGGAACAGTCAGTGGAGAGATTTCATGGCCTTAAAGATGTGGTTACGTGTATCCAAATAGAAGATAATATGGGTATTAGACAATGCATCTTTTGGGATGGTTCTCCTGACTTTTTGCTTTCTGACCTCCTGCTTTGACTGTGTGCTAAACTTCGTTTTTGCTGGCTTCATGACTCTGGTCATTTTACCACTTCTATTCAGTGCTAAAGTGCATGTGCGCTGTGTCTAAAGCATGGTAACATTTGCATCCCCATGATTGACATACTTGATTTAGTGGTAAGTCCATAGTAAAGTGCCCTATGTGTGCCCAGGGCCTGTGTGTGAAATGCTACTAGTGGGCCTACAGCACTGGTAGTGCCACCCAGTACGGTACCCTTTCAAACATGTCTCAGACCTGTTGTTGCAGAGCCTGTGTGTGCAGTTTAAACTGCCATTTCGACCTGGCAAGTGCACCCACTTGCCAGGCCAAAATCTTCCTATTTATTACATGTAAGACACCCGTAAGATAGGCCCTGATTAGCCCCAAGGGGTATTTTAAAAGTTGGGCATGTACATTTAAGTTTAACAATTCCAGGTAGTGAACAACTCTTACAACTCTGTTTCACTATTTCAAGGACTATCTCTCCCATAGGCTAGTAGGGGGATTGCCTTAAAATACCTTTAACGTGTAATTTCCAATTGGGAATCAATAGAAAAATAGAGTTTGTTGTCTCTGGACTCACAATTTAAAACCATATCTTTTGGTCTAGGTGTTTTTTAAATGGCAGGTCTGAAAATGCCCCTTTTAGAAAGGGGGCATTTTCTTATTTACTTCATCCATCCTGTGCCTTAGCATGCCTCTAATCCATGTCTGGATTGTGTAAGGTCAGGTGACAACTACCTTTGTGTATTCCATCCAGACAGCCATAAATACAGGACCATCATCTGCCCTTGCATTCCATCTGTTGACAGATGGGTCTTCCTGGGCAGGGAGGCTGGAGGGACTGTCACTCACATCTCAAAATGTGGTGGCCTGACCACACACAAGGGACTGATAACCCCCCACAGACCTCCTGGCGGAAACAACTGAGCTGAAAGGGAACTGTGGCACTTCAAGACCACTTTTTGAAGTCTTCCCCACTTCAAAGGTACATTTGGACATACGTACTAGGCCTCTGACACCATATACTTGGAACACTTCTGGACTGAGGACATTCAACCAGGAAGAAGGACCGCAGTGTTGTCAGGAGGGACTGCCATTTTGCTGGTTGCTCTGCTGTGTTGGCCTGCTGCCTGCTACTTCTTGCCAGAGTGAAAGAGGACTGGATCTAACTCTCTACATCATGCAATTTAAAGTTTCTCCAAGGGCCTGACTGAACTTGCTTCCCATTTCTGAAGTTTCAGGGACATCAAAGACTTCACCTGCTTCTTGCTACCAGCACATTGACTCCTCTGCTAAGAGTCCTGCTCTGCCAAGTGACGCCAAATCCAGTCCTGGTCCCTTGGAGGTGAGTGTGGTGCTGCAACACAAGAACTAATGCGATGACCAGGCACATCACTCAGAAACAAAGCATCCCTCTGCAGAAAAGCTGCTTTTGCCGCTGCCTGCACTGAAGATGCGGACACCGCTTGCCTACTGCTCAATGCAATTACCCTGTTGCCCAATGCAGCCCCAGCTTGGCCAACACAGCACTGTTGCATTATAACCATCTATTCTGGGCATCAATGCAGCAATGACGTTGCACGATCAGGAACGAGGCATCACCTGCAATGCAATGCTTTCTCCTCTTCTCGATCAACACATCATCACCGAGCATCGACAAACAAAGGTACTATCAGCAGGTCTGTCTGACTCCTGTACTCAGTCCGTACTCCATCGCAGTCGGACTGACCTTTTGGATTTGCCTTGGTCCAGCGCAACCAAATAGCAAGGGTGGGAGGTATTGTGTTCTAAGCACTGCATTTTAATTTAATCTTTCAAAATTCATAACTTGGCTTGTGTGTGTTGGATTTTTGTCGTTTTGGTTTTGTTTGACTCAGATAAATATTGTCTATGTTTCTAAACTGGTGTGGAGTGTTCTAGTGGTGTTTTTGCTGTGTTACTGTGTGTGTGCACAGATACTTTACACAGTGTCTCTTTATTTTAGCCTTACTGCTCTGTGCCAAGCTACCAGAGGGTAAGCACAGATGAACTTTTAGTGTGTATCTTACTTGCTCTGACTAGGACTGTGGTCCCTACTTTGACAGAGTGCAAACCTCTGCCAACTAGACACTCAGTTTCTAACAATGGCCAACAGAGTTTCATGCTCACTACAAATGTTCAGAATTTTAAAAATGTCATTATGGGTTGCTTGCAGATATCATTATGATGTCCTGTATGGGCGTGTGGAAACAAGGGATGATTATCTGTATTCTGGTTCATCTGGAACTTTTTTCCACATTTGATGTAACGATTCAGATTTCAATATGTTTTCATTTGTGCAACTTGGAAACAGATTCTCTTCCTTTTTCCGTGACAATGAACACTAGTGCCAGCAGCACAGACTTTGTCTGCCCACTTTACAGGCACATCATTTTTTTTAGTCACTTACATTATTAAAAAAGCGACTTGCTTTTATAGAGTAATTTTTTATTTTTTTATTTTGAAGTTCTCTAAATAACGTGTTAATATTACCCAATTTAATGGTACTCAACTTTTCAACTGCATAATAATGAGCGGATAAATTGGCCTTGCTGGAACTTGTAGTCTGCCAAACTCACCAGATGTCAAAGATGAGTTCTTAATTCACTGAACATTCTTTATCATTTTTTCAGTTCACTTGAGATTAAAATTGAACAAGTGCCCAAAAAAAGGATTCGACCTCACTTGAAAAATTAGTTTTATTCTGGTATTTCAGGCCAAAGTCACATAGGGCCTCATTACAACCCTGGCAGTCTAATGACTTTCAGGGTCGTGGTGTCAGCCAGACCACCAATGCGGTGGTCTGAGTGCCATATTACGATTGTGGCGGTAGCGCTGCGGTTGGACTGCCAGCACTGCCAGATTTTGACTACACGACAGTCTGGTAGTGCTGGCAGTACTAATCACCTTCTGACCACCCTCTCCACCAGCGGTTTCATGGCATTAACCCCACCACGAAAAGGCTGGCAGAGATGGGTTTCAGGGTGCCCCAGGTGAGCCCTGTCACAATGTTCACTGTCTAATTTGCAGACAGTGAACATTGGGACAGGTGCTGGTGCACCCTATACACTACAGCATTTGTTGTCTGCTCTATTATGAGCCGTAGACAATGCTGTAGGCTGTATCCCGCTGGGCCAGCGGGTGGAAACTGTGTTTTTGCTATCATATTAAAATGTTGCCTACACAAGCTGTAAGTCAAAAGAAAAAAAAAACACTCTGCTGCCTTTTTTTCTCAACCTTAAGCAATTTTTTGTAAATATCGGAAAAAGTTCCCTGTGTCGTACATTATAAGGATATTGCAAGCCACGTAGGAGTTCCATGACCACATAGACTACTGAGGCTGAAAATATGTGCATGGCCAGTGGTTATCCTTAAAATCTGGCATAGGTCTGGACATCCTCAACCTACACTGAGCACGCTTGACCTATATGACTTTATATGAACGGATAAAGTGTAGGTGTGCAATACAACATTTGTACTTGGGCAGCATGATATTGCTTATAGTCTTCGACTTATACAGAACACACATCACACGTTGCAACTGCCCATATTTCACAAATGTATATTAATGCCTCTTTGCAGGCTGTGGACTCAAGCAGCTAGAAGGTAGCATGTTGGCACTTTATGAAATACTCGGCAAATAAATACAGAAAGTATTTTGTTGATAGCTGCAATGTCCAGAGGGTGCAACATTGTACATTGATGGCTAAATCTTCCCTTTAGATGTTTTCAGCCAAGACAAGGAAAAGAAGTTGTAGGCTACTCCGTTTGCGTTTTCTGCACCCTTTAGGGAGGGTTGAGGATGACCTAAGATAGCTGCAAGGCCTGACATCACTGAGCAAACCACACTGTTAGCTGCAAGGCTTTTATTGTACATCTTTTAAAGAATATCTTAGATAAGATAAAAAATGAAATGAAAACTAACCGTCTGCCAAATTCATGGTATGTGCATGGCCGCCCTACATGCAGTGGGCTGTTTTACAGTGTTTGACAGTAGTCCACTGCAGCTGGCACCAACAACAGCTCTTACCACTGTGGCCGAATTCCAGTGCCACCATTACCTACTAGATATTACACTCAAACAAGTGTGACATTTGGGCTATTCCAGGTCACCTCAAACTCTAATGGTGGCCAGGAGGTGCTACTTTTAATATATTTTTAAAAGCATAATACATAATTAAGTGATCCACTAATGTGCTCTGCTAAAAAATAGACACACTGCCGCCTTGTTATGTACTCACGTAAATGCCAGTGTTTAGAAATAAGTGCAAATACCAAGCACCGGCAAACACAAACACAAATTAAGCACTGCATGACCAGAGCATAATAACTGGCCTTAAAAATGGAGTTCATGGTGGGAGATAGGCAGTGCCCAGACAACAAAATATCAGTTTGCCAAAAAGTTTGGGAACTTTGTCACAGAAATGGTAGCCTGGTATGTATGGTTTGCATTGATACTCACTGTAAGAATGCTCATGCTGTTTTTTCCGAAATAAAATTTCAAAACATGTCTACTAGTTTAATGAAGGCAGAATAGAAGCAACCGTATTAAAATAAGATTCGTTCAAAATTTTGAGACAAAAAAATGTGTTACACTTGTAGGGGGTTTAAATGCAAATACAATCAACAGTACGTTGGTCAGGGACAGGTATTTCCAGTCTTTTTTGCTTGGCTAAGGGCTTTCAAAAACATTTGAATCTGATCCTGACATGTGTGTAGTGTTGAACATTCAGAACTGGCACAGTTTGTGTGCCGTCCCCATCCTTTTTCATTTGCCCTATCTGGTCCCCTGAATTTTTGCTTTTGAGCAGATTTGTGGGCCCTTCTCTGCAGGGGACATTTCAAACCGCAGATCGATGGCACCTGGCATTTTGGTGGGCTGAATGGTGGGGCTGGTTTCACTGCCAGTGGGGCTGGTTTTGTTTCTGGGAACCTGCCGCCACCTTCCTACTTTTGTTCCAAAATGGCCTTTAGGTAGTCTGGCGCATCTCAGAGACACCCTTTGAGTGCCCTGAGAATGAAAAAAGAATGTTAATTCATTAGTCCCACTTGTATTGAGAATGAGACAACCTTTTCAGTCCCTTATGTACTTGCCTTGGCTAGTGGCAGCTGCTTATGGTTTTTCGGTGGCGGATGGCTACTGGACACAGAGGAGTTGTCTTTAGGCCGCCCCATGTTAATTAATCCCAGAGATTTGGAGGTGATGCGGGCCCTTTTGCGTTTTTCTTAATTAATGTTATATTCATACATGTCTGGGATGTCCAGGGCCTACCCTAGGGGTTATATATATGTATTAAAAAGGAAGATTTAGGCCTGGCAAAAATGTTTACTCTGCCAGGTCGAAATGCTAGTTTAAAACAGCACACACACAGGCTGTAATGGCAGGCCTGAGACATGTGTAAGATGCTACAATCAGTACTGCAGGCCTACTAGTAGCATTTAATTTTCAGGCCCTGCAAAGAGGCAGTGGCACTTTTACAAGTGAATTAAATATGCCAGTTAGGTACAAGCCAATCTAACATGTTTTAGAGCGAGAGCGCAAGCATTATAGCACTGGTTGGCAGTGGTAAAGTGAGCAGAGTCCTAAGGCCAGCAAACTGAAGTCAGCAAAAACAGGTCTGAAGGGAAAAATTAAGTGAGAAACCACCTCACGATGCCAGGTCTAACAGGAGGTGATCAAGATGGATTACTGTACCAACTGATATTCTGATTCGCTTGGGCGTAAGGCACTGTCACTTTGTGGTCAGGTGTGCTTTATATAAATGCTTTTTACCTATTGGTAAGTGCCACAGGTCATTTCCACAAGATACTCACATTACTTATATACTGCAGACCCTTATACTAAATGAATGTTTAGTGCATCATGACTCCACCCTACAATATTTTAATTCAGAGGGCAGGTGATGAGCGGCAAAAGCTTCCTCATTGGCTTGAGTGTATCCATAACTTTACACCACTGGTTCTCATAGCTGTCCATTTTATGCAATGATCTGATGGCTATGTTCCACGCCCCACCCATTCGAGCCACTTGCTCTTTCTAACCCATTCTGAAGTATCCTGATGTTGCCCCGATGATTTAAAAAATTGATTCTTATGATTAATGTATTTTATTGGTATAAATTTTGATGTAAGTATGAAAGTTCTTCACAGGCTGCCCTTGGTTTGCCTTTACGAATTTCCATTCTTGAGGCTGAAAAATGAAACTTTAGTGTTTCTTGGATCATGTAGTCTACTAATTCATTATGACTAGTTTGTTATTTTATGCTAATAGGATTTGAACTTTTGATCCTTCTAACGCCGCATTGATATTGTGTAATCTCGGAAATTTGTGTCATTTTTATATTCCTCACCTCATTTTTCTCTCTCTCTCTGTCTCCTTCCTCCCCTTTTACCCTTTCACTTTCATTTCCATAACTGACCATCTGTAGGAAGTTGGCTCTGTATGCACTACTTCAAAGTAAGAAATAGCATGCACAGAGTCCTACGGTTCCCCTTAGAGGTAAGATAGTGGCAAAAAGAGATAATTCTAATGCTCTATTTTGTGGTAGTGTGGTCGAGCAGTAGGCTTATCAGAGGGTAGTGTTAAGCATTTGTTGTACACACACAGGCAATACATGAGGAACACACACTCAAAGACAATTCCAGGCCAATAGGTTTTTGTATAGAAAAATATATTTTCTTAGTTTATTTCAAGAACCACAGGTTCAAGATTTACAAGTAATACTTCAAATGAAAGGTATTTCACTTAGGTACTTTAGGAACTTTGAATTAGCAAAATAGCATGTAGTGTTTTCACAAAAATGGCAATAAGCTATTTTAAAACTAGACACTGCAATTTTCAACAGTTCCTGGTGGAGGAAAGTGTTTGTTAGTTTTGCAGGTAAGTAAACCACCTACAGGGTTCAAAGTGGGCTCCAAAGTAGCCCACCATTGGGGGTTCAGGCCAACCCCAAAGTTACCACACCAGCAGCTCAGGGCCGGTCAGGTGCAGAGGTCAAAGTGGTGCCCAAAACGCATAGGCTTCAATGGAGAAGGGGGTGCCCCGGTTCCAGTCTGCCAGCAGGTCGGTACCCGCGTCTTTGGAGGGCAGACCAGGGGGGTTTTGTAGGGCACCGGGGGGGACACAAGTCAGCACAAAAAGTACAGCCTCAGCGGCACGGGGGCGGCCGGGTGCAGAGTGCAAACAGGCGTCAGGTTTGCAATTGGTTTCAATGGGAGACCCAGGGGTCTCTTCATTGAAGCAGGCATGCACGGGGGTGGGCTCCTCGGGGTAGCCACCACCTGGGCAAGAGAGAGGCTCCACCGGGGGGTTGCTTCTGCACTGGAGGTCGGATCCTTCAGGTCCTGGGGGCTGCGGGTGCAGTGTCTTTACCATGCGTCCGGTTCTTAGAAGCAGGCAGTCGCGGTCAGGGGGAGCCTCTGGATTTCCTCTGCAGGTGTCGCTGGGGGGTTCAGGAGGTTAACTCTGGCTACTCACAGGGTCGTAGTCACCGGGGAGTCCTCCCTGTAGTGTTGTTTCTCCG
The DNA here is from genome assembly GCF_031143425.1 of Pleurodeles waltl. Lineage (NCBI taxonomy): Eukaryota > Metazoa > Chordata > Amphibia > Caudata > Salamandridae > Pleurodeles > Pleurodeles waltl. Next base: position 926,278,673 of record NC_090442.1, on the reverse strand, counting down.
CAGGTCGAGCCGGGGTCATCGGGTGCAGAGTGCAAAGTCTCACGCTTCCGGCGGGAAACGTGGAGTCCTTTTAAAGTTGTTTCTTTGTTGCAAAGTTGTTTCTTCTTTGGAGCAGAGCTGCTGTCCTTGGGAGTTCTTGGTCCTTTTAGATGCAGGGTAGTCCTCTGAGGCTTCAGAGGTCGCTGGACCCTGGGGAACGCGTCGCTGTTGCAGTTTTTCTTGAAGTGGGGAGACAGGCCGGTAGGGCTGGGGTCAAAGCAGTTGGTGTCTCCGTCTTCTCTGCAGGGCTTTCAGGTCAGCAGTCCTTCTTCGTCTTCAGGTTGCAGGAATCTAGTTTCCTAGGTTCTGGGGAGCCCCTAAATACTGAATTTAGGGGTGTGTTTAGGTCTGGGAGGGCAGTAGCCAATGGCTACTGTCCTTGAGGGTGGCTACACCTTCCTTGTGCCTCCTCCCTGAGGGGAGGGGGGCACATCCCTATTCCTATTGGGGGAATCCTCCAAAATCAAGATGGAGGATTTCTAAAGGCAGGGGTCACCTCAGCTCAGGACACCTTAGGGGCTGTCCTGACTGGTGGGTGACTCCTCCTTGTTTTTCTCATTATCTCCCCTGGACTTGCTGCCAAAAGTGGGGGCTGTGTCCAGGGGGCGGGCATCTCCACTAGCTGGAGTGCCCTGGGGCATTCTAACACGAAGCCTGAGCCTTTGAGGCTCACTGCTAGGTGTTACAGTTCCTGCAGGGGGGAGGTGTGAAGCACCTCCACCCAGAGCAGGCTTTTGTTTCTGTCCTCAGAGAGCACAAAGACCCTAACCACAAGGGGTCAGAAACTCGTCTCTCAGCAGCAGGCTGGCACAGACCAGTCAGTCCTGCACTGAACAATTGGGTAAAATACAGGGGGCATCTCTGAGATGCCCTCTGTGTGCATTTTGTAATAAATCCAACACT